>NC_053389.1:692643387-693281024 GCF_905171765.1 Bufo bufo
GCATATACATGAGAAGCTGAGTTGGTGGGACGCCAAGGCTTAAATCTTAATACAGTTAAAGAACATGCAAATAGTCCCAAGAGGTGAGCGCAAGAATACGTGAATCTTGGAGAGAAAAAAAATTGGGATAAATAGAGAATTACGTGACATTGTATAGATGAACTGAATTGAAGCCCGGGATTTAGGCAATTAGGCAAGGTACTGACCATTATATATTAATAATTATAATGAAGAGGTATATTCTGGCGCAAAAAGAATAGAGATGCAGCGAACATAAAATTTTCCGTTCGCGAACGGCAAACGCAAATTTCCGCAAATGTTCGCGAACGGGCGAACCGCCATAGACTTCAATATGCAGGCGAATTTTAAAACCCACAGGGACTCTTTCTGGCCACAATAGTGATGGAAAAGTTGTTTCAAGGGGACTAACACCTGGACTGTGGCATGCCAGAGGGGGATCCATGGCAAAACTCCCATGGAAAATTACGTAGTTAACGCAGAGTCGGGTTTTAATCCATAAAGGGCATAAATCACCTAACATTCCTAAATTGTTTGGAATAACGTGCTTTAAAACATCAGGTATGATGTTGTATCGATCAGGTAGTGTAAGAGTTACGCCCGCTTCACAGTGACAGACCAAACTCTGACAGACCAAACTCCCTGTTTAACGCACCGCAAACACCCGCAAACAGTCCATTTGCATAACCGCAAACTCCCCATTTGCACAAGGTTGGATACCAAGCTAGCCATGTCCCATTCCTTGTCCTCACTGATGTCATTGAAGGTCTCTTCCTCCACCCAGCCACGTACAACACCAAGGGTACACGAAAGGTGACAACAAGCCCCCTGGGACGCCTGCTGTGGTTGGTCTTCCACCTCCTCAAAGCCACCTTCCTCCTCTAACTCCTCTTCTTCAGACTCCTCTCTCTGCGTTGCCGCAGGTCCAGCAATCGACGACGACAAGGCTGCTTCTGGTGGTGATGGTGACCACAACTCTTCCTCTTCATGCTCATCTACGGCCTGATCCAGCACTCTCTGAGGGCACGCTCCAGAAAAAACGCATATGGGATAAGGTCGATGATGTTGCCTTGGGTTTGAATGACCAGGTTTGTCACCTCCGCAAAAGGACGCATGAGCCTACAGCCATTGTGCATGAGCGTTCAGTAACGCGGCCAAAAAATACCCAGCTCCGCAGAGGCTGTCCTTTTTTTTTTTTATTTAAAAAAAAATCTGTTCTTACCAGTTTAATCCCTGTTTTTTCCCCTATCAGGGGCCGGTGTATGGAATAGATTTTAGGAACCGGGAGATGAAAAAGATGGTTGGTCGGTCCTCTTACTTCCAATTTGGGGCACTGTGCGTGCGCCGTGCAATGTACTGTGCCACCCTATATGAGTGGTGTGTTAAGTAGTACTATTCCTATCAGTTTAATACCTGTTACGTCCCCTATCAGGGAACGGTGTATGGAATAGATTTTAGGAATTGGGAGATGGAAAAAGATGGTTGGTCGGTCCTCTTACTTCCAATTTGGGGCACTGTGCGTGCGCCGTGCAATATACTGTGCCACCCTATATGAGTGGTGTGTTAAGTAGTACTATTCTTATCAGTTTAATCCCTGTTACATCCCCTATCAGGGGACGTGTATCGAATAGATTTTAGACAACCGCAAAGAGTTGTCAATAGTTGACACACTCATGACATAAATTTTATTCCTCTATGCATCAATCTTGGTGTAGTGATGACTGTGCTCGTGCGCATGTTTGGGAGATTGCAGGCGATGGCGGTTTTTCAAAGCCTATGGTCGTGCTGAGGTAGTTCAGTGACAGTTAAGTGACCCAGAAAACAATGATTCTGCAGTGTGGGCCCATTGTTGGCCTAGTAGGCTTTAATGATCACCTTAGTTGATCACAAAGAAAATTTATGTATTTTCTATGCAAAATTATCCAGCCGATCGCTTTTGGTCTGTTCACAATGAAGAAACGACCTTATCATCTGGGGTGTTCCAACATTGCCAACACACTCATAGAGGTGATCGCTAGAGATGTCCCGAACTATTCGCCGTCAAACAGTTCCCAGCGACCATCGCTTGTTCGCGTTCGCCGCGGCAGGCGAACATATGCAATGTTCGGTCCGCCCCCTATTTGTCATCATTGAGTAAACTTTGACCCTGTACCTCACAGTTAGCAGACACATTCCAGCCCATCAGCAGCATACCCTCCCTCCCAGACCCTCCCACCTCCTGGACAGCATCCATTTTAGATTCACTCAGAAGCTGCAGTCTTAGTGAGAGGAGGGACAGTGTAGCTGCTGCTGATTTAATAAGGAAATCGATAGCTAGGCTAGTGTATTCAGTGTCCACCCCAGTCCTGAAAAACTCATCTGATCTCTGCTGTCAGGACAGCGTCCTGACAGCACCCCAAAAAGACCTTTTTAGGGCTAGTACATCAGTCTGCTTTTTTTTTTTTTTCCTGTGTAATCTAATTGCAGTTGCCTGCCAGCGTGTGTGTCAGTGTCACAGAGTATACTGATGAAGTTGACCCCTTAATCAGAGCCACTGATGAAGGGGCCAACTGCTCTAACCCCGAAACGCGTTTGGTAAACGGACCCCCGCATTTGGGATTGAGACTTTCGATCGAATTTGGAGGCGAACACTTTAACACTGCAACGACCATGAGAACGCCGATTGTAGGAGGTCTCTGCTGGACAAGGGAAGCTTACCCTAGATTACGTGGACTTGGCGGCATTGGCGTGGGTCTCCGCCGAGGATCAAACAGCCCTCGAGACCGTAACACCGATACATTCAACAGGTGCATCGAGACGATGGTAGGAGATCGGTGTCGAAAATCCTCCGGGTAAGATCGAGCTGTCTTCGAAAATTAAGCGATCGCTTTTTGCAAATTACAGTGGGACGCCGCTGTTTCAAGCTAAGGAGTGGGACGCCACTCTGTACATAACTACCAACATCGAGAGTTAACATTGGAGTGCTATTAATTGAAACCTGAGACTGAAGTTTCAATAATCGAGATCGAAGTATTGCTATTGTCTGTGGATATCCAGAGCTTTTATCGGATGCAAAATTTCTATAAATTTTAGATCGATTTTTTTTACTTTTACTGCTGGATTGTGATTTTTACTGCTGGATTGTGACCTTTATTACTGAATGCCATTTACGTTTTATTCATAGTTTTATTTGTATTCATTCACAATGTGGTTTTTAGCATGCTATTGAATATTAACGCTGACCATACTAATAAAATTCTTATGCAATAATATCCACTGTTCCCATTGCTTTAGAGCAAGGATGCTCAACCAGCGGCCCTCCAGCTGTTGTAAAACTACAACTCCCATCATGCCCTGATGTAGGCTGATAGCTGTAGACTGTTTGGGCATGCTGGGAGTTGTAGTTTTGCAACAGCTGGAGGGCCGCAGGTTGGGCATCCCTGCTTTAGAGAGTGCCCCTCTATTTTTATTCATATTTAATCTCCTTTTCAGACTTGGTTATCTTTAAGTGGGTGCACCTCACGTGGTTCCCTGACCACTCTAGTATGACATAATCCTTTTTATCCAGTATACTGTGCCCACTTGCCCAGTGCCACCACTCATATCTGGTGTCACAGTAGCTTGCATTTAAAAAAAAAAAAAACTTTTTGACTGTAATATAATAGCAATTAGTTGCCTGCACGCGTGTGTGTTTCAGGCCCTGCAAGTGCACAGTGTCACCAACACAACTCCTATCTGGTCTCACAGTAGATTACATTTAAAAAAAATAAAAAAATTTGACTGTAAAATAATAGCAGTCAGTTGCCTGCACACGTGTGTGTTTCAGGCCCTGCAAGTGCATAGTGTCACCAGCGCAACGCCTATCTGGTGTCACAGTAGATTACATTTAAAAAAACAAAAACAATTTTGACTGTAAAATAATAGCAGTCAGTTGCCTGCACGCGTGTGTGTTTCAGGCCCTGCAAGTGCATAGTGTCACCAGTGCAACTCCTATCTGGTCTCACAGTAGATTACATTTAAAAAAACAAAAACAATTTTGACTGTAAAATAATAGCAGTCAGTTGCCTGCACGCGTGTGTGTTTCAGGCCCTGCAAGTGCATAGTGTCACCAGTGCAACTCCTATCTGGTGTCACAGTAGATTACATTTAAAAAAACAAAAACAATTTTGACTGTAAAATAATAGCAGTCAGTTGCCTGCACGCGTGTGTGTTTCAGGCCCTGCAAGTGCATAGTGTCACCAGCGCAACTCCTATCTGGTGTCACAGTAGATTACATTTTAAAAAAAACAACAATTTTGACTGTGATAGATTGAATAGCAGTTAGTTGTCTGCAAGCGTGTGTGTCAGGCCTACAGCGTCTACTCTGCCAACTTCTGCCAGTGCACAGTGCCTCTCATATCTGGTGTCACAGTAGCTTGCACACATAGTACAACTAAACTAATCTAAAAAAAATGACCGGAAGAGGCAGGCCACCCCGCAGGGGCCGTCGTGGTCGTGGTGCTGTGATTCCCTTTGGCCCTAGAATAATGCCCAGTGTTCAGAGGCCACGTACCCTGAACTCGAAAAGTTCAGAGGACATAGTTGACTGGCGAACACAGGACACCCAATCTTCTACAGCTTCCGCTCGGAACCTTGACGCACTATCCTCCTCCAGCTCAGCTTCGGGGACCTCTCAAGTTACCACTCGCCCACCTCCCGCCACCACCAACACTAGCACCACAGCTGCTTCACTTGATCTGTCAGAGGAGTTATTTACACATCAGTTGGAAGAAATGAGTGACGCACAACCATTAATGCCAGAGGATGTAGATAACATAGAATATGTCTCAGTCAGGTAGCATTACACATATGGACGTACGGTGTGATGATGATGATGTTGTACCCGCTGGTGCTTCCTTTGCTGAGTTGTCAGATACAAGTGAAGCGGTTGATTATGACGATGTGTCCGTTGATGTCACGTGGGTGCCCGCTCAAATAGAAGAAGAACAGGGGGAAAGTTCAGATGGGGAGACAGAGAGGAGAAGGAGACGAGTTGTTTGCAGGGGGAGGTCGTCGCATGGAGCTAGTGGCACAGTCAGACAGCATGTATCGGCACCCGGGGTCAGCCAGACAGCACGCCAATCAACACATGCTGTTGCCACCACCAGAATGCCGTCATTGCAGAGCTCAGCAGTGTGGCATTTTCTTTGTGTGTCTGCCTCTGACAACAGCGATGCCATTTGCAACCTGTGCCAAAAGAAACTGAGTCGTGGGAAGTCCAACACCCACCTAGGTACAACTACTTTGCGAAGGCACATGATGTCAAATCACAAACGCCTATGGGATCAACACATGAGTACAAGCAGCACACAAACTCAAAGCCGCCATCCTCCTCCTGGTCCAGCATCTTCAGCCACGTCAACCACTGCTGTCCTCCTTGCACCTCTCAACCATCCGCCACTCCTTCTCTCGCCTTGAGCAGTTCCTGCTCATCTGCCCACAGTCAGGTGTCTGTCAAGGACATGTTTGAGCGTAAGAAGCCAATGTCACAATGTCACGCCCTTGCCCGGCGTCTGACAGCTGGCTTGTCGGAACTCTTAACCTGGCAGCTTTTACGATACAAGCTGGTGGAGTCTGTGGCCTTAAAAAAAATTGTAGCTATTGGGACACCGCAGTGGAAGGTACCCGGCCGAATTTTCTTTGCACAAAAGGCAATCCCCAACCTGTACTCGATTGTGCAAAAGGAAGTCATGGCATGTCTGGCACACAGTGTTGGGGCAAGGGTCCATATGACAACTGATACCTGGTCTGCAAAGCACGGTCAGGGCAGGTATATCACCTACACTGCGCATTGGGTAAACCTGCTGACGTCTGCCAAGCATGTAATGCATGGCTCTGCAGAGGAGTTGGTGAAACCGCCACGACTTGCAGGCAGGCCTGCTGCCACCTCCTCTACTCCTCCTACTCCATCCTCTTCGATAACCTCCTCGGCTGAGTCCTCTTCTGATGCTGCGTCTTGCTCCACATCAACTGCACACCCCCAGCTCCCCAGGGGCTATTCCACATCCCGGATACGACAGTGTCACGCCGTCTTGGGGTTGACTTGCCTGAAAGCAGAGAGTCACACCGGACCAGCACTCCTGTCTGCCCTGAATGCACAGGTGGATCAGTGGCTGACTCCGTACCAACTGGAGATCGGCAAAGTGGTGTGTGACAACGGAAGCAATTTGTTGGCGGCATTGAATTTGGGCAAGTTGACACATGTGCCGTGCATGGCACATGTGTTGAATCTGATTGTACAACACTTTGTGCATAAGTACCCAGGCTTACAGGATGTCCTCAAGCAGGCCAGGAAGGTGTGTGGCCATTTCAGGCGTTCCTACACGGCCATGGCACACTTTTCAGATATCCAGCTGCGAAACAACATGCCAGTGAGGCGCTTGATTTGCGACAGCCCGACACGTTGGAATTCAACACTCCTAATGTTCGACCACCTGCTCCAACAAGAAAAATCCATCAACGAGTATTTGTATGACCGGGGTGCTAGGACAGCCTCTGTGGAGCTGTGAATTTTTTTGCCACGTTACTGGACGCTCATGCGCAATGCCTGTAGGCTCATGCGTCCTTTTGAGGAGGTGACAAACCTAGTCAGTCGCACTGAAGGCACCATCAGCGACATCATCCCATTTGTTTTCTTCCTGGAGCGTGCCCTGCGAAGAGTGCTGGATCAGTAGATGAGCGTGAAGAGGAAGAGGAAGAGTTGTGGTCACCATCACCACCAGAAACAGCCTTATCAGCATCGCTTGCTGGACCTGCTGCAATGCTGGAAGAGGAGTCTGAGGAAGAGGAGTCAGAGGAGGAATGTGGCTTTGAGGAGGAGGAGGAAGACCAACCACAGCAGGCATCCCAGGGTGCTCGTTGTCACCTATCTGGTACCCGTGGTGTTGTATGTGGCTGGGGGGAAGAACAGACCTTCAGTGAGATCAGAGAGGACGAGGAACGGGACATGAGTAGCTCGGCATCCAACCTTGTGCAAATGGGGTCTTTCATGCTGTCGTGCCTGTTGAGGGACCCTCGTATAAAAAGGCTGAAGGAGAACGACCTGTACTGGGTGGCCACGCTACTAGAACCCCAGTATAAGCAGAAAGTGCCTGAAATGTTACCGAATTACTGCAAGTCGAAAAGGATGCAGCAGTTCCAAAATAAATTAGAAAGTTTGCTTTACACAGCGTATAAGGGTGATGTCACAGCACAATGGGAATCTAACAGGGGAAGAGGTGAAAGTAATCCTCCTTCTACCACGAGCACGCCAGCAAGGACAGGACGCTTTACAGACGTGTTGTTGATGGAGGACATGCAGAGATTTTTTAAGTCCTACGCATCGCCACAGCCCTTCGGGGTCCACCCTCAGAGAACGATTCGATCAACAGGTAGCAGACTACCACGCCTTAACTGCAGATATCGACACTCTGAGGAGCGATGAACCCCTTGACTACTGGGTGTGCAGGCTTCACCTGTGGCCTGAGCTATCCCAATTTGCGATAGAACTTCTGCCCTGCCCCGCTTCAAGTGTCCTGTCAGAAAGGACCTTCAGTGCAGCAGGAGGTATTGTCACTGAGAAGAGAAGTCGCCTAGGTCAAAAAAAGTCTAGATTACCTCACCTTTATTAAGATGAATGAGGCATGGATCCTGAAGGGACTGACAGTGGGCGATACATTTGACTAAAAAAGGCCTGGTGATTAGAGTTCAGCGAACACCTGGATGTTCGGGTTTGAGAAGTTCGGCCGAACTTCCCGAAAATGTTCGGGTTCGGGATCCGAACTCGACCCGAACTTCGCCCCGAACCCCATTGAAGTCAATGGGGACCCAAACTTTTTGGCACTAAAAAGGCTGTAAAATAGCCCAGGAAAGGGCTAGAGGGCTGCAAAAGGCAGCAAAATGTAGGTAAATCTCATGCAAACAAATGTGGATAGGGAAATGAATAAAAAATAAATAAAAAAATTAACCAATATTAATTGGAGAGATGTCCTATAGCAGAGAATCAGGCTTCATGTCACCCACCACTGGAAGAGGCCACTGTGAGATATTTAGGCCCCGGCACCCAGACAGAGGAGAGAGGTCCCATAGCAGAGAATCAGGCTTCATGTCATAGCAGAGAATCAGGCTTCATGTCACCCACCACTGGAACAGGCCACTGTGAGATATTTAGGCCCCGGCACCCAGACAGAGGAGAGAGGTCCCATAGCAGAGAATCAGGCTTCATGTCATAGCAGAGAATCAGGCTTCATGTCACCCACCACTGGAACAGGCCACTGGGAGATATTTAGGCCCCGGCACCCAGACAGAGGAGAGAGGTCCCATAGCAGAGAATCAGGCTTCATGTCACACACCATTGGAACAGGCCAGTTTACGATATTTTGGCCCTTGGCACCCAGACGGAGGAGAGGTTCATTCAACTTTGGGTTGCCCCGCCGTGCTAAATACACGTTCAGACAAAACGCTGGCCGCCGGGCAGGCCAGCACCTCCAAGGCATAAAAGGCTATCTCTGGCCACGTGGAAAATTTGGAGACCCAGAAGTTGAATGGGGCCGAACCATCAGTTGGTACGTGGAGGGGTGTGCACACGTACTGTTCCACCATGTTAGTGAAATGTTGCCTCCTGCTAACACGTTCCGTATCAGGTGGTGGTGCAGTTAGCTGCCATGCTAACCCTGCCCTCAGAGGAGCTGGCCGTGACACAGCTGCGTTGGCGACCTTTTGCTCCTCCTCTGCCTTCGCCTTGGGCTTCCACTTGTTCCCCTGTGACATTTGGGAATGCTCTCAGTAGCACGTCTACCAACGTGCGCTTGTACTCACGCATCTTCCTATCACGCTCCAGTGCAGGAAGTAAGGTGGGCACATTGTCTTTGTACCGGGGATTCAGCAGGGTGGCAACCCAGTAGTCCGCACACGTTAAAATGTGGGCAACTTTGCTGTCATTGCGCAGGCACTGCAGCATGTAGTCGCTCATGTGTGCCAGGCTGCCCAGAGGTAAGGACAAGCTGTCCTCTTTGGGAGGCGTATCGTCATCGTCCTCTGTTTCCCCCCAGCCACGCACCAGTGATGGGCCCGAGCTGCGTTGGGTGCCACCCCGCTGTGAACATGCTTCATCCTCATCCTCCTCATCCTCGTCCTCCTCGTCCTCCATTAGTGGGCCCTGGCTGGCCACATTTATACCTTGCCTCTGCTGTTGCAAAAAACCTCCCTCTGAGTCACTTCTAAGAGACTGGCCTGAAAGTGCTAAAAATTACCCCTCTTCCATCATCGCCCTAAGTGTTTTCTCAAGGAGACATAGAAGTGGTATTGTAATGCTGATAACGGCGTCATCGCCACTGGCCATGTTGGTGGAGTACTCGAAACAGCGCAACAGGGCACACTGGTCTCGCATGGAGGCCCAGTCATTGGTGGTGAAGTGGTGCTGTTCCGCAGTGCGACTGACCCGTGCGTGCTGCAGCTGAAACTCCACTATGGCCTGCTGCTGCTCGCACAGTCTGTCCAGCATGTGCAAGGTGGAGTTCCACCTGGTGGGCACGTCGCATATGAGGCGGTGAGCGGGAAGGCCGAAGTTACGCTGTAGCGCAGACAGGCGAGCAGTGGCAGGATGTGAACGCCGGAAGCGTGCACAGACGGCCCGCACTTTACACAGCAGCTCTGACATGTCGGGGTAGTTGTGAATTAACTTCTGCACCACCAAATTCAGCACATGCGCCAGGCAAGGGATGTGGTCAAACCGGCTAGTCCCAGAGCTGCGACGAGATTTCGCCCATTATCGCACACCACCAGGCCGGGCTTGAGGCTCACCGGCAGCAACCACTCGTCGGTCTGTTGTTCAATACACCGCCACAACTCCTGCGCGGTGTGGGGCCTGTCCCCCAAACATATGAGTTTCAGAATGGCCTGCTGACGTTTACCCCGGGCTGTGCTGAAGTTGGTGGTGAAGGTGTGTGGCTGACTGGATGAGCAGGTGGAAGAAGAGGAGGAGGAAGCCGAGTAGGAGGAGGAGGCTACAGGAGGCAAAGAATGTTGCCCTGCGATCCTTGGCAGCGGAAGGACGTGCACCAAAGAGCTCTCCGCCTGGGGCCCAGCCGCCACTACATTTACCCAGTGTGCAGTTAGGGAGATATAGCGTCCCTGGCTGTGCCTATTGGTCCACGTATCTGTGGTTAGGTGGACCTTGCCACAGATGGCGTTGCGCAGTGCACACTTTATTTTATCGGATACTTGGTTGTGCCTGGAAGGCATGGCTCTCTTGGAGAAGTAGTGGTGGCTGTGAACAACATACTGTGGGACAGCAAGCGACATGAGCTGTTTGAAGCTGTCTGTGTCCACCAGCCTGAATGACAGCATTTCATAGGCCAGTAGCTTAGAAATGCTGGCATTCAGGGCCAGGGATCGAGGGTGGCTAGGTGGGAATTTACGCTTTCTCTCAAATGTTTGTGAGATGGAGAGCTGAACGCTGCCGTGTGACATGGTGGAGATGCTTGGTGACGTAGGTGGTGGTGTTGGTGGTACATCCTCTGTTTTCTGGGCAGCAGGTGCCAACGTTCCTCTCGAGGTGGAGGAAGAGGCCGAGGCAGCAGCAGAAGAGGTAGCAGGGGGAGCCTGAGTGAGTTCCTTGTTTTTAAGGTGTTTACTCCACTGCAGTTCATGCTTTGCATGCAGAGGCCTGGTCATGCAGGTTGTGCTAAGGTTCAGAACGTTAATGCCTTGCTTCAGGCTCTGATGGCACAGCATGCAAACCACTCGGGTCTTGTCATCAGCACATTGTTTGAAGAACTGCCACGCCAGGGAACTCCTTGAAGCTGCTTTTGGGGTGCTCGGTCCCAGGTGGCGGTGGCCAGTAGCAGGCGAACTCTCTTGGCGGCGGGTGTTCTGCTTTTTCCCCCTGCTCCCTCTTTTGCTATGCTGTTAGCTCGGTCTCACCACTGCCTCTTCCTCCCTGACCTCCTGTTCAGTCTGCACACTGTAGAAAGACGCAGCAGTTGGCACCTGTGTTTCGTCATCATCATAGACGTGCTGAGGTG
This sequence comes from Bufo bufo, assembly GCF_905171765.1. Lineage (NCBI taxonomy): Eukaryota > Metazoa > Chordata > Amphibia > Anura > Bufonidae > Bufo > Bufo bufo. The sequence goes on from NC_053389.1 coordinate 692,654,427, forward strand.
GTATTCCCATGTCCTCATCTACAGGAAACATAAGTGGTTGTGCGTCAGTGCATTCTATGTCTTCCACCGCTGGGGAAGGGCTAGGTGGATGTCCTTGGTAAACCCTGCCAGCAGAGTCTTCAAACAGCATAAGAGACTGCTGCATAACTTGAGGCTCAGACAGTTTCCCTGATATGCATGGGGGTGATGTGACAGCCTGATGGGCTTGGTTTTTAGGCGCCATCTGTGCGCTTTCTGCAGAAGACTGGGTGGGACGTGCTGGATCCACTGTCGGCCACCCAATTGACTAATGCCTGTACCTGCTCAGGCCTTACCATCCTTAGAACGGCATTGGGCCCCACCAAATATCGCTGTAAATTCTGGCGACTACTGGGACCTGAGGTAGTTGGTTCACTAGGACGTGTGGCTGTGGCAAAACAGCCACGTCCTCTCCCAGCACCAGAGGGTCCACTAACACCACCACGATCATGTCCGCGTCCCTTACTAGATGTTTTCCTCATTGTTACCGTTCACCACAATAAGAAAAAAATTATTTGGCCCAATGTATTGAATTCAAATTCAGGCCTTTTTTTTTTACAGGCACGTAACACTATCTGGCTATCTATTTATGTACCGTATTACACTAATACAGGCACAGCAGTAACCACAGATTTAGGGGAATATAAATTGTAGGCCTAGTATTTAGGCCCTGGATGAAAGATATCCTTTTACAGACAGAATTACACTTGGAGATGCACAGTAGCGTGTGAAGTTATTGAGGATGACCTTATCAGCCCTTGAATTTGAACCTTGAATGTAATATACCCTTTTACGGACAGAAATACACTATGAGATGCACAATAGTGCTTGCAAATATAAAGGCTTATGCTTTCAGCAATTGTAATTTAACACTTTGTGTAATATACCCTTTTACGGAAAAAAATACACTTGGAGATGCATGCTGAGTGTAATATACCCTTTTACGGACAGATTTACACTTGGCCTGCAACAGCAGACACCACTGATCTAGGGTATTGCTATTTTGGGAATTGAATTTTAACCCAGAACAAAAACTATGCTTTGACGGACTCTAAAAAACTTGTCCAGCCACAGCTGGAACACCAAATTTAGGGTAGTGCTATTTTGGCAATTGAATTTCACCCCAGAAAAAAATATATCCTTTGCCAGAGAGCAGACAGTATTACACTTGGCTAGCCACAGCTGGTAAACCAGATTTAGGGGATTGCTATTTTTGCAAGTGAATTTCACCCCTCAATAAAATATAGAAAATTCTATCCTGAGTTTCTAGGGGTGACAATAAGCACAGCCAAGCCCCTGATGTAGGATATAGCAAAAAAATAAAATAAAAAATACTATTAATGGTTAAATGGACTTGGTGGCAGCTTGTGCTGGCGCACCACAAGACACAAAATGGCCGCCGATCACCCCAGAAAAAAGTGACAGAAAAACGCTCTGGGCAGCCTAAAAACAGTGAGCAATTAACTAGCAGAAGTTGAATGATTCACAGCTGTAGCTCGATCACTTCATTAAGTGTTTTTGCTGAGTTAATCCCTGCCTAATCTCGCCCTTACAGCAGCTGCATCCTCTTGATAAGATTTCTCCCTGATCTCTCCCTAACAGCAGCTGCAGTCTCTCCATACACTGATCAGAGCAGAGTGACGTGCGGCGCTACGTGACTCCAGCTTAAATAGAGGCTGGGTCACATGCTGCACTGGCCAATCACAGCCATGCCAATAGTAGGCATGGCTGTGATGGCCTCTTGGGGCAAGTAGTATGATGCTTGTTGATTGGCTGCTTTGCAGCCTTTCAAAAAGCGCCAAGAAAGCGCCGAACACCGAACCCGAACTTTTACGTAAATGTTCGGGTTCGGGTCCGTGTCACGAACACCCCAAAATTCGGTACGAACCCAAACTATACAGTTCGGGTTCGCTCATCCCTACTGGTGATGAGATAAGCTGCCTTGGGCTAAAAATGGTCCACACGCTGCTGTGTTTTATCTCTGCATGCCGTATGACTTGCATGACATATCCACCACCAACTAGGGTTCAAGCCGCAATGTTTTAGTGCACTTTCTGCCTGGAAAACATCAATTTTTCTGGCCGCCGCTACAGCGGCTGCAACAATACCTAAATTTTCTGGCATGTGTACATGCCTAATTTTTCTGGCCTCTGGTGCTGCACTGTGGCTGCAAAAACAAAACAAAAAAAAAGGCACATACATGTGTCAATTCCCCTTTGTGATCGTTACCTTGTTGTGGTGAAGGGTCTTGTGTATCACAATGAAGCGACCACCTCTATGAGTGCATTGGCAATGGCAATGTTGGCACACCCCAGATGATAAGGTCGTTGCTTCATTGTGAACAGACCAAAAGCGATCGGCTGGATAATTTTGCATAGAAAAAACATTAATTTTATTTGTCATCATCTAAGGTGATCATTAAAGCCTACTAGGCCAACAATGGGCCCACACTGCAGAATCAATGTTTTCTGGGTCACATAACTGTCACTGAACTACCTCAGCACGACCATAGGCTTTGAAAAACCGCCATCGCCTGCAATCTCCCAAACGTGTGCACGAGCACAGTCATCACTACTCCAAGATTGACGCATAGAGGAATAAAATTTATGTTATGAGTGTGTCAACTATTGACAACTCTTTGCGGTTGTCTAAAATCTATTCCATACACGTCCCCTGATAGGGGACGTAACAGGGATTAAACTGATAGGAATAGTACTACTTAACACACCACTTATATCTGGTGGCACAGTACATTGCACGGTGCACGCGCCGTGCCCCAAATTGGAAGTGGGAGGACCAACCAAGCATCTTTTTCCATCTCCCGGTTCTTAAAATCTATTTCATATACGTCCCCTGATAGGGGACGTAACAGGGATTAAACTGATAGGAATAGTACTACTTAAACACACCACTCATATCTGGTGGCACAGTACATTGCAAGGCGTACGCGCAGTGCCCCAAATTGGAAGTAAGAGGACCGACCAAGCATCTTTTTCCATCTCCCGGTTCCTAAAATCTATTCCATACACCGGCCCCTGATAGGGGACAAAACAGAGATTAAACTGTTAAGAACAGATTTTTTTTAATTTAAACAAAAGAGGACAGCCTCTGCGGAGCTGGGTATTTTTTTGCCGTGTTACTGAACGCTCATGCACAATGGCTGTAGGCTCATGCGTCCTTTTGCAGAGGTGACAAACCTGGTCAGTCAAACCCAAGGCAACATCATCGTCCTCATCCCATATGCGTTTTTTCTGGAGCATGCCCTGCGAAGAGTGCTGGATCAGGCCGTAGATGAGCATGAAGAGGAAGAGTTGTGGTCACCATCACCACCAGAAGCAGCCTTGTCGTCGTCGATTGCTGGACCTGCGGCAACGCAGAGAGAGGAGTCTGAAGAAAAGGAGTCAGAAGAGGAAGGTGGCTTTGAGGAGGTGGAAGACCAACCACAGCAGGCGTCCCAGGGGGCTTGTTGTCACCTATCTGGTACCCGTTGTGTTGTATGTGGCTGGGGGGAAGAACAGACCTTTAATGATATCAGTGAGGTTGAGGAACGGGACATGAGTAGCTCGGCATCCAACCTTGTGCAAATGGGGTCTTTCATGCTGTCATGCCTTTCGGGGACCCTTGGTGTTGTACGTGGCTGGGTGGAGGAAGAGACCTTCAATGACGTCAGTGAGGACAAGGAACGGGACATGGCTAGCTTGGTATCCAACCTTGTGCAAATGGGGAGTTTGTGGTTGTGCAAATGGACTGTTTGCGGATGTTTGCGGTGAGTTAAACGGGGAGTTTGGTCTGTCAGAGTTTGGTCTGTCACTGTGAAGCGGGCGTAACCCTTACACTACCTGATCGATACAACATCATACCTGATGTTTTAAAGCACGTTATTCCAAGCAATTTAGGAATGTTAGTGATTTATGCCCTTTATGGATTAAAACCCGACTGCGTCAACTACGTAATTTTCCATGGGAGTTTTGCCATGGATCCCCCTCCGGCATGCCACAGTCCAGGTGTTAGTCCCCTTGAAACAACTTTTCCATCACTATTGTGGCCATAAAGAGTCCCTGTGGGTTTTAAAATTTGCCTGCCTATTAGTCTATGGCGGTTCGCCCGGTTCGCAAACATTTGCAAAAATTTGCGTTCGCGAATGGAACAATTTGATGTTCGCGACATCTCTAGTGATCGCTTCATTGTGATATGCAAGCCCCTTCACCACAACAAGGTAACGATCACAAAGGGGAATTGACACATGTTTGTGCCTTTTTTTTTTGTTTAGTTTTTGCAGCCACAGTGCAGCACCAGAGGCCAGAAAAATTAGGCATGTACACATGCCTGAAAAATCAGGTATTGTTGCAGCTGCTGCTGTAGCAGCAGTCGGAAAAATTGATGTTTTCCAGGCAGAAAGTGCACTAAAACATTGCGGCTTGAACCCTAGTTGGTGGCGGAGAAGTCACGCAAGTCATCCGGCATGCAGAGATTAAATACAGGAGCGTGTGGACCATTTTTAAACAAAGCCATCTCATCAGGCCTTTTGGCCTTTTTTAGTCAAATGCATCCCCCACTGTCAGTCCCTTCAGGATCCATGCCTCATTTATCTTAATAAAGGTGAGGTAATCTAGACTTTTTTGACCTAGGCAACTTCTCTTCTTAGTGACAATACTTCCTGCTGTGCTGAAGGTCCTTTCTGACAGGACACTTGAAGCGGGGCAGGCCAGAAGTTCTATCGCAAATTGGAATAGTTCAGGCCACAGGTCAAGCCTGCAAACCCAGTAGTCAAGGGGTTCATCCCTCCTCAGAGTGTCGATATCTGCAGTTAAGGCGAGGTATTCTGCTACCTGTCGGTCGAGTCGTTCTCTGAGGGTGGACCCCGAAGGGCTGTGGTGATGCGTAGGACTTAAAAAGCTCTGCATGTCCTCCATCAACAACACGTCTGTAAAGCGTCCTGTCCTTGCCGGCGTGGTCGTGGTAGGAGGAGGATTACTGTCACATCTTCCCCTGTTAGATTCCTGTTGTGCTGTGACATCACCCTTATACGCTGTGTAAAGCATACTTTTTAACTTGTTTTGGAACTGCTGCATCCTTTCTGACTTCCGGTAATTCGGTAACATTTCAGCCACTTTCTGCTTATACCAGGGGTCTAGTAGCGTGGCCATCCAGTACAGGTCGTTCTCCTTCAGCCTTTTTATACGAGGGTCCCTCAACAGGCATGACAGCATGAAAGACCGCATTTGCACAAGGTTGAGCTACTCATGTCCCGTTCCTCAACCTCACTGATATCATTGAAGGTCTGTTCTTCCCCCCAGCCACGTACAACACAACGGGTACCAGATAGGTGACAACGAGCACCCTGGGATGCCTGCTGTGGTTGGTCTTCCTCCTCCTCAAAGCCACATTCCTCCTCTGACTCCTCTTCCTCAGACTCCTCTTCCAGCGTTGCCGCAGGTCCAGCAAGCAATGATGTTAAGGCTGTTTCTGGTGGTGATGGTGACCACAACTCTTCCTCTTCACGCTCATCTACGGCCTGATCCAGCGCTCTTCGCAGGGCACGCTCCAGGAAGAAAACAAATGGGATGATGTCACTGATGGTGCCTCCGGTGCGACTGACTAGGTTTGTCACCTCCTCAAAAGGACGCATGAGCCTACAGGCATTGCGCATGAGCGTCCAATAACGTGGCAAAAAAATTCCCAGCTCTGTAGAGGCTGTCTTAGCACCCCGGTCATACAAATACTCGTTGACAGCTTTTACTTGTTGGAGCAGGCGGTCGAACATTAGGAGTGTTGAATTCCAACGTGTCGGAATGTCGCAAATCAAGCGCCTCACTGGCATGTTGTTTTGCCGCTGCATATCGGAAAAGTGCGCCATGGCCGTGTAGGAACGCCTGAAATGGCCACACACCTTCCTGGCCTGCTTGAGGACGTCCTGTAAGCCTGGGTACTTATGCACAAAGCGTTGTACAATCAGATTCAACACATGTGCCATGCACGGCACATGTGTCAACTTGCCCAAATTCAATGCCGCTAACAAATTGCTTCCGTTGTCACACACCATTTTGCAGATCTCCAGTTGGTGCGGGGTCAGCCACTGATCCACCTGTGCATTCAGGGCGGACAGGATGCTTGTCCGGTGTGACTCTCTGCTTTCAGGCAAGTCAACCCCAAGACAGCGTGACACTGTTGTATCCGGGATGTGGAATAGTCCCTGGGGAGCTGGGGGGTGCAGTTGATGTGGAGCAAGACACAGCAGCAGAAGAGGACTCAGCCGAGGAGGTTAGCAAAGAGGATGGAGTAGGAGGAGTAGAGGAGGTGGCAGCAGTCCTGCCTGCAAGTCTTGGCAGTGTCACCGACTCCTCTGCAGATCCACGCATTCCATGCTTGGCAGCCGTCAGCAGGTTTACCCAATGCGCAGTGTACGTGATATACCTGCCCTGACCGTGCTTTGCAGACCAGGTATCAGTGGTCAGATGGACCCTTGCCCCAACACTGTGTGCCAGACATGCCATGACTTCCTTTTCCACAATAGACTACATGTTGGGGATTGCATTTTGTGAAAAAAAGTTTCAGCCTGGTACCTTCCACTGCGGTGTCCCAATAGCTAAATTTTTTTTAGAAGGCCTCAGACTCCACCAGCTTGTATGGTAAAAGCTGGCGGGCTAAGAGTTCCGACAAGCCAGCTGTCAGACGCCGGGCAAGAGGGTTACTCTGTGACATTGGCTTCTTACGCTCAAACATTTCCTTGACACACACCTGACTGTGGGCAGATGAGCAGGAACTGCTGAAGGTGAGAGGCGGAGTGGCGGGTGGTTGAGAGGGGGCAAGGAGGACAGCAATGGTTGACGTGGATGAAGATTCTGGACCAGGAAGAGGATGGTGGCTTTGAGTTTGTGTGCTGCTTGTACTCATCATGTGTTGATCCCATAGGCATTTGTTATGTGAGATCAAGTGCCTTCGCAAAGTAGTTGTACCTAAGTGGGTGTTGGACTTCCCACGACTCAGTTTCTTTTGGCACAGGTTGCAAATGGCATCGCTGTTGTCAGAGGCAGACAGACACAAAAAATGCCACACTGCTGAGCTTAGCAATGACAGCATTCTGGTGGTGGCAACAGCATGCGTTGATTGGCGTGCTGTCTGGCTGACCTCGGGTGCCGATACATGCTGTCTGACTGTGCCACTAGCTCCTTGCGATGACCTCCCCCTGCTTCCAACTTGTCTCCTACTCCTCTCTGTCTCCCCATCTGAACTTTCCCCCTGTTCTTCTTCTCTTCGAGCGGGCACCCACGTGATGTCCACGGACACATCATCATCATCATCATCAACCGCTTCACTTGTATCTGACAACTGAGCAAAGGAAGCAGCAGCGGGTACAACATCATCATCATCATCATCACACCGTATGTCCATGTGTGTAAGTCTGCCTGACTGAGACATATCCCTGTTATCTACATCCTCTAGCAATAATGGTTGCACATCACTCATTTCTTCCAACTGATGTGTAAATAACTCCTCTGACAGATCAAGTGAAGTGGCTGTGGTGCTAGTGTTGGTTGTGGCGGCAGGCAGGCGAGTGGTAACTTGAGAGGTCCCCGAAGCTGAGCTGGAGGAGGATGGTGCGTCAAGGTTCCGAGTGGAAGCTGTAGAAGATTGGGTGTCCTGTGTAAGCCAGTCAACTATGTCCCCAGAACTTTTCGAGTTCAGGGTACGTGGCCTCTGAACACTGGGCATTATTCTAGGGCCAAAGGAAATCACAGCACCACGACCACGATGGCCCCTGCGGGGTGGCCTGTCTCTGCCTGTCATTTTTTTTAGATTAGTGGTACTATGCGTGCAAGGTACTGTGCCACCCTATATGAGTGGTGGGCAGTGAGCACAGTACAGTCTGTGGGCCTGACACTCACTGGCAGGCAACTGCAATTATATTACAGAGAAAAAATGTAATGACTTTTCTATCTGCAAGGTATTGTGCCACCCGATATGAGTGGTGGGCAGTGGGCACAGTACAGTCTGTGGGCCTGACACTCACTGGCAGGCAACTGCAATTATATTACAGAGAAAAAATTAAATGACTTTCTTATCTGCAAGGTTCTGGGCCACCCGATATGAGTGGTGGGCACTGGAAGTGGGCACAGTACAGTCAGTGGACCTGACACACACTGGCAGGCAACTGCAATTATATTACAGAGAACAAATTGTATTACTTTTTTATCTGCAAGCTACTGTGCCACCAGATATGAGTGGTGGGCACCGGCAGTGGGCACAGTACACTCTGTGGCCTTGACACACACTGGCAGGCAACTGCAATATATATATATATATATATTTAAAAAAAAAAAGCAGACTGAGATACTAGCCCTAAAAAGGGCTTTTTGGAGTGCTGTCAGGACGCTGTCCGTACAGCAGATCAGATGAGTATTTGAGGACTGGAGTGGACACAGAACACTGGCCTAGCTAATGCTTTCCCTATTAATTCAGCAGCAGCAGCACTCTTCCTGCTCTCACTAACACTGTAGCTTCAGAATGAATCTAAGATGGATGCTGTCCTTGCTTTTTGATAGGAGGTGGGAGGGTCTGGGAGGGAGGGTATGCTGATTGGCTGGAATGTGTCTGCTGACTGTGAGGTACAGGGTCAAAGTTTGCTCAATGATGACGTATAGGGGGCGGCGTATAGGGGGCGGACATCGCATATGTTCGCCCACCGCGGTGAACGCAAACAAGCGATGTTCGCTGGGAACTGTTCGCTGGCGAATAGTTCGGGACATCTCTATTCTTACTGTTTATCTACTTACTATGCAGCAGCAAGTAGGTATAATTTACAGATGTAGCAAAGCTGAAATTGACTCTGATAAGAAGACAGTGTTATCTTGTGCCATCTTGTGACAAAAGCTAATGAAATACATTGAAACTGTTAGTTAATCTTCAGCTCGGCTGCATCTGTAGCTCTGTGCTTTTCATCTGAGCCTACATCACCTGTTACCTGTTAACCATTAGTGTTAGGGACTCATCTGCAGAAGCCACCTTGACGCCTGGTAGATGGGCCCCACACAGGTTTGATCAAAAATGTGCGCAAAGAGCTTTTATTTTATTTATTTTTTTCATTTACATTAGGTATTATACCATTTCAAGTTTTAGAATGTTTCTTATTTCTCAGTTTCTTTTATTGTTTCTATGTAAAATATTGTGCTGCCATACCTTTTTTGGTTGCTTTCAGCATGTTAGCTTTATGGATATGCATCTGTGATTATGAATTTGCTAGTCAAAATTTTATTGTAGTACATCACCTGCATGGCAGCAACACTCAGTTTACTGAAATAGGTGCTTGTACCTGCCCAAATAACACATTAACATTGATTCACTGAGTCTGACTCCTAAAATCTATCAATTTATTGTAAATCTATCTATTCTTTTCACCTATGAAGCACATCTGCTGACACTTACACAGCCTGATGGAGCAGGTGAATGTCTGGAAGAAAACATTCTTTCCCGCCAATCACCTGCACGCCAGTGGGGGTGAAGCGTTGAATTTACATGGAGCGATCGCCTCCACAGTATGACGACAAGCGATGGCTACTGTCATCGCTCAACCCCATACAAATTCTTTTTTTCTGCTTCCCACAAATGTTGCTGTAGGTGTATACATAAAATATAGTTTCACGAGATGAACAAGCGTTGCACTCATTCATCAAGTAATCTGTGGCACCTTTATATGGGCATGCAATGAACGTTGTAAAAAAAGAAAAAGCAACTAAATAATGCCAGAATTGCTGCTTTTTGCGTAATTGCCACAAAAAAATTGCATAAAAAGAAATAAAAAAAATATTATGTACCCCAAAATAATACCACTGAAAACTACAAGTCATCCTACAAAAAAAAAAGGGGGGGGGGGGTGTTATTGTGCAAGAGTACAAATCATAAAAAACTAGATGTATTTTGTATCTCTGATATCGTACTGACCCAGAAAATAAATCTATTGTGTTATTTATGCTGAAAAATTAATGCCACAAAATTTACCATTAAAAACTAAAACTTGTCCCGCAAAAAACAAGCCCTTGTACTGTTATGTTGAAGGCAAATAAAAAAAAGTTGGAAGGTGACAATTAAAAAGTTTAAATCTCCTAATTATTAAGGCCCAAAACAGGCTAAGGGTTAAACTATTTGTATTCTGTGGTCTCAGTCATATGACCTATCTCCAATTTATATATAGTATATCCACAAAACAGCAGCATTTTCTGGTAGTGGTCTTTTAAAATGGCTATGACTCACAACTAGAGATGAGCGAATCAAAGCTGATAAAGTGGAATTCAATTCGAATTTCAGGAAAAATTGGAATCTGAATTTCCTAGCGATTGTTGGTAACGAAACAAATTTTTTCGTAAAATGGCTACTGCATGTGTGAGGACATGGAGCAAGGAACTCTGGGAGGGCGGGATCACCCATAATGTCATGCATGCAGCCAATCAGCAGCCAGCCCTGTGATGTCACAGCCCTATAAATAGCCTCAGCCATCTTGGATTCAGCCATTTTCCAGTGTACCTAGTGCAGGGAGAGACATCAGCAGGCGCTAGGGACAGTGTTAGAAAAAACTTGATTGTTCTAAAAAAACTATTTACAAGTGCAGGGAAAGATTATTTAAGGTGTAGGGAAAGGATAGGGAGGAATAATTCCAGAGCATTTATTTTGAACAGGGTTTAGTAGGGGAGGTTACAGCCTGGGTAATAGGCTAGGTAACAATCCTATTACACCTTGCTGTACTGACTGGGGATCCAAATTGCCAATATACAGCTCTGTAATTGCAGCAAACCATTCTTGTTATTGGGGTGCAAATTTTTTTTGATACAGCCATTAACAGGGTTTATTACAAGGAAATATTTCTATGTCTTATTTGCCCTTGTGCGGTGCAGTTATATGTTCTAAATAGTGTTGATCAAGCACCAAAGTGCTCGTGTGCTCGAGTAGATCACTTTGCAATGCTCGGGTGTTCTACCAATCACCCGAGCACAATGGAAGTCAATGGGAGAACCCAAGGCACCCGCTGCTCTGAAGAGGGGAGGATGTTAGGACTCTAGTTCGGCTTTGGAGTCCCTGCTCTTGTGTTCACCCCAGTGTATTTAAATCTAGTTTAGTCTGTATTTCAGAAAAGTTTCTGCTGGGATTCAAACTCACAACCTTCTGTATTAGAGGCAAGGCACTTAACCACTCAGCTTTAATAGCTGCATAGCCAGTGACTTTAAAAAATTAAAAAATAAAATTTGACCTGTACTGTACTTTTACTGAGACCTATACAGTAGAAGTCAATTTTTTTTAAATTTTTTTTGGGACTGTCTATGCAGCTATATAGTGTAGTGGTTAAAGTTCTGGGCTGTGATGCAGAATATGTGAGTTCAAATCTTGCCACAAACATTTTCATTAATAGAGGCTAAACTTAATTTATACATATATGTTTTTAGCCATAATATATTTACACATATTATTATATATTTAGAATATATAAATATATTATGGCTAAAACATCAGTAGTAGTTTCCTACATATCATGCATTCATATATATCAGAAGTATGATTATATATATATATATATATATATATATATATATATATACACACACAGTACAGACCAAAAGTTTGGACCACACCTTCTCCTTCAAAGAGTTTTCTTTATTTTCATGACTATGAAAATTGTAGATTCACACTGAAGGCATCAAAACTATGAATTAACACATGTGGAATTATATACATAACAAACAAGTGTGAAACAACTGAAAATATGTCATATTCTAGGTTCTTGAAAGTAGCCACCTTTTGCTTTGATTACTGCTTTGCACACTCTTGGCATTCTCTTGATGAGCTTCAAGAGGTAGTCCCCTGAAATGGTTTTCACTTCACAGGTGTGCCCTGTCAGGTTTAATAAGTGGGATTTCTTGCCTTATAAATGGGGTTGGGACCATCAGTTGTGTGGAGGAGAAGTCAGGTGGATACACAGCTGATAGTCCTACTGAATAGACTGTTAGCATTTGTATTATGGCAAGAAAAAAGCAGCTAAGTAAAGAAAAATGAGTGGCCATCATTACTTTAAGAAATGAAGGTCAGTCAGTCAGCCGAAAAATTGGGAAAACTTTGAAAGTAAGGGCTATTTGACCATGAAGGAGAGTGATGGGTTGCTGCGCCAGATGACCTGGCCTCCACAGTCACCGGACCTGAACCCAATCGAGATGGTTTGGGGTGAGCAGGACCGCAGAGTGAAGGCAAAAGGGCCAGCAAGTGCTAAGCATCTCTGGGAACTCCTTCAAGACTGTTGGAAGACCATTTCAGGGGACTACCTCTTGAAGCTCATCAAGAGAATGCCAAGAGTGTGCAAAGCAGTAATCAAAGCAAAAGGTGGCTACTTTGAAGTACCTAGAATATGACATATTTTCAGTTGTTTCCCACTTGTTTGTTATGTATATAATTCCACATGTGTTAATTCATAGTTTTGATGCCTTCATAGTCATGAAAATAAAGAAAACTCTTTGAATGAGAAGGTGTGTCCAAACTTTTGGTCTGTACTGTATATATATATATATATATATATATATATATATATAAAATATATTTTTTCCTATACCTATGTTTTTTTTTTTTTGTAATTACACATTTATTTTGTGCCATACAAAAAAATATATAAAATATTTAAATCTAATTTAACCTCTATTTCTGAAAAAGTTTGTGATGGGATTTGAACTCACAGTTCTGCATCATAGACTAAAACTTTAACCACTACACTATATAGCTGCACAACCAGTCGCTTAAAAATAAAAAAAGAAGAGACTTCTACTGTACTGTACTTTTACTGAGACAGATACAGTACAAGTCTCATTTTATTTTTTTAGCGTTTGGCTATGGAGCTATATAGTGTAGTGGTTAAAGTTCTGGGCTGTGATGCAGAAGCTATGAGTTCAAAACCTGTCACAAACTTTTTCAGATATAGAGGCTGAACTTAAAGGGAACCTGTCACTGGGATTTTGTGTATAGAGCTGAGTACATGGGTTGCTAGATGGCCGCTAGCACATCCGCAATACCCAGTCCCCGTAGCTCTGTGTGCTTTTATTGTGCAAAACAAACTAGTTGATATATATGCAAATTAACCTGAGATGAGTCCTGTCCCTGACTTATTTCAGCTCTATACACAAAATCCTGGTGACAGGTTCCCTTTAATTTAAATATATATATATATATACACTACCTAAAGAATTATTAGGAACACCTGTTCTATTTCTGATTAATGCAATTATCTAGTCAACCAATCACATGGCAGTTGCTTCAATGCATTTAGGGGTGTGGTCCTGGTCAAGACAATCTCCTTAACTCCAAACTGAATGTCAGAATGGGAAAGAAAGGTGATTTAAGCAATTTTGAGCGTGGCATGGTTGTTGGTGCCAGATGGGCCAGTCTGAGTATTTCACAATCTGCTCAGTTACTGGGATTTTCACGTACAACCATTTCTAGGGTTTACAAAGAATGGTGTGAAAAGGGAAAAACATCCAGTATGCGGCAGTCCTGTGGGCAAAAATGCCTTGTGGATGCTAGAGGTCAGAAGAAAATGAGCCGACTGATTCAAGCTGCCGTTGACTGAAATAACCACTCGTTACAACCGAGGTATGCAGCAAAGCATTTGTGAAGCCACAACACGCACAACCTTGAGGCGGATGGGCTACAACAGCAGAAGACCCCACCGGGTACCACTCATCTCCACTACAAATATGAAAAAAGAGGCTACAATTTGCACGAGCTCACCAAAATTGGACTGTTGAAGACTGGAAAAATGTTGCCTGGTCTGATGAGTCTCGATTTCTGTTGAGACATTCAAAAGGTAGAGTCTGAATTTGGCGTAAACAGAATGAGAACATGTATCCATCCTCTGATGGCTACTTCCAGCAGGATAATGCACCATGTCACAAAGCTCGAATCATTTCAAATTGGTTTCTTGAACATGACAATGAGTTCACTGTACTAAAATGGCCCCCACAGTCACCAGATCTCAACCCAATAGAGCATCTTTGGGATGTGGTGGAACGGGAGCTTCGTGCCCTGGATGTGCATCCCTCAAATCTCCATCAACTGCAAGATGCTATCCTATCAATATGGGCCAACATTTCTAAAGAATGCTATCAGCACCTTGTTGAATCAATGCCACGTAGAATTAAGGCAGTTCTGAAGGCAAAAGGGGGTCCAACACCGCATTAGGCTACTTTCACACTAGCGTTCAGAGCGGGTCCGTCTGATGTCTGCTCAGACGGATCCGCTCCTATAATGCAGACATTTGTATCCGTTCAGAACGGATCCGTCTGCATTATAGTTTAAAAAAAAACGAAGTGTGAAAGTAGCCTGAACGGATCCGTCCAGACTTTACATTGAAAGTCAATGGGGGACGGATCCGTTTGAAGATTGAGCCATATGGTGTCATCTTCAAGCGGATCCGTCCCCATTGACTTACATTGTAAGTCTGGACGGATCCGCTTGCCTCTGCACGGCCAGGCGGACACCCGAACGCTGCAAGCAGTGTTCAGGTGTCCGCTCGCGGAGCGGAGGCTGAACGCTGGCAGACTGATGCATTCTCAGCGGATCCGCGTCCACTGAGAATGCATTAGGGCTGGACGGTTGCGTTCGGGGCCGCTTGTGAGCCCCTTCAAACGGAGCTCACGAGCGGACACCCAAACGCAGGTGTGAAAGTAGCCTTAGTATGGTGTTCCTAATAATTCTTTAGGTTAGTGTATATATACATTTTTTCTGTTCTCTACACAGATTACTCACACTTCACTACAGGAGGAATGACAGATCTGATTGGGGTGATCGCGGCATACCGTATAGGAGAGGGTTATTTTGGACGTCTCGTCCTTTTGTTTTTTTGTTTTTTTATTTATGATGGTTGTATTTTTTTTCCCTGTGTATTTTGTATGTTTTTAAATTTTACAAGCACCTTGGGATTGGTCGATCAAGACAGCAAGCCTGGGCGACACGATATGTATACGCTATCTGCATTCTGTGGCATCTGTGTGCCCACAAGAGGAGACCCCTCTCGGATAGGATGGCTCTCAGTAACCCTGGTGGTATCCCTGCATGGGCCGCGGTTCCGTGGTCGGGATGGGGCTTCACTTGGATAAATACAGATGGACACCCTGGTTACCAGGTGACCTCTGTCTTTCTGAGTTGCCTATATCCGTTATGATGTGGGACTGATGCACTACACTGAATGCTTTGTTATAGTGATCCTTTTCCCTTAAGCAAGATGGCGCCGTCAGCAGGTTTCTCCCCACTGAGCATGCGCCTGGGGCTAGACGTTTTGACTGAGGGAGATGACGCTGTAGCCTGGCCTGATGACACCGGACGCCTGCGACTTGCATATCCCTGATTGGTGCTGCGCTACGTCTGCGCACTGAATAGTAAACAACGCCGAACAGCGGCATGACAGGAACCACCTCGCCCTCTTGGTACAGTATGTTTGTTCGATCGCCCCTCATCTCCGTCGTTCCCTCCTGTATATACAATATATCACATTATATTGCACTGATCGGACAGATCAATCCGTGTTCAGATATTTGTGGCATGTGCCTCCAGTCACCATATATATGACATGTATGTTATATACATTCCTTAACTGATCTGCACTTTATTTACTGTCTTTTTGTGATGTTTACATTTTGTGCTCACATTTGATTGTTATGAGTTGTAACACACCCACTGGGTGGAGTGTGATCACATGTCGATATGCTAATTGTTTCACCTGTATATAATGTTGTGATTTGAGTTGTATCTTTGCTTGAAAAAGGCTCAAGTGTAGAGCCGAAACGTTGCACCACCTGGGTGAATAAAGGTTCACTTTCTTTTATCTCTTGGAGTGCCGCCCGTTTTTCTGGATTTATACATTGGGGTAAGAAGCCTATTCCCCTTGGGACGTGCACCCTAACTTCAACTGATCTTGTACCAGTGCCGCCTTTTTTCCTTGGTATAAATATATATATATATTTTTTAGACATAATATATTTACGCATATTATTATATATTTAGAATATATAACATACCGTATTTTCCGGCGTATAAGACGACTTTCTAACACTAGAAATTATTTTCAAAATATACCCGTCTTATACGCCAGGTAAAAGGTATAAACTCAGATCCGATTATACTACTGCGAGCAGCTGATACATCGCTGCGCTGTGAAGCAGTAGCAGCCCTACAGTGAATAAATTAAGAGAGGGGCAGTGCTGGGATCCAGTATTCGGGGCGCGGCAGCACAGGGGGGAGGGACAGGCAAGCGTCCCCTTCACCATAAGAACGCCTGGGGGTTAGAATATTCCATCGGATCTGAGTTTTCACGATCTCAGTGAGATCGTGAAAACTCAGATCCGATGGTATATTCTAACCCTGAGGCGTTCCCATGGTGACGGGGATGCTTGTCTGTCCCTCCCTCCTCCCTGTGCTGCCATTAATTTCAATTGTTCCACAAAAAAAAGGAATGTACTCCGTATGCATTCCGTTTTTGTATTTCCGTTTTTCCATTCCGTTAAAAGATAGAACATGTCCTATTATTGCCCGCAAATCATGTTCTGTGGCTCTATTCAAGTCAATGGGTCCGCAAAAAAAACTAAACACATACGGAAATGCATCCATATGTCTTCCATATCCTTTCGTTTTTGCAGAACCATCTATTGAAAATTTTATGTCCAGACCAATTTTTTCTATGTAATTACTGTATATTGTATATGCCATATGGAAAAACGGAACAGAAACAGAAAAACAACGAAAAAAAAAATGGAACAACGGATCCGTGAAAAACAGACCGCAACACTGAAAAAGGGCTCACGCACACAAACATTTTTTGCTTCCCATATACGGACTGTATTTTGATTCCGTATATGGTCTGTATACGGAACCATTCATTTCAATGGGTCCGCAAAAGATGCGGACAGCACTCTGTGTGCTGTCCGCATCCGTTGCTCTGTTCCGTGACCCCGCAAAAATTATGAGACATGTCCTTTTCTTGTCCGTTTTGCGGACAAGAATAGGCATTTCTATAATGGGCCTCCTGTTCTGTTCCGCAAATTGCGGAAGGCACAAGGGCGGCATCCATTTTTTGTGGATCCGCAATTTGCGGACCGAAAAAAAACGGCACGGTCGTGTGTATGAGCCCAAAGCCATACGGTCGTGTGAAAGAGGCCTTAGTGTTGCCTTCATTGGGGAATACAAGTACAAGTTAAAACACGTTACAGTAATTTTCATAGTGTATGGGGAATAGCTATAGGTACCAATGGTATAAAGTTCTATACTGAAAGATAATTAAAACTACACTCCTATACATTGAAATTGTAAATTATTACATTCTCAGCACCTACATCCAATCTATGGCATGTGAAAAGGGCATAAAGGCCACATTGAAAGTATTTTTTTTTTTTAGCTACATGAACCCTCAAAAATTGTATTTGTGTGGAATGATTGTGCAATGTCTACTATTCGTTGAAAAGCCAGTCATTGCCACTAGTGATAAGCGGCAGGGCCAATATTCGAATATTTTGTGAATATTTGAGCGAATATTCGTCATATATTTTCAAATTCGAGAATTCACGATTATTTTCTTGATTGCGAAAATCGACAACGTAATATGCACGTATTACGTGCGCAATACAGGCGTGGGTCTCTGTTGCTACATTTCAAGCTGCTAGAAGTTTCCTGAGACTGGAGAAAATAGTTGGCATGGCAGAACATTACAATAGCTTTATATGCAGATAGAGTGCTCCAATATATTCATGATTGCGCAAATCAGCAATTAATGATGTGCATATTTTTGCGCAATACGTGCAACTTCACATTTTAGCAGGTCTGACTACATATTACTGATTGGTGCACTAAGTATTGTTGTGAACTTGTGACATCACAGCACTATGTCTGTAGCATGTATGTATGGACAGCAGAACCTATCACACTACCTAACACCCTGCACTGGAACCTATCAGCTACACTATATCACGATCTAACCTACACTGACTATCTCCCACTAACTATCTGTAATATATATATATATATATATATATATACATATATATATGCGCTAACTAACCATCTAATGTAATTAAACAGTAATGCACCGAGCACAGCAATGACAATGCTGTCTCTCTCAGAACTCCATAAAACTACAGAAAATGGCTGCTGGGGAGGTTCTTATATAGGGGGAAGAAAACTTTCCTATTGGTTGCTAGGGATGTTGCTAAGCTAATACATTGCAGACTTCTCATTGGCCCACAAGTAGAGCTGGCCTTGTGATTCGCTGAACATGCGAACATATGGCAATGTCCGCCGGCGCCATATTCTTTTGCATTGTGTCGAACTTTGACCAATTACACATCCAGCAGATGGGACAGGACACACCCCCACCCTATCAAAGAACCCAATATGGCAGCTATTTTACATTCTGTGTTTTGCCAGTGTAGGGAGAGGTTGCTTTCTGGAGCAGGGACAGGCTGTTAGGGACACCAAACGCTAGCTGATAGGGCCAAAAAAGTCATTTTAAGAACTGGTATAGGTGTGCTATCGATAGGTGTGATAGACAGAGGGGTGTGATATACTTATAATATACTTTCTAACATAGAAAGCATATTATAGTGCATTTGTATTGTGCAGCAGTTGTGTGCGGTTCTGCTGCGATACCGCAGCTACACAGAGGGACAAATGCTATTGGAACAAATAATTGCAATGTGTGTGATATACCTGTAGCCCCCAATAAACTGATTGAGGGGTGTGATATACCTTCTTGCACAAAATACTGATTGAGTGCTGAGATATACCTGTTGCACCAAATAAACAGGGTGGTGTGATATAACTGTTGTTGCAAAAAAAATAATTGAGGAGTTTGATATACCTGCTTCCACAAAATACTGATTGAGGGCTGTGATATACCTGCTTCCACAAAATACTGATTAAGGGTTTTGATATACCTGCTTCCACCAAATGAACTCAGTGAATGCCTAATTTTGGGGGCCTGTACTCCAGTGGCCTACAGTAAAATTTTTATTCAGTGACCGTCTAATGTACCTCCAGCCACATCATCACAAGTTATTTTCTGTCAGGTGAATGCCAAATTTTTTAGGCCTGTACTCCCGTAGCCTAAAATAAATTTTCTCTAGGCTCCAGCAGGGCACATTTTTGAGAGTTTCCCTTTAAGACGCATAAAAATTGCCCCTGCCAAAAGGTTCGCCTGCCATTAAAATCAATGGGGCCTGCCGCGAATGCGTGGTTCACGAACGCGTGTTCGCATTGGTGAACCATCTCGGCCGATGTTCGTCCATCACTACCCACAATCAATAAGGGAGGTTACTGATGAAATTTTTTTTTTTAATATTCGTGAATACAAATATATAGCACTATATTCTAAATCTTCGCAAATTCTCGAAGTGGCGATATTCACAATAAAAATTTGCGATTCGAATATTCAAGCCCAACACTAATTGCCACTGGTCACAGTGTGAGACGGACAAATTCCTTGAACTGGGTGACCTTGGTTTTTCCCTCTGGCAGGTCGCTATGTGCCTAGCTTGAGATGTCAGCACTGCCCAAGCCTAGGGCAGCCACAGTCACTACACATGGGATTAGAAAGCAGCTTTAGGACTAAGTTACGAAGCACTGAGGTGCAAACTGACTGAGGATACATACGCAATCACCAGCAGCTGCCATGACTGAGTAGCAGATTTAAATACCCCACCTAGCTCTAGGATTGGACACTGAACCAAAAACCTGATTGGCTAGGCTGTCCAGCTTCACTGATAGGTCGACAGCCACAGCTTGACTGGTCAGGCATGGGAACCCTCCCATAACAGCCTTGCAGAGAATTTTGGATGGCTACACTCCTGATACTACCAAACATCTTTATTCACTTCAGTAAAAACAAAGTACATGATGAGGCCTGACTACTGGCATGAGAGCAAGCTGCAATATATGGATATCAATTACAAAAGTGAAGAGTTGGTTATTACTGGCACAGTTATGCCCACATAGCTAAAGAGACTGTTTCTCACGATATCATTTTTATAGAGAATTGATATTCATTAAAAGTTTCCCTGCAGTTTGTGTTTCATGCTTTTTTCACACTAGGAGGTAAAATCTTAAAATACATAATATATACATTACACATACAATAGTAATCTTCTGTTTCTTGGTATGTTTTTTTTTTTTTTTTTAATTTTGTGCATTTGTCAAGTCTGATCCAGATTAGCTGTGTCTTTTAATGAAAAGGAGAGATTTTAAAATTCAATCAGTCAGACTGAAGCATTTTGAGTGAAATCATTCATTTTTACAGATACTGGTGGAGGAAAATATGAAAATATAACATTATCTGACAAAATGCGAGAAATTAAATGCCTTGTGTTCGGAATTATGTCTGTAAATAAGGCGTTTGTTGTTTAATAAATAGTGATGAGCGGTAGGGGTCATATTCGAATTTGTGATATTTTGCAAATATTTTGTAGAATATTCGTAGAATATAAATGAATTTGAATATTCGTTATATTCTACATTCTTTTTTTTTTAACTCGAAAATCGGCAAGGTAATCATCGCGTAATATGCAAATATTACGCCATCAATACAGGCGTGGGTCAAAAACTAATATATAAAGAAGGGAAGGATCCCAAACAATGCTCTAACTATATACCCATATCCCTCCTAAACATAGACCTCAAACTCCTGGCCAAAATGTTAGCCAATAGACTAGCTATTCTTCTTCCCTCCCCCATACATGGGGATCAGGTTGGCTTTATCCGCACCAGAGAGGGCAAAGATAACACGGCCAGGGTAATTAATACCCTCTGCCACGCCAAAAGACTTTCTTCCCCACTGCTTCTCCTTAGTATGGATGCGGAGAAAGCATTCGATAGGGTAAATTGGCAATACCTAAAACATACTCTGGTGAGGTTTGGCCTTCCTGATCCCTTTGTACAGGCAACTTTCGCCATATATGAACAGGCGTCAGCAAGGGTGCAAGTCAATGGAAACCTATCTGTTCCATTCTCAATAAGTAATGGGACTAGACAAGGCTGCCCCCTCTCACCTCTCCTTTTCATTCTAGCACTAGAACCACTTCTTGCTAACATAAGACTTGATGGGGAGATTTCAGGTCTATGTTTGGGAGGCAGGGAACAGAAAGTTGCAGCTTTTGCCGACGATGTCCTAATGATGACGATTAACCCCAAAATCTCCCTCCCACGGATTCAAAGTCACCTCAACTGTTTTAGCTTAGCCTCAGACTTTAAAATAAACGCTGGCAAATCCCTGGTACTTTGTATGGGAATTTCCAACTCCACAAAGAGCCTTCTGATGGCGGATTCGCCATTTAACTGGTCCTCGACAACAATCACATACCTGGGGGTCAAACTGAGTACTAATATACACGACCTCTTTTCTCTTAACTATATTCCTCTCAAGAAGTCCATCTCCGAGGCCATTGACAATTTGGCACGATCCAACCCAACCCTCTCTTGGTTCGGCCGCAAGAATCTCCTTACCTCCCTGATCCTCCCTCGCCTTACCTACCTACAACAGGTATTACCTATCCCAGTCCCCAAACAATACTACGATCAAATCTTTAAAAAATTCAGGACATTTATCTGGAATGGTAAGAGAGCGAGACTCCCATTCTCCTTACTCACCAAGCCTAGACATGCGGGAGGGATCGGGCTGCCTAATCCTGAAATTTATGGTAGGGCTATCCTCCTGACCCGAGTGGTTGCTTGGTTGCGCTCCTCAACGCCCTCCCTTTTGGTGGAAATAGAGTTAGATATCTTACAGAAGTCCCCTAAAGCACTGCTCTCAAACAGTTTTCCCAGGACAATTCTCTCATTACCCAATAATAAAAGCTACACTAGAGGCTTGGAAATGGTTCTCTTCCTCACACTGCGCTATACCATACCCCTCCCCCCTTCTGATGGTGAAGGATATAATTGACACAGCCCCCTTACCATTAAAATCTGAAACCTCCCAAGCACTAAAGTCTTCACCTATATACATTTTTTTCTTTTCAATTAATAATCACTTTAGTGTATAGTATATAAAGACATATCACATATCACGACCGTGTACATAGCATAGAAAACATACACATTCCTATAACCCCCCCCCCCATTGGCTGTTGTTCCCCCCAGTTCAGTCAAAAAAAGCGCAAAACACAAATAGCTTATTTCTACGTGGCTCTGCGTGCATCTCTCCGATTCCTTTCAATCTCTTCATACATTTTCACTTGCTGAAAGTATAAAGCCCACTCCCTTGACGAGGGTGGGGCGGCAGCGCCCCAATACCTGACCAGTATAACCTTTGCTACCATCAATCCTCTCATCCAGATCCGTCTGACATACGAGGGAACTTCTGTTTCTGAGCCATAATCACCAAAGATTACTATCAAGATCCCCGGGTTATAATTCATTGAGGATTCCTTTTGTAAAGCAAGAAAAACCTCATCCCAAAATTTCCTGACTTTGCTGCAGCTCCAAAGCAAATGGACATAATTCACATTCACATATCCACAGGCCCGACCCCTATTTTGGGGAAATTTTCCCTGGGTTTTAGGCGTATAATACAGTCTATGGAGAATCTTAAATTGGATTAATCTATGAGCACTGGAAACTGTCGCCCTTCTCACATTCCTATAGATAGTTGGCCACTGTAGGGGAGAGCAATTCAGCTCTTGCTCCCATCTACTTGGGCTTTTAAAAGGCGTTACAGTTGCCAGTGCTCTACGGAATTTAGCATATAAGCTAGATAGCTTCACCTTCACATCCTTCTGGGCGTCACAATAATCAAAGAAAATATTCTCTTGTGGAAAAATACGGCCCCTATTCCTAGAGGCTTCGAATATATGTTTCAAACGTGCGTACATAAATAAGTCTAGTGGTGTACTATCGGTTAAACCAAATTCTAAAAGTGACTTAAACTGACCTAAATAAAATAAGTGAGACACCCTACTGATGCCTTTACGTGTCCAATAACCAAAATCAGTAATTTTGCAAAATTCCTCTAGCCCCTCGTTTCCCCACAAGGGGGTGAAAACAAGCGGGCCGGGAACTTTAAGTATCTCCTTTAACCTATTCCACACCCTCTGTAGTGAATAAGGGATCAACAACCACTTCCTCATTCCCATAATCCCTGTTTCCAAACATGCAAATATGTTATCTATTGGTTTATTAATAACTTTATTCAGAAAATGTATAAGTAGGTTCTCTTTCCAGTTACAACAACGTTGAATCTGTGCACATAAATAAAAACCCTGAAAGAAGGGTAATGACAGCCCACCATCCACCTCCGACAAGCATAAATATCTCTGCTTTATACGCACCCTCTTTCTGCCCCAAATTAGATCATTAATGGAGGTCTCCAATCTATGAAAAAAGATGTCATCAATCCAAATAGGAGAGACACATATTGGGAACAGAACCACAGGCAAAATAATCATCCTAATCAATGCGATTCGATCTATCTGTGCCAGATTCAATTTACGCCAAGTACCAGCCTTGGTCCTTACTTTATCCAGAACTGGGGCCAAATTAAGCTCATAAAACCTACTTATTGGTATCCCGATCTTAACCCCCAAATAATCTAAAGTATCATCAGGGGCCAAAACTCTAACTCGCGTCCCTACATCTACAGCTTTCCGGCTCAGCGGGAGGAGCGATGGCTTTATCCAGTTAATCATATACCCTGATAATTTACCATACTGTTCTATTACCTCTATAACATATGGAAGGATTTTATAACCCTGGTCCAAAAACAGAATCACGTCATCTGCATATAGACTTATTTTGACGCTCACTCCCGCAAGCCCAAAACCCTCTATGGACTTATCAAGGCGAATCCGACAAGCCAGCAGTTCTATAAAAAGAGCGAAGAGGAGAGGAGACAGGGGGCAACCCTGTCTCATCCCTCTCCGCATCATAACAGGAGAAGTACCGATACCATTGATCTTAATATATGCAACCGGCTGTTCATATAGCATTTGAGTCATTTCCAAAAATGGTTTCCCAAAACCAAAGCAAGACATTGTACCCCAAAGAAAAGACCACTCCATCCTGTCAAACGCCTTTGCGGCGTCTAATGACAGGACGGAGTGGTCCACACTACCCCCTACAGACAGATTCAGAAAAACCCTATATATACTCGTGTGTATTTGGCGACCCGGGATAAAGCCCGTCTGATCAGGATGCACCAGACCGGCTATAACCCTCTTCAAGCGAGTAGCCAGGATTTTTGCGAAAATCTTATAGTCGGTATTTAGGAGCGATATAGGTCTATATGACCCCACATCGCATGGGTCCTTATCCTTCTTCAAGACCATAACAATCACGGCTTCTCTAAATGAAGGGGGTAAAGAACCGAATGCGCAGGATTCATTAAAAACCCGAAGAAGGATAGGCAAGAGTGATTTAGCATGATACCTATAGATTTCAAATGGCAGACCATCTAAACCTGGAGATGAGCTATACTTTAGGGCCGGGAGAATAGCCTGAAGTTCCTCCAAAAGAATGGGGGAATCCAACATTTTTCTGGCTTCAATAGATAGCTGGGAGAGCGACAGTTGTTGAAGATAGTAATCAATGTCAGAGCGACTAACCATAGACTCAGATTTATATAAAATAGAGTAATATTTCACGAATTCCTCTCTAATCTCCTCTGCTGATCTCACTCCAATTCCCTGTGAATTCCTAATTTCTTTTATAGTAGTGTCCTCTCTCTGATTGGCCACCAAACGAGCCAAAAACCTGCCCGTTTTACCAGACTCGCAAAAACGATTTTGGCCCTGAAATAGAAGCTTGTGTTGTGCCTTTTTATATAAAAGTGTCTTAAGCTGAAAATTAGCCTCCTTTATTTGGGTGATAAGTTGCTCACTATGGCAACCAATCAATGCGGCACGTAAGCTCCTTATTAGGTCTGTGAGTTCTTTCTCCCTTGGTCGTGCTTCCTTTCTAAATCTATGGATCTTATTAAAGTACAAACCCCGAATATGGGCCTTCAACGCGTCCCACACAAAGTGTATGTGTGTCGAACCAACGTTGAAGCCCCAAAATTCCTGAATATCCTGATCTACTCGGGACTGCTCCCCTATCACCTCAAACCAGTGCGGGTTCAATTTAAAAGTTCTTCCGGAGGGTAGATCCTCCGTAAACGTAATCAGAACTGGGGAGTGGTCCGAAATTCTGTGCGGTTCATACCTCATCCTCAGGACGCGGACGCACAGATCCCGACTTGCGAAGGCCAAGTCAATACGGGACATAGACCCGTATGACTGGCTAAAGCAAGAAAAGATTTTTTTGTTGCCATAGAGGTGGCGCCAGATATCCACCAGCGCCAGCTCTTGGCACACAGCGATCAAAGGAGATCCACTGCGACCGCGCCCGGACGCAGAGGAAAACCGGTCCAACTCAGGATCTAGTACTGCATTGAAATCACCTGCCACCAATAAGGCACATTGATTTTTGGTAATTATATATTGGGCTAGATGAGAAAAAAACGTTAGTTTAAATGGCGGGGGGACATACAGTAGATGAAGGCGAGTATCACCTCCTGCCCTTTCCAATACCCATGGAGGAATACATACATATCTCCCTTCTTTATCAATGATACTATCTAGTGGCTGGAAATCCAGCCCACGATGAATATATACACTAACACCTCTTGCATAAGAAGACACCCTTGCATAACAGGCATGATACTCAAAAGAAGCCCATTTCCTTTTCAATGTAAAGATCCTATCTTCTATTGCATGGGTCTCTAATAATGCCACAATCGCAGGCAAATGACGGACCACAAGAGCAAAAACCACCGTCCTCTTCACTCTATCTCCCAGCCCTCTCACATTCCAACATAAAATGTTACCTAAATATGGAGAATGTCGCACTAGAATGAGATGGGGATCCAGCAGAGGTGCACCCACTAACAGACACCACCCAGTCTGATAAAGATAAAGTATATGAAGAATGGAAGTGGGGCACACTCTTAAGTATAGGGATCTTTATTGAAACACACTAATAATGATACAAGTAATATTGTCAGTAAAACCAACACAATATAATGACAATAAAAGAGCAGAAAGTTTAAAAAGATGATAAATATATTCAATGGATGATATAAATAGATAGATAAAATATGATTAAATTAGAATTAAATATACAATAACAATGGATAAAAATATATAAGATCCTAATAGGTATATGAATTTTCGTGAAGCGTATAAATAATTAAATATTGCTCCTCCATACACTGAGATTCACTCCGGTACCAGTCCGGAGCTATTTGGCTTTTTATAGGATGGGTGCCACCTGTCGATGATTAACTGTACGATATTTAAAGTCGTACAGTTTCTCCTCTACACCTGGCCCCCATCCACTAAATCCACCTCTACACATATATAATAAGAATAATGGACTCATCATGAAGAACTTTACATTTGAATCCCATTGTAGCTACTCATGTCCTTTTCTCTGTGGAATATGACCCGAAAAAATTATTGTCTTATGTGGTTTTATGACTAATATATTTTATTTATATTGTAAATGTTTTAGTCATCCTAGCCATATTGTTTATCAATGTCTTAATAATGCTGAACTCCATTTAAGGTTTTAGAGAAGGATCTATTAAAATTAAAAATAAAGAAAAATATTCAAATACCAAATTGTTGAAAAGACGCACCATAGCCGCAATTAAATTATGTGCGGCATTGGTGCGCCTTTTGATTGTTGAGACCCCATAGGAGACATTGATAACATTACCCCTACATTATTTTGTTCCCTGTGGCTGCCTCAATACAGAGCTTACACTATTACCTTACCATTAAAGCCCCTTATGATGCGGACATTCTATTTAGGATATTGACTCCCTCTATGGCCATGATGGTTGACAATGCGCCGTTAATATACAATGAGGCACTGAACAAACCATCAAGATATGGTGGAGTCGCGTTATTACACTTGCGACACTGGTGCGTCTGTTATATGATGCGTTTTTTATATGATGCTTCTTTATGTGATGCGCCTTTTTATGTGATGTGCTTTTGGAGTAAATATTATATAATACAATGTAGGCTATGCAGGTGAAGAGTGTATTATCATGTATGTTCATTCCAAGACAAACTATCTATATACATTCTTACTTATATATACTTTTCCGGCACATATATATATGTTTTTCTATATGACTATGTTGTTTTAAGGATACGATGGCTGACATACCTGAAAATCCAAATATTTTTTAAAAAACACAGCATTAGTAAGTTACTAAACTGACAGATCCCAATCCTTGGAAATCTTGAATTCCGTACCAGTTCTTCCTTTATCCCCAATCCACTATAAAAGGGGAACAGGAGCAGAGGGATAGTAACCACTGAAGAAGGGGTCTTTCTTGTAAATCCCCGAAACGCGTTTGGTATCCCCCCATCAACAGGAAAGGGTCTGCAAGTCCGAGGAAGCCTGGAGACAACCTTATTGCCAGAGAATCGCCGATATACTTGAACGCTACTTTACGTGAGACGGACTTCACCACGTGTAGCAAACAACCCTACAGGCGCCAAATTCAAATCTGAGCATTACCCCTTGAGACCGGAGACATTAGCAACAAGCCGAGTCGAGGGGCCAACATCCAGTATTAAGCATCCTCGGGTAAGACCTTGCATAACCTAGTAAAAGCGATCGCTTCTTACCAATACAGTGGGACGCCGCTGTGCGCACAATCAGCTGATCTACTATAACTTTACCTGCATTGCTGTATGCACCTGGAACTTTAATCTGTTTTCCAACACCTGTTATCAGGACTGGTACCGGAGTGAATCTCAGTGTATGGAGGAGCAATATTTAATTATTTATACGCTTCACGAAAATTCATATACCTATTAGGATCTTATATATTTTTATCCATTGTTATTGTATATTTAATTCTAATTTAATCATATTTTATCTATCTATTTATATCATCCATTGAATATATTTATCATCTTTTTAAACTTTCTGCTCTTTTATTGTCATTATATTGTGTTGGTTTTACTGACAATATTACTTGTATCATTATTAGTGTGTTTCAATAAAGATCCCTATACTTAAGAGTGTGCCCCACTTCCATTCTTCATATAAAATGTTACCTACCATAAGAAATAAAAGGGAATAGCCCTCCTCTCAACGGAGAGGCATGCACAGCCACAAAGACAGAGAGAACGACAGCCAATCCCTCCCTCAAACCCACCCCCAAAAAACCCCCCTGCATGGTTGACAGGGCATTGTGCAATACCCATCAACCTCTCTCCTTCCACCAAACAGCCCCCCCCCCCCGCCACCTCCCCTCATTAACCACCCCCCCTCACCCCCTCTTCATTTTATTTCATAAACCCCTAGAATCCAACCATTGCGCCGCCTCGACATGTGTGGGGAAAAGCAAACAGAATCATTGTGTACTACTCTTAATTTAGCAGGGTATATCATTGAGTACTTAATTTTGGCTGAAATCAGCCTTTTTTTAACCTCAAAAAATGATCTTCTTTTGTTTTGAGTCTCTCGGGAAAAGTCCGGAAATATTAATATCAAGTTACCATCAAAATAAATTTCTGATACCTCTCTTTTGCGTCTAGAAACCCAATCTCGGTCTTTTGAACAGACAAATTTTGCTAGAATTGCCCTAGGGGGGGCACCTGGAGGAGGTTTTTTAAAAGGGATTCTGTGGGCCCTTTCCACACAGAAGGAGGCTACGTCATAGTCTGGCCCCAAACTTTCTATCAACCATTTCTGGATAAATTTTGACGGATCATCCTGTTCTACCCCTTCTGGAAATCCTACTAATCGAAGATTATATCTACGGGATCTATCCTCCAACTCTATTACTTTCCTTCTTAACCAGGTACGATCTTCATCTACTTCTACCAGTCTGTTCTTTAATACCCCGTTCTCTGCAGTGACAGATTTAACTGCGGTCTCCAATTCCTTAACCTTTACTCTCAACTTCGTCACTTCATCTCTTATTATAGTAACGTCCCCTTGTACTACCGCCAGAGAGGAAGTCAACTCTGCAACCGAGGTACTAGTGGCGTTTACCACTCCCAGTATATCCTGCAATTTATTATTTATACTCTCAAAGCCTTCACTATGAGAGGAACCGGTCTTTGATAAGCCCTGCTCCAACCGGTCCGCATTGTCTGAGACTAGCTCAGCCTGTGGGCCGGATCTCAGTACCCCTCCTCTAGTTTTAGGTGGTGGTGACTTCAAAAACTTATCTCATGTATACAGATCACCACCTCTCAATAGATTAGGAAAACCCTATAGAGGAAAAAAAAATAAAAAATGCAGAAAATACTAATAATGATAAACTCTGACACCATACAAAAACTTCAGATACCCGTGATAGATGCGAGCTAGCTGTTTAGTCCCCCACAGATAAGAATAGAATATACCTGCCCACAAATAATTAGCGGACATATAACTATGGATGGCACAAAACCAATCAAGCTCTTAACAGGTTACTAAAGCTCAGATTTATATATCCCATAAGCAAGATTAATGTCTCTAGTTCAACAAACAATATCGAAGTGTCCAGGAATTTTCCAATTGGCAACTGAGGTTGTCAGGAGAGCCAGTCCCGGTATCTTACCAGCTCCGATACCCAGCACCTCCGGGGCAGCCAGAGAAAAAGCAGCTGATCACAGCGAGATGGGTCAGGCAAGCCGAGATAACCTGGCAGCACAAATCAGAGCGAAACTCCAGCGCCCGGCGCCCAGCAGCTCTGCAGCAACGGAGCACCACACCGCCGGTCCCAGCAGAAGTGCAGTAGCAGGTCAAAACAAGCGGCGTTCAGCGTTCACTCGGAGGATCAGTGTCCCTGGGATACTTGTAATGCTGCTGTCTATTTTACAACGGAGAGTAGTCCTCCAGCAGGGTTCTAATTACCACTCAGGGTTCATTCCTCTGGACACTCTTTCTCAGATATGGTACAATCACCAAAGCCCCAGCCGGATCCAGACCCCCAGAAAGGACAGAGGGAAAACGTGTCAGCTCCACCGAATGTGAAAGTCACTGCCCACCTATCACAGGCGGGCCTCCCCACAGAGGTACCACAGATAGCTCAACTGGTGCAGCTGTCACAATGAAAAGCAAACACCACCAGACTGTGTGTCCCTGGGGTATTGCATAAAATAGATGAGGGTTTAAGTCACCTAGCGAACCCTCACATCCCTTCTTTACTACTATGGCATAGGCTTATCACCACAGTCCATACAGTTCAATCCTGCAGAGCGATCCAAACAATTTCCGCCTCCATCCACCTGTACAGAGATCTATCACTCCACTCCACTCTTATTCCATCGGCACTATCCGCACAGCCCCCAAACATAGGGAGCACATTGAGACCACCAACCTCTGGCTTCCTTGTCGGTTGTCCAGAGATCAAGTGCACAGATCAAGTGCACACACCAAAGCTTCCTTCCTCCCCTCCCGTTTGTTGCGACCACAGGCCAGGTGGGGGAGGATGCCACCGCAGGGCCAAGGCAGGAGCAGCGAATCCGCAGGCAAATAGAGGGACGCCAGTACAGGGTGAGGACCTGAGGCAGCAGGCTAGGAGAGGATTACCGGCATGAGTACACTGCTTGAGGCGCTCGAAGCGGCGAGGTCAGGTCAGCGTTCGCATGGCATCGCTGAGGTCCAGGAGCCGGGTGGAGGAGGAGGGCGGGAGGAGCCGCGGCACGCCTACGTGCTTACGTCATGCCGCATCACGAACCCAGTTTTCTATGATGACCTCTCCTTAGTAAAGGCCACACCTATATACATTAACACTCTGGCTCTTCCTTTGGGTGAATGGTTAGATCCCCAAGCAATAAATACTATCTCAAACCCGCACCCATGCGATATCTTCACCATAGCATACCTAAGAGCTTACTTGAAACAACATATTAACATAGGAGACTTATCACGACCCATAGTTTGGCTCGAGTCAATTATCTCACTCCAATCCACGCCTAGGAAATTAATATCACTAATTTATAGTAAGTTACGCTTGCCGCCTATGCTTGCCAAACCTTCATTCGTGAGTAGCTGGGAGAAAGACCTCAATACAGTTTTCTCATTTAATAGCCTACCCAGTCTCCTTAGCTATCCCCACGGTGCCTCACGCTGCGTTCGAATCCAGGAAAATTGTTATAAGATCCTTACCAGATGGTACAACACGCCCGACAAAACATGACTTTACTTTGAATCTGCTTCGGACGCGTGCTGGAGGCACTGTGGGGAAAAAGGAACTTTCTTTCACATCTGGTGGACTTGTCCCAACATACACAGATGGTGGGTGGAGATTTTTGCTACATCAAATAGGATTTGTGGGTCCTCTATACCGCCTTCCCCGCAGCTCGCCCTTCTATCCCTCCCCCCTGAAGATCAGATGGTAAAACCACCATACATTTTTATGCAAATGTTGATGGCTGCCCGCCTTTTGCTTCCCAAGCATTGGCTTCAAACTCAAGTTCCAACCATGGATGATTGGATTCAAAAAATGGACCAAATCCATAGGTTTGAAGAACTCTCTTCTTGGGAAATGCGATCCCATGATATATTTCTCAAAAAATGGTTCCCCTGGTCGAATTTCAGAAACCCACACTAGAGAGATGAAAGCCCGACCTCTTGCTTTCTGGCCCTTAACCTGCAGATCTTCTCTCCCGGTAGATTTTATTCTTCCTGCAATGCTCAAGTCTCTTCCATAACATTGCCCTTAATGTCTATGTGATGTCTATGTGATGTGTTAAAATGTCCAGAATGTATAACTTGGATTCATGTTACATCATTTGCTCATTCGCATAGTAATTTATCTCTCTACTTTCTGTAGCTGCTTAGGCTTGCGTGCCTATACCTTGACACCATGTAACCCCTTGTTTTTCTTGTTGAAAAAACTAATAAAAAAATTTAAATAAAAAAATAATAATAATATATAACAGTATAGAATATAGTGCTATATATTTATTTTTAGAATATTCGCCATTTTTTCCATCTGAACACATGATTCCTCCCGGCTTCTTGCTTGTGGGCCAATGAGTCATTGGCCCACAAGCAAGAAGCAGGGAGGAATCATGTGTTCAGATGGAAAAAATAACAAATATTCAATATAACTAATATATAGCACTATATTCTAAATATTGGTGTATTCTCGAAGTGGCGATATTCGAGATAAAAATTTGTTTTTCGAATATTCGTGCTCAACACTAGTAATAAAGATGAATAGAGACGAATTGCAGCAAACTCTTATGTAATATACTTTAGATAAAGAAATACAGTCAAACTGCAAATGACAAATTACTGAGGCTGTTAAGGAAAGTCCTTGTAAGTCAAAGGATCTGTAGGGATTTACATAGGGGAACCATAACCATGCATTTTAGTTTTATTCTTTCTTTGTTGTTGTCCTTTGTAAGCAAATTAACGTAAGTTATTGAATAAATTGTGACTTCATGAATCTAGTGGCTGTGATCTACAGTCTTTACTGAATGTAAGTGTACAGTATTATTATAAAAGAGTTCCACACGCAATGGGGGAGACTTACAACAATGTGAATTCAAAGGATGACTCACAATGATTCTTTGAACACTTTGTCAGCCCCTTACAGGACACTGCAGAGTCTTTAATAATTATCACTCTGGGAGGCAATGCTGGCCTGACTCTATACTAGACTGAGGAACACACAAATAAGTAACTTTCCTCTTTCTTAAAACTATGGTGACCTCAGTGGCGTACCAAGGGGGGGGGGGGGGGGGGGCGGCCCGCCCCGGGTGCCACTCACAAGGGGGGTGCCAGCCGCGACTGAGGATAAAAAAAAAAAAAAAAAAAAAAAAAAAAATGTGGCGAGTGGGCCAGGCGTGGCGCTGTGATAGGGACAGGGCTCCAGATGGTCTCTCCCTCCCCCTGTGCTGCTGCCGCCGCGGCCAATAAGAAGAGGGACAGGGCCGGGGGAGGGGCTGTGGCCACTGCGCCACCAATGAAGATAACTGACCTGTTAATACAAATGCAGGAGGCGGGTGCCGGAATCAAATAGCCGGCACCCGACCTCTATGACAGGGAGCTGCGATCAGCCTCATCAGCGGCAGTTAACCCCTCAGGTGCCGCTCCCTGTCATAGAGGTCGGGTGCCGCTATTTGATTCCGGCACCCGCCTCCTGCATTTGTATTAACAGGTCAGTTATCTTCATTAACATTGAGTGCGGCCCCCCCCACCCCAGTATAATAAACATTGAGTGCGGCCCCCCCAGTATAATAAACATTGAGAGTGCGGCCCCCCCCCCCAGTATAATAAACATTGAGTGCGCCCCCCCCGGTATAATAAACATTGCGTGCGCCCCCCCCCCAATATAATAAACATTGGTGGGCAGTGGGCAGTGCCAATGAGGGTTAAAAAATAAAAAATTAACTCACCACCTCCAATTGATCGCGTAGCTGCTGCCGGTCTCATGTAATTTCTTCAGGACCTGTGGTGACGTCACTGAGCTCCAGCCTCTATCACATGGTCCATTACCATGGTGATGGATCATGTGATGTATCATGTGATGAGCTCAGTGACATCACCACAGGTCCTGAAGAAAGTACATGAGACCGGCTGCTACGCGATCAATTGGAGGTGGTGAGTTAATTTTTATTAATTTTTTTAACCCTCATTGGCACTGCCCACTGCCCACCAATGTTTATTATGTTGGGGGGGGGGCGCACTGTGCCACCAATGTTTATTATACTAGGGTGTTGGGGGGGCGCACTGCACCACCAATGTTTATATGTTTATTATGCTAGGGAGGGGGGGCACACTGCCCACCAATGTTTATTATGTTGGGGGGGCGCACTGCGCCACCAATGTTTATTATACTAGGGTGTTGGGGGGGGGGGGCGCACTGCACCACCAATGTTTATATGTTTATTATACTAGGGAGGGGGGGCGCACTGCGCCACCAATGTTTATTATGTTGGGGGGGGTGCACTGCGCCACCAATGTTTATTATACTGGGGTTTAAGGGGGTGCAGGTTTTTATTTTATTAAGGAAGGGTTAAGGGGTCTATTAAAGGGTGGTTAATGGGTTTTATTAAGGGGGGTTAATGGGTTTATTTCGTTAAGGGGGTGTGCAGAGGTTTATTTTATTAAGGGGTTTTATTTTTAAATATTATTGAAAACATTGAAAAAAGTTTGTGCATGTTTTCTTAACTTTCTTGGGGGGGGGGGGGGGGGGGGGGTGCCAAACAAAGGGTTCGCCCCGGGTGCCAAATGCTCTAGGTACGCCCCTGGGTGACCTTCACCTACCTGCATCTACATTATATTTTGGTTTAAGGGACACTGTTAAGTCGTATCACTCCCAAGGGTTACAATAAAACTGAAAATGGTATTTCTAATGAGATATATCCACAGTTTACACTCACCTAAAGAATTATTAGGAACACCTGTTCTATTTCTCATTAATGCAATTATCTAGTCAACCAATCACATGGCAGTTGCTTCAATGCATTTAGGGGTGTGGTCCTGGTCAAGACAATCTCCTGAACTCCAAACTGAATGTCAGAATGGGAAAGAAAGGTGATTTAAGCAATTTTGAGCGTGGCATGGTTGTTGGTGCCAGACGGGCCAGTCTGAGTATTTCACAATCTGCTCAGTTACTGGGATTTTCACGCACAACCATTTCTAGGGTTTACAAAGAATGGTGTGAAAAGGGAAAAACATCCAGTATGCGGCAGTCCTGTGGGCAAAAATGCCTTGTGGATGCTAGAGGTCAGAGGAGAATGGGCCGACTGATTCAAGCTGATAGAAGAACAACGTTGACTGAAATAACCACTCGTTACAACTGAGGTATGCAGCAAAGCATTTGTGAAGCCACAACACGCACAACCTTGAGGCGGATGGGCTACAACAGCAGAAGACCCCACCGGGTACCACTCATCTCCACTACAAATAGGAAAAAGAGGCTACAATTTGCACGAGCTCACCACAATTGGACTGTTGAAGACTGGAAAAATGTTGCCTGGTCTGATGAGTCTCGATTTCTGTTGAGACATTCATATGGTAGAGTCCAAATTTGGCGTAAACAGAATGAGAACATGTATCCATCATGCCTTGTTACCACTGTGCAGGCTGGTGGTGGTGGTGTAATGGTGTGGGGGATGTTTTCTGGGCACACTTTAGGCCCCTTAGTGCCAATTGGTCATCGTTTAAATGCCACGGGCTACCTGAGCATTCTGACCATGTCCATCCCTTCATGACCACCATGTGCCCATCCTCTAATGGCTACTTTCAGCAGGATAATGCACTATGTCACAAAGCTCGAATCATTTCAAATTGGTTTCTTGAACATGACAATGAGTTCACTGTACTAAAATGGCCCCCACAGTTGCCAGATCTCAACCCAATAGAGCATCTTTGGGATGTGGTGGAACGGGAGTGTCATGCCCCACTCTGACGATGTGCGGAGGTCAGCCAGGATTGCAGCACGAGTCTAGTATTTGTTTTGATGCTGTGCTGGATCCACCTCGCATCAGGTGCACTGGGTGGAGTCATTAGTTTAAATAGTCTTCAGCTAAGGTGCTCTGAGCGGATTATACTCTTCATTGTGGTCTTGGAAGCTAGGATGGAAGGTTGGCTGTTTGTTCCTGCTCTCAGCAGATAAGTGTCTTTGGTTGTTTATGTCATCTATCCCATCCAGGTTCTGTGCGAGCTGGCAGCTCCTTTCTCCCCACTTCACCACCTCAGGGAGTTCAGGGTTCTGTTAGCATAGGCTGGTGGACACAGCAAATCTACCATCAAGATTTTATCTGTGGGCTGAGCATTGTAGGGAAAGAGGTCAGGGATAAATTAGGAGGTGACCCTTCCCCTGTCTCTCGTCCAGAGCCTGGTTGGTGTGTAATCTGTTTAACTGTACACGTCCGCCGTGACATTATAATCCGCCATACTGTGACCGCCATTTCTCAGTGTTTATGGGATGGCGTCAATTGAAGCACTGGTTGACCGCATGCAGGGTTTGTCCCTGGAGGTTGCGGATCTACGTAGTACGGTCACACAGTGTCAGAGGGTGTTGGCTTCAGGTACAGGTCAAATTGTTGGGGAGCCTAAAGTCGCTCTTCCGGATAAATTTGCAGGGGGTACTGATGATTTTTTCCGTTTCAAGGAATCATGTAAGTTTTACTTTCGTTTGTGCCCATTTTCATCAGGTAATGAGGATCAGAGGGTGGGTATCGTCATGTCTTTGCTGAAAGGGGACGCGCAATCCTGGGCTTTTTCCCTGCCGCCCAGTTCTCTGGCTCTCCGGTCGCTGGAGGAATTTTTTAATGCCCTGGGATTGATTTACGATGACCCAGATCGAGTTTCAATGGCAGAGTCAAAATTACGTAATTTACTACAGGGTAAACATACTGCTGAGGTTTACTGCACAGAGTTTAGGAGGTGGCCTACTGAGTCGGGGTGGAACGACCCCGCGTTACGTAGCCAGTTTTGTCAGGGGTTATCTGAAAGGTTGAAGGATGCTCTGGCTTTTCATGAATACCCTGATACTTTGGAAAATGCAATGTCTTTGGCGATACGTTTGGATAGACGTATCAGAGAGAGGGGTAAGGGTCCCTCTGTGCAGGGGATTCCTCCCGCGTGTAGTTTTGTTCCACCAGCTGCCCAGGGAGATATTGCTTGTTATTCTGGCCTAGGAGAGGAACCCATGCAGTTAGGTCAGATATCTTTCCATTCGGATAGTAGAGACTTTCGTAAAGCGCACAATTTATGTTTCTTTTGTGGAAAGAGGGGTCATTTTGTTTTTTCTTGTCCGTATGTTGAACCACAGGAGAGAGTGATAAAGAAAAAAGAAAAAGAAAAAAAAACCTCCCTCACACTTGGTGGTATGAATGGTGTGGTGGAGCAGACTGGTGTGCAAGTTCCCTGCAGTTCCCGTTTTCTCCTTTCAGCTATGGTGGCGCTAGAGTCTCGAAATGTGTTTGTTGATGTTTTTCTTGATTGTGGTGCTGGGGTAAATTTAATTGACTTTCTGTTTCTTCAGGGTTTGGGACTAAGTATT
Source organism: Bufo bufo (assembly GCF_905171765.1). Classification (NCBI taxonomy): domain Eukaryota; kingdom Metazoa; phylum Chordata; class Amphibia; order Anura; family Bufonidae; genus Bufo; species Bufo bufo. Next base: position 692,691,469 of record NC_053389.1, read on the forward strand.
TGCACGTTAGAGAACGAGATTCGTGTTTTTGCCATTGATTCTTCCCCTCTTTCTCAAGGGAGCCTTACTCACGTTGTTCATGATATTCATTTAAGGGTGGGTGATTCACATACTGAGAGTATTTCCTGTTTCGTCATGAAGGATTTGCCAGCTCCAATAGTTTTGGGGTTGCCATGGTTGTCTAAACATAACCCAACTATAGACTGGCAGGCGAGACAAATCATTGGTTGGAGCAAGTTTTGTTCGGATAATTGTCTTGTCACATCTATTTCTGAAGTGTCCGTTACGGCCTTACCTCAGTATCTCTCAGATTTTTCCGGACGTGTTTGCGGAGGGTGGGGCTCAGGAATTGCCCCCTCATCGTGACTATGATTGTCCTGTGAATCTCATTCCGGGGGCTAAGTTGCCTAAGTCTCGGCTCTACAACCTCTCTCAACCCGAGAGAGAGGTCATGCGAAAGTATGTCGCCGAGAGTTTGGCAAAGGGTCATATTAGACCATCTAAGTCTCCAGTGGCTGTAGGTTTGTTCTTCGTGAAGAAGAAAGATGGATCACTGAGACCGTGTTTGGATTTCCGGGAGCTGAATCGTATTACAGTCCGGGATCCATATCCCCTGCCTTTGATCTCTGATCTTTTTGATCAGATTGTTGGAGCCAAGGTGTTCTCCAAGTTGGATTTGAGAGGAGCATACAATCTGATCAGGATCAAGGAGGGGGATGAGTGGAAAACGGCCTTCAATACGCACGAGGGTCATTTTGAGAACCTGGTAATGCCTTTTGGGTTGACGAATGCGCCAGCGGTATTTCAGCGATTCGTCAATGATATGTTTCATCATTTGGTGGGGAGGTTCGTAGTAGTCTACCTTGATGACATTTTAATTTATTCTCCTGATCTGAAGACCCATCAGGATCATGTGAGACAGGTTTTGACGATCCTGCGGGAGAATAAGTTATACGCCAAATTGGAGAAATGTTTGTTTGCGGTGCAAGAGCTTCCATTTTTGGGATACATGCTTTCTGATTCTGGTTTTCGTATGGACCCCGAAAAGGTCCGGGCGGTTCTGGAGTGGGATTGACCGGAGAATCAGAAAGCTTTGATGCGATTTTTGGGGTTTACGAATTATTATAGAAAATTTATTTTGAATTATTCCACGCTAGTCAAACCTCTTACTGATATGACCAAGAAGGGCGCTGATGTCTCTGTCTGGTCGGATGAGGCATTGCAGGCCTTTTCGGCTATTAAGGAGCGTTTTGCGTCTGCTCCCATTCTGGTGCAGCCGGATGTTTCTCAGCCATTCGTGGTCGAGGTTGATGCATCAGAGGTGGGCGTTGGGGCGGTGCTTTCGCAGGGTCCTTCTCCTGGCAAGTGGGTCCCGTGTGCCTTCTTCTCCAGGAATCTCTCAGTCGCTGAGAGGAATTATGATGTTGGAGATAGGGAGTTGTTGGCGATCAAGTTGGCCTTTGAAGAATGGCGTCACTGGTTAGAGGGGGCTTCTCACCCCGTTACTGTGTATACAGACCATAAGAATTTGGCTTACCTGCAATCTGCCAAGCGTCTGAACCCTAGACAGGCCAGATGGTCATTGTTTTTTTACCAGGTTCAATTTCGTGGTTACCTTTCGCCCAGGGGTCAAGAACGTCAAGGCAGATGCCTTGTCTTTCAGCTTCCCTGGGGGAGGTGATTCAGAAGATCCAGCGCCGATTTTGGCGGATGGAGTGGTGGTCTCCGCTCTGTACCCTGAATTGGAGATGGAGGTGTTGGGAGCTCAGGAGGGGGCTCCTGGTTCGTGTCCCCCAGGGAGGTTGTTTGTTCCTGAGGGCCTACGATACAAGGTGTTCAAGGAACATCACAATACTGTTCTCGCTGGACATCCTGGTGGTAAGTCCACCTGTGATCTGGTGTCCCGGAGGTTCTGGTGGCCAGGTTTGCGTAAGAGTATTGAGAATTACGTGGCAGCTTGTGAAACCTGCGCTCGGTCTAAGGTTGCTCATACTCGACCGCCTGGTTCACTTCTTCCATTGTCTATTCCATCTCGTCCTTGGACACATTTGTCCATGGACTTTATTACGGACCTACCGAGTTCCTCCGGGAGAACAGTGATTTTGGTGGTAGTCGATCGTTTCAGTAAAATGGCTCACTTTATACCACTAACAAGTCTGCCTAACGCTAAGACTCTTGCACAGATTTTTGTGGATAATATTGTTAAATTGCACGGTATTCCTTCGGATATTGTCTCTGATAGGGGCACGCAGTTTGTCTCCAGGTTTTGGAGGGCGTTCTGCTCTCGACTTGGCATTCAACTTTCTTTCTCGTCGGCTTTTCATCCACAGTCGAATGGTCAGACGGAGCGTACTAATCAAAACCTGGAGACCTACTTGAGGTGCTTTGTGGCTGAGAATCAGGAAGACTGGTCCTTATTTTTGCCCTTAGCAGAATTTGCATTGAATAACCGTAGGCAGGAGTCCACGGGTAAGTCGCCATTTTTTGGCGCATACGGTTTCCATCCTCAGTTTGGTACCTTTTCTGGGTCTGGTTCCTCCGGGATGCCAGAGGAGGAGAGATTCTCTTCTGCCTTATCCTCTATCTGGCGGGGGATTCAAGGGAATTTGGAGAGGATGGGTGAGAGGTATAAACGAATGGCTGACAGGAGACGTGTGACTGGTCCGGACCTGTGTGTGGGTGATTTGGTGTGGTTGTCCACTAGGAATATCAAGTTGAGAATGCCATCTTGGAAAATGGGTCCAAGATTTGTTGGTCCATATAAGATTTCTGCTGTGATCAATCCTGTGGCATTTCGACTTGATCTGCAGCAGACTTGGAGGATCCACGATGTCTTCCACAAGTCTTTACTAAAAAAATATGTTAAACCGGTGGTACCATCGCCATTGCCTCCTCCTCCTGTTCTGGTCGAGGGAAACTTGGAGTTCGAGATCTCCAGGATTCTCGACTCAAGAGTTCTGCGGGGTTCCCTCCAGTACCTGGTTCACTGGAGGGGATACGGTCCTGAGGAGAGGATGTGGGTTCCGGCGTCAGATGTCAACGCCAGCCGTCTGGTGAGGGCCTTTCATAGGTCCCATCCGGATAAGGTTGGTCCAGGGTGTCCGGAGGTCACCCGTAGAAGGGGGGGCACTGTCATGCCCCACTCTGACGATGTGCGGAGGTCAGCCAGGATTGCAGCACGAGTCTAGTATTTGTTTTGATGCTGTGCTGGATCCGCCTCGCATCAGGTGCACTAGGTGGAGTCATTAGTTTAAATAGTCTTCAGCTAAGGTGCTCTGAGCGGATTATACTCTTCATTGTGGTCTTGGAAGCTAGGATGGAAGGTTGGCTGTTTGTTCCTGCTCTCAGCAGATAAGTGTCTTTGGTTGTTTATGTCATCTATCCCATCCAGGTTCTGTGCGAGCTGGCAGCTCCTTTCTCCCCACTTCACCATCTCAGGGAGTTCAGGGTTCTGTTAGCATAGGCTGGTGGACACAGCAAATCTACCATCAAGATTTGATCTGTGGGCTGAGCATTGTAGGGAAAGAGGTCAGGGATAAATTAGGAGGTGACCCTTCCCCCGTCTCTCGTCCAGAGCCTGGTTGGTGTGTAATCTGTTTAACTGTGCACGTCCGCCGTGACAGGGAGCTTTGTGCCCTGGATGTGCATCCCTCAAATCTCCATCAACTGCAAGATGCTATCCTATCAATATGGGCCAACATTTCTAAAGAATGCTATCAGCACCTTGTTGAATCAATGCCACGTAGAATTAAGGCAGTTCTGAAGGCAAAAGGGGGTCCAACACTATATTAGTATGGTGTTCCTAATAATTCTTTAGGTGAGTGTATGTCATAAATGTCTAGCAAGCTGGGTGTAATGCTGCAGAAGCCCAAGCAACCAGGCAAAGATCTGAACAAACGTGGATTTATTGAAAACACAGCAGTAAAGTCCAAGCCAGAAATACAGAAATAACGTAGTCGAAATAATAACCTCTGTGGGAAAACGTCAAAGAAAAGCCAGACCAGGCTAAAGTTCATACAGAAGAGTCTGTGAAACCAGATACCTAAGGATGTCAGTGAAGTATCCAAGGTCCGATCCTAGGCCACACACGGTGCAACTGTAGATCAATGACAAGGTTTCCAGAGGCATTCACTAGATGGAGACACACAGAGTTCATGCATGTAACAAACTTAGTGAATCTGAACCAGCATACTCCCAGGTTGTAGAGACAACAGTGAGCACGATCAGCCAGGGAGATCACCTTTTAAACACCTGCTGGCCAATCACAGAGTGCTGCTTGTCAGAACCTCATAGGTCATGCGATGATCCTACTCATTAGCACCTGTGTAGCAAATCCCTAATCAACTTTGAATTTGTGCACAGATGCTTTACCTGCCTGTGGCCGACGTAGCGCATAAGAAGCACGCACACTCGGCCACGCATTCCTTTGCGAATCACCCCTTGGGCATGCACGCGGACGACCAACAGACTCGGCACAGGCACGGGATCGCGCCAGCATGGACGCCGGAACGGGACCCGCAGGAGACACCGGAGGCAGGACCGGCCACGGCGTATTGCCATCAGCCTGGCAAGTCTGCCTCCGAGATCCCCGCCCTCCCCTCCGGCACCCATGCGGACACTTTACCGTATCTGCCCGCAAGGGAACCGGAACCGCAGACTCCCTTACACTGGGAGTTAAGTTTTGAGACCTATTGAGAGAATAATAGCCGCCTGCTCTCTACTCGGTACTCAAAAAAGCAGAGACATGGTGCCACACATCCAAGGAACAGCCAAGCGTAGAATCCACATAGACTATAATTTTGAGAGTCGCATGAGTGGTCACTTCTCCAACTTATTTCTTCGTCTTAGGAAATAGAGAACAGTCTACAAATGTGAAGGTCCCAGAGAAGGTTTTTAATTTGCACTGAATGGGGTAAGGGTGATGTACTCGTGATCTACTGACTCTGCCAATAACAAATTTGACTTCTTTTGAGTGTTGTCTGTTCTAGAAGCTTGTTAAAGGCGAATTTGTATGCGCCGATGGAGCAGTAAATTATTTAGAAGGGACTGTTCATTAAAATGCAAACAAGCCTATAATCATGTAGTGTGTTGCACCCATTGAAAGCACATTATGTGATAAGTGCAAGTACTGTACAGCTTAGAGATATGACTTGTGACCTGTGGGAAACATGTTTCACAGGTTGAGATCATATGAGCTAAAAGATTGGCTCTAGTTTTATTTCCTATAGACACTATGCAGTTGCAAATCTTAGGGTACATCCACATGGCACGGTTGTAATCTGGTTGTTTTGCGGCCAACTGTGGTCAAGAACTGCACAACCAATTAGACCGCAGCTGCCTGGTATTTAACCACCTCAGCTCCCCTAGCTTAAGGCTGGGTTCACACGAGCGTGTCCGGATTAGTTCCGGATGCGTCCCGGTGTGTTGCGGCAAACCCGCGCGAGTAGGAATGCAATTGCAGTCAGTTTTGACTGCGATTGCGTTCCGATGTTCAGTTTTTATCGCGCGGGTGCAATGTGTTTTGCACGCGCGTGATAAAAAACCGACTGTGGTACCCAGACCCGAACTTCTTCACAGAAGTTCAGGTTTGGGATCGGTGTTCTGTAGATGTTATTATTTTCCCTTATAACATGGTTATAAGGGAAAATAATAGCATTCTGAAAACAGAATGCATAGTAAGTGATCAGTTGAGGGTTAAAAAAAATAAAAAAAATTAACTCACCTTCTCCGTTTGTTCGCGTAAGTCCCGGTCTCTTCTTTACTTCTCAAAAGATGAACTATGGGCTAAAGGACCTTTGGTGACGTCAGATCACATGCTCCAATCACATGGTCCATCACCGCGGTGATGGACCCTGTGATTGGAGCATGTGATCTGACGTCACCAAAGGTCCTTTAGCCCATAGTTCATCTTTTTAAAGAACTAAAGACCGGGAGAACTACGCGAACAAGAGGACAAGGTGAGTTAATTTTTTTTATTTTTTAACCCTCAATTGATCACCTACTAAGCATTCTGTATTCAGAATGCTATTATTTTCCCTTATAACCATGTTATAAGGGAAAATAATACAGTGTATAGACAGTCACCTAGCAACCGTGCGTGAAAATCGCACCGCATCCGCACTTGCTTGCGGATGCATGCGATTTTCACGCAACCCCATTCACTTCTATGGGGCCTGCGTTGCGTGAAAAACGCAGAATATAGAGCATGCTGCGATTTTCACGCAACGCATAAGTGATGCGTGAAAATCATCGCTCATCTGAACAGCCCCATTGAAATGAATGGGTCCAGATTCAGTGCCGGTGCAATGCGTTCACCTACCGCATTGCACCCGCGCGGAAATCTCGCCCGTGTGAACGCAGCCTAAACCCCCTTAATGACCAGACCACTTTTTACAATTCTGCACTACACTACTTTCACAGTTTATTGCTCGGTCCTACAACTTACCACCCAAATGAATTTTACCTCCTTTTCTTCTCACTAATAGAGCTTTCATTTGGTGGTATTTCATTGCTGCTGACATTTTTACTTTTTTTGTTTGAAATTGACCGAAATTTTTGCAAAAAATGAAATTTTTCACTTTCTGTTTTACAAACAAAACTACATTTCTAAATAAATTTTTCTCTAAATTTATTGTTCTACAATAAATATAAGTGTATATTTATTGGTTTGCGCAAAAGTTATAGCGTTTACAAACTATGGTACAAAAAGTTCTACAATGCCCAGACAGTAGAAACACCCCAGAAAAGACCCCATTTCGGAAAGTAGACACCCTAAGGTATTCGCTAATATGCATAGTGAGTTCATGGAAGTTTTTATTTTTTGTCACACGTTAGCGGAAAATGATTTATTTTTATTTTATTTATTTTTTCTTACAAAGTCTCATATTCCACTAACTTGTGACAAAAAATAAAATTTTACATGAACTCACCATACCCCTCACGGAATACCTTGGGGTGTCTTCTTTCCAAAATGGGGTCACTTGTGGGGTATTTATACTGCCCTGGCATTTTAGGGGACCTAAAGCATGAGAAGTAGTTTGGAATCCAAATGCGTAAAAAATGCCCTGTGAAATCGTAAAGATACTCTTTGGAATTTGGGCCCCTTTGCGCACCTAGGCTGCAAAAAAGTGTCACACATGTGGTATCGCCGTACTCAGGAGAAGTAGAGCAATGTGTTTTGGGTGTCTTTTTACATATACCCATGCTGGGTGAGATAAATATCTCTGTAAAAGACAACTTTTCCCATTTTTTTATACAAAGTTGTCATTTTACAGATATATTTCTCTCACCCAGCATGGGTATATTTAAAAAGACACCCCAAAACACATTGCCCTACATCTCCTGAGTACGGAAATACCACATGTGTGACACTTTTTTGCAGCCTAGGTGAGCAAAGGGGCCCAAATTCCAATGAGTACCTTTTAGGAAGGCATTTTTAGGCATTTCGATTCCACACTTCTTCTCACGCTTTAGGGCCCCTAAAATGCCAGGGCAGTATAAATACCCCACAAGTGACCCCATTTTGGAAAGAAGACACCACAAGGTATTCCGTGAGGGGCATGGCGAGTTCATAGAAGTTTTTTTTTTTGGCACAAGTTAGCGGAAATTGTTTTTTATTTTATTTTTTCTCACAAAGTCTCCCTTTCCGCTAACTTGTGACAAAAAGTTCAATCTTTCATGGACTCAATATGCCCCTCAGTGAATACCTTGGGGTGTCTACTTTCCAAAAAGGGGCTTTTTTATGGAGTGTGTTTACTGTTCTGGCATTTTGGGTGGGGCTAAATTGTAAGCAACCTTGTAAAGCCTAAAGGTACTCGTTGGACCTTCGGCCCCTTTACGCACCTAGGCTGCAAAAAAGTGTCACACATGTGGTATCGCCGTACTCAGGAGAAGATGGTCAATGTGTTTTGGGGTGTATTTTTACATATACCCATGCTGGGTTAGAGAAATATCTCTGTAAATTGACAACTTTGTATAAATTTTTTTAAAAAGTTGTCATTTACAGAGATATTTCTCACACACAGTATGAGTATATGTAAAAAGACATCCCAAAACACATTGCCCTACTTCTCCTGAGAACGGCGATACCACATGTATGACACTTTTTTGCAGCCTAGGTGCGCAAAGGGGCCCAGATTCCAATGAGAATCTTTACGATTTCACAGGGCATTTTTTACGCATTTGGATTCCAAACTACTTCTCACGCTTTAGGGCCCCTAAAATGCCAGGGCAGTATAAATACCCCACAAGTGACCCCATTTTGGAAAGAAGACACCCCAAGGTATTCCGTGAGAGGCATGGTGAGTTTCTAGAATATTTATTTTTTGGCACAAGTTAGCGGAAAATGATTTAAATTTTTTTTTTCTTACAAAGTCTCATATTCCACTAACTTGTGACAAAAAATAAAATTTTACATGAACTCGCCATGCCCCTCACGAAATACCTTAGGGTGTCTTCTTTCCAAAATGGGGTCACATGTGGGGTATTTTACTGCCCTGGCATTTTAGGGGCCCTAAAGCGTGAGAAGAAGTCTGGAAAATAAATGTCTAAAAATTTTTACGCATTTGAATTCCGAGAGGGGTATGGTGAGTTTATGTGAGATTTTATTTTTTGTCACAAGTTAGGGGAATATGAGACTTTGTAAGAAAAAACAAAAAAACTGAAAAATTTCCGCTAACTTGTGCCAAAAAAATAAAAATCTTCTATGAACTCGCCATGCCCCTCAAAAATCTTTATAGCGCCGCAGCGATTTTACTGTGTTTTTGCAGTGATCAGAAAAAATTATAATTCTGTCACTGCGGCGGGGCGGACTGAACGCAAGTGTACGCACAAGATCAGGCCTGATCGGGCGAACTCCGCGTTTTTTGTAGAGCCTATAGAACATGTCCTATTCTTGTCCGCAATTGAGGACAAGAAAATACATTTTCTATATAGTTCTGGCAATGTGCGGATCCGCAAAATGTGGAAAGCACATTGCTGGTGTCCGTGTTTTGCGGATCCGCGGATCCGCGAAACACATACGGACGTCTGAATGGAGCCTTACAGGGGGGTGATCAATGACAGGGGGGTGATCAGGGAGTCTAATATGGGGTGATCAGGGGTTAATAAGTGACAGGGGGGTGTAGTGTAGTGTAGTGGTGTTTAGTGCTACTTACAGAGCTGCCTGTGTCCTCTGGTGGTCGACCCAAGCAAAAGGGGACCATCAGAGGACCAGGTAGCAGGTATATTAGACGCTGTTAACAAAACAGCGTCTAATATACCTTTTTGGGGTTAAAAAAAATCGCATCTACAGCCTGCCAGCGAATGATCGCCGCTGGCAGGCTGTAGATCCACTTGTTTACCTCCCGATCCTGTGAACGCGCGCTCCTGTGTGCGCGCCTTCACAGGAAATCTCGCGTCTCGCGACATGACGCGCCGATGCGTCCAGGAGGAATAACCCGGCCGCCCGCAGGACGCATCCCTGCGTTAGGCGGTCGGGAGGTGGTTAACTAAAGCGGACCACACTATATAGGCAATCTGAATTCTTAATGGCTGTGCGGTACTGAAGGTGCCATGCAAACATTAAGAATTTAGACTGCCTATACAGTATGGTCTTCATTTGTCAAATATGTGACAGCCGCAGACTAATTCTTTGGAACCACGTGACTTTTTTTTCCACTTTTTGTGGAACGTTTGGAGGCTATGTTCCGCAGCAATTACACAATTAAATCTATAGAAAAATCTTTACCATACTCATATTGACTTGATTATATTGTATATTTGATATACAGTAGATTTGATCATGGAACATTATCATCCAGCTTTCTGCAGCATATCCATACCATCTACAAGGCATGACTGGGATTTTGAAAACATTGCAATGTTTCCTTCAGTTTTTTACAGACATGTATTTAGCCAGTAGCAATGTAAGATCTGATAAGTCAGATAATCATTATTTATTTTATGATTATGTATGAGTGCTATAGAAGAATGGAAGAAGGGTGTATTTCTTTGTGCATTGTATACATGTATAAATTATATTTAGGAGAGAGCAGTGCTTATCCCAGGCTGTATTCATAGCATAAAATCACTGCAGAAAATACAGACAAGAAAGAGCAGGGACGATGGATTAGTCTACCTCAAGCATGAAGTCAAAAGCAATTTTAATCTATCTGGAAAGCAGCTTGCTACCATTTTAAAACCTTTGAGTGAATAGAACCTGTGCAAATCTGAACTGCTACCTTAGTAAAAATGTAATAAAGATCTGAAACTTATTTTGACATGCTAAGATGTCACAGAGTCTTGTAATTATGTTTAATTCAGGAATGTGGAGGTCCACGGGAAATGTCAATGGACTGTGTCAAAGTTTCTGGACACACATTTATTTAATATGCTTGCTCTTTTTTCAAAATATTGGGAAAAATGTCAGATATAGAAAAGTGAAGGTAAGGGAAATAACAAACAAATACAACATACAGAGTTAACAACTAGTGTTGAGCGAACAGTTCGAGCATAGTTCGGGTCCGTACCGAATTTTGGGGTGTTCGTGACACGGACCCGAACCCGAACTTTTTCGTAAAAGTTCGGGTTCGGGTTCGTCGTTCGGCATGTATTTTGGCGCATTTTGAAAGGCTGCAAAGCAGCCAATCAACATGCATCATACTACTTGCCCTAAGATGCCATCGCAGCCATGCCTACTATTGGCAAGGCTGTGATTGGCCAAGTGCAGCATGTGACTCAGCCTCTTTATAAGCTTGTGCGCACGTCGGGACGTGCTCACTCCCGATGTGAATAGAACAGGGATAGACGCAGCTGATGCTAGGGCGAGAATAGGCAGGGATAATTGAATAACTGGAAGCAAATTTCTCTCCTCCACCTGTGATTCATCTGAACAACTGCAGCTGAGCTGCTTTTTTGATAGGGATTGGCTATTTTTAGAGTGGCCAGAGTGATTTTTCCATCCACATGTACCTGGGCTGACCGCCGGCCGCCATTTTGCGACTTGTAGTGCTGCAGCAGAAGCTGCCACAGTGTGCATTCCAAAGCTCCAAACAAGTCAGACATCTACACCTGGGATTCAGACCAATAGCGTTTTGGCAGCACAGTCCAAGGCTATTTTTTTTAAAGGTTGTGCAGACCATTTTGTGGCACATGTTACTGGGCTGATAGGCGGCGGCCATCTTGGGACTAGTGCTGCAGCACAATCTCTCCCAACGTCCATTAATCACTTGTAATAGTGGTCTGTGCCATAGAAATCCTACATCAGGGACTTGGGTGTGCTTGTGTCACCCCTACTAATACCAGTCCACCTGTAATCCATACAGTGAAAAGACATAAAGTATTCCAGTGAGGGAATTTTTTTTTTATTTAAAAAAGGCCAAGTTAGTTTATCTGGCGTTCAATATACTAGATACAGTTAGGCCTGCGTTTCATACATCTGGAATTAGCAAACTAATGTGCTGGGGTTGGGAAAACATATATGTACCCATACTAGAATCTGTCAAAGAAAGCGGTACTCACATATAACAGTCATTCCATCTGTAATCCATACAGTCAAAAGACTGAAAGTATTCCAGTGAGGGAATTTTTTTTTTTTTTAAAAAAGGCCAAGTTAGTTTATCTGGCGTTCAATATACTAGATACAGTTAGGCCTGCGTTTCATACATCTGGAATTAGCAAACTAATGTGCTGGGGTTGGGAAAACATATATGTAACCATACTAGAATCTGTCAAAGAAAGCGGTACTCACATATAACAGTCATTCCATCTGTAATCCATACAGTCAAAAGACTGAAAGTATTCCAGTGAGGGGATTTTGCTTATAAAAAATAATATATTTCATTGTGGTGCGAGTTGAATCGCAACAATGAAGAAAAATACTATTAAGGGACGAGGACGCGGTCGTGGTGGTGTCCGTGGAGCCTCTGTTGCTGGTAGAGGACGTGGCCGTTCGGCCCCAGGCGCACACAGTAGGGAACGAACTCCCTCAACTAGCCGGCAGAATGTACCGCAATATCTCGTGGGGCCCAATGCCGCTCTTAGGATGGTAAGGCCTGAGCAGGTACAGGCATTAATCGATTGGGTGGCCGACAGTGCTTCCAGCACGTTCACCACATGGTCTTCCACCCAGTCTTCTGCGGAAAGCGCACAGGTGGCACCTGAAAACCAAGCCCATCAGTCTGTCACATCACCCCCAAGCATATCAGGGAAACGGTCTGAGCCACAAGTTATGCAGCAGTCTCTTCTTCTGTTTGAAGACTCTGCTTCCAGGGTTTCCCAGGGGCGTCCACCTAGCCCTTCCCCAGTGGAGGAAGACATACCATGCACTGACGCACAACCACTTATGTCTCCAGATGAAGAGGACATGGGAATACCACCACAGCAGAGTCACCGACTCTCTGATGATGACGAAACACAGGTGCCCACTGCCGCGTCTTTTTGCAGTGTGCAGACTGAACAGGAGGAGGTCAGGGAGGGAGACTGGGTGGAAGACGATGCAGAGGACGATGAGGTCTTAGACCCCACATGGACTGAAGGTCGTGGCGATGACTTTCACAGTTCAGAGGAAGAGGTAGTGGTGAGACCGAGACAACAGCGAAGCCAAAGAGGGAGCAGGGGGCCAAAGCAGACGAGCCGCCGCCCCCAGAGTTCGCCTGCTACTGGACATCGCCAACAGGGACCCAGCCCCACAAAGGCAGCTTCAAAGAGTTCCCTGGCATGGCACTTCTTTAAACAATGTCCTACCGACAAGACCCGAGTGACTTGCACGCTCTGCCATCAGAGCCTGAGGCGAGGCATTAACGTTCTGAACCTCAGCACAACCTGCATGACCAGGCATCTACATGCAAAGCATGAACTGCAGTGGGGTACACACCTTAAAAACCAGGCACTCGCTGAGGCTCCCCCTGCTCCCTCTACCGCTGCTGCCTCGGCTTCCGCCTCGAGAGGAATGTTGCCACCTGCCGAGCAGCAAACAGAGGATGTGCCACCGACACCACCACCACCGCCACCGTCAACTAGCGTCTCCACTATATCACACAGCAGCGTTCAGCTCTCAATATCTCAAACCTTAGAGAGGAAGCGCAAATTCCCCCCGAGTCACCCTCGAGCCCTTGGCCTGAACGCCAGCATTTCTAAACTGCTGGCCTTTGAAATGCTGTCATTCCGGCTGGTGGACACAGACAGCTTCAAACAGCTGATGGCCATGGCTGTCCCGCAGTATGTGGTTCCCAGCCGCCACTACTTCTCCAAGACAGCCGTGCCTTCCCTGCACATGCAAGTGTCCGATAAAATCAAGTGTGCACTGCGCAACGCCATTTGTGGCAAGGTCCACCTAACCACAGATACGTGGACCAGTAAGCACGGCCAGGGACGCTATATCTCACTAACTGCACACTGGATGAATGTAGTGGCGGCTGGGCCCCCGGCGGACAGTTCCTTGGCGCACGTCCTTCCGCCCCCTAGGATCGCAGGGCATCATTCTCTGCCTCCTGTAGCCTCCTCCTCCTACTCGGCTTCCTCCTCCACTGCTTCCACCAGCTCATCCGGTCAGCCACACACCTTCACCACCAACTTCAGCACAGCCCGGGGTAAACATCAGCAGGCCATTCTGAAACTCATATGTTTGGGGGACAGGCCCCACAGCGCAAAGGAGTTGTGGCGGGGTATTGAACAACAGACCGACGAGTGGTTTCTGCCGGTGGGCCTCAAGCCAGGCCTGGTGGTATGCGATAATTGGCGAAATCTCGTGGCAGCTCTGGGACTAGCCGGTTTGACGCACATCCCTTGCCTGGCGCATGTGCTGAACTTGGTGGTGCAGAGGTTCATTTACCACTACCCCAACATGTCAGAGCTGCTGCATAAAGTGGGGGCCGTCTGTGGGCGCTTCCGCCGTTCACATCCTGCCGCTGCTCGCCTGTCTGCGCTACAGCGGAACTTCGGCCTTCCCGCTCACCGCCTCATATGCGACGTGCCCACCCGGTGGAACTCCACCTTGCACATGCTGGAGAGACTGTGCGAGCAGCAGCAGGCCATAGTGGAGTTTCAGCTGCAGCACGCTCGCATCAGTCGTACTGCCGAACAGCACCACTTCACCACCAATGATTGGGCCTCCATGCGAGACCTGTGTGCCCTGCTGCGCTGTTTCGAGTACTCCACCAACATGGCCAGTGGCGATGACACTGTTATCAGCGTTACAATACCACTTCTATGTCTCCTTGAGAAAACACTTAGGGCAATGATGTTAGAGGAGGTGGCCCAGGTGGAGGAGGAGGAGGAGGATGAGGGCTCGTTTCTAACACTTTCGGGCCAGTCTGTTCGAAGTGGCTCAGAGGGAGGTTTGTTTAAGCAGCAGAGGACAGGTTCACAAGTCGCCAGCCAAGGCACTGTACTGGAGGACGAGGAGGATGAGGAGGAGGAGGTGGAGGGGGACGAGGATGACGCAAGTTCACAGCGGGGTGGCAGCCCAGGCCCATCACTGGTGCGTGGCTGGGGGGATACGGTGGACGATGACGATACGCCTCCCACAGAGGACAGCTTGTCCTTACCCATGGGTAGCCTGGCCCACATGAGCGAATATATGCTCCAATGCCTGCGCAACGACAGCAGAGTTGCCCACGTTTTAACGTGTGCAGACTACTAGGTGGCCACCCTGCTGGATCCCCGGTATAAAGACAATGTGCCCACTTTAATTCCTGAACTGGAGCGCGACCGTAAGATGCGCGAGTACAAGCGCACGCTGATAGAGGCGCTCTTGAGAGCATTCCCACATGTCACAGGGGAACAGGTGGAAGGTGAAGGCAGAGGAGTGGCAAGAGGTCGCCAACGCAGCTGTGTCACGGCCAGCTCATCTGAGGGCAGGGTTAGCATGGCAGAAATGTGGAAAAGTTTTGTCTCCACGCCACAGCTATCTGCACCGACACCTGATACGGAACGTGTTAGCAGGAGGCAGCATTTCACTAACATGGTTGAACAGTATGTCTGCACACCCCTCCACATCCTGACGGATGGTTCGGCCCCATTCAACTACTGGGTTTCGAAATTGTCCACGTGGCCAGAGTTAGCATGTTATGCCTTGGAGGTGCTTTCCTGCCCGGCGGCCAGCGTTTTATCTGAACGCGTATTCAGCACGGCAGGGGGCGTCATTACTGACAAGCGCAGCCGCCTGTCCACAGCCAACGTGGACAAGCTGACCTTCATAAAGATGAACCAGGCATGGATCCCACAGGACCTGTCCCTCCCTTGTGCAGAGTAGTCCTTATTAACTGCCTAAAACATGTCTTGTTGTGCTACGGGCCACTTCTTTATTTGATACAAATTTTATGAAACCCACAGTTGAATGAAACTCTTCTCTGTCTGGGCGCCGGGGCCTAACCAGATGAAAGTGGCCGGTTAAACTAACGGGTGACATGAAGCCATAACCTCTGCCATGCTACCTCTGTCTTCTGTCTGGGTGCTGAGGCCTAAGTCAAATAAAGCGGTCTTCTGCTGTGCTGGGGGATATGAAGCTAATCTCTGACCTCTCTCCTCTGTCTGGGTCCAAAGGCCTAAATTACTGAAAGAGGCCTTCTCCTGTGGTGTGTGATATGATGCCAGAATATGTGCTGTGGGGCCTCTCTCCTCTTCCTGGGTGCAGGGGTCAAATAAACTAAATTGTGGCCTACTCCTGTGGTGGTTGATATGATGCCTGATTCTCTGATGTGGAACCTCTCTCCTCTGTTTGGGTGAAGGGGTCAAAGTAACTAAATGGTGGCTTCTCCTGTGGTGGCTGATATGATGCCAGAATATGTGCTGTGGTGCCTCTCTCCTCTTTCTGGGTGCAGGGGTCAAAGTAACTAAATGGTGGCTTCTCCTGTGGTGGCTGATATGATGCCAGAATATGTGCTGTGGGGCCTCTCTCCTCTTCCTGGGTGCAGGGGTCAAAGTAACTCAATGGTGGCTTCTCCTGTGGTGGCTGATATGATGCCAGAATATGTGCTGTGGTGCCTCTCTCCTCTGTCTGGGTCCAAAGGCCTAAATCACTGAAAGAGGCCTTCTCCTGTGGTGTGTGATATGATGCCTGAATATGTGCTGTGGTGCCTCTCTCCTCTTCCTGGGTGCGGGGGTCAAAGTAACTCAATGGTGGCTTCTCCTGTGGTGGCTGATATGATGCCAGAATATGTGCTGTGGTGCCTCTCTCCTCTTCCTGGGTGCGGGGGTCAAAGTAACTCAATGGTGGCTTCTCCTGTGGTGGCTAATATGATGCCAGAATATGTGCTGTGGGGCCTCTCTCCTCTTCCTGGGTGCAGGGGTCAAAGTAACTCAATGGTGGCTTCTCCTGTGGTGGTTAGTATGATGCCAGAATATGTGCTGTGGGGCCTCTCTCCTCTTCCTGGGTGCAGGGGTCAAAGTAACTCAATGGTGGCTTCTCCTGTGGTGGCTGATATGATGCCAGAATATGTGCTGTGGTGCCTCTCTCCTCTTCCTGGGTGCGGGGGTCAAAGTAACTCAATGGTGGCTTCTCCTGTGGTGGCTGATATGATGCCAGAATATGTGCTGTGGGGCCTCTCTCCTCTTCCTGGGTGTAGGGGTCAAAGTAACTCAATGGTGGCTTCTCCTGTGGTGGTTAGTATGATGCCAGAATATGTGCTGTGGGGCCTCTCTCCTCTTCCTGGGTGCAGGGGTCAAAGTAACTCAATGGTGGCTTCTCCTGTGGTGGCTGATATGATGCCAGAATATGTGCTGTGGTGCCTCTCTCCTCTTCCTGGGTGCGGGGGTCAAAGTAACTCAATGGTGGCTTCTCCTGTGGTGGCTGATATGATGCCAGAATATGTGCTGTGGTGCCTCTCTCCTCTTCCTGGGTGCAGGGGTCAAAGTAACTCAATGGTGGCTTCTCCTGTGCTGATTGATATAAAGCTGATGGTTGTGCCATCTGACATGGTTGCCAGGGTCTGATTCAATGGGGGCCTACTCCTGTGGTGGGTGATCTAAATGCCTGATTCTCTGCTGTGAAACCTCTCTCCTCCGTCTGGGTGTAGGGGTCAAAGTCTTTCAAAGTCGCCTTCTCCTGTGCTGATTGATATGAAGCTGATGGTTGTGCCATCTGACATGGTTGCCGGGGTCCCATTAAATTGTGGCCTACTCCTGTGGTGGTTGATATGATGCCTGATTCTCTGATGTGGAACCTCTCTCCTCTGTTTGGGTGAAGGGGTCAAAGTAACTAAATGGTGGCTTCTCCTGTGGTGGCTGATATGATGCCAGAATATGTGCTGTGGGGCCTCTCTCCTCTTCCTGGGTGCAGGGGTCAAAGTAACTCAATGGTGGCTTCTCCTGTGGTGGCTGATATGATGCCAGAATATGTGCTGTGGTGCCTCTCTCCTCTTCCTGGGTGCGGGGGTCAAAGTAACTCAATGGTGGCTTCTCCTGTGGTGGCTGATATGATGCCAGAATATGTGCTGTGGTGCCTCTCTCCTCTTCCTGGGTGCGGGGGTCAAAGTAACTCAATGGTGGCTTCTCCTGTGGTGGCTGATATGATGCCAGAATATGTGCTGTGGTGCCTCTCTCCTCTTCCTGGGTGCAGGGGTCAAAGTAACTAAATGGTGGCTTCTCCTGTGGTGGTTGATATGATGCCTGATTCTCTGCTGTGAAACCTCTCTCCTCCATCTGGGTGTAGGGGTCAAAGTCTTTCAAAGTCGCCTTCTCCTGTGCTGATTGATATAAAGCTGATGGTTGTGCCATCTGACATGGTTGCCAGGGTCTGATTCAATGGGGGCCTACTCCTGTGGTGGGTGATCTAAATGCCTGATTCTCTGCTGTGAAGCCTCTCTCCTCCGTCTGGGTGTAGGGGTCAAAGTCTTTCAAAGTCGCCTTCTCCTGTGCTGATTGATATGAAGCTGATGGTTGTGCCATCTGACATGGTTGCCGGGGTCCCATTAAATTGGGGCCTACTCCTGTGGTGGGTGATCTAAATGCCTGATTCTCTGCTTTGAAACCTCTCTCCTCCGTCCGGGTGTAGGGGTCAAAGTCTGTCAAAGTCGCCTTCTCCTGTGCTGATTGATATAAAGCTTATGCTTGTGCCATCTGACATGGTTGCCGGGGTCTGATTCAATGGTGGCCTACTCCTGTGGTGGGTGATCTAAATGCCTGATTCTCTGCTGTGTAACCTCTCTCCTCCGTCTGGGTGTAGGGGTCAAAGTAACTAAATGGTGGCCTACTCCTGTGGTGGGTGATATGATGCCTGGTTCTCTGCTGTGGGACCTCTCTCCTTTGTCTGGGTGCTGTGGTCAAAATAATAGTAAGTGACCTTCTCCATTGGTGGGTGACTTGAAGCCTGATTCTGTGCTATGGGACCTCACTCCAATTAATATTGTTTAATTTTTATTTATTTTATGTTAACTCATCATTTCCCTATCTACATTTGTTTGCAGGGGATTTAACTACATTTTGCTGCCTTTTGCAGCCCTCTAGCCCTTTCCGGGTGTGTTTTACAGCCTTTTTAGTGCCCAAAAGTTCGGGTCCCCATTGACTTCTATGGGGTTCGGGTTCGGGATGAAGTTCGGGTCGAGTTCGGATCCCGAACCCGAACATTTTTCGAAAGTTCGGCCGAACTCGTCGAACCCGAACATCCAGGTGTTCGCTCAACTCTATTAACAACCAGTGGAGAAATTAACCTTAATTATCAATATGCCTGCAAAGTAAGGCCTCATGCACACGACCGTATTTTGTTTCCATGCCCGTTCCGTTTTTTTCGCGGATAGGATGCGGACCTATTTATTTCAATGGGTCCGCAAAAAAAAACGCAGACCGCACACAGTATCAGTATGTCCGTTCCGCAAAAAAAATAGTGCATGTCCTATTTTTTTCTAGTTTGCGGACAAGGATAGGCATTATTACAATGGATCCGCAAAAAAAACGGATCCGCAAAAAAAACGGATGCCATACGGAAAGTCATCCATTTTTTTGCGGACCGCAAAACACATACGGTCGTGTGCATGTAGCCTAAGGTTCCATTCACACGTCCGCAAAATGGGTCCGCATCCTTTCCGCAATTTTGCGGAACGGGTGCGAACCCATTCATTCTCTATGGGGACGGAATGGATGCAGACAGCACACAGTGTGCTGTCTGCATCCCCAATTGCGAAGCGCGGCCCCGATTTTGGGTTCCGCAGCTCCGCAAAAAGATAGAGCATGTCCTATTCTTGTCCGCAGCTTGCGGACAAGAATAGGCATTTCAATGGGGGTGACGGGCTGGTGTGTTGCGGACCCGCAATTTGCGGGTCCGCAATACACCACCAACGTGTGAATGTAGCCTAAGGATGAGCAAATCAAGAGAAAACCCAGAAAGCTACTCTGTGTTTCTCAACTATGTATATGCGTTTTCTGGGGAATACTGTTTCTCATTATGGAGAGTGTCTAGTATGCAGAGTACGAATGCGCAGTATGGCATGAGAAAAGATTTGACTATTTACTGTTTTGGAAACAAAGCTACAGTAATTTTGATATCTTTCCCAGAAACTCAGAGGTATGCAAATGATCTTGCTTAATAAAAACAGAAAGAGGGGATATCCCATCTTAGGCTGCTTTCATATCTGCATTCTCCTTTCCATTCTTCTGCTCCATTATAGGAGCAGAAAAACAGAAAGGACGGATTCTGCACATAGCTGAGCTGAGTGGAGCCTACGGACCCCATAGACTCTAATAGGGTCTGCTAGGTTTCCGTTCAGGGGATCGATTCTGTAGAGGAGACAAAAGTCCTGCATGCACAACTTTTGTCTCTGCTACAAAAATTTTCCCCTGATTGGAAACCTAATAAGTCCCATTATAGTCTATAGGGTCTGTAGGCTTCGTTTGGCTTAGTTATGTGCCGAATCCATCCTGTCCGTATTTCTGCTCCTATAATGGAGCAAAAGAACGGAAAGGAGAACATAGATGTGAAAGTAGCCTAATGCTAGAAAAATTAAGAATTACATACAATTCTAAATTCTCTGATTCTCTTTTTCTCTCTCTCTTCAGATAGAATTGATCCGTAACAAAAATTTTTACAAAATCCGACGAACCGGAAACGAAACAAATGTTGAAAAGTTTGCTCATCTCTACTGCAAAGTACAGTAAATCAGATTAGATGTAGCTACAGGTAGTAGTCACAACCAGATCCTGGTGCTCAGTGTCAGACTGGGGTACCTAGGGCCACCAATAAAATTCATTCTGGGGGCCCACTGTAAAGCTACATGCATATACTACCTGCTCACACTACCAAGTTTTTTATATAGAAATGGGCAATGTACTGTATAGAATTTCAGCCAACCTATCTATATGTCAGTCTACTGTGCCATGTGCGACTAAACAGGGGATAGGGGACCAGGGTCCCACCTTGCTCAGGGGCCCACCAGGGGATTCACCTGTTCCCCTGTGGGCCAGTCCGAGCCTGCTGGTGATAATGTGTGGGGACAGCAATAGTGAACATTTTTCTTTTATAGTTTGTTTAACCCTTTCTACCCCGGGCCAGTTTTCACCTTCCTGCCCAGGCCATTTTTTGCAAATCTGACATGTGTCTCATTATGTGGTAATAACTTTGGAACACTTTTACTTATCCAGGCCATTCTGAGACTGTTTTCTCATGACACGTTGTACTTCATGACAGTGCTATATTTAAGTCAATATATTTTTCCATTATTTATAAAAAATCACAAATTTACCCAAAATTTGCAAAAATTCTCAATTTTCAAAATTTGAATTTCTCTACTTTTAAGACAGATAGTAATGCCTCATAGAATAGTTTTCGGTCATCATTCCCCAAATGTCTGCTTTATGTTGGCATCATTTTGTAAATGTCATTTTATTTTTTTAGGACGTTAAAAGGCTTAGAAGTGGGGGTGGAGTCAGCAGAGCATGGTGGAGGACGCTTAAGCCTTGAGCTCCTCACCACATCAGCCGACCTGACAGCTAAAATGGCTTCCATCCCTGCCTGAACATGGGCAAACTCAGCAAGGGGAGAAGCAGAGAGATGGAGTACACCACGAGGTTATTTTCCATTATTATATTACTTTCTCTATCATTAGAAAATAGGCAAGCAAAGAAAGAAGTACATATAACGCTAATGACAATGGATTTATTCTTCTCGTCATTATAATAGCATTTTCAGTAACAGCCAGGTGTTCTCTAACAGACAAGATGCATCTGGATTCTATAACTGAGGCACACAGTCAAATTCAATGTTTTTCAGACAGGAGTCTGTAAAGCCTTTTGTGTATGGAGAGCTACTGGTTTGAAAAACGTAAACTAAAATGTCCTTGCTGTTCTAGCTGTACATGGATTCTCTCTAATTCTGAAAGGGATGCAGTTATTTCCAATGATTTATTCAGTTAATCTTATAAATAGCACTTATACTGGTGCAAAGTAGAACTGGCTCAGTTGCCATGGCAACCAATCCGATTCCACCTTTAATTTTTCACAGCTCCTTCAATCTGATTGGTTGCTATGGACAACTAGGCCAGTTCTACTTTACACCAGTTTGATAAATCCTCCTTGAATGTTCTCGAAATGTGTTAGTACTCTATTCGGTTGAATGTTTAATGTCAACCATTTTTTAAGTTTGCTTCTGCTCTGATACACTAAATATTCAATAGTCAACTGTCTGCAATATCTGTTGTGCTGCCATACAAACTAATACTTTTTCCAAATAAACCTAGACCTCCTTTCTCAGCCTGAAACGCTTTATTATTTATAGTACATTCTTTAAAAGGGCTTTTGGGTGTACCATATTGATGGCCTATCCTCAAGATAGACATTCAGAATAAGTTCAAAGACTCACTACCCTTGTCCTGATTGTTCTTTCTCCTTCTTGTCCTCCTTCATACAGGGATCGGGGGATCTACCCTTAGAAAGTGGACATATGCCTTCCTCATATAATATGATGCAATTGTATATATTTATGTAACTGCTTACATCAATCTAATAGTCCAGGGGTCAGCAACCTCCGGTGCGCCAGCTGCTGTGAAACTACAATTCCCAGCATACAAATTGGCTCGGTTGCTTTTGCAATTCTAATAAAAGTGAATGGAGCATGCCGTGAGTTGTAGTTTCAGAACAGCTGGAGTGCCGGAGGTTGCTGATCCCTATACTCATAATTATGTTTCCCCTATGTGTAAATTTTGTTGTAACTCTTTCTGATGATCATGAATACATTTATTAACTAGTGTTGATCGCAAATATTCTAATCGCAAATTTTTATCGCAAATATTGGCACTTCGAGAATTTGTGAAGATGTAGAATATAGTGCTATAGCTTCGTAATCGCCAATATTCTATTTTTTTTTTTCATCAGTACTACTGCTTCTTGCTTGTGGCCGATGAGAAGGCTGAAATGTCTTTGTCAGAGCTTAGCAACATCCCAAGCAACCAATAGGAAAGTTGCCTACCCCCTTACTATATAAGAAACTCCCCAGCAGCCATTTTCTACAGTTTATTTCAGTTCTGAGAGAGAGAGAGAAAGAGAGAGAGAGAGAGAGCAGTGTCATTACTGTGCTCTGTGCTTTCATCTGGATCCTATTCCTTATCCAATTACATTAGATAGTTAGCTCATATATATATATAATACAGATAGTTAGGGGGAGATAGTCAGTGTAGGTTAGATAGTTATATAGTGTAGCTGATAGGTTCCAGTGCAGGGTGTTAGGTAGTGTGATAGGAATTACTGTTTCTCTGCTGTCCATACATACATGCTACAGACACAGTGCTGTGATGTCACAACAATACTTACTGCACCAATCAGTAATATCTACTCAGACCTGATAAAATGTGAAGTTGCATGTATTGTGCAAAAATATGCGCATCATTAGTGCCGATTTGCGCAATTGCAAAAACAATGACTGGAGATAGAAAATTCTAGAATTTGCAAATTTATTGTGAATATTATGCGGAAAATTTGAGAAATATTGCAAAAATAAATACTGCCTATGCCGCTTATCACTATTATTAACGAGAATTGACTCTATTGCCTTTTCCAGTATCAGAGGAAAGCCATAAAGGCCTAAAATGTTAATGTATTGCAGGGAATCTGTTTAATAAACTACGTATAATTTGCAAGTCACCTTCAGGATAGGTCATCATGTCTGACCAGTGGGATCACCTGGAGCAGATTGCGTCCTCCTCACAGCATACCAAGCACAGCACCATACATTGTATAACAGTATTGCAGCTCAGGCTTATTAATTTGAATGGCTATGTGACTTAACATGACGTTACTGGTGTCCCGTCTTCTTCAAAGAGCTGATTGTCGGGGACTCCTTGCAGTTTGACCCCCAAGGTTTAGATATCAATATTGTACTTCCAGAAAACCCCTTTAATTAACCCTTAGAGAAGTTGTCTTATTTCAGCAAATGACATTTATCATGTACTAATGTATTGCGATTGTCCATATTGCCTCCATTGCTGGCTAGATACATTTTTCCATCAACTGATGCTATGCTTTTTTCCATGGTCACGACCACCCTGCAATGCAGCAAGATGGGCGTGCTTGCAAATTATAGAAAAAAGTCCTGGACTGTATGTACTCCTGCAGTCCCAGACACCCAAGGGGCCTGTGCTTTTTCCCATATTATGCAAGCATGACCACCGCTGCTGGATTGCAGGGTGGTCTGTAACCATGGAAACGAGCAGTGTATAATGTGATGGAAGAATGAGTCCAGCCAGCAAAGGAGGCAATATGGACAATCACAATGTATTAGTAAGAGCCTTGTATTAACTTTATCTACATTATAAATGCCATTTGCTGAAGTGAGACAACCCCTTTAAAGAGGACTTTTCATGGGTCCAAACATTATAAACTAAATATCAGGATATGTAGGGGATAGTGCAGGGATCTAACTGCACTTACTATTTTTCCTGGGCGCCGCTCCGTTCGCCTGCTGTGGCCCCCGTTGTATTCTCCCATCTGGTATGCTAATTAATAGCATCGGAGCAATGAGTAGGAGACTGATTCTTTCTCAATAGGCGTCTCCTTCTCCCTGGCTGTAGCGCTGTCCAATCGCAGTGGAGAGCGTCACAGCCAGGGAGAAGGTGAGTTTTTTATTCTGGCTGTGACGCTCTACGATGTGATTGAACAGAGCTACAGCCAGGGAGATGCCCATTGAGAAAGAATCAGTCTCCTCCTCATTGCTCCGATGCTATTAATTAGCATACCAGCTGGGAGAATACACCTGGGGCCACAGTGGGCGAACGGAGCTGTGCCCAGGAAAAATAGTAAGTGCAGTTAGATCCCTGCACTATCCCCTACATATCCTGATACTTAGTTTATAATGTTTGGACCCATGAAAGGTCCTCTTTAAGGGACTGGGCCAATTAATGAACTTTCCAATGGCTCCATTTAATTTTGCATGTAATTTAGTCGGACACAAAAAAAAACTCCAATTGGGAGTAAAACATAATTCCATCATAGTTTTATGGATTTTGTTTTTATAGTGTTGGATATGCTATAAAACTGACCATTCTGAGTCAGTATGATTTCAGCGACACCAATTTTTATAGTTTATGATGTATAATACTTAGAAAAATAAAAACTTAAAAAAATATATATTCGTTTTTTTTTGCAATACCATATTCTGACCCTATCAGAGCCCTTCCACCTCCTGCCACTTCCAACTCAAAAAGATCTCTTAGATCCACACATTCCTCGATCCAGAGTGTACAGAAATGCTTGTGCATGCATTTATCATCTCCTGTCTAGACTACTATAATATTTTCCTCTGTGGCTTCCCCTCTAGCACTCTTGCACCCCTCCAATCTATCCTCAACTCTGTTGCCCGACTAATCCACCTCTCCCCCATTACTCTCCTGTCTCTTCTCTCTGCCAGTCCCTTCACTGGCTCCCCATTGTCCAGAGAATACAATACAAAGCATTTACTGTGACAAACAAGGCCGTCCACAACCTGTCCCCTCCATAAATCTGTGACCTGATCTCCCAATACCTTCCTACATGCAACCTCTGATCCTCACAAGACCTTCTTCTCTACTCTCCTCTTATCATCCCACAATTGCCTCCAAGATACTCTGGAAGTCTCTACCGCAACATATCAGACTCTCATCTACAACGGAAACCTTCAAAATAAACCTGGAAACTCACCTCTTTAGACAAGCCACAACCTACAGTAACTCCCGCCATGACCAGCTTTACCCTCATTTATTATATCCTTATCCCATCCCTTGTAGATTGTAAGCCCTTGTGGGCAGGAAATAATTAACGTGCAATAAATTACAGTTTCAGTGTCCAACACCACAGACCATTTTTTCTTTTTTTTTCACTCAAAAACTCATTAATATCAAAGCTGAATATTTTTGGAAGTAGTTTTTAGTTTGTTTTTAGTTTTAGCTATTTTAGGGGGATATCTGTGTGTGCAGGTGACTATTACTGTGCATAATTATTAGGCAACTTAACAAAAAACAAATATATACCCATTTCAATTATTTATTTTTACCAGTGAAATCAATATAACATCTCAACATTCACAAATATACATTTCTGACATTCAAAAACAAAACAAAAGCAAATCAGTGACCAATATAGCCACCTTTCTTTGCAAGGACACTCAAAAGCCTGCCATCCATGGATTCTGTCAGTGTTTTGATCTGTTCACCATCAACATTGCGTGCAGCAGCAACCACAGCCTCCCAGACACTGTTCAGAGAGGTGTACTGTTTTCCCTCCTTGTAAATCTCACATTTGATGATGGACCACAGGTTCTCAATGGGGCTCAGATCAGGTGAACAAGGAGGCCATGTCATTAGATTTTCTTCTTTTATACCCTTTCTTGCCAGCCACGCTGTGGAGTACTTGGACGCGTGTGATAAAGCATTGTCCTGCATGAAAATCATGTTTTTCTTGAAGGATGCAGACTTCTTCCTGTACCACTGCTTGAAGAAGGTGTCTTCCAGAAGCTGGCAGTAGGACTGGGAGTTGAGCTTGACTCCATCCTCAACCCGAAAAGGCCCCACAAGCTCATCTTTGATGATACCAGCCCAAACCAGTACTCCACCTCCACCTTGCTGGCGTCTGAGTCGGACTGGAGCTCTCTGCCATTTACCAATCCAGCCACGGGCCCATCCATCTGGCCCATCAAGACTCACTCTCATTTCATCAGTCCATAAAACCTTAGAAAAATCAGTCTTGAGATATTTCTTGGCCCAGTCTAGACGTTTCAGCTTGTGTGTCTTGTTCAGTGGTGGTCGTCTTTCAGCCTTTCTTACCTTGGCCATGTCTCTGAGTATTGCACACCTTGTGCTTTTGGGCACTCCAGTGATGTTGCAGCTCTGAAATATGGCCAAACTGGTGGCAAGTGGCATCTTGGCAGCTGCACGCTTGACTTTTCTCAGTTCATGGGCAGTTATTTTGCGCCTTGGTTTTTCCACACGCTTCTTGCGACCCTGTTGACTATTTTGAATGAAACGCTTGATTGTTCGATGATCACGCTTCAGAAGCTTTGCAATTTTAAGAGTGCTGCATCCCTCTGCAAGATATCTCACTATTTTTGACTTTTCTGAGCCTGTCAAGTCCTTCTTTTGACCCATTTTGCCAAAGGAAAGGAAGTTGCCTAATAATTATGCACACCTAATATAGGATGTTGATGTCATTAGACCACACCCCTTCTCATTACAGAGATGCACATCACCTAATATGCTTAATTGGTAGTAGGCTTTCGAGCCTATACAGCTTGGAGTAAGACAACATGCATAAAGAGGATGATGTGGTCAAAATACTCATTTGCCTAATAATTCTGCACTCCCTGTATATCTGGTGCTGGTATGGCACTGACTCCATATAACTGTATGCACTTCTCAACGTTTTGCCTGAAGTAGCACAACTTGTTCTGGTAAGCACAATTACATTGCCGGCCATCAGTGTTATTAACCTTGCTTTACTAGGAAGCTCCCTGGCACTCTGTTTGTTTTGTTTCACGGCTATGGGAGATGGCCCTGAACAGTTAGGGATGGAAATCCTGGTCCAATCTAATAGCAGATGAGAGTTAACAGTGAGCTTATGTTACACGAAAACAAGATACTGTACAATTAAGGAGAGAGGATACTTCATTGTGGGGAAGTGGCTCAAAAGTCCATCATATAATGTATGATGAAGCATGGATTGTACAGAGGAAGATGACAGTGCAGCCAGGGAAGGACCCAAGGGTGTGTCTTGGATCGCTGTTGAGAAGATAGACAAAAAACATTTGCTCATATGAGTGGCAGGCATCTTGATACAGAATGGAGGAGGAGCCATTTTGTCCTGAGTTGAGACCCACTTTAACTACTCAAGTCTTTATGTCTCCAGCTTTGCACATCTAGAGGCTGACATTTTTACCCATTCTTCTTTGCAAAAAAGCTCAAGCTCAGTCAGGTTGGATGGAGAGTGTCTGTGAACAGAAATTTGTAAGTCTTACCACAGATTCTCAATAGCATTTAGGTCTGGACTTCGGTTCATTCTAAGGGCTCATGCACATGATCGTATGCTGTCCGAGACATACGGTCCATGAGTGGGCCATATGTCCCGGAGCGGCATTCATCATGCGCACGGGAGCGCACAGCATCATAGGTTACTATGTCCTGCACTCATATGATATTATGAGTGCAGGACAATAGCCCCTACGGCGGCCCGATGCGCACAGCATCATAGTAACCTATGATGCTGTGCGCTCCCGTGTGCATGATGTATGCCGCTCCGGGACATATGGCCCGCTCACAGACCGTTTGTTTTCGAGGGTATACAGTCGAGTGCATGAGTCCAACAGAGATGAGAGTTTTGAAAAATTTGATTCAGCAACTTCGCCGAAGTTAGCCAAGAAATTCAATTTGTTCCAAATTAATTTGTCACAAATCGCTATAAATCAGGCCACTCTGCCTTAGGATACAGCCACATGGAACCGCCGTGCTGCGGGCAGGTTGCAGTCATGCTGCGGTGAAAAACAGCGAGGCCAATTAGCTACCTTTCATTTATTAATGAAGACTGCAATGTATATTGCTTCTTCATTGTTAATAGCTAAATGGCACCTTTAAACAGGGGATGTTGCTGGTATGGGGTTTGGCTAGTTAGGCTGGTGGGACAATATGCATATTATTGCTGTTCTTGCCTGCAATCTCCTGCAAACTATTTGACAGTAAACACTGAATATTAATCAGCTCTGGCATACCCACTTCTCCAACCCCAGCGCTCTCCTGCCATACAGGTCGGAACCCTTCTTCTGCCATCTGGTTCCCTTCTTTTCCACATCATCTAATATTGATGAGAATATCAGGAACATCCAGCTCCTCCTCTCTCTGCATCTTGCTGACTTTTCTAGGACATGGAGACTTTGACGGTTGATTTGTAAGAAGTAAAGCCAGCAAAAGATGAGGATAGTCATCAGTGAAACCTGGCCCCTCTAAGGGGTGCAGACTGGATGGTATTGGTTGGCACGTTGGACACTGGAATAATAAAGGCTTCCATCTTATTGGTATTGAATTACATATCTTAGTTTACGGCTGATGTAGGAATAAATAAATGTATAAATAAATAAAAATTATGCAAAATACATCTCCCTGCACTCTCCCTTCTCCAATATTCTTCTATTAATCATTTTCAGTAACATTGTCACTAGTGCATGAGTGATTGTCATGTCTCTCCCTGTCCTCAGCTCGCAGAACAATGGTGGAGACCACAAGGGATCTGTGGACTGGCTGGCTGCACGGCATTATGGGTGATCTCACATTCCTAGGCTTCTTACTTTCACTTTGTAAAATGTTCAGCCGCTATTTTAGGAAAAACTGTGCAACACTGTGTTCAGTGTTAGTTTACCACCACACATAGCGTTTTACTTTTGTGTCAACTGACCAGAGCACCTTCTACCACATTTTTGCTGTGTCCACTTCATGCTTTAAACTAAAAATAGGACTTCTAATGGCTTGCTTTCAAAAATGGCTTTCTTCTTGCCACTCTTCCATAAAGACCAGATTTGTGGAGTACAGCTTTGCAGCTCCTGCAGAGTGACCATGGGCCTCTTGGCTGTTTCTCTAATTAGTGCTCTCCTTGCCTGGGCTGTCAGTTTAAGTGAACAGCCATGTCTTGGTAGGTTTGCAGTTGTGCCATAATTCTTCCATTTCTGGATAATGGATTGAACAATGTTCTGTAAGATGTGCAGAATTTGCTATATTTTTTGCAACCTAACCTTGCTCCACAACTTTATCCCTGACCTGTCTGGTGGGTTCCTTGGTTTTCATGATGCTATTTAATCACTAATGTTCTCTAACAAACCTCTGCGGCCTTCACAGAACAGCTGTAGTTATACTGAGAATAAATTATACACAGGTGGACTTTATTTACTAATTGGGTGACTTCTGAAGGCAAATGGTCACACTGGATTTTATTTAGAGATATTTGAGTACAGAAGGCTGTATACAAATGCACAACACACTTTCAAGATTTTTAAAAATTAATTTTTTTGAAAACAATGTATTGTTTTCTTTTCACTTCACACATACAATACTTGCTACTTTATGTTGGTCTATCACATAAAATCCCAATAAAATATATTTACGCTTGTGGATATAACGTGAAAAAATTCAGAAAAATTCAAGGGGTATGAATATTCTTTCAAGGCACTGTAAGCCTATTTCTTATATTTAGAGTTGAGCGGACACCTGGATCTTCGGGTTTGACGGGTCCGGCTGAACTTCACAAAAAAGTTTGAGTTTGGGACCCGAACTTGACCCAAACTTGACCCCGAACACGAACCCCATTGAAGTCAATAGGGACCCGAACTTTTGAGCACAAAAATGGCTCTAAAAATGCCATGGAAAGGGCTAGAGGGCTGCAAATGTCAGCAAAATGTGGTTAAGAGCATGGCAAGTGCTCTGCAAACAAATGTGGATAGGGAAATTACTTTAAATAACATAAAATAGGTTAAAATAAAAAATAATCTTGATCTAGGAGGACGAGGTCCATATGGAGTAGGAGATTAAGGAGGCAGTGGATGTGGCAGTGTAGGTGGAAGCGGCGGCGGTGGAGGAGGAGGTTGCCTACACTGCTTTTTTGTTTTAAATTTATTTATATTTTTTTAAATTAGGGTACACCCCAAAACATTGGGAAATATAACCTGTCATAAGCCCCTCCAGTCATGCTAAACACACGTTCTGACAATACACTGGCTGCAGGGCAGGCCAGCACCTCCAAGGCGTAAAAGGGAAAGCTCAGGCCATGTGCCCAATTTGGAGACCCAGAAGTTGCAGGGGGCAGACCCATCAGTCAGTTCGTGTAAGTGTGTGCAAACATACTGCACCACCATGTTGCACGTCCCCGTGAAGTTCACGATCCAATTGGATATCTGCTCTATCAACTTTCGATGTTCTTTTCTGCGTCTACCATGTTGATCACCGTTAGCGGCGAATCAGGGTTCCACGCCAGAGAGGGAGCGTGAGAAAGGGATAGCACATCCAAGGGAGATCAATGGATGAAATTGAATTGTGATCGAGCAGAAATGTGGGAGAAGTGATTAAAATGGAAGAATCGAAGGAAAGGAGGGGGCACGCGGCAATTACGCACTCCCGACTCGGGGAGCTAGTGACGATAAATAACAATACATGACTCTTAAGATGCCCTGTTATTGGAATGATTAATAAAAAATTATAGGGAATGTCACTGGCGTATTTAGGATTTGGAAACGTTAGACAGGAGAGGCCCTGCTGATGCTTTGTTGACTCAAGATAACTTCTGCCTGATCGCACGTCACCGTAACGTCCACAATCCATTTGGATTTCTTCTCTATCAACTTTCGATGTTCTTTTCTGAGCCTACCATGTTGATCACGGTTATCGGCGAATCAGGGTTCCACGCTGGAGAGGAAGCGTGAGAAAGAGAAACCACATCCAAGGGAGGTTCATTTTTATTTATTAAATATGATCGAGAGGAAAAGTGGGACAAATTATTGAAGCGCAAATGTGGGACAAGTCGTTAAAGTTTAAGCATTGAATGAAAGGAGGGGGTGAGCATCAATGAAAGAATTTTTTTTTAAATTTAATTCCCTGTCATCTATGCAGAGCAGGGGTTTAATCACGGCAAAAATGGTCAAATGATACCCAAGAATGTAACAGACAAATTAGTGAAATGTTTTTACCTGTCTACTAGGTATAGCAGGGGTATATCAAACCCAAAAATTGGTGAATTTCACCCGAGAATGTAACAGACAAATTAGTGAAATTAGTTTACCTGTCTACTAGGTACAGCAGGGGTATATCACACCCAAAATTGGTGAATTTCCCCAGAATATGTAACAGACAAATTAATGATTTTTTTTTACCTGTCTACTAGGTATAGCCGGGGTATATCGCACCCAAAAATTGGTGAATTTCACCCGAGAATGTAACAGACAAATTTGTGGAATTTGTTTACCTGTCTACTAGGTACAGCAGGGGTATATCACACCCAAAAATTGGTGAATTTCACCCGAAAATGTAACATACAAATTAATGAAATGTTTGTCTACTTTGTATAGCCGGGGTATATCGCACCCAAAAATTGGTGAATTACACCCGAATATGTGACAGATAAATTAGTAATATGTTACCTGTCTACTAGGAAGAGCAGGGGTTTATTAAACCCCAAAATTGGTGAATTTCACCCGAATATGTATCAGACAAATTAGTAAAATGTTTTTACCTGTCTACTAGGTACAGCCGGGGTATATCACAGGCAAAAATTGGTGAATTTCACCAGAATATGTAACAGACAAATTAGTGAAATGTTTTTACCTGTCCACTAGGTAGAGCAGTGGTATATTACAGCCAAATATTTGTGAATTTCACCCGAATATGTAACAGACAAATTAGTGACATTTGTTTACCTCTCTAGTTTACTAGGTATAGCAGTGGTATATCACAGCCAAAAATTTGTGAAATTCACCTGAGAATGTAAAAGACAAATTAGTGAAATGCTTTTACCTATCTACTAGGTAGAGCAGTGGTATATTACAGCCAGAAATTGGTGAATTTCACCCGAATATGTAACAGACAAGTTAGTTGACATTTTTGTACCTGTCTACTAGGTATAGCAGTGGTATATCACAGCCAAAAATTTGTAAATTTCACCAGAGAATGTAACAGACAAATTAGTGAAATGTTTTTACCTGTCTACTAGGTACAGCCAGGGTATATCACACCCAAAAATTGGTGAATTTCACCCAAATATGTAACAGACAAATTAGTGAAATGTTACCTGTCTACTAGGTAGAACAGGGGTATATCACACCCAAAAATTGGCGAATTTCCGCCGAATATGTAACAGACAAATTAATGATTTTTTTTTACCTGTCTAGTAGGTATAGCAGTGGTATATCAGACCCAAAAATTGTTGAATTTCACCAGAAAATGTTACAGGAAAATTAGTGAAATGTTTTTACCTGTCTACTAGGTATAGCTATGGTATATCACACCCAAAAATTGGTAAATTTCACCCGAAAATGTAACATACAAATTAGTGTTTTTTTTTTTTACCTGACTACTAGGTATAGCAGTGGTATATCACACCAAAAAAGGGGTGATTTTGACCCGAAAATATAACAGACAAATAAGTGAAATTACATAAAATAAAATACGTACAAATAAAAAAAAATAAACTTGATTTATGAGGTGGAGGTCCATATGAAGTAGGAGTTTGAGTAGGCGGTGGACGTAGCGGTGTAGGTGGAAGCGGCAGTGGAGGAGGATGATGTACTGTAGCCAACACTGTTTTTTTTATTTTATTAGGGTACTCTCCAAAAGAGTGTGAAATATCCAGAATACAACAATGAGCAATTGCACTGTAGTATAACAATGGCTGTTTAAGACCGGTATACATGTCTATTCTGCACAAGGTACGGACAAGTTCTGTGGGATCCATGCCTGGTTCATTCTAATGAACGTGATCTTGTCCACATTGGCTGTGGACAGGCGGCTGCGCTTGTCTGTGATAACGCCCCCTGCTGTGCTAAACACATGTTCAGACAATACACTGGCTGCAGGGCAGGCCAGCACCTCCAAGGCGTAAAGGGCAAGCTCAGGCCATGTGCCCAATTTGGAGACCCAGAAGTTGAAGGGGGCAAACCCATCATTCAGTACGTGTAGGCGTGTGCACACATACTGCTCCACCATGTTGCTGAAATGCTGCCTTCTGCTAAGACGTTTCATATCAGCTGGTGGTGCTGGTTGTTGTGGCGTGTTGACAAAGCTTTTCCACATTTCGGCCATGCTAACCCTGCCTTCTGAGGTGCTGGTGGTGCCCCAGCTGTGTTGGCAACCTCTTTCTCCTCCTCTGCCTTCGCCTTGTGCTTCCACTGTGCCCCCGCTGTCAGGTAGGAATGCCACCAGCAGTGCATCTAGCAGCGTGCAATTGTACTCGCGCATCTTACAATCACACTCCAGTGACGGAATTAAGGACGGTACGTTGTCCTTGTAACGAGGATCCAGCAGCGTGGCCGCTCAGTAATCAGCTCAAGTTAGAATGTGGGCAACTCTGTGGTAGTTGCGGATACACTGCAGCATGTAATTGCTCATGTGTGCCAGGTTGCCCAGAGGCAACGAAAATCTGTCCTCTGTGGGAGGTGTATCGTCTGTGTCCTCTGTATCCCCCCAGCCACGAACCAGTGATGGCCATGAGCTAGTTTGGGTGCCACCCTGCTGTGAAAATGGTTCCTCCTCCTCCATCTCCTACTCCTCATCCTCCACCTCGTCATCCTCCAGAACTGTGCCCTGGCTGGACAATTGTGTACCTGGCGTTTGTGCCACTTGTAAAAGACTGGCCGGAAACCTTATGAAATGATCCATCTTCTTCCTCCTCCTCCTGTGCCACACGCTCTTCCATCATCGCCAGCAGCGTTTTTTTCAAGGAGGCATAGAAGTGGGATAACAACGCTGAGAAAGGCATTTTCGGCACTGTTCAAGTTGGTGGAGTACTCGAAACAGCGCAACAAGAAACACGGGTCTTGCATGGAGGCCCAGTCATTGGTGGTGAAGTGGTGCTGTTCCGCAGGGCGACTCACCCACTCCACTATCGCCTGCTGCTGCTCGCACATTCTGGTCAGCATGTGCAAGGTGGAGTTCCACCTTGTGGGCACGTCGCATATGAGGCGGTGAGCGGAAAGGCCGAAGGTACGCTGCATCGCTGACAGGTGAGCAGCAGCAGGGTGAGAACACCGACGACCCGCAATTTCTGCAGCAGCTCTGAAATATCAGGGTAATTTTTAAGGAACCTCTGCACCACCGAATTCAGCACATGCAAGGGATGTGCGTCAAACCGGCTAGGCCCAGAGCTGCTACAAGATTTTGCCCATTATCGCACACCACCAGGCTGGGCTTAAGGCTTACTGGCACCAACCACTCATCAGTCTGTTGTTCAAGGCCCGTCCACAGCTCCTGCGCGGTGTGGGGTTTGTCCCTCAAAGAGATCTAAAAGTTCCTGCTGTCGTTTACCCCTGGCTGTGCTGAAGTTGGTGGTAAAGGTGTTACGCTGACCGGGTGAGGAGCCGGTAGAGGATGAGGAAGCAGAGTAGGAGGAGGAAGCAACAGGAGGCAAACTGAGGTGCCCTGCAATTCTCGGTGGTGGAAGGACATGCGCCAAACTACTATCCGCCTCAGGCCCAGCCGCCACTGCATTTACCCAGTGTGCTGTTAGGGAGACATAACATCCCTGACCGTGCTTACTGGTCCACATATCCGTAGTTAGGTGGACCTTTCCACAGATGGCGTTGTGCAGTGCACACGTGATTTTCTCCCCCACTTGGTTGTGCAGGGAAGGGATGGCACGCCTGGAAAAGTAGTGGCGGCTGGGCACGACGTACTGTCACCACCATAAGGCTTTTAAAACTCTCAGTCTCCACCAGACGGAATAACAGCATTTCAAAGGACAGTAATTTTGAAATGCTGGCATTCAGGGCCAAGGATCGCAGGTGGGTAGGGGGGTACTTCCTCTTCCCCTCCAGTGTTTGGGAGATGGAGAGCTGAACGCTTCAGTGGGACATTGTGGAGATGCTTAGTGACCCAGGTGGTGGTGTTGCTGGCAGATCCTCTGTTTGCGGAGTGGCAGATGGCACTGTCACTCCAGAGGTGGATGAAAAAGCGGAGACTGCAGCAGAAGAGGAAGCAGGAGGAGGCACAGACCTTTCTTGGTTTTTGAGGTGTCTACTACACTGCAGCTCGTGCTTTCCACTTAGATGCCTGGTTGTGCAGGTTGTGCTTAGGTTGAGAACGTTTATGCCTCGCTTCAGGCTCTGATTGCACAGCGTGCAAACCACTCGTGTCTTGTCATCAGCACATTGTCTGAAGAACTGCCACGCCAGGGAACTCTTTGGTGTGCTTGTTCCCTTGCTGCAGTGGGCAGTAGCAGATGTAGTGTCTAGGGGACGGCCGCTCCGCTTTTGCACCCTGCTCCCTCTTCTGCTGTGCTGGTGGCTCTGTGCGACCACCGCCTCTTCCTCCAAACTAAACAGGTCACTTGCATGACCTTGATTCCATGTGGAATCGAGGACCTCATCGTCCTCCACATCATCTTCCACCCAGTCTTCACCCCTGCCCTCCTTGTCGGTTTGCACAATTTCGAAATCCCCAGCAGTTTGCACCTGTGTTTCGTCATCATCCGAGACGTGCTGCGGTGGTCCTCCCATGTACTTATCTTGAAACATAAGTGGTTGGGCATCGGTGCACTCAATCTCTTCTACTTCTAGGAAAGCGCTATGTGGATGGCCCTGGGAAACCCTACTAGCAGAGTCATCAAAAAGCAGAAGAGACTTTTGCATGACTTGGGGCTCAGACTGCTTGGCTGATTTGCAAGGGGGTGAGGTAAAAGACTGATGGACATCAGCTGCAGGTGCCAACCCTGATCTTTCAGCAGGAGACTGGGTGGCAGACAATGTGAAGGAACTGGAGGCCCTGTCAGCTACCCAAACTACTATCGCCTGTACTTGTTCTGGCCTCACCATTCGTAGAGCCGCATTAGGCCCGACCAAATACCGCTGAAGGTTCTGTCACTTACTCGCACCTGAGGAAGGTGTTTCACTTGTGCGCGTAGCTGGGACAGATAGACCAGGTCCTCTCCCTGCAACAGGAGCTCCACCAGCAGCACCACGACCGTGGCCACATCCCTTATTTGAAACTCTCCTCATATTTCTCAAATTTAGGATCTTGTCCAAAATGGGTGTTTTTTTAATAACAGAATAGAAAAACAGTATCTAATGCATGTATCTCACACTGACAGATGCAGCAAAGGCTGCCAAATTAAGTTTTTTGCCCAAAATAGGTGTTTTTGTTTTTTTTAATAACAGAATAGAACAGCAGTATCTAACGCATGTATCACACACTGACAGATGCAGCAAAGGCTGCAAACTTAGTTTTTGACCAAAATAGGTGTTTTTTTAATAGCAGAATAGAACAGCAGTATCTAACGCGTGTATCTCACAATGACAGATGCTGCAAAGACTGCAATATTAAGTACTTTGACCAAAATGGGTGTTTTCTTAATAACAGAATAGAGCAACAGTTTCTAACGCGTGTATCTCACACTGACAGATGCAGCAAGGGCTGTAAAATTTAGTATTTTGCCCAAAAAGGGTGATTTTTAAAACCCAGAAAATTATTGCTGTATTTCTAGCTTAAATTGCACACTGACCAATGCGGCATAGGCCCCAGATGAAGGGTATTGCCAAAAATGGGTGTTTTTTAAAACCCAGAAAATTATTGAAGTATTGTAAGCTTGTTTTTAACAATGACAGATGCAGCAAACGCCGCAAAATTAGGATTTTGCCCTAAATAGTTTTTTTTTTAATAACAGAATATGACAGCAGTATATAACGCTTGAATTTCACACTGACAGATGCAGCAAGGGCTGTAAAATTGAGTATTTTGCCCAAAAAGGGTGTTTTTTTTAAAAGCTTGAAAATTATTGCTGTATTTCTAGCTTAAATTGCATACTGACTAATGCTGCATCTAAGCTATTTCACCACTTCAGGGAAAAGGGGTACCCTAGTGAATGCCTCCATGAGGCCTGGAATTGGGCAAAATCCAGAGACAGATCTTCCCTTTTACAACCACAAATAAAAACTACAAGTCCCCAAGGACCAATTATGGTTATCGGCACCTTTGAGTCACAAAAGGTCTGTGACATTTTGAGTCGCTAATGGTCATTAATTAAAACAGACCCAGACCTAACTAGGGTATTGCCAGAAAACCCGTCCATCACTTTCAGACGAGGCCGAAGTATAGGGGACGCACTGGTTCATAGCCATTTAGATCCACCTGAAACTAGTACATGGCTGACCAACAGGCAAGTAGGCACGTTTAGATGTGGTAAATGTAAAGCATGCAACTTTATTTCCCCAGGCAACACATTTAAAAATAGCTCTGAAAATAGAACATTTTATATCCGTAGCTTTGCCAACTGCAATACCACTGGAATGGTTTATCTGGCCACTTGTGTCTGTGGGTTAAAATACATAGGGAAGACCAAGAGGATGTTCAAGAAAAGAATCTTAGAACACATTGGAGACATCCATAATAAACGTGACAAACCCATCTCTCGTCATGTGTGGGCAAATCATGCTGGGGCTGCAGAGGTTGTCCGATTTTCAACAATTGAAGTACTCAAACCCACAACCAGAAGGGGGGATTTAGATAAGTTCCTAAGACAAAAAGAGTCCAGATGGATCTTTATGCTCAATACTGCTATACTGGCTGGGCTCAATGAACACATTGACTTTGCGTGTTTTCTATGAAGAGGTCTCCTATATCCTTGAATGAGCTGGGGATCACTATATCAGTGGCATTATGCTATATAATAAAATAACACAGGGAGAATTCCCTCTAGACCTATCCCCATCTCTTGCTAGCTAATTTCTTTGGACCTGATCAGGTTCCATGTTTTATGGACTAGTAATAATAGACCACGGTCAGTATATTCTACATAATAATAACAAAATATACCCCCTTCGTAGTCAATTCTATATAACTAATAACCTGATAGGCCTATCTTCTAAATAAGTAGATAAATCTGTAAGGGCAATATCTAGTGGCCTTTTTTTTCTCCCCTGATATACTAAATAGGCCAATCTTATTAGATACAGCAGAGTGACTACTTGTCATCTTCAGCATTCACTTAAATCATCATATGTTACCACTTCAGGTCTCGATCTATAAAGTACTAAACTGTATCTAAACGCAATATAATCTGTGCGCTTTGTGGAAGCAGAGAGTCACGTGATCGGAGCCGAACACGGGACCCGACATAAGCGACCGGGAAATCCAAGCTGAGCGGATGTAGTAGAGCTTGGTATCCAGGGACGCCACTATGAGTCATGTGACCGCAACAAGCACATGACCATATATGTCATTACGATCATGTGATCGCCAGGGGAATCATGTGCCGACCTATGTCACACACGGAAGCTGGGCTTAAATAGCGCAGATGGTAAGCGTAGGTTGCTACCTCTTTTCTATCCTGACCGCGGGCACGCCGGGACAGCACTTGTCTACATCTGGAGACCGCTTCATCCCCCCCATCAGTGGATGTACATTGGATTGAGCCACGTGGGATGCC
The DNA here is from genome assembly GCF_905171765.1 of Bufo bufo. Taxonomy (NCBI): domain Eukaryota; kingdom Metazoa; phylum Chordata; class Amphibia; order Anura; family Bufonidae; genus Bufo; species Bufo bufo. The sequence goes on from NC_053389.1 coordinate 692,729,998, forward strand.
GCTGCATACACCCGATGGTTACGCAAGTATATCTGGCAATACCAGCTAGTCCTCTTATCAAAGAGACCAACATGCCTAATTGATTCAAATGTATAGGCCATCTACACTCACCTAAAGAATTATTAGGAACACCTGTTCTATTTCTCATTAATGCAATTATCTAGTCAACCAATCACATGGCAGTTGCTTCAATGCATTTAGGGGTGTGGTCCTGGTCAAGACAATCTCCTGAACTCCAAACTGAATGTCAGAATGGGAAAGAAAGGTGATTTAAGCAATTTTGAGCGTGGCATGGTTGTTGGTGCCAGACCAGCCGGTCTGAGTATTTCACAATCTGCTCAGTTACTGGGATTTTCACGCACAACCATTTCTAGGGTTTACAAAGAATGGTGTGAAAAGGGAAAAACATCCAGTATGCGGCAGTCCTGTGGGCGAAAATGCCTTGTGGATGCTAGAGGTCAGAGGAGAATGGGCCGACTGATTCAAGCTGATAGAAGAGCAACGTTGACTGAAATAACTACTCGTTACAACCGAGGTATGCAGCAAAGCATTTGTGAAGCCACAACACGCACAACCTTGAGGCGGATGGGCTACAACAGCAGAAGACCCCACCGGGTACCACTCATCTCCACTACAAATAGGAAAAAGAGGCTACAATTTGTACAAGCTCACCAAAATTGGACTGTTGAAGACTGGAAAAATTTTGCCTGGTCTGATGAGTCTCGATTTCTGTTGAGACATTCAAATTGTAGAGTCCGAATTTGGCGTAAACAGAATGAGAACATGTATCCATCCTCTGATGGCTACTTCCAGCAGGATAATGCACCATGTCACAAAGCTCGAATCATTTCAAATTGGTTTCTTGAACATGACAATGAGTTCACTGTACTAAAATGGCCCCCACAGTCACCATATCTCAACCCAATAGAGCATCTTTGGGATGTGTTGGAATGAGAGCTTCGTGCCCTGGATGTGCATCCCTCAAATCTCCATCAACTGCAAGATGCTATCCTATCAATATGGGCCAACATTTCTAAAGAATGCTATCAGCACCTTGTTGAATCAATGCCACGTAGAATTAAGGCAGTTCTGAAGGCAAAAGGGGGTCCAACACCGTATTAGTATGGTGTTCCTAATAATTCTTTAAGTGAGTGTATGTTATATGCCATAATACAATCATATATCATCTGTATTGACATTATAGGAGATAGTCACCATCTAGGACACATATCTCTATCTCCTGGTCTATAAAGGATATAGATTAAATATACTAACTACATGAATGCGTATCCTGGTGCACTATAGTTCCACTTATATAGTGCCACAAACAGTGGTCTGTATCAATAATTATCTGATCATTATTATTATTATTATTTTTTGATGATCTGACTATTGACTAGTCCTTGAACCTGATCTCTTTAGTTACTTAGCTCTGTATTAAATATTTACTAGTGGCTCTAGATATCAGTAACCACTATTTGATGAGAGAAAAATCATCGTGGTCTCTCTATACTCTGGTGGAATTTCTTTGGTGTAGGACACTCTGCTATGTTTCTTTAATGTTTTTGTCCCCTGAGGAGCCTGAAACCAACGAGGCGAAACGCGTTGGATGGGTTGGTCATGAGTGTCAATGTGACACATGACCTGTATATTCATTATATCACCTACTATTAATTTATTTTCTTGCACTATATGTTAATGGGTGGTCCTTTGCCACCTCACTGGGGGGCTATTTATGCATGTTGTTTGTTATTTTTGATATATTTATATTAGCCTAGGTCTCATAGTAGGGAAAGCTTTATGTTGCTGTATCCAATACCCGTATCAGGGCCTTCTAGGAATCTATAGGAGGTACGAGACACGGGATCGCCCCTATCGGGGCGGCTTTTCGGTTTGCAGGCAGGGCAATCTTAATAGGGCTAGCATTAGGGATACTGCCCCAATAGCCTATTAAACAAACACTTGGCTACCCATCCTGCAAACATAGGCTAGTGGAACACATTTTTTCCACACTTAGGTTTTTGATTTATTTTGGCATTTATTATTAATTTATGTATCAGGGTCCAATGGCTTTTTAACAATGATTTATTAAAAGTTATGTCTTAGAATCAATGGTAATTCTGTGAAGTCCTTTATAACTGACCATATTCTACTATATTCCCTTGAACAAGGTTATGTTCATTCTGTGAGTCTAATGCTACAAAGGCCACAGATGTCTTGCCAAAAATGGGTGATTTTTTTTTTTAACCCAGAATATAATTGCAGTATTTCAAGCTTCTATTTGACTGTCACAAATGTACATATGCTGTGCTGGTGCACAGAACTTGCATACAATGGCCGCCGCCGTCCACCTAACTAACAGACGGATACAATAAATTTTTGTGGGTTACTGGGCTCAGGGCAGGGTAAAAAGATTGTGCACTGCCCCTTCAAAACTAAATCTAGGTAGATCGCTGAGTTAACAAGCACTTCTGATTAAAGATTCTGTCGTATTCTCTCCCTCACAGCAGCAGCATCCTATCCCTACACTAATCAGAGCAGAGTGACGTGCAGCGCTACGTGACTCTAGGTTATATAGAGGCTGGGTCACATTATGCACTGGCCAATCAGAGCCATGCCATTAGTAGGCATGGCTGTGATGGCTTCTAAGGGCACACAAGGTAAACGCTTGTTGATTGGCTGCTCTGCAGCCTTTCAAAAAGCGCCATTAACTCGCCGAACCCCGAACCCGAACGTTTACTGAAATGTTCGGGTTCGGGTCCAGGGTCTAAAAATCAGGTTCGCTCAACCCTACTTATATTATCTCCTCATGGTTATGTAGCACCAACATGTTTTGCATCACTATATAGAGATTGTCACCGCTCTAATGTTCCCAGTGGATCTCACCATATTTTCATGCAAAGCTTTTCAGGACAATTGAACCACTTTCCATTTGGGTCAAATCGATTTAGGTATAAATCAAATTGCACAATTTTGCTAATCTCTACCAAAAAGGGTTAAAAGTAGGTAATCTCTCATGAAATACGGAAGGTAATTACTAGCCAATTAGATCATACGCAAAAACTTAAAATCACAAACAAAAAATGGTCTTACTAAGCAGTGATAGGAACACTCCAGGCAAACTAATACAATATTGTATGTCTAGAATATGGCCTAATTGCCCAGTGCACAGATTATTTAGGCATTGCACTATGGCAGAGATTTACCATGACTGTTTTAAAGGAAGTGGGACAAGAATGAAACGCTATACATACTACTGCAGTGGTTTCCTGGGAGCACTGTGGGGGCATCCACAGTGCTCCCAGGAAACCACAGGAGTTGTACTGTATACCATTTCTTTTTTGTCCCACATCATTTTAGCAGTCCACTGGTGTGGACTGATTTCTTGGTTTGAGGAGCTGCCTCTTTCTATATATATCTTCCATATACACTGAACAAAAATATAAACGCAACACTTTCATTTTTGCTCCTATTTTGCATGAGCTGAGCTCAAAGATCTGAAACAATTTCTACATACACAAAAGACCTATTACTCTCAAATATTTTTTATAAATCTGTCTAGATTTGTGTTAGTGAGCACTTCTCCTTTGCCGATATAATCCATCCCACCTCACAGGTGTGGCATATCAAGGTGCTGAATTGACAGCATGAATATTGCACAGTTGTGCCTTAGACTGCCCACAATAAAAGGCCACTCTAAAATGTGCATAGTTTTGCCTTACTGGGGGGTGGGGGGGGGGGGTCAGAAAACCAGTCAGTATCTGATGTGGCCACCATTTGCCTCTTGCAGTGCAACACATCTCCGTCGCATAGAGTTGATCAGGTTGTTTATTGTGGCCTGTGGAATGTTGGTCCACTCCTCTTCAATAGCTGTGCAAAGTTGCAAAATATTGGCAGGAACTGGAACACGCTGTCGTATACGCCGATCCAGAGCATCCCAAACATGCTCAATGGGTGATGGTCGTGGATGAATGGCACAACAATGGACCTCAGGATCTCGTGATGGTATCTCTGTGCATTCAAAATGTCATCAATAAAATGCACCTGTGTTCGTTGTCCATAACATACACCTTCCCATGCCATAACCCTGCCGTAACCATGGGCCATTTGATCCACAACGTTGACACCGCTCACCCACACCACACCACACACGCTGTCTGCCATCTGCCCTGAACAGTGAAAACCAGGTCTCATTTGTGAACAGAAGGCCTCTCCAACATGCCAGACGCCATCGAATATGAGCATTTGCTCACTCAAGTCGGTTACGATGACGAACTGCAGTGAGTTCCAGACCCCGATGAGGACGACGAGCATGCAGATGAGCTTCCCTGAGACGGTTTCTGAGAGTTTGTGCAGAAATTATTTGGTTATGCAAACCGATATTGCAGATGTTGCTGCAGCTGTCCGGGTGGCTGGTCTCAGACGATCATGGAGGTGAACATGCTGGATGTGGAGGTCCTGGGCTGGTTACAGGTGGTCTGCAGTTGTGAGGCAAATTGGATGTACTGCAGTGCCAAATTCTCAGAAACTTCTTTGGAGACGGCTAATGGTAGAGAAATGAACATTTATTGCATTGGGAACAGATTTGGTAGACATTCCTGCAGTCAGCATGCCAATTGCGCTCTCCCTCAAATGTTGCAACATGTGTGCTGCACACTTCAGAGATTTCAGAGTGGCCTTTTATTGTGGGAAGTCTAAGGCACACCTGTGCAATATTCATGCTGTCTAATCAGCACCTTGATATGCCACACTTGTGAGGTGGGATAGATTATCTCGACAAAGGAGAAGTGCTCCGTAACACAGATTTAGACAGATTTGTGAACAATATTTGAGAGTAATGGGTCTTTTTTGTATGTAGAAAATGTTTCAGATCTTTGAGTTCAACTGATGCAAAATGGGAGCAAAACCGAAAGTGTTGTGTTTATATTTTTGTTCAGTGTATCTATTTTTTTATATATACATATTTTCTTCCCATCCACCATTTCTGCCATCTTTCTGTGGTATCCTTTGGCGCCTCGCACCCGTCTTTCTTCCTCCCTTCTTCCTAAACCTTCATTTGACCTTTTTGATCAACTCTTTTTTTTCTTATTTTTGTATGGTTTAAAGGAAAACAGGCTTAGTTGCCCACAATAACTAGTGTTGAGCAATTTGAAGTGAAACATATTGAATTTGATCCAAAATTTTGATTCGCAAATCAGAATTTCCTCTCGCTTCGTTTTAGCCAATAATTTTTTTTCTAAAATGACGGCTACATGGTACAAAATGAAAGTAAGAAGCCCAGGAAGGAGATATGACTTATAACACTGTGCAGCCAGTCAATCAGCAAATAGCCATCCTCAGTGATGTCACAGCCCTATAAAAAGCTTAATACCGTGAACTGAGCATAGGGACAGATGTGCCAAGTGCTAGTGACAGAGTTTAACAAAGCTTTAATTGCAGAATCTTGGATAGGACACTATAAGGAGAGCATAGGGAGACTGAAGGGACAGTGCAGGCTCTGTGTAATAGCCCCATGCATCTTGTTCTACTGCTTTGCCGTTCATTCTTTATTTGTTCTGTTATACAGTACAATACATAGACTGACTTTGCATCAAACTTAGTCTCAGAAGCTGGTCTAATATATATTTGCGTGTACCTAGTTATGAAGTGAATTTACCTAGTGAATTTTGGGCCACTGCACTGTAAAGTCCACGTTGATAACTTAGACCTGATGCTGACATTGACCTGTAAGGCAGTGTTTTCACTTCTGTTATTTAGTCAGTTATTTCAATCACTTATTGTGATGCAAATTCAGGAGCCAAGCCTATTCTCTGATTAGGTATCATGAATAGATCTGCACCTGTTCTATCGGTTTGACACGTACCTGCTTTGGGCTGACAATAAATGACCAAATAAGTGAAGTGTAAACTAAGCTTAATAGTGATGTACAGTAATTCTACATCTAACAGAAGGGATTCAAATGCATGTGTTTGCACTGCCATAACATGGATTAAAAGAACCTTTTTCTTTTTCTCCACTACTTTATTGTCTCTGTCTCCACATCCTTATTTTTTTCCACTAAGGAGTCGTTGGGATACCTGCAGGGCGTGCAGCTTTTTTTTTTTTGCTTTACTGAAGGATGCTGTATGCTTTTTTTTTTGGTCTAGCTAAGGATTAGCTAGGAATGTTGATGGCCTGCACGATGATATGCACAGCCATATATGTGACCTGCCTGTCATTCAGATGCACAGTTAACTGTTTCACTACCAGAAAGGACTAGCTATACATGTTGCTGCAATGCACAGTGATGTACACCATGGTAGATTCGCAATGATTTAACGTGCTTTGTGACAAATTCATGCGGATCAAAGCCATTTTTTTTAACAATTTAAATTTTTGGGAAAATAATTTTCAGTCAACAAAGCGTCTGGATAAGTTGAATTTCTTGCAAAAGGCTAAATAAAACCCAGTTCATTTAATGCTGACTGTTTTAGGAGCTATAGATCATATAGCTAATGCTATTTTGTTTAGATTTTTATTTTAATTTTATTCCCTTATTCCTTATCATCAGGGGCGTAACGATCGCGGTCGCGGAGGGGGCGACCATGACATGGCTCGGCGGGGGGAGGGGCCCGCTGCACTCACATGTAATAGGAGCGCTCTGAGGGGGCCCGGCATGAAGTACCGTGACAATGCCGGGCCCCGTCAGAGCGCTCTTCAAACATGATGTATAATATGCGCCCCGGGCGCAGAGACAAGATGGGGTGCAGAGGCAGGGGGAGCGCAGAGGCAAGGGGGGGCATGCATACTCACCCAGCAGTTCTTGTCACTGCCGGGCTGTTGTCTCCAGAGTGAAACAGGGAGCCCTCTCCGCTCCCTGCTTCACTTTTCTTCTGAGCTCCGTAGCTCCCCTTAAAGGCCGCACATGGCACTGCTGGCTGTGGGAGGAGAGCTGAAAGCACGGGAATCGGCCTCCAGCACAGCCAGCAGCACGATGTGAGTGTGGGAGCGCGTCATCAAGGAAGAAGGTAATTATGTTTTTTTTTTGTTTTGTTTTTTCATAAATAACTACTGTGAGGGGGCACCCAAGGGGCACATATGTGGGCATAACTACTGTGAGAGGGCACATATCTTGGCATATCTACTGTGAGTGGGTACATATCTGGGTATATCTACCGTGAGGGGGCACATAATCTGGCATAACTACTGTGAGGGGGCACATACAGTATGTGGGAATAACTACTGTGAGAGGGCACATATCTGGGTATATCTACTGTGAGAGGGCACATATCTGGGTATATCTACTGTGAGGGGGCACATATCTGGGCATATCTACTGTGAGGGGGCACATATTTGGCTATAACTACTGGTAGGCAGGGTAAGCGGACTCAGAACAGAGGCAAAAAACAGTTTTTAAAGCAAAACTTCAGTGTTTATTCACACACAAGGCAAAAACAAAGCAACATTATACTGTCTTGTTGTTAGTTCACAAAAGGAAAGTCCACAGAACAAAATAAATCACCTTGTTGGTGGTGCAATCTTCAGCGATCAACAACAGGCTTTAGGGGGGCCTATTTCCCCAGCGTGCGGCTCTCAGCCCTCTAGCATGGCACCATGCCTCAGATCCCAAAACAGAGACACCTTGTTGCTGAGCCCAGCTGTCTCTTAAGGACAGCTAGGTGTTGTCAAAACCCGGACTGGCACTTAAAATCCAGTCCGGTGTTTGACCCCACCTGGCTGCAAATCAGCCCAGCAGCACATACTGGGAGGAAAATACCTGTCCTCCCAGACCATACCCTTCACTGTGTCACAGGGTGCTCATATCTGTCCATAACCACTGTGCGGGGGCAAATATCTGGCATAACTACTGTGAGTGGGACATATCTGACCATAACTACTGTAAGGGGGCACACATCTTAGCATAACTACTGTGACAGGAACAAAGGTGGGCATAACTGCTGAGAGGGGCCACAAGGAGGGCAAAACTATTGTGAAGGGGCCACAAGGTGGGCTTCATTACTGTGAGGGGCCACAATGTGTGCATTAGTACTGTGTGGTAGCACTTAGGAGAAATGTCCTAGATTACTCTGCTATACATTGGCATGGCTCAGTCTTACAGGCCAGCACATCGCCCCTGCTGGTGATTTACCAGGCACAGTCAACATCTCTTCCTTATGTGATTAGTCTTTTTTTCTCTATCACCACAGGGACCTTGTTCTGGATCCAGTGGACATCACACTTACGCTAGCGACACCCTGGATGAGGTAGGACCAGATTTTATTATTTTGGACTGGGTAAGTGTAGCCATGCATTGGGCTTAATGTAAAAAAAATTGCTGCCTCTTTGTATAAATTGGGGTGCTGGGGGGGGGGGATCCAAAGTTTGCACTGGGGGACCATAACACACTAGTTACGCCACTGCTTATCATTTACTGCAGTAATAAATATTAATAGTTCTTCTGCATATACTGTAACATTACATGGTAGTTCTGTTATTACCAGCTATTCCTGCTTTGTTCTGTTCACTCACAGTGGCTACAAGATAAACTAGTCACTCAAGTTATTCATTTTACATTAACAACTATTTTATGATTTTTATATTTCAATTTACCTGTTCAAAATTCATGTTCTTAATGATGAACATAATGAATTTTATTCATATCCAACCCCTAGCCCTTCAAAATATTCCTCACATTTGTAAGAAGAGTCATAGCTACTGCTGAGAGGCTTCTCTTACCTCTGTGGTTTGCGCTGTCATGGTCTCGAAGAAGTTGAAATCTTAAATTCACATTCAAGATCAGTATGCGAAGTAAATTATTCAGCATCATATCAAATATTAAATATATGCCTGATGCAATAATCTACAGATGTTGAGAGCTATATGGCATTTGAGATAAATGTAACAGGGATATACTGTAATATGGAAGTCTAACATTATGCCAACAATGTATAGCGTAAAGTAAAATATGTCCACATAAATCAGCCGCTGCCATTGTATTTACCTCTACAAAAATACATTTTAGATGTGTATGGAAATTGACTGGAAAATGGCATAATGAATTATATGATAACACATCTCAATCTTGCATAATTTCAGTATTGTGATGTCTGTGGCAATCTAATGTTTCTCTTATTACCTGTGGTAGTTAACGATATATTGTTTTATGTTTTTAGTTTTTTTTTTACTTACAGATAAGTCTCCTCATGATACTTGCTAGGAAATTCGCAAGGGAAAGCTGGTGAGAAAAACTTCAGAACATGAAATGTCAATGTGTTTTGTGAGCCAAATTTCTTTTTACTTTTCCAAAAAGCACAATCAACGATGCTACAGCAAAAGATCCTCCAGTGGGCCCAGGCACAGCATTTGGAGCTGGATTTATAGCCAGTCACTGGTCACTAGTGTTTAATTCACATTAGTTAATTCACAAATGTATTACTTAATTAATTAGTTAATTCATTTAATTAATTAATTAATTATTTACAATGTATTCAATGATAACAGTAACACTCAGATTGGGCCCTCAGCATCATTTCTTCAAATGCAAGTGGAATTCTGAGTTGTTCTGCCACCATCCCATTGCATTGAAACAGAGTACAACAGTACTTGTTAGTGAAAACTTAGATGTCCATCATCTAAGTTAAAAATTTATTCACCAATCAAGAAAAGCATCTCACTGTTATCCAGACATATGGTATGAACTGTGACATGTTTTGGGACACTGTGTGGTAGACCCAAGTCCTGGTGGGAGAGCTACTGTGTAGTTAGTGGCCAGATGGCCTAGGATTTGTTTTGTGTTCTGTGTTGAAAATATAGACTGATTGCTGTGGAGAATACACTGTGATGTGACCACCTGTTTACCGTGGATAAAGAATTAAGCTGGTTGTGGCCAGTTTGCCTCCAAATCTATGGTGTTGGAGTGGCTTGATGTGCTATACCAATGATCTTAGCCATAACAGTGGATATGTATAAAAAGGAAAGAAAAAAAGAGGATGCGGCTACCAAAAGCTACCTAAGGTACAAAGTACACAACAGGTAGAAAAGAACCAGAGGCGCCAGAGGTGATGGACAAAGGAGATGATAATAAAGATGATAGTGACCATATAAAAAAATAATAAAATCGAGAAGGCAGCTGGGACCAGTGTTAGCAAAGCTACACACTTAATAAACAAGTGAAAAGATAGATAAAGGATGGGCCGTGAACGCCTGAAACGTCAAAGAGGACGTCTCAAGGCGGCCCTGCCATCCTCTAAAAACAAACAAATAACAGCGCCACTCTCAGCAATAAAATTAGTGGCCCATGAACAAGCCTCAGGGTAAATAATTAACACCCAAGTGAATACCAATAAAACTAGCGTACTCTTTGTGCTATGTATTAACGGTATTTTAGGAGAAGAGGTAGCACGAGAAAGTCAAATATACCCTGAATAACGTGTTGAATTAAAATATACACTAAAAAAGTGTATATTAAATTAAAATCGAGGCAGGGAGACACCCTGATGCACTCACTTCACGAGGGGGGGGGGGGGGGGGTGCGCCACCAGGATAAAGCTCAAGACACCTGGAGCAGAGCAGAACCCCCCAGCCAAAATGACGATCACAGTTCATAAAGCAATTGAGAACGATCATATAAAGAAAATAGAATAAAACATATATAATCAGTAAAAGTAAAACAAGCATAAAACGGACAACATCTGTGCAGTGGCCGGGGCGGATCGAGATCCATTCAACTTGAATGGGTCAGTAATCTGCTCCGCACTGTAAAAATCTAGAACATGTTCAAGTGAATGGGTCAATACGGCCGGGCAACAACCGTGTGCATGAGACCTTAACTAGTAAAACCATATGGGCGCTAATTCTTTAATAACCTTGTTCTATGGTTTAGTGCTGGAAAATCTATTTAAGGTAAGTTTCATTGCGGTTATAGAAACTCCCTATCGACATCCCATATCTGATCATCTCCATATGAGCGGAGTGCTATTTTAAGGAACAGATGATTTGCAGCTACCGCCTTGTTTTTTGGCTAGCTTACTTTCCAAAGTGGTTGTGATGGTTATTCATTTTGTCATTAAAATGTGCATTTCATTTCTGGGATAAGTTATAGCTTAAAATAATCAGTCATTGTTTTGTCTGACAATGTTTTTTCTAGCAGATGCTATCCAAATCACATTGATGTTGTGGATTGCATTCTACTGCACAATGACATTTTAACTTTTAATCATTATGTTCCTACCTGTGTTTTCACATGCATCTGCCTAATTAAAACCCTTAAATATAAAAACAGAGTCTACGGTTTCATTACATTTCCTGATGTTTATTGCTAAAAACGTATTCATTCCTATCTAAGTAAATAAATGTAACCTTGTGCATTCAGTACCATTATTTATAATTTATAATGTACAGAAAAAGCCTTAATGAAACAAATGGTATTTCTTGGTTTGCACACACAAGTAAAAGCTAACTTGCGCTACATTGTTTATTATTTTATCTTCCTTCTGTTGGAACAGGAATGTTGGCTACATGAAAAGGGTTGGGCTCAGTTCACACCTAGTTTTTGAACTCTGTTTGGTGTATGTACTTTGAAAGCTCCCAGCGAATGTGCCTAAGGCCTCTTGCGCACTTTTTTTTTTGCGGACAGTATACGGAACCATTAATTTCAATGGGTCCAGAAACAAAAATGGAAAGTACTCCATGTGTATTCCGTTTCCGTATTTCAGTATTTCCATTCCGCAAAAAAAAAAGTACATGTCATATTCTTGTCCACATTACGGACAGGGATAGTACTGTTTTATTAGGGGCATGCTGTCCCGTTCTGCAAAATACGGAAAGCACGCAGATGTTATCTGTATTTTTTGCGGATCCTTTTTTGCGGACCACAAAATACATACGGTGGTGTGCAAGAGGCCTAACATCTAGATGCCCCCATTGACCCTGCATATGACAAAAAGTGTCATTTTAGCAGATTCTGGGCCTCTGTGTCAGCATGCTTTTTTCACTGTATGGAATATTTTAGCAGACTATGCTATTCAATGCAGAAGCATTAAGTGAAAAAATACCTATGCTGCAGTAAACACTTTCTTTGTTTAAAATGGAGTCGAATGGAAAACATATGTGATTGTATGCCTATATAGCGACATACTTCGGAGGGAAATACTCTGATGGAAGAAAAAATTGAAATATAAACAAAGCTGTAGTCTTGGAAGTGGTAGATCCCATTCTTCTTATGTACGTTTGACATTTGAGGACAGGGAGACTCAAGTACTTTTTGTAAAGGTCCGTATACCTACCATCAGATCAAGGTGCAAATGGAACAAATGTAATGGGAGGCAATACCTGCCCAAACCTGCCTAGTTCCATTTGTGCTCCTCACACAGTAATGGTGTCCCCTGGGTCCACCTTATTATAGTAATGCCCCTTAGAACTCCCCTAAACAGTAATGATGCTCTTTAGTACCCCACCCACCTTACACAGTATAATTCCCCTTTAATGATTCTCACACATTATGATGCCCCTTCATCCCCAAACATTATAATGCTTCTTTAGTGTCCCACATGCAGTATGATGCCCCCTTAAGTGCCTCCACGCCGAATAAGACCCCCTTAAGTGCCTCCCACAGTATGATCTTTCATTATGCTGAGCCTCACAGATTGATGCCCTTTAAGTGGCCCAGCACAGTATGATGGCATTAAAATAGTCCCCAATATAATGTGATGCCACCAACTTCAAAACTCACTTACTGTACCTCAGGTCTGCTCCGCTCTGTGCTGTGAATGGCTGCAGCTCAGCTGGCACAATGACATCATTGCTTCATGTCTGCCTGAGATGAACCATAGATGGCAGGGAAATGTTGAAGCAGGGAACTGATGGTTCCTTGCTTCACAATTGTATTCAACTGTATCTCCATCCTGAGGATACAGATACAGTGGAGTGTCGTTGAACTAGGGTATTATCTACAGCTTGTACATGTAATGATTATACACCCTTTGAATTATCTGAATTCAAAATTATTTATGAAACTGTCAAAGCGAAAAACAGCGTTTGTTGCCCGTAATGATCTTGCCAGTCAAAGCACAGCTTTCGTTTTGAATTCTGCTCTTGAAAAATGAAATCTGTGCTGCGATTGTTGGCTATGGGCAACAAAAACAGTTTTTCAACAGTTGTCACAATAAGTTACACAGTAAATTCAGCTTTTCCAGATATGTAACTGAGACATTGTTGATTCAACAGTAACTTATTATTAGCAAGATGCATTCATGATGTCCCATAGGGGTCTCAAGCTTATAGGATTTAGCTGAAGGAATGTCATCCATTATATAATTACTCGTGTTAGCAATGTAAGTGGTGCACCAATATCAAAGTAGCTGGCACACTATGGCCTGAGTAAAGAGACTGTTCTGTTAGTGATGAACATGTGAAAAGCCTGGCGTGAGAACAATGTGAGTGTGGACTATGACTGGCCTGCTGCAGTGTTTACTGAAAAGAGTTCCTTGTTGAGTTGCAACCACATGTGAAGCATAGAGACTGTCCTACTGCTGGTGGAATATTCCTGGGGAGAATAAAGACTCTCATTTTGTCAGTGACAACTGCTTGTTGAGTTAAGAGACTGCATTCTTATAGCTGCTGGTGAAGTCAGTAAACCTCACATCGGGACTGCTCTGCTGCTATAGCTAACTGCCAAGCCCCGTACCTCCCCATACTATGTATAACTGCCAAGTGCTGTGCCACAAACCTGTGGTTAACCGTTACATTTGTGCTGCCTCTGAAAGACCGTAACTGTATGATCGTTGCCTCAATTCATAGCTACCCCAGATATTGCATTGGCTTTGCCTACCTTGTTGTAAGAAAGTCAGACATTTACAGTGTGGCCTACGACCTCGAAGCGATACACCACTCGAGTCAAGGATGATGAAATTACTCATCAATTATTCAGTAATGTTTAGCTTGAACTACAGTTTGTGGTTCAAATTGAGGCAATGATCATACAGTTACGGTCTTTGAGGCAGCACAAATATAATGGTTAGCCACAGGTTTGTGGCACAGCACTTGGCAGTTATACCGTAAACTGTTGTTCAAGCTAAATATTACCAATTAGTTCTGAGTAATTTCACCATCCTCAAGTAGGGTATCGCTTAGATTTCATAAGCCACACTCTGCGTTTCTGACCTTCTTACAACAAGGTAGGGGTAACCAATACAATATTTGGGGCAGCTATAATGTCTTGTGATATCTAATTATGTCCCAAATTAGAAGTACATTTTACAAGAAGGTAGTTTTTTTTTTTTCATACAATAGGAGTCTATAGGCACAAAACTTGTAAGAAACTTGCATTAAATAAAACATGTAAAAACTATACTTCTTAAACAATTTTTTTAATTGCTCTAGGGTGGAAAACAGTGAAACCTCAGTGTCTAGCAATTAAATGAAATTGTTGGCTACTCACTTGACTGTAGTGATTTCACAATGGTTTTATCTAGAGATGGGACGATGAATCCGTCGAATCCCTCGAATCTTGCTGGATTCGAAGGATTCGTGGACTCGAATCCCGACCTCATTTTCAAAATTTGAATCCGACGAATGCCTTGCCTGTGCTGCAGCAGGAGAGAGATGGGTGTCTGGCACATGGGGGGGTTGGGAAAGAGAGAGGCACTTGATACTGGCACATTGGGAGGGGGGGAGATGGCACTATGATTCTGGCACATTGGGGGGGAGTTGGCATTATGATACTGGCACATGGGGGGTTTGGCACTATGATACTGACACATGGGGGGTTTGGCACTATGATACTGGCACATGGGGGGGGAGGCACTTGATACTGGCACATTGGGAGGGGGGACATGGCACTATGATACTGGTAGATTGGGGGGAGATGGCACTATGATACTGGCACATGGGGGGGCACAGAGACACTTGATACTGGCACATGCGGGGGGTTGGCACTATGATACTGGCACATTGGGGGGGAGAGGCACTTGATACTGGTACATTGGGAGGGGGGACATGGCACTATGATACTGGTACATTGGGGGAGATGGCACTATGATACTGGCACATGGGGGGGCACAGAGGCACTTGATACTGGCACATGAGGGGGGGTTGGCACTATGATACTGACACATGGTAGGCTGGGAAGGAGAGAGGCACTTGATACTGGCACATTGGGGGGATGGCATTATGATACTGGCACATGGGGTGTGGGTGGGAAGGAGAGAGGCACTTGATACTGGCACATTGGGGGGATGGCACTATGATACTGGCACATAGGGGGGGAGGAGAGAGGCACTTAAAACTGGCACATTGGGGGGGAGATGGCATTATGAAACTGGCACATGGGGAGGTGGGTGGGAAGGAGAGAGGCACTTGATACTGGCACATTGGGGGGATGGCACTATGATACTGGCACATGGGGGGGAAGGAGAGAGGCACTTAATACTGGCACATTGGGGGGATGGCACTATGATACTGGCACATGGGGGGGAGGAGAGAGGCACTTAAAACTGGCACATTGGGGGGGAGATGGCATTATGAAACTGGCACATGGGGAGGTGGGTGGGAAGGAGAGAGGCACTTGATACTGGCACATTGGGGGGATGGCACTATGACACTGGCACATGGGGGGGAAGGAGAGAGGCACTTAATACTGGCACATTGGGGGGGAGATGGCATTATGATACTGGCACATGGGGTGTGGGGGAGGAGAGAGGCACTTAATACTGGCACATTGGGGGGGAGATGGCATTATGATACTGGCACATGGGGAGGGGGGTGGGAAGGAGAGAGGCACTTGATACTGGCACATTGGGGGGGTGGCATTATGATAGTGGCACATGGGGGGAAGGAGAGAGGCACTTAATACTGGCACATTGGGGGGGGAGTTGGCACTATGATATGGGGACGTAGGGGAGGGAGGAGAGAGGCACTTAATCCTGGCACATTAGGGGGGGGGATGGCACTATGATACTGGGACATAGGGGGGGGGGGAGAGAGGCAGTTGGTACTGGCACATGGGGGGGTTTGGCACTTGATACTGGCACATGATGGGGGTATCTATGCGGACACTTACTGGCACATTATTGGGGGGCATTATGGGGGTCCATTTTTACTAGCACATTATTGGGGGGCACTATGGGGGTATCTACTGAGGCCACAAAGAAGGGGTATTTTATATGGGGGGCTCTGTGTGGTACTAGTATTATCAGGGGGTTTATCTGTTTCTGCAGTATTGTATTGGGGAGCACAGCGGCACAGTATTGTGGTAGGATGATTTGTCCAAAAGATGCGAGAATGATGGAAAAGTAGTAAACTAAGATTTTTTTTTTGTCAAACTGCAGAGACGAAAAATGGCTGTAAACCGGAGGTCTGATCTGAAGGTCTGAAAAGAGAAGATGAGGAAAGAGAACATCTACGTCAAAGAGACGTCACTGGATGTAAGAGGTATGTGGCGCTGTATTACCCTGTATTTCCAATTTTTTCGTATCCAAATCTGAATACTTTGTTAAAAAAGTAAGGACTCTTTATTTTTTCATTTTAAAAGAATATTGATTTTGGATCACTTTGTTTCTTACACTGTTCACACAATTCTTATGTACAGGATTCGTAGGAATCGAGATTCGAAAGATTCGAGAGAGTCGAGAACCTTTTCGGATTTGGATTCGAAAAAAATTTGATTCGTCCCACCTCTAGTTTTATCTCTAGCAATTAAATAACTATAGCAAAGTCTAATTTCTCAACTGTTGAAGAAATTGTCAAGCTACTCAATACATTCCCTATGGATATAGAATTCACAGCCATATTATGGTGATTTTTCTGTTGTGTGATAAAAAAAAGTCTAGAAGGGTATTGTATCAATGGTGTATGCCAATACTGTGCTATACAAAAATTGTTCATTTATTTGCAAGTGCTGTTTTGCAGCAAACGTTAAGAATTTTTACCCTTCTCTTCCATTCTCAACACTTTTACAAAAAGAAGGTATGACTGACCTCAGTATGGTCTCTGGTACCCACCAAATTTACTGCATGAGAACCTTGGAATGATACCCCAGAATTATTACCTTATCACTCAGTTCTCAATAGTCAATACAATAGTTTAAAATGAGCAAGCACTTCTCCAGTATTTCTGCATAAAACAGTCACAAATGTTAGAATGAAGAGTCTCACTTGCAGATGTTCTCAGGTCACTCTTAAAACCTTGAGATGTCATTGAGGTTCCTCTTTCTATCCTTACTGCAGATGAAAAATCGTAAAATTTTTTAAGCTGTGCTTGTCGATCTGAAATCCCCATGTGAAGGAAATTAGATGGCAACCCAGAATAGTGAAGTGCTGCAGTGGTTTTATAAAAACACATGCTACAAAGAAAAAAAGTGGGGGGTTGAGTCAGCACAACCTGCCTGCAGGTGCAGATCACTATGGCGAAATACATATACAAACGGAAAATGCAAATGTGATCGCACACTGCATCCAGCACTCTGCCCTCCATGCTGGATGAGACATTGGTTTATATTTTGGCCAAAGCATAGTAAGCCACTCACCGCGTCAAGGTCGTCTCATGAGTGGTCCCTAACTCTTGTTCCTACCTGTTCATGGGCCATGACAGCCACATAAAATTCAGGGAATGCAGGTCAGCATGCAAGCCAAGTACACTTTGCTTGTAACCCCGTCCGGTACCATTACAGCTTTCATCGGATCCAGGGATGCAAGTACCAACATGCATGCTGAACCCACCATATACTTCTCCTGGAGCCAGATGGCTAATGGTAGGTTCTATATAAGCAGACTCAGTTTTATACTGACTTTAAAACCAGCCTCCAGGACAGATTGACTGGTCAGGTGTGCTTGACTCAAAGGAGATCGCCACGCCTCCAATATATGCTACAAAGAAAAAAAGTGGGGGGTTGAGTCAGCACATCTACTAAATGTAGAGCTTCCAAAATTGAGTTTCACTAAGGCCTCTTGCACAAGACCGCATATATTTTGCGGTCCGTAAAAAACGGATCCTCAAAAAATACGCATGATGTCCGTGTGCATTCCGTATTTTGCGGAACGGAACAGCTGGCCCTTAATAGAACAGTACTATCCTTGTCCGTAATGCGGACAATAATAGGACATGTTCTATTTTTTTGCGGAACGGAAATACAGACATATACGGAAATAGAATGCACGCGGAGTACCTTCTGTTTTTTTTTGCGGACCCATTGAAATGAATAGTTCCGCATACGGTCTGCAAAAAAAACGGAACGGAAACAGAAAGAAAATACTTTCGTGTGCATGAGGCATAATGCTCCTTCCAGGGCATCCAGTGAAGGAGCATTAATGAATATCTGTCAGGCAGCTTTTCTTCTGGGAGATGTTTTTATTGTGATATGCCATTTTATACCCTGCTTCTGTCAGTAAAATAAATTGGATGCGTTTTTATAAAAACACTCAACTGCATTACTTAGGGTACTTTCACACTAGCGTTATTCTTTTCTGGTATTGAAATAAGGTAAAGGGTCTAAATACCGTAAAAAAAAAAAAAAAACACTTCAGTTATTCAGTTTTGTCCCAATACATTCTGAATGGAAAGCAATCCGTTTAGTATGCATCAGGATGTCTTCCGCAGTGTGCTGAAGTATTTTTCTGGCCAAAATCTAGGAACACTACCATACTTGCCGGATCCGGCAATAATTTCTATTCGATTCTATTCAAGTGTTCACTTGCACAGTTTATTCTAGCTTTGAATTTTTTTTAATACCAGATCCATTATTACGGATGATACCAGAAATACGGATCCAGTATTACAATGAATAAGTCTAACGGAGCTGGATCCGGAAAAAAATTCAACTGCCCGGCGGATTCTTCTAAAGCTAGTGTGAAAGTACCCTTAACCGCTGCATGACTTCACTCTTCTGGGTTGTTGTCTTATTTCCTTTATATAGGGCTAACAGATTGACAAGCACCTATAAGAAGTTCAAGTGATTTAGGTGTTGAATTTTGTGGTTAGGCTGGAGCTACACCATGACTTTTTACAGAGCTGGCTCGTTGATTTAACTATTGAGCCACAGCAGCAGTCAAAAGGACCATGTTAGGTTGTTTGTAATCTTGAGGACTACTGATGTCACTCAACAGGTACAATCAGTCATAAATGCTTCAAAAAGTTGCAGTGTAGATCAGGCCTTAGTCTGATCATCTGTAACAAACACATATGAACGTAAAATGAAATGTAAGTACAGTGCAAGCTAGAAATCCCTGTTGAAGTAAGCTGACAATCAATAGATGTGAAGGGTAGATGCAACAGGTAAGGTATTGGAGATTTGGAGTCAACTTTCTAGATTCGGTTCATTTCAATTTCACCAAATGTTTTTTTTAAAATTCACTTTGGACACAAATTGATTTGTCCCAAAGCAAAGAAAGAGAAAGAGAGACAGACAGAGAGAAACTTGTCTGATACAAATCATAAAAAAAAAAAATGTTTTGTGTAAATCCAAACTTTTTGAGAAATTTGGAACAAATCCCCAACCAGTAAATTTAATTCGCTCATCCTTAAAAGGTATGATAGGTAACTGATTAAATGCCAATTTTATGTTATTGGTCAGTTATGAGACATAGATAATACTAGAACAGTAGATGAGAAACAGATTATAAACTTGTGGTCGATGCACAGTAGATTTAAAGGTTTGGAGATCTGAAGTGTGGTGGATGTCATAAAGGTAGGATACGAAGAAACAATAAAAATCCTAGGTGTAAGTGTAAAGAGAATAGGTGTTATAGGTCAGCTGGTAACTATAAGATACAATTAAGTTGGACTAAGTTTTGTAATTTAGGGTACTTTCACACTTGCGTTATTGAGTTCCGTCCTATGGGCTCGTTCCGGAGGCGGCTCACCCAGGCAGAGTCACGCATATACGCATCATCTCGCGAGACGCGAGATTTCCTGTGAACGCGCACACACAGGCGCGCGCGTTCACAGGAACTGCAGGTAAGCGAGTGGATCTACAGCCTGCCAGCGGCGATCGTTCGCTGGCAGGCTGTAGATGCGATTTTTTTTAACCCCCAACAGGTATATTAGACGCTGTTTTGATAACAGTGTCTAATATACCCGCTACCTGGTCCTCTGGTGGTCCCTTTTGCTTGGATCAACCACCAGAGGACACAGGCAGCTCTGTAATAAGTAACACCAAGTACACCACTACACTACACGCCCCCCTGTCACTTATTAACCCATGATCACCCCATATAGACTCCCTGATCATCCCCCTGTCATTGATCACACCCGTCATTGATCACCCCCCTGTAAGCCTCCATTCAGACGTCCGTATGTGTTTTGCGGATCCGATCCATGGATCCGTGGATCCGCAAAACACATACGGACCTCTGAATGGAGCCTTACAGGGGGTGATCAATGACAGGGGGGTGATCACCCCATATAGACTCCCTGATCACCCCCTGTCATTGATCACCCCCCTGTAAGGCTCCATTCAGACGTCCGTATGTGTTTTACGGATCCACGGATCGGATCCGCAAAACACATACGGACGTCTGAATGGAGCCTTACAGGGGGGTGATCAATGACAGGGAGGTGATCACCCCATATAGACTCCCTGATCACCCCCCTGTCATTGATCACCCCCCTGTAAGGCTCCATTCAGACGTCCGTATGTGTTTTACGGATCCATGGATCGGATCCGCAAAACACATACGGACGTCTGAATGGAGCCTTACAGAGGGGTGATCAATGACGGGGGGGTGATCACCCCATATAGACTCCCTGATCACCCCCCTGTGATTGATCACCCCCCTGTGATTGATCACCCCCCTGTAAGGCTCCATTCAGACGTCCGTATGTGTTTTACGGATCCACGGATCGGATCCACAAAACACATACGGACGTCTGAATGGAGCCTTACAGGGGGGTGATCAATGACAGGGGGGTGATCACCCCACCTAGACTCCCTGATCACCTCCTGTAAGGCTCCATTCAGACGTCCGTATGTGTTTTACGAATCCACGGATCGGATCCGCAAAACACATACAAACGTCTGAATGGAGCCTTACAGGGGGGGTGATAACCCCATATAGACTCCCTGATCACCCCCCTGTGATTGATCACCCCCCTGTAAGGCTCCATTCAGACGTCCGTATGTGTTTTGCGGATCCGATCTATGGATCCGTGGATCCGCAAAACACATACGGACCTCTGAATGGAGCCTTACAGGGGGGGTGATCAATGACAGGGGGGTGATCAGGGAGTCTATATGGGGTGATCACCCCCCCCGTCATTGATCACCCCCCTGTAAGGCTCCATTCAGACGTCCGTATGTGTTTTGCGGATCCGCAAAACACATACGGCGTCTGAATGGAGCCTTACAGGGGGGTGATCACCTCATATAGACTCCCTGATCACCCCCCTGTAAGGCTCCATTCAGACATTTTTTTGGCACAAGTTAGAGGAAATAATTTTTTTTTTTTTCTTACAAAGTCTCATATTCCACTAACTTGTGACAAAAAATTGAATACCTTGGGGTGTCTTCTTTCCAAAATAGGGTCACATGTGGGGTATTTATACTGCCCTGGCATTTTAGGGGCCCTAAAGCGTGAGAAGAAGTCTGGGATCCAAATGTCTATAAATGCCCTCCTAAAAGGAATTTGGGCCCCTTTGCGCATCTAGGCTGCAAAAAAAGTGTCACACATGTGGTATCGCCGTACTCAGGAGAAGTTGGGCAATGTGTTTTGGGGTGTCTTTTTACAAATACCCATGCTGGGTGGGATAAATATCTCGGTCAAATGCCAACTTTGTATAAAAAAAATGGGAAAAATTGGCCTTTAGAGAGATATTTCTCTCACCCAGCATGGGTATATGTAAAATGACACCCCAAAACACATTGCCCAACTTCTCCTGAGTACGGTGATACCACGTGTGACATTTTTTTGCAGCCTAGGTGGTCAAAGGGGCCTACATTCCAAAGCGCACCTTTAGGATTTCACAGGGCATTTTTTACACATTTTGATTGAAAACTACTTCTCACACATTAGGGCCCCTAAAATGCCAGGGCAGTATAACTACCCCACAAGTGACCCCATTTTGGAAAGAAGACACCCCAAGGTATTTCGTGATGGGCATAGTGAGTTCATGGAAGTTTTTATTTTTTGTCACAAGTTAGTGGAATATGAGACTTTGTAAGGAAAAAATAAAATAATCATCATTTTCCGCTAACTTGTGACAAAAAATAAAAAAGTTCTATGAACTCACTATGCCCATCAGCGAATACCTTAGGGTGTCTACTTTCCGAAATGGGGTTATTTGTGGGGGTTTTCTACTGTTTGGGCATTGTAGAACCTCAGGAAACATGACAGGTGCTCAGAAAGTCAGAGCTGCTTCAAAAAGCGGAAATTCACATTTTTGTACCATAGTTTGTAAACGCTATAACTTTTACCCAAACATTTTTTTTTTTATCAAAGACATGTAGAACAATAAATTTAGAGCAAAATTTATATATGGATCTCGTTTTTTTTGCAAAATTTTACAACTGAAAGTGAAAAATGTCTTTTTTTTGCAAAAAAATCGTTACATTTCGATTAATAACAAAAAAAGTAAAAATGTCAGCAGCAATGAAATACCACCAAATGAAAGCTCTATTAGTGAGAAGAAAAGGAGGTAAAATTAATTTGGGTGGTAAGTTGCATGACCGAGCAATAAACGGTGAAAGTAGTGTAGTGCAGAAGTGTAAAAAGTGGTCTGGTCATTAAGGGGGTTTAAGCTAGGGGAGCTGAGGTGCAGGGCTGGGACAAGGCCATTTGGTGCCCAGGGCGAAGATGGCAAACTGCGCCCCCCCCCCCCCCCCCGTTTTTAAGAAAGAATCAATGTTGTTTCAAAACAAGAATATACTTAAAGCAATAGAACAAAGGACTGTGGGACTTTGAAAGTCACAGACACTATAAAGTTCCCCCCCATCATCATGTGCCAGTATAAAGTCCCCCCCATCATCATGTGCCAGTTTTGTAATAAGCCCCCCCAATGTGCCAGTAACACTATTGTAAAAAAAAACAAAAAAAAAACACTTATACTTACCTAAGTGTCAGCGATGCGATGCAGCCTCTTCCTGTGTCCCACGCTGTAATGTAAGGCTCAGGCGGCACGATGACGTCATTGCGCCGGCCTCTGATAGGCTGCCGGCCTAGTGCCTGCAGCCAGGGGCGTACATAAAAATCACTGGGCCCCATAGCAGGAATCTAAATTGGGCCCCCATTCCCCTTTTATAGCCCCTCCCTTTGTTCCATGAACTATTCTTGCTGCTGCGTTTTATAATTTATGCCATCAGGGCCGGAATGGGATTACAAAACAGCCCTGGCACACAAAAGAGGTATAATAGATGCAGATGTATATTATATACAGCAGTGTACAGTTATGTGAGGTACGCGGTATAATAGATGCAGTGTGTACAGGTATATAGTATATTCCCTAGTGTTCTGATATGTGAGGTACAGGGTATAATAGATGCAGTGTGTACAGGTATATAGTATATACAGCAGTGTACTGATATGTGAGGTACGGGGTATAATATATGCAGTGTATACAGTATATACAGTAGTGTAATATGTGAGGTACGAGGTATAATAGATGCAGTGTGTACAGGTATATAGTAAATACAGCAGTGTATTGACACCTCGTACCTCACATATCAGTACACTGCTGTATATACTATATATCTGTACACACTGCATCTATTATACCTCGTACCTCACATATATAGTATATACAGAAGTGTACTGATATCTGTACACACAGCATCTATTATACCTCATACCTCACATATCAGTGCACTGCGGTATATACTATATATCTGTACATATTGCATGTATAATACTGTGTAATATATGCAGTGTGTGTGCATGTATGTGTGTGTGTATATATATATATATATATATATATATATATATATATATATACAGAGCAGTGTATTGATGTGACACATATAAGGTATAATACTGTAGATGCTGTGTTTATAGAAATATGTGGTCAGTTATGCATTATAGTCACTGTGAGGTACATGAGGTAGTGGTAACTGTCTGAAGTAGTATACATGAGTGAGCAATGAGTAAAAACAGGGCATGGAGGGGGGGGGGGGGGGGGTAAATGATGAAAAGTGGAGGACCTCCTCTTACCTCTCCATTCCAGTCTGTATGGATCAATACAGAGCTGCTTGTGAACTTTTAATACTTGCTGTTAGGGGTTGAAGGACCTGTGATGATGTCATCACAGGTCCTGGCAGATGTACCTTTGAAACCTAGGAACTACACCATTTTTGGTGCAGTTCCTTTGCTAGATTCTGCAGGACCTGTGATGTTGAAGATGATGTCATCACAGGTCCTGGCAGATGCACTGTTCTAACCTGGGAACTACACTTTACACTGTGCAGTTCCCTTACAGGACCTGTGATGACATCATCAAAGGTCCTTTAGCTTTAGAAAGGTAAACAGGAGTAATTAGGGGGCGGGGCCTCTCCTCCACTTCGGTGCCTGCCTGCAGCCTATCAGAGGAAAGGGAAGGGACACGCCTCTCCCTCCCCTGCACCTCCGCTGGCACAGACAGTTTACAATGGAGATGAGCGCAATGGAAGCGCTCATCTCCCTGTGCCCGGCGGCGGCTGCTCACTTGGGGGGGGGGGGGGGTCATTTGGGTGGGGGGGGCACATGGGGGGGCACAGCATGATGTAGGGGGGGCCGTGGCTGGCACTTCACCTGCGCCCCCCTCCTGTCCGCAAATGGTAGCGCCCAGGGCACCCGCTCCTTCGGCCCCTGCCTTGTACCGGCCCTGCTGAGGTGGTTAAAGAGGTTGTCCGGTCCCAAAATCTAAATTCTTTTTATGTGCTCCTAACACCCCTCACCATGCATACATATGCCACCAATACCTGTTTTTCATGTCCAAGCTTTCCTTTATCTCTGGAAGACGTCACATTATCCTTTCAGATCTGTTTACTTTCTCCCCTTCTTGTTTTGTTGAATACATAACTTTATTGATACACAAGCCTGGCTGCACTGCACAGAGATGAATCACAGGCTGGACACGCCTGCAGCAGCTACTACATCTATAAGGCTACTTTCACACTAGCGTTCGGGGCTCCGCTTGTGAGCTCCGTTTAAAGGGGCTCACAAGCGGCCCCGAACGCATCCGTACTGCCCTAATGCATTCTGAGTGGATGCGGATCCGCTCAGAATGCATCAGTCTGGCAGCGTTCAGCCTCCGCTCAGCAAGCGGAGCAGCGTTCGGGTGTCCGCCTGGCCGTGCGGAGGCCAACGGATCCGTCCAGACTTACAATGTAAGTCAATGGGGATGGATCCGTTTGAAGATGACACAATATGGCTCAATTTTCAAACGGATCCGTCCCCATTGACTTTCAATGTAAAGTCTGGACGGATCCGTCTGAACTACTTTCACACTTAGAATTTTTTCTAAGCTATAATGCAGACGGATCCGTTCTGAACGGATCCAAACGTCTGCATTATAGGAGCGGATCTGTCTGTGCAGACACCAGACGGATCCGCTCTGAACGCAAGTGTGAAAGTAGCCTAACTCCTGTGTCCATCTTTCTGCACACAGACAGGAATCTACTTCTCACTCAGTGTCTAAATCCCTTCACTGACAGTCCACGGGCTCTGCCCTCATCTCCAGAGTGTAATAAACAGCTGGAAGCAGCAAGCACACCCAAACACATCTGTATCTAATCATATCCTGTGTGATCCTGCCTGCTGAGCATCTAAAGCAGGCATGCTCAACCTGCGGCCCTCCAGCTGTTGTAAAACTACAACTCCCACCATGCCCTGCTGTAGGCTGATATCTGTAGGCTGTCTGGGTATGCTGGGAGTTGTAGTTTTGCAACAGCTGGAGGGCCGCAGGTTGAGCATGCCTGATCTAAACCCTTATGCACACGACCGTATCCATTTTGCGGTCCACATTTTTTGTAGTCCCATTGAGTTCTATAGATTCGATGACCTCATTTTAAGGACCTGAATAGGACATGTTCTATCTTTACTGCAACTGATATACAGATGTAGAAAACACACTGATGAAGTCCCTGTGCTTTCCACATCCGTATGTCAGTTCTGCAAAATGTAGAACATCTCCTATTCTGGTCCTCATAATGCAGATCTAAAACCCATAGAACTCAATGGGACTGCAAAATGTGAATTGCACACGGACAGTAACCTTATTTAGTGGATCCGTGATTTGCAGACTGCAAAACAGATACTGTTCTGTGCATGAGCCCTATCACTTATACTTAGCCCCCATAACAGTGACATCCACAGCGCCCCATAACAGTGACATCCACAGCGCCCCATAACAGTGACATCCACAGCGCCCCATAACAGTGACATCCACAGCGCCCCATAACAGTGACATCCACAGTGTTCCCTATTTGCCACCTAGTGCCCCAATTGTGCCATTCAGTGCCTCATTTACCATCCCCGTTGCCCCTTGTGTGCCATCCAGTGCCCCCATTGTCACCCACGGTGACCGTTGTGCCATCCAGTGCTCCCATGTGCCAGCCAGTGTGGCCCATGTGTCATCCACTGTGGCCCATGTGTCATCCACTGTGGCCCATGTGTCATCCACTGTGGCCCATGTGTCATCCACTGTGGCCCATGTGTCATCCACTGTGCCCCCCATGTGCCAGTCACTGCCCCCCGCAGTGGCGTAACTAGAGTTCTATGCCCCTTCCCTCCGCAAGCCTCCGCCCACTGTTGGACATTAGTGCCACTGCCGCACCACTGATCATCCATGCCCTCCCGCTCCTGGTATGAAGCCAGTGTGTGCCCCTGTACTACACTGCGGCATAGGTGAGGGCTATAATAGATATGTAGATAGATAGAAGATAAATATGAGATAGTCAGGTCCATAAATATTGGGACAGTGACACAATTGTAACATTTTTGGCTCTATACACCACCACAATGGATTTGAAAAGAAACAAACAAGATGTGCTTTAACTGCAGACTGTCAGCTTTAATTTGAGGGTATTTACATCCAAATCAGGTGAACGGTGTAGGAATTACAACAGTTTGCATATGTGTCTCCCAAAAGTAATGGGGCAATCGGCTGCTCAGCTGTTCCATGGCCAGGTGTGTGTTATTCCCTCATTATCCCAACTACAATGAGCAGATAAAAGGTCTAGGGTTCATTTCAAGTTTACTATTTACATTTGGAATCTGTGGCTGTCAACTCTCAACATGAGATCCAAAGAGCTGTCACTATCAGTGAAGCAAGCCATCATTAGGCTGAAAAAACAAAACAAACCCATCAGAGATAGCAAAAACATTAGGCATGGCCAAAACAACTGTTTGGAACATTCTTAAAAAGAAGGAACGCACCGGTAAGCTCAGCAACACCAAAAGACCCGGAAGACCACGGAAAACAACTGTGGTGGATGACCGAAGAATTCTTTCCCTGGTGAAGAAAACACCCTTCACAACAATTGGCCAGATCAAGAACAGTCTCCAGGAGGTAGGTGTATGTGTGTCAAAGTCAACAATCAAGAGAAGACTTCACCAGAGTGAATACACAAGGTTCACCACAAGATGTAAACCATTGGCAAGCCTCAAAAACAGAAAGGCCAGATTAGAGTTTGCCAAACGACATCTAAAAAAGCCTTCACAGTTCTGGAACAACATCCTATGGACAGATGAGACCAAGATCAACTTGTGCCAGAGTGATGGGAAGAGAAGAGTATGGAGAAGGAAAGGAACTGCTCATATCAGTGAAGCATGGTGGTGGTAGTGTCATGGCCTGGGCATGTATGGCTGCCAATGGAACTGGTTCTCTTGTATTTATTGATGATGTAACTGCTGACAAAAGCAGCAGGATGAATTCTGAAGTGTTTCGGGCAATATTATCTGCTCATATTCAGCCAAATACTTTAGAACTCATTGGACGGCACTTCACAGTGCAGATTGGCAATGACCCAAAGCATACTGCAAGAGCAACCAAAGAGTTTTTTAAGGGAAAGAAGTGGAATATTATGCAATGGCCAAGTCAATCACCTGACCTGAATCCGATTGAGCATGCATTTCACTTGCTGAAGACAAAACTGAAGGGAAAATGCCCCAAGAACAAGCAGGAACTGAAGACGGTTGCAGTAAAGGCCTGGCAGAGCATCACCAGGGAAGAAACCCAGCGTCTGGTGATGTCTATGCGTTCCAGACTTCAGGCTGTAATTGACTGCAAAGGATTTGCAACCAAGTATTAAAAAATGAAAGTTTGATTTATGATTATTATTCAGTCCCATTACTTTTGGTTCCTTAACAAGTGGGAGGCACATATGCAAACTGTTGTAATTTCTACACCGTTCACCTGATTTGGATGTAAATACCCTCAAATTAAAGCTGACAGTCTGCAGTTAAAGCACATATTGTTTGTTTCATTTTAAATCCATTGTGGTGGTGTATAGAACCAAAAATGTTAGAATTGTGTCGATGTCCCAATATTTATGGACCTGACTGTAGATAGATAGATATGTAATTAGATAGATAGACAGCTAATAGGCTCTGCAGTGTCCTGTGTGACATACAGGATGGTCACAGCCCAGCAGTGGGGATCAGTTACTATGGCAGAGCCCAGAGCTCACCACAGGCAGAGAGAAAGCCTTGGCCCGGGAGACAGTAAACCGGACGGATCAGCAGTCTGTACGTGTTCCAACAATAGCTGGGTATAGGGCTAGTCTAGACGTACCGGCTGGAGATGTGGAGCGCTGCTCCTGGGGTCCATCACTGCTGCAGTGCATGGGAACCGGCAGACCTACACAGGAGTTTGCTGAGCAGACATGCCTGCTCCTGCTCTGCCGGCTCTCCCTGGTGTCCCTCTATTCTCACTAGACACAGAAGTACAGCGGGCCTGCGCGGAGGCATAAAGCAGGGAACACTGGCAGCCGCGGCACTTAGTTAAAATAGTGGGAGGGCCCACGGTCGCCGCACTTAAAAAAAGCACTTGCAGGGCTGCGGCCCCCAACCCCCACCCGCCGGGCCTGGTCGCGGTCGCACCCTCTGCGATCGTTACACCCCTGGCCCCCAGTGAGATCCACAGCATAGCAATCAGCCACTGTGGCTGATCGCTATGCTGTCACTAGAGCGGCCAGCAATCACACGCATGCGCACTAGGAGTCAGCCTAGTGAGCTTGCGTTGTGAGAGGCGGTGACGTCATTCATGACGATCCGTCTCCTGCACAAGAAAGGAAGAGAAGAAGATGGAGACTCACCGGACAAGAAATCCTGACAGGAGCAGTCACGTGACTGGGTGGTGGATCTTGGAACCGGCTGCGCTGTGGAAGGTAAGTACCAGACCAACATTCTTCCCTCCACAGGTTAGTATTATGCCCCAATTTTAGGGTTAGCCCAGAGAACCCTTTTAATGCTGGATCCGGCCCCAAGTGTTCCAGGAAAAAACGGATCCGGCTTTGCGGTCTGCACATGTGCAGACCTTTAAAAATGTGAAAAAGATAAATATGGATCCGTTTTTCCAGATGACAACCGGAGAGACGGAACCAGTATTGCAATGCATTTGTGAGACGGATCTGCATCCGGATCCGTCTACAAATGTACAGATTACCAGATCCGAAAGACAGTTCCGACGATGGAACTGCCTGCCGGAATCAAACAACGCAAGTGTGAAAGTAGCCTTAGGGTTTTAAAGTCTGTAATTTAACGTAATGTAATTTAATATTGGATAATACTAAAATAACTAATTTTAGCTGCAATATTGCATTTTCTTTGTGTGGTTTTAATAAGTGAAAAGAAACAGTATGCATAAAATTAAACTATAATGAAACAATGAATCAAAATTATCTTAAAATAAAATAATTAATGGAATATGTTTATGTGCCTCTTTGTAATCACCGGAGCTCATTTCGAAAAATGTTGATTCTCTACTGTTTTTATAGTTAATCATGTATTTAATGTAATATATTAACCTGCACTTATATTAGGAAAAAGCGAGAAACGGTAATATCCTAATAAACTCTTTTTATTGTATTCCTTTACAAGTGAGAGTGTTCCACTAATAAGTTCGCAGGGCTGGGTTGTAAAATGGCATCTGTGTGTGTGGTGTGTGTAAGTGAACGGACCCAGGACTTTGCAAAGAGCAATTCAATTACAAATTGCAGTTATATTGAAATGACGACTTAACTGATGTACTGTAAATGCAGGTCTAGTCTCTTTTTCAACATAATCGCCTTCCCTGTTGAAGTACTTGCCTAAGTGACAAACCATGGACTCAAACCCTGCTCTAAAAGGCATTTCTTCAGATTCATAGAAAGATAAAAGTCAATGGTGCCAAGTTGGGGCTGAGGACAGGTTGCTTCTAAAGTCCAGGTTTTCAAAAGATTTGCAGTGTTTTGGGCCTTGTGCTGGGCTGAACGAGCAGCACACTCTTAGCAGTGATGGTCAGTTCGCAGTGTTTGCCAGCGAACACATAAGGGCTGCCATCTTTAGTAAGGTAGACTCACCCGTCCGGCGATGCACAGGTAAGCCCTTACCTGTGCCTGTGCCGGGAGCCGGTCTGAAATCAAATGCGGTCATCGGGAGCAGGCAGTTCCGAAAACAGCCGCCGGGGGCCTTCATCGGGCTGTTCTCGGAACTGCCTGCTCCCGGTGACCGCATTTGATTTTAGACCGACTCCCGACACAGGTAAGGGCTTACCTGTGCATCGCCGGACGGGTGAGTCTACCTTACTAAAGATGGCAGCCCTCATGTGTTCGCTGGGGAACACTGCGAACTGACTATCACTGACTCTTAGTTACCTTCATCTACTATCAAGGCTTCTACCATTTCTTTAACATAATCAGCTGTTGTGCACGGAAAGTTATCATACAATGTTATAAAATCAAAACCAATTATGCCTTGAAGTTCAAGATGACTTTCAACTGGTGTACTGACTTTTCCCATCACAAAAAAATTTTAAATAATAGAAAAATACTCCTTCCTACAGCAGCCATTAACACAGCATAGCTAATATTGCTGAATTGACTGCATCAACGCATGGCTTAGGCTAATTTCACACTAGCGTTTTTTGCGGATCTGTCATGGATCTGCAAAAACGCTTCGATTACAATAATACAACCGCATGCATCCGTCATGAACGGATCCGGTTGTATTATGTCTTCTATAGCCATGACGGATCAGTCTTGAACACCATTGAAAGTTCATGTGGGACGGATCCGTTTTCTATTGTGTCAGAGAAAACGGATTCGTCCTGATGCACAATGTAAGTCAATGGGGACGGATCCGTTTTTTTCTGACACAATCTGGCTCCGTATCCCAGGACGGACAGGCAGCGTTTTGGTGTCCACCTCCAGAGCGGAATGGTGACTGAACGGAGGCAAACTGATGCATTCTGAGCGGATCCTTTTCCATTCAGAATGCATTAGGGCAAAACTGATCCGTTTTGGACCACTTGTGAGAGCCCCGTACGGATCTCACAAACGGAATGCTAAAACGTCAGTGTGAAAGTATCCTTACTCTTTTTTCTGTCATCTAGCTCTAAAATATAAAAATAAGTGGCATCAAAGTTATATTGTTATATAGTGATGGTCAGTTTGCAGTGTTCGCCAGCGAACCCATGCGGGCTGCCATCTTTAGTAAGGTAGACTCACCCGTCCGGCGATGCACAGGTAAACCCTGTGCCCAGGGCCGGCGCCACCCATAAGCAGAGTAGGCAACCGCGTAGAGCGCACTCTGCCTGGGGGCACTGGCCCCAGCCTGCACCCCGCCCCCTACTTGTCATCCATCTGACATCATCTCCTTCTGTTCCTGTACTTGCCGGCCGGATGCGCTCCGATGAGTGCGAGCATGAGTTTGTTCACTTCGAGCAGAAAGAGCGGCACGCAGCTGCTACACAGCTACGAGACCCTGATGTATTTAAATCTCATTTAGGCTTTCTTTCAGAAAAGTTTCTCCTGGGATTCGAACTTACGACCTTTCACATCAGAGGCAAGGCATTTACCCTCACAGCTATGAAAGCTGTATTACCAGTTGCTTAAAAAATAAAATAAAAATATAAGACTTCTACTGTAGGTAACTTTGATACCTAGTGTACATCCATACACATGTCAGCTGCCCCAACACACCCAGCTCTGCTACACCCATACACAGTGTACTGGGGCAGCTGTCATATATATATATCTGGCTACATTGTTTTCATAGCTTTGTGGGTAAATGCCTTACCTCTGATGTGAAAGGTTGTGAATTTGAGTCCCAGGAGAAACTTTTCTGAAAGGTTTATTTTTTATTTTTTAAGTACCGGACTGTTACTTTACTGCCACGGGGGAGGGGGGGCTATGGGCGCCATGATACTGGCACATGGAGGGGGGAGGAGAGAGGCACTTGATACTGGCACATTAGGGGGCAGGGGGAGAGGATGGCACTATGATATTAGCACATGGGGGGGGCAAGAAATGGACATGAATCATGAGGGGCAGAAATGTGAAATGATGGGGGGGGGGGCAAAATGTACATTTGCTTCTGTTGACAAAAATCCTTGCACCGGCCCTGACTTCGGGCGCGCAATCCCGCGAGACCAGTGACCTCCAGAGGTGGGGATCACGCGCCAAAGACACATGATCTTGGCAAGAGCCAAGGCAATGTGGACCTGGAACACAGCAAGGAGCAGAACCTGGTGAGCACCCCTGGCAACCGCACTCTGACAACCTGCACTAGGGTGTCAGAGGCTGCAGGACAGTGACTAGCAGCAGGGTGGCACACACTTGTGTACAGTGGTCAGGGCACACCTGCTGCTTGACTAGGGGCCATAGATTCTGACTGGCACAGGGTGCCCAGCAGTGGCACATGGAGCCTAATACAGTCAGGTCCATAAATATTGGGACATGGACACAATTCTAACATTGTTGGCTCTATACACCACCACAATGGATTTGAAATGAAACGGACAAGATGTGCTTTACCTGCAGACTGTCAGCTGTAATTTGAGGTATTTACATCCAAATCAGGTGAACGGTGCAGGAATTACAACAGTTTGCATATGTGCCTCCCACTTGTTAAGGGACCAAAAGTAATGGGACAGAATAATAATCATAAATCAAACTGTCACTTTTTAATACTTGGTGGCAAATTCTTTGCAGTCAATTACAGCCTGAAGTCTGGAACGCATAGACATCACCAGACGCTGGGTTCCATCCCTGGTGATGCTCTGCCAGGCCTCTACTGCAACTGTCTTCAGTTCCTGCTTGTTCTTGGGGCATTTTCCCTTCAGTTTTGTCTTCAGCAAGTGAAATGCAGCTCAGTCGGATTCAGGTCCGGTGATTGACTCGGCCATTGCAGAACATTCCACTTCTTTACCTTAAACTCTTTGGTTGCTTTTGCAGTATGCTTTGGGTCATTGTCCATCTGCGCTGTGAAGCGCCGTCCAATGAGTTCTGAAGCATTTGGCTGAATATGAGCAGATAATATTGCCCGAAACACTTCAGAATTCATCCTGCTGCTTTTGTCAGCAGTCACATCATCAATAAATACAAGAGAACCAGTTCCATTGGCAGCCATACATGCCCACGCCATGACACTACCACCACCATGCTTCACTGATGAGGTGGTATGCTTAGGATCATGAGCAGTTCCTTTCCTTCTCTTCCCATCACTCTGGTACAAGTTGATCTTGGTCTCATCTGTCCATAGGATGTTGTTCCAGAACTGTGAAGGCTTTTTTAGATGTCGTTTGGCAAACTCTAATCTGGCCTTCCTGTTTTTGAGGCTCACCAATCGTTTACATCTTGTGGTGAACCCTCTGTATTCACTCTGGTGAAGTCTTCTACTGATTGTTGACTTTGACACACATACACATACCTCCTGGAGAGTGTTCTTGATCTGGCCAACTGTTGTAAAGGGTGTTTTCTTCACCAGGGGAAGAATTCTTCGGTCATCCACCACAGTTGTTTTCCGTGGTCTCCCGGGTATTTTGGTGTTGCTGAGCTCACCGGTGCGTTCCTTCTTTTTAAGAATGTTCCAAACAGTTGTTTTGGCCGCGTCTAATGTTTTTTCTAGCTCTCTGATGGGTTTGTTGTGTTTTTTCAGCCTAATGATGGCTTCACTGATAGTGACAGCTCTTTGGATCTCATCTTGAGCGTTGACAGCAACAGATTCCAAATGCAAATAGCAGACTGGAAATGAACTCTGGACCTTTTATCTGCTCATTGTAATTGGGATAATGAGGGAATAACACACACCTGGCCATGGAACAGCTGAGAAGCCAATTGTCCCATTACTTTTGGTCCCTTAACAAGTGGGAGGCACATATACAAACTGTTGTAATTCCTGCACCGTTCACCTGATGTGGATGTAAATACCCTCAAATTAAAGCTGACAGTCTGCAGGTAAAGCACATCTTGTTAGTTTCATTTCAAATCCATTGTGGTTGTGTATAGAGCCAAAAATGTTAGAATTGTGTCGATGTCCCAATATTTATGGACCTGACTGTAGGTGGCACAGACTGTCTAAAGGGCTATAAATAGTACAGGGTGCAGGACAGTGCCAGACTGGCAGAGGGCACAAGGCAGCATACTGTTTTATGTTGCCCTGGTGGCACAGGATTTCAGACAGTGGCTGAATGGCGCCTGGCAGTGAATAGGTGGCACTGCTCGTGTTTGGTGTGCCAACCTGCTGAACAGCTCAGAGTGATTGGCATCACTGGGATGGTACTAGGTGGCAGACAATGGCTGGATATTATATATACATGACCATAGTCAGACTGGCACAGGGTACGTGACCATAGTCAGACTGGCACAGGGTACATGACCATAGACTGGCACAGGGTACACGACCATAGTTAAATGTTGCATGCAATAGGTGGCTGCAATAGGTGGTGGGAAAAGGGGTGGGAAAAGGGGTGTGGTCAATGGGCAGAGTCAAGGGGGCGGCAAAATTAGCTTTTGCCTAGGGTGGCAGAAATCCTTGCACCAGCCCTGCCTGTGCCGGGAGCCGATCTGAAATCAAATGCAGTCACTGGGAGCAGGCAGTTCCGAGAACAGCCGCCAGGGGCCTTCATCGGGCTGTTCTCAGAACTGCCTGCTCCCGGTGACTGCATTTGATTTCAGACCGACTCCCGGCACAGATACAGGTAAGGGCTTACCTGTGCATTGCCGGATGGGTGAGTCTACCTTACTAAATATGGCAGCCCGCATGTGTTC
Source organism: Bufo bufo (assembly GCF_905171765.1). Taxonomy (NCBI): domain Eukaryota; kingdom Metazoa; phylum Chordata; class Amphibia; order Anura; family Bufonidae; genus Bufo; species Bufo bufo. The sequence goes on from NC_053389.1 coordinate 692,765,126, forward strand.
ACTGGCCAACACTGCGAACTGACCATCACTGCTCGTTCAAATACAACTGCTAGAACAGGGGTGTGCAAGCACTGAGAGATGCAGATATACCATTGTTACTTTGGAGGGTCTTGAGATCTGGAGTAAATGGTACTGAGTTCTATAGCTACATAAGTTGAAAAAAGACGTACGGTAGGCCTATCAAGTTCAACTTTTCTCAAATCCATTATTCAGTATTAACTGTTTGATCAACGCCATTTGCTATTAGATATACATTTAGTCCTTTTTCAAATGTTGATATAGTATCTGCCATTGCTACTTCAGTGACCCGGTGATTCACTGCAGAATGATTTAAATAGTTCTTTGTGCTTTATGTAACCAGAAGATTGTGTATAGGAAGTAGAGTGATAATACCCTGGCCCTTTAGAGAAAGTTGGTGGATATAGGCTAGTACCACCCCTTGGGCGGTAGATGGAGTGGGTGCAGCCAATAGTGATGAGCAGCAAAGGCAATATTCGTTTTCGCAAATTTTTCGCATAATATTCACAATAAATTTGTGAATTCTAGAATTCGCGATCTTCAGTCATTATTTTCGTGAATGCGCAAATCGGCACTAATAATGCGCATATTTTTTGCGCAATACATGCAACTTCACATTTTATTAGGTCTGAGTAGATATTACTGATTGGTGCACTAAGTATTGTTGTGACATCACAGCACTATGTCTGTAGCATGTATGTATGGACAGCAGAGAAACAGTAATTCCTATCACACTACCTAACACCCTGCACTGGAACCTATCAGCTACACTATATCACAATTTAACCTACACTGACTATCTCCCACTAACTATCTGTATTATATATATATATATATATATATATATATATATATATATGAGCTAACTATCTAATATTATTGGATAAGAAATAGGATCCAGATGAAAGCACAGTGCACAGCAATGCCACTGCTCTCTCTCTCTCTCAGAACTGCAAAAAAACTGCAGGAAATAGCTGCTGGGGAGTTTCTTATATACACTGCTCCAAAAAAACACTTAAACAACACAATGTAACTCCAAGTCAATCACACTTCTGTGAAATCAAACTGTCCACTTAGGAAGCAATACTGAGTGACAATCAATTTCACATGCTGTTGTGCAAATGGGATAGACAACAGGTGGAAATTATAGGCAATTAGCAAGACACCCCCAATAAAGGAGTGGTTCTGCAGGTGGTAACCACAGACCACTTCTCAGTTCCTATGCTTCCTGGCTGATGTTTTGGTCACTTTTGAATGCTGGCGGTGCTTTCACTCTAGTGGTAGCATGAGACGGAGTCTACAACCCACACAAGTGGCTCAGGTAGGGCAGCTTATCCAGGATGGCACATCAATGCGAGCTGTGGCAAGAAGGTTTGCTGTGTCTGTCAGCGTAGTGTCCAGAGCATGGAGGCGCTACCAGGAGACAGGCCAGTACATCAGGAGACGTGGAGGAGGCCGTAGGAGGGCAACAACCCAGCAGCAGGACCGCTACCTCTGCCTTTGTGCAAGGAGGAACATTGTTGAATTTTGGTGTTGCACATGCTGCCTTCGCAGAGCCATAACTTTTTTTATTTGTCCTTTCACATTGCTGTATGAGGGCTTGTTTTTGCGAGACACGTTGTACTTTTCAATGCTACTATATAATATTGCATATGATGTAGTGGCAATCAGGAAAAAAAAATCAAAATGGGGTGGAATAAAAAAATAAAGCAATTATGTCACAGTTGTACAGATTCTTTTATTTACGACCTTCGATATGCGATAAAACTAACCAGTTACTTTCCTTCTCCAGTTCAGTCGGAATCTGGCGATACCTTATATGTCTCGTTTATATATTTTTTAAAGTTTTGTATACTAATGAAATAATAAAAACCTTGAAAAAAATCTGCCATATTCTGACCACTATAACCTTTTTAAAGTTGTGTGAGGGCTCATTTTTTGTGGGTCAATTTGTACTTTTCATTGATACCATTCTGGAGTGTACAATTTTTTTTTGGATCACTTTTTGTTTAAGTTTTTGTTTGAAATGAAGTGACCAATTCACTGTTTGTCGTATGAGGATAATAATTTTATATTTTAATAGTATTTTTTATAGTATTCTTTTTTGGTTCCTATTCTCATGTTCTAGTTTCCTATGGAGCTCTGCTACAAACACTATCAGCAACCTCCTGTCATTCTTGATGACTGGGTCTGCCGCACACATGCTCTGGCTCCTCTGATCGCCGCCAGAGGGAGCCAGAGCATAACCGGAAGCGCATGCCTCTGAGTTTTTGCATGCTTGGATCGGTTGGCCAGTATTGAGCATGGCATCCGAAAGGGTTAATTGTCTGCAACCAGAATTATCACTGGTCGCAGACATGAGGCACGGGTGTCTGCTGTATGAAACAGTAGGAACCCCACTGCTATTGCACCTGCTCTGCTCCGGAGATAACGCCGTCTTTAAACACCTGGCCAGCACCCTACTTGTACGGCACTGGCCAGAAAGGGGTTAACCATGAGAATTTATTGTGAGATAGATTTTTCACCCTTGGTCGAATTATAGAGTGTGCTTGGAAGAAATTTAGAGAAGTACTTATTGTACAGCCTATGTCCCCTTACATGGCATGTAAGCTGGAAAGACTGCACTTACTTTGTGTGTGTCATTTTCCCCAAATTGCTTCAGTAAAGTATAGTGGATGTATTATCCCTAATACTGGACTCATCATTGCTTTACACTACTACCCAGCACTGTCACATCATTGGTCCTTTATCCCAGTTCTCAGACGAGGCTCTGCCTTGCACCGCAAAACCTACTAACACCAAGACACCCCACCAACAACCAGGCAGGAGGTCCCAAATAAGGGTGTGCCTAAAGGGGAGCGCCAGAGTGAGCACTGATACAGTGACTACTACTACTCCTATGCTCAACACCATCAATGCACCTGTCCCCTCCCCTCCTGGGCTTACTACATTGCCATTTGGGGTAGGGCATTCCATATAACTGTGAAAAAAAAACTTTCCTGTATTGATGTTTAAATTGCCATCCACGAATAAAGCATCATGATCAACTTCCCCTGCTCCTTTGTAGATTCATTGGAATGAATAACTCATGTGCCCATTCTCTGCTTGCAGGAACCATCCATTTGTGCTATTGATTTCCATATTTCTGCTCCATCATAGGAGCAGAAAAATGACAATAACGGAAGTTCTGGATTCGGCACATAACTAACCAGAGTGGAGCCATCCAGAACTTTTTTATCTTCTATTTTTGCGAAGAAGGCCCCATACTAAGCCTATGATACAGATGTGAACAAGCCCTAAATGAAATTGCCTCTAGGACATCTTTATTCCAAGCTGAATGTCACATTGGTGGCACATATCTGCTGCTGTCCCACTTCCCTGGGTGATTCAGCTCACCCTGCCTCTGCCACTGGTAAGACACTCACTGACTCGGGATGGATACTACTTTTTAAATTCTATTCAGGAGAATGTAGTATTCTTCAGAAAGGCAAATACACAACAGCTGCATCTAGAAATTTACTGGTGATGTCATCTCTGTTTTAAGATGCTTTCTTTCCTTATCTTCTGTTTTTAAGCCTGGCCATCATTAACAATTGTTATCAGCCAAGTGTCTACAGAAGTTGGGGGTATGGTGAGTAATTGCCCTTATACATTACCAGCCGTATATATCGCCTCATATGTTGCTAGTAATGCTTGTCCCATCCAGTACATTGTCTTACACACTGCTGCCATACACTGGCTGACGCATATTCAATGTCTATTGCCAACCATACAGTGCCCAAAAGCTCCAAACATGCCTTCACATTGCCTAATAGATATACTGTGCTGAACTTCGCCAGCTATAGAGGTCCTCATACATTGCTGCCCCTTTCCAAGGTCTCAGATACAGATATGATCAGGGACAGCAGCTTCCCATTCCTTGTGTCCTTGTTTCCATTTGTCACAGCACTGACAGGCCATTGCAATGGGAGGGCGGTGGAGCAGATGCTAGAAGGTGCAGGTCATAGCCGGAGGTGAAATGCTACTCTCACCTCTTGGCAGATGAATCGCACAGCAGATGGCTCCCGAAAGCCACAGTTTTCAACTTTATTCACATCCTGCAGACCTGTTGAAAAGCCCACAATCTGCTCTGGACAAAAAAGTGTGTTTTTTTTTCTTTTTTCTTTTTTAACATCCATAAGAAAATACTTTTATTCTTCTTAAAATGACAATTCTGCAGCGCCTTTTCTTAAGGCCTCTTGCACACGACCTTATAGCTTTTTCAGTGTTTTGCAGTCCGTTTTTCATGGATCCGCTGTTCCGTTTTTTGTTTCCGTTGTGGCATATACAGTATACAGTAATTACATAGATAAAATTGGGCTGGGCATAACATTTTCAATAGATGGTTCTGCAAAAAATGGAACGGAAACAGAAGACATACGGATGCATTTCCGTATGTGTTCCGTATTTTTGTGGACCCATTGACTTGAATGGAGCCACGGAACGTGATTTGCGGGCAATAATAAGTTCTATCTTTAAACGGAACGGAAAAACGGAAATAAGGAAACGGAATGCATACGGAGTACATTCCGTTTTTTTTGCGGAACCATTGAAATGAAAGTTCCGTATACGAACCCTATACAGAACGCAAAAAACGGCCAGTAAACGGGGAAAAAAAACGGTCGTGTGCAGGGGGCCTAATGCTGTATCCATCAGGCAACCACAATTTTTAAACAGGTTAAAAAAATCATTGTTTGCGGTCGGCAGATTGTGCTGTCTAATCAATGATTCTGTATGGGGACAAGCGATGGGATTCACGTGCCCACCTATCCTTTGGTGGAACTTGATGGACATGTCTTTTTTTCAACTGTATTAACTATGTAACTATGCTGGCATTAACTATTGCTCCTCGTCATACTGTGGAGGAGATCACTGCATGTAATAGCAGCGGTCTCCTCCTCTGGTGATCAGGCAATCTCCGGGAAGCTATGTTTCCTTCCTAACAATTGTCAGCCCCATCTGTTGGTCTAATACCAGCCTTAGAACTCTGCACTGTGCTATTCCTCTATTGGAACCATTGGATGTATTTAAATACATTGATAATTGGTTGTTACTGTCCCCTTTTCATTAGGGTATGTCCCTGCTCAATGTCAGCACTGATTGGACAGAATCAGAGTGTATATGACATGCCCATTGGTAAGGAGAATAGTAACACTTATTTGTCAGTTCATTCCTATCTTTCCAGGAGCGATATTATACATGCCAGAGCACAGTGGTGGACTGGGGACTGTAGGAAGGCACAAGGGTCCGTCATTGATGGAAGGTATGTGTCACCGAGATTGCTGGCCTTGGTGAGGTAAGAGCCAGTAATTTTAAGTGTCAGCGGCAGTTAGTGCTGACTGACACTATTTGTTATTTAGCAGCTGATCCGGGCCGGCTCTTACTGGGAGCAGCCAAAGTGCAGGGTGGGTGGCTGCTCCCCATGCTCCAGGCCGGGTTTTGGCTGGGATATAAAAACCCAGCCAGCAGTCTCAGCTGTGTGGATTTTACCTCCATCTGACAGTGAGGCCTCTTTCACACTACCCTTTTTTTTTTTCCGTCTTGCGGGCCGTTTTTTGCGTTCCACATACGGTCCGTATATGGAACCATTCATTTCAATGGGTCCGCAAAAAAAAACGGAATGTACTCAGTGTGCATTCCGTTTCCGTATCTCCGTTCCGTGCAAAGATAGAACATGTCCTATATTTGGCCGCATTAAAGTCAATGGGTCCGCCAAAAAAATGGAATGCATACGGAAATGCATCCGTATGTCTTCTGTATCCGTTCTGTTTTTTGCGGAACCATCTATTGAAAATGTTATGCCCAGTTTCTTCTATGTAATTACTGTATACTGTTAATGCCATACGGAAAAACGGAAACCGAAACAGAAACACAACGGAAACAAAAAAACGGAACAACGGATCCGTGAAAAACGGACTGCAAAACACTGAAATAGCCATACGGTAGTGTGAAAGAGGCTTGAAGCTGTGGAGCCTCTGTGCTGAAGGCTGAGCTTTCAGCTGGGTGTGAACTGACACCTAGGATTCCAGGTGACCATTATTTTGTCTTGTTGTAAACAAGCACAAAGACTATTATGTTATTATGTTTTGCTGTGTGTGAACAAGCACCAAGTCTGTTGTGTTTTTTGCTAAGTGTGAATAAAACACGGAAGTTGATTTACAACCTGGTTCCTTGCCTCTCTACTGCGTCCGCTAACCTGTCTACCAGAGCAAAACTCCACAGGACTTAGGGCTCATGCACACGACAGTATTTTGCGTTCAGTATACTGGCCGTTTTTTGAGTTCAGTATGCGGTACATATACTGAACCATTCATTTCAATGGTTCAGCAAAAAAAACTGAAGTGTCTCCGTGTGCATTCCGTTTCAGTATTTCCGTACCGTGAAAAGATAGAACATGTCCTATTCTTGTCCGTAAATCACGGTGCTTGGCTCCATTCAAGTCAATGGGTCCGCAAAAAAAAAAACGGAACACATACAGAAATGCATCCGTATGTCTTCCGTATCCGTTCCGTTTTTGTTGAACCATCTATTGAAAATGTTATGCCCAGCCCAATTTTCTCTATGTAATTACTGTATACACCATATGGAAAAACGGAACAAAAAAAAAGAAAGGAAACGGAAACAAAAAACGGAACAACGGATCCGTAAAAAACGGACCGCAAAATACTGAAAAAGCCATACTGTCGTGTGCATGATCCCTTAAATTGACGATGCAAAACAAAAACTTAAAGTTACCCCATATTGTAAGAGGGGGGGGGAGCACAAATCGGTAGGGCCAACAAAAGTAGATGAGGTCAACACAAGTAGGAGGAGTCACTAATACCACAGTGCAGCACAATATCATTCCAGCAGAATTACAATATACTACCCCAGAAGCTGTCCCCTTGTGGTAGCCATCAATAGCTGTCACGTTCTGTACTCCACCTACTCCAATCGTCTCTATTTAAGATGTTGAGCTGGGGACTTAGGAGGTGAGATGCGGGCCGCAGCATCAAGCAAAACCTACTTTTAGAATTCTGCCTGGACTGCCCCTAGCAATGATCCTATAGTGCCCTAGTAGTATGCTCCCCAAATGGGCAAGGAAAAAAATAAAAACTACTTTACCTCAGTGCCATTCCATGTCAACTTATCCAGCCCACAGCTTGAGACATCTGTATCCCTGTGCCATTTGTACACTGCCTCATATAGTGGTCTGTGGCCTATGAAGGTGAATAGCAGGTCAGGGAGCCATGGGTTCTTGTGGCCCTCCGTAGTATTCCACAATATCAGTGTCCTGGGCACAGCCATACAGTAGAATTCAGTGGGGCATCTGCTGCCGCCAGCCAGGTACATAAGTACCTGATGCTCTCAGCATTAATTACCACTGACAGCCTCAGATCATTATGTACCAGGGCAGTGAGGAGCAGTCAGGTGGTCCCCTGGGCCTCTGCCCCCTGGGAAATTTTCCTGTAGGTTCCATGTCTCGTCCATAAAGTAGTGTGACAGGGTGAAAAAAAGTTCTGACAACCACATTGAGCACTTTTCTGATTCAGAGCAGCAGCCCAGGGGCGTAGCTATAGGGGAAACATGGGAAGCAACTGTTTTGGGGCCCAAAATCAAAAGGGGCCAACCCAGGAGGAGGACTAAAAGATTTTTATTGCCAGGGCTCCCTCACCAGTATACAGACATTATACTCAGCCGTCCCATTACCCAACTCTGGAAATGTATTTATACTGTAAAATGTGCATTACCTTTCGAGACGAGTCGGTTTGGTTAGTATGAATTTAAGAGTCCGGTACAGATCCCGTTTACACATTATCAGCCATTAGAATGTGAAAGGCCTCTGGTGAAATTATCACCTTACCTCTTAAGTCAACAGCAACCATCCAGTGATAGAACACAGCACTTAACGCCACATTGTTTTATTACTATAATTACATCAAGCGCACAGTAACCGTCCTGAGAGATAAGATTAAAGGAGGCTAACCTTGGGAAATTTGGCGAAGACAACCTGGATTTATGTACTGTTTTGGTGTGTTTGGACATTAAGCTCAATTTCTTTGCTTCTTGAGAAAAAAAACTAGGGTATAAGAAAAATACAGCTGCCAACATAGATCAGCCTGAGCCTGCCGATGTGACCAGCATATATTCTAAACTATACGTATTGTTTGAGAGTACCTCACGGGTTTGTCTGAGTGAGATGATGCTTTCATGCTCTGGGATATTATTTCTTTGATTATTTCATTGATTGTTGGGCTACATTTTAAAGAATACTGAATATATTTTAAGCTTACACGTCCTTTACGGATGTGCTCATTACCTTCAGACTAGAAACCTTGATTGTAGTGTAAAAATAACTTTCATTCTAAAAGGGGTTGTCCGACCCCCAAAACAATTCTAATTAGGTCCTGAAAGTGATTAGCATAAAGAAATAAAACCACCCACCTGTTGACTGGTTCTCCATTCCAAGGCGGAGGGTCTTGTCCTTGCCGCTCCCGGTCCACTGTGGATCAGAAGTGTCACATGCACCACTGCAGCCATTCGCTGGCCTCAGAATACATGTTCCATTAGGGACATTCACACAGCTGGCAGACAAATACATAGTTGTAGTATGAATTGTATTATGCTTTGTACAAGCAGCAATATTGCACATATAAAAGTGTAAGTGTAGGGCCACAGGGTCAGCTTTCCTGATGCAGTTTTGGAAGCCAAAATCAAAAATGGATTAAAAAAGGAGAGAAAATAAAGACAGATAAAACTTTTCCTCTCTTTTTTTTAATTCACTCTTAGTTTTGTCTTCAAAAAACTGCATCAGGAAACCTGACCATGTGGTTGTACCCCCTGGCAATCCGGACGCATACGGATGCATTTGTCAGATGGATCCGGATGCGGATCTGGAAGATCCAGTATTTATTTATTTATAGAATTTTTAAAGATCTGCGCATGCGTGGACCGGAAGAACGGATCCGTCAATGCGGCAATCTTAATGCATTTCAATGGAAAGTGTTCAGGATTTTTACAGCATGCTGCAGTATTTTCTACGGCCAAAAAACATAAGAGACTGAATTTATGCATCCTGATGCATACTGAAAGGAATGCTCTCCATTCAGAATGCATAAGGATAAGGCCTCATGCACACGACCGTTGTTGTGTTCCGTGTCCGTTATTCCTTTTTTTGTGATTTTCTGCGGACCCGTTGACTTTCAATGGGTCCGCTGAAAACTCGGCTAATGCACCGTTTGCCATTTGCATCCGTGATCCGTGGTTCCAGCCCGTCAAAAAATTATAACCTGTCCTATCTTTTTCACGGAAAACGGTTCGCAGACCCATTCAAGTCAATGGGACCGTGAAAAAACGCGGAGGCACACAAGATTGTCATCCGCGTCAGTTTTTTTTCCTATCATTTTCATGGCAAACTTGACTTTTACTTTCCTTCATGTCTGGTGATCCTCCAAAAATAAAGGATGACACATGGAAACAGAAACGGATCACGGAACAACGGAACCCCATTTTGTGGAACGGAACACAACGGTCGTGTGCATGAGGCCTAAAACTGATCAGTTGTTTCCGGTTTTCAGCCCCTAGGACAGAACTCAATACCGGAAAAGAAAAACGCTAGTGTGAAAGTACCCTTAGGTGCCCAACTGTACATCCCTCGGCCTCTGATTTTATATAGAGGCATACAGCATGCTTAATTTCCATTGTATTACAGAGGTAATTCCCTCTAAGCTTTTCCATGCAGTCATGCCATGGCAGACCAGTTGCTTATGGCACCATAGTACAGTTGATTGTGCCTCGGTACAGGGTCAGTGCTCATGACTGTGACATGCACATGATTTATAATACTCAGTGCTGCATCCTAACTTTAAAAAAGACTCCAGCACTGTAGATCTGTAAGCCCTGCCTACAGAAGTATTACTTTATTGATGCAAGGTAATGTCCTTGATATCTTGCCTCAGGGTGGGACTCCCTGATTGGCACACATTGCGCTAATGAAGTTTTTCTAATAAAGCTGAAAGATGGTTTCGCTTATCCCAATTACTTTTTTTTTTCTTTGCCTTTGTGCTTTGCTGTGGTAGTCCTTCCCTGCAGCGAAGAACAAAACGGAGACAACCTCTCAATTTTATCTTCACCATCTGGAATTCAATTTCAGTCATTTCTGTGCAGCATAAACTTGTCTGCCAGGACTGGGATCACAGTACCTCACTGTACACTAGTATATCTGAACTAGGTCTGTGTGCTGTCTTTTATCTTACAGGCTGCTCCGTGCTTGGGAAATCACGCTTCTTTTAAAGCATTTATGACTGCAGACAATATACTCCCAGATCTACTGTGACATGCTTCCTGCTCCAAATTACAAGACATGTGTTTAAAAGAATGAGACAAGTCTGAATATCAGTGTCTTTAAAGACGACATTGTCAGACTCCTCTGTAGAGTTTTGGTGAATCTATACTTAGTGCTCCCAACTGTTCAGCACAGGCAAAAACCTTAATTCCAAAAATGTAGAAAGAAAACAAAAAAAAAGGCTTGCTTGAAAAATCTGGGGCATTTGTCTATTAAGCTTCATTTGAAGTTCTCTAAACACCAGTGGGACTTTCTTCTTAGTTTCCTTAGTTGGGATAGAGAACCTATATTAACCATATAATAAAGCTAATAAAGGCTACGTTCACATTGGAATGTTTCCCTGAATGACCCTCACATGTCCTACAAGAGATGTCAGCAGAGGGCAGTTGTGACTTTTTCTTTGGATGACCTCTGATGTTTTCCTAAATGTAGAGAATGTGTTTAAAAAGTTACAGCTAATGTTGAGCATTATTAAAACAATCAAACCTGGAGCAGATTTCTTCGATTAAATAGCACCGAACATTTGTTAGCAGTTAAAAAGGAGGTCCAAGTATTATTGTTTTAATTGTGTTCAGTATCTGGTCCGTTTCCCAAGGACTTATTTGGACTTGTTTTGAGCCACATTATTTATTATTAAAGCACAATTCATTTCATGCCACTGTACATATGAAAGGTTGTATACATACAGTACATAATAAAAAAAACAAGTACAATGAGCATGAACAAAACAAGTTACAAACTGGTACAGAAGGAGAGATTGTAATCACCCAAGGGCTTACAATCCACAACGTATGCCTTATTCACACAGTGTCACTGCGGTGGTCCATGCCCGCCACCGTCTTGCTGTCCGGAGCAGGCACAGATGTCTTTCTATTCTCCCTGTGTCAACAAGGACTAGTACTCAGTGGACTGTCCTTCAGCACTGCAAATGTTAATCCTTCATTTGTGCTCTCAGCCTAGCTGTTGATTAAGGAGCTAATAAACCTTCCCATTTAGCTGGGCTGTGGATCCACCTATTCGCCTGAGCTTTGAGGTTATCTACCTCTTAATAACCAGTGAAGGGGATCTTGTCTGAATATCGGTGTACCGAACCTTGTCGGTCTACTGATTCTGCTCCTTGCTGCCTGTCCTGACCTTGTGACCTGAAATACACTTTACTCAGCCTGCCCTGATCTTGGAAATGCTATATGTAATATGCAAGTGCACAGCCTGCCGTAACTATTGGACTGTGGTAAGACTATGCTTTTTGCCTGAGTTCTTGGTGACTGATACTGCTTCTTTCTGCCTGCCTGGACCTTGGAGCTGTGACCTGGGTCTCTGACCAGCCACCAACTACATTAGGATTACCCCAGGTAGTGGCCTGGCTGGTTCCCTGCAGCGAAGACCAGATCCCTGTATTGTGGTTAAAGGGTGAATAACAGGGAACTGCCAGAACAACACCCTTAGGTTTAACTTAAAATCAAACTGGTTAGTTGGCATAGTGGGTCCACACCCACTGCGAAATACAGTAAGCTCAGGCCATCGACTCCCCTGACCCATCCCCAGTGGGCCTGTTAGAACTTCTCCAAGGGCTCGACCAGCAACATACAAGTCAAAACAGATCTTGTCCTATTACCTGATGTATCTACCTGTCTGGACTCTCTGACTATTGCCATAAAGGTACTGCAACAACTGGCTGCTGCTCCTACTCAGCAAGTTGCACTGATGAGAGAATTTGATCTCCGGTTATCTGCTCCTCCTCAGTTTGATGGAAATCGGAAGCCATGTTGTGGTTTTATAAAGCATGGTACTCTGCACTTCAAGCTGCTGTCCCACCCGTTTCCCAGCAATCTTAGTAAGATTGTCTCTATTATGTTACACCTCTCTGGTGAGGCCCTGGCCTGGATCAATCCACTGTGGGAGAGGAAATATCCCCTTACTAACCACTTAAAGGACTTCCTCGAGACCTTCTGGAGGGTATTCAATGAGCCCAGAAGCACCACTTCTGATGCTCCTCTCTGTTATTCCTTTACAAGGGAAGTTTATCTGTGGTTCAATACGCTATCCAGTTCTGAACATTGGCCTCAGAGATGAGATGGAATAATGAAGCTCTAGTGGTGGCTTTTTGGGATGGTTTGGCAGGTCAGATCAAAGACAAAGTGGCTGGGCGTGATATGCCGACTTCATTGGATGCATTGGTGTCTTTAGCCACACATATTGATCTACATTCCCAAGAACATCCTATGAGTCCTGAGCCCATATAGGTGGACCGACATAGGTTGTCTGATGAGGAATGAAGGCATTCAAAATCCAACAACCTTTGGTTGCACTATGAAGAAAAAGGACATTACCTCCATGCTTGCCCCAACAACCTGGGTAAACTACTCTCTAGCCTAGAGTAAGTAGCAGAGATGGCCTTAGGTGAAGACACTGTCTCTCCAAGACTAACTACTTCTGTGGAATTGTCATTTGAAGGTACATGAGTCACTGTAATTGCCCTCCTAGACTCTGGTTCAGCAGGAAACTTCCTGCATCAGGCCTTGGTGGACCAGTATCACCTTCCACTGCAATGTCTATAATGGTCTTTAACTGTAACTTCAGTGGATGCAAAGTCTCCTACTGAGACAATATAGTATATTACTGAACTTCTGGAACTTTGTGTGGGTACACTCCATGCACCTGGGTCTCCCCTGGCTCCCTCAACACTGTTGAGTGCTGGACTGGAATTCTCAACAGGTTTATCCAAGGTGCTTCTGGCCCAGTTAGCTACCATTCTGTCAACCGTGCAGTCTGCCAGCCCCATACCATAGTTACACTGATATCTTCAATGAGAAGGAGGCTGAAATGCAGGGCCTGTGCAAGGATTTTTGCCAACACAAGAGAAGCTACATTTTGGCGCCCCTTCCCCCCTCGCAGGTCACCTGGTCCCATCTTCAGCAGCTGACTTCTCCTCTGTGTGGTCCTGGTATCTTCTCTCTGCTTCAGACAATCGCTGGTTTGAGGACCGTATTTTTTGCCCTCTAAGACGCACCGGCCCATAAGATGTACCTAGGATTTAGAGGAGGATAATAAGAAAAAAATATTTTCCATTGCTCCTCAGGTAAGACTAGCAATCAGACCCCCAATGTTAATCAGACCTCAGATCAGACCCCCAATGCCTCAGATCAGCCCCCCATGTCAGCCATAAGCCCCCATTCATCACCCCCCCCCATGTCAGCCATGATGCCCCCCATTTCAGCCATCCATCATGCCCCCATGTCAGCCATCATGCCCCCATGTCGGCCATCAGGGGGCATGATTTTGTACAAGATCTTCAATCAAGATGGCAGCAGCCACCCCGTTGCAAGCAAAAGGAAGAAGTATGATTTTTTTTTTTTTTTTACACTATTTCAGGGAAGAAAGATTCGCTACCACGAAGCCCGACGAAATTTGGCTTTGCGGCTAATCAAATTTTTTGTGAAATTCGCTCAACACTATTGTTTATCTAGATGACATTCTGATTTATTCCCCAAACTTATCTAGACACTGCATTGATTGTATGCCAAATTTGAAAAGTGTGTGTTTGAGAAAACCTCCCTTCTGTTTTTAAGATACATCATATCCAACCAGGGTCTACAGATGGATCCTGATAAACTATCCCTCATCTTGAATTGGCTTTGACCCACCAGTCTTCGGGCCCATATACAGTGCTTTCTGGGATTTGCAAACTTATATAGGCAATTCATTTCTAATTTTCTTCACTAATTGTGCCCATCTCTGCCCTGACCAGGAAAGGAATAAATCAGAAAATATGGACTGCCGAGGCCAAATCTGCTTTTCAAACCCTTAAACAGGAACTTGCAAAAGTTCCAGCAGTCCATCACCCAGACATATCTAAACAGTTTTTCCTGGAGGTGGACTCATCCTCATTTGGAGCTGGAGCTATTCTTGCACAGAAAAACTTCACAGGTAAAATGGTCACTTGTGGTTATTTTTCGAAGGCCCTTTTGAATACTGAATGCAAGACAGGGAGACAGGGAGTTGGCCATCAAGCTATCCTTGGAAGAGTGGTGTCATTTGCCACTCATCTCATCATTATTTATACAGAACATAAAAACCTGACACATCTGCAATCAGCTCAGAGACTTAATCCTCGTCAGGCATTTTAGTCTGTTTTTTGCTTATTTTACTTTTCAGTTGCATTTCCGTCCTATAGAAAAGAATGTGAAAGCGGATATCCTATAAAGTTCCTTTGGCTCCTCTAATCAGAAGGAACCTCCTCAACATATTATAGACCCAACTTGCATCTCCGTTGCTCCAGTACTAATTAAAGATATTCCTTCAGGAATGACTTTTTGTTCCTTTACGTAGGCGGAAGAAAATTCTACTCTAGTGTCATGGGTCCAGGTTGGCAGGGCATCAAGAGGTGTGGAACACGTCACAGTTCATTTCTAAATACTATTGGTGGCCATGCCTCTGCCAACATGTTCAAGACTATATTCCTTCCCTTGCCTGTACCAGATGCTCCATGGCAACACATTGGAATGGATTTTGTTACTGATCTATGTTCCTCATCTGGCTGCACTGTGATCTGAGTAGTGGTTGATCACTTCTTTAAGATAGCACACTTTGTTTCTTTACCTGGAATACCTTCCACCATATAACTGGACTACTTATTTATTAAGAACATTTTCTGTCTGTTGGAATAGAGAAGGGAGATATGGATCTTGTATGGATGTTCACCTGGATCCTTAACCACCTCAGCCCCCAGTGCTTAAACACCCTGAAAGACCAGGCCACTTTTTACACTTCTGACCTACACTACTTTCACCGTTTATTGCTCGGTCATGCAACTTACCACCCAAATGAATTTTACCTCCTTTTCTTCTCACTAATAGAGCTTTCATTTGGTGGTATTTCATTGCTGCTGACATTTTTACTTTTTTTGTTATTAATCGAAATTTAACGATTTTTTTGCAAAAAAATGACATTTTTCACTTTCAGTTGTAAAATTTTGCAAAAAAAACGAGATCCATATAGAAATTTTGCTCTAAATTTATAGTTCTACATGTCTTTGATAAAAAAAAAATGTTTGGGTAAAAAAAAAATGGTTTGGGTAAAAGTTATAGCGTTTACAAACTATGGTACAAAAATGTGAATTTCCGCTTTTTGAAGCCGCTCTGACTTTCTGAGCACCTGTCATGTTTCCTGAGGTTCTACAATGCCCAGACAGTACAAACACCCCACAAATGACCCCATTTCTGAAAGTACACACCCTAAGGTATTCGCTGATGGGCATAGTGAGTTCATAGAACTTTTTATTTTTTGTCACAAGTTAGCGGAAAATGATGATTTTTTTTTTTTTTTTTCTTACAAAGTCTCATATTCCACTAACTTGTGACAAAAAATAAAAAGTTCTATGAACTCACTATGCCCATCAGCGAATACCTTGGGGTCTCTTCTTTCCAAAATGGGGTCACTTGTGGGGTAGTTATACTGCCCTGGCATTCTAGGGGCCCAAATGTGTGGTAAGGAGTTTGAAATCAAATTCAGTAAAAAATGACCTGTGAAATCCGAAAGGTGCTCTTTGGAATATGGGCCCCTTTGCCCACCTAGGCTGCAAAAAAGTGTCACACATCTGGTATCTCCGTACTCAGGAGAAGGTGGGGAATGTGTTTTGGGGTGTCATTTTATATATACCCATGCTGGGTGAGAGAAATATCTTGGCAAAAGACAACTTTTCCCATTTTTTTATACAAAGTTGTCATTTGACCAAGATATTTATCTCACCCAGTATGGGTATATGTAAAAAGACACCCCAAAACACATTCCTCAACTTCTCCTGAGTACGGGGATACCAGATGTGTGACGCTTTTTTGCAGCCTAGGTGGGCAAAGGGGCCCATATTCCAAAGAGCACCTTTCGGATTTCACTCCTCATTTTTTCCTGAATTTGATTTCAAACTCCTTACCACACATTTGGGCCCCTAGAATACCAGGGCAGTATAACTACCCCACAAGTGACCCCATTTTGGAAAGAAGACACCCCAAGGTATTCCGTGAGGGGCATGGCGAGTTCCTAGAATTTTTTATTTTTTGTCACAAGTTAGTGGAAAATGATGATTTTTTTTTTTTTTTTTTTTTTCATACAAAGTCTCATATTCCACAAACTTGTGACAAAAAATAAAAACTTCCATGAACTCACTATGCCCATCAGCGAATACCTTGGGGTCTCTTCTTTCCAAAATGGGGTCACTTGTGGGGTAGTTATACTGCCCTGGCATTCTAGGGGCCCAAATGTGTGGTAAGTAGGTAAATGACCTGTGAAATCCGAAAGGTGCTCTTTGGAATGTGGGCCCCTTTGCCCCCCTAGGCTGCAAAAAAGTGTCACACATCTGGTATCTCCGTACTCAGGAGAAGTTGAGGAATGTGTTTTGGGGTGTCTTTTTACATATACCCATGCTGGGTGAGATAAATATCTTGGTCAAATGCCAACTTTGTATAAAAAAATGGGAAAAGTTGTCTTTTGCCAAGATATTTCTCTCACCCAGCATGGGTATATGTAAAATGACACCCCAAAACACATTCCCCAACTTCTCCCGATTACGGAGATACCAGATGTGTGACACTTTTTTGCAGCCTAGGTGGGCAAAGGGGCCCATATTCAAAAGAGCACCTTTCGGATTTCAAAGGTCATTTTTTACAGAATTTGATTTCAAACTCCTTACCACACATTTGGGCCCCTAGAATGCCAGGGCAGTATAACTACCCCACAAGTGACCCCATTTTGGAAAGAAGAGACCCCAAGGTATTCGCTGATGGGCATAGTGAGTTCATGGAACTTTTTATATTTTGTCACAAGTTAGTGGAATACGAGACTTTGTATGAAAAAAAAAAAAAAAAAAAAAAAAAATAAGCATTTTCCACTAACTTGTGACAAAAAATAAAAAATTCTAGGAACTCGCCATGCCCCTCACGGAATACCTTGGGGTGTCTTCTTTCCAAAATGGGGTCACTTGTGGGGTAGTTATACTGCCCTGGCATTTTCCAGGGGCCCTAATGTGTGGTAAGTAGGTAAATGACCTGTGAAATCCTAAAGGTGCTCTTTGGAATATGGGCCCCTTTGCCCACCTAGGCTGCAAAAAAGTGTCACACATGTGGTATCTCCGTATTCAGGAGACGTTGGGGAATGTGTTTTGGGGTGTCATTTTACATATACCCATGCTGGGTGAGAGAAATATCTTGGCAAAAGACAACTTTTCCCATTTTTTTATACAAAGTTGGCATTTGACCAAGATATTTCTCTCACCCAGCATGGGTATATGTAAAATGACACCCCAAAACACATTCCCCAACTTCTCCTGAGTACGGCGATACCAGATGTGTGACACTTTTTTGCAGCCTAGATGCGCAAAGGTGCCCAAATTCCTTTTAGGAGGGCATTTTTAGACATTTGGATACCAGACTTCTTCTCACGCTTTGGGGCCCCTAGAATGCCAGGGCATTATAAATACCCCACATGTGACCCCATTTTGGAAAGAAGACACCCCAAGGTATTCAATGAGGGGCATGGCGAGTTCATAGAAATTTTTTTTTTTTGGCACAAGTTAGCGGAAATTGATATTTTTTATTTTTTTCTCACAAAGTCTCCCGTTCCGCTAACTTGGGACAAAAATTTCAATCTTTCATGGACTCAATATGCCCCTCACGGAATACCTGGGGGTGTCTTCTTTCCGAAATGGGGTCACATGTGGGGTATTTATACTGCCCTGGCATTCTAGGGGCCCTAAAGCGTGAGAAGAAGTCTGGAATATAAATGTCTAAAAAATTTTACGCATTTGGATTCCGTGAGGGGTATGGTGAGTTCATGTGAGATTTTATTTTTTGACACAAGTTAGTGGAATATGAGACTTTGTAAGAAAAAAAAAAAAAAAATCCGCTAACTTGGGCCAAAAAAATATCTGAATGGAGCCTTACAGAGGGGTGATCAATGACAGGGGGGTTGATCAATGACAGGGGGGTGATCAATGACAGGGGGGTGATCAGGGAGTCTATATGGGGTGATAACCACAGTCATTGATCACGCCCCTGTAAGGCTTCATTCAGACGTCCGGATGCGTTTTGCGGATCCGATCCATCTATCAGTGCATCCGTAAAAATCATGCGGACGTCTGAATGGAGCTTTACAGGGGGGTAATCAATGACAGGGGGGTGATCAGGGAGTCTATATGGGGTGATCACCACAGTCATTGATCACGCCCCTGTAAGGCTTCATTCAGACGTCCGGATGCGTTTTGCGGATCCGATCCATCTATCAGTGCATCCGTAAAAATCATGCGGACGTCTGAATGGAGCTTTACAGGGGGGTAATCAATGACAGGGGGGTAATCAATGACAGGGGGGTGATCAGGGAGTCTATATGGGGTGATCACCACAGTCATTGATCACGCCCCTGTAAGGCTTCATTCAGACGTCCGGATGCGTTTTGCGGATCCGATCCATCTATCAGTGCATCCGTAAAAATCATGCGGACGTCTGAATGGAGCTTTACAGGGGGGTAATCAATGACAGGGGGGTAATCAATGACAGGGGGGTAATCAGGGAGTCTATATGGGGTGATCACCACAGTCATTGATCATGCCCCTGTAAGGCTTCATTCAGACGTCCGGATGCGTTTTGCGGATCCGATCCATCTATCAGTGCATCCGTAAAAATCATGCGGACATCTGAATGGAGCTTTACAGGGGGGTAATCAATGACAGGGGGGTGATCACCACAGTCCTTGATCATGCCCCTGTAAGGCTTCATTCAGACGACCGGATGCGTTTTGTGGATCCGATCCATGTATCAGTGCATCCGTAAAAATCATGCGGACATCTGAATGGAGCTTTACAGGGGGGTGATCAGGGAGTCTATATGGGGTGATCACCACAGTCATTGATCATGCCCCTGTAAGGCTTCATTCAGACGTCCGGATGCGTTTTGCGGATCCGATCCATCTATCAGTGGATCCGTAAAAATCATGCGGACGTCTGAATGGAGCTTTACAGGGGGGTAATCAATGACAGGGGGGTAATCAATGACAGGGGGGTGATCAGGGAGTCTATATGGGGTGATCACCACAGTCATTGATCACGCCCCTGTAAGGCTTCATTCAGACGTCCGGATGCGTTTTGCGGATCCGATCCATCTATCAGTGGATCCGTAAAAATCATGCGGACGTCTGAATGGAGCTTTACAGGGGGTTGATCAATGACAGGGGGGTAATCAATGACAGGGGGGTGATCAGGGAGTCTATATGGGGTGATCAGGGGTGATTAGGGGTGATCAGGGGCTAATAAGGGGTTAATAAGTGACGGGGGGGGGTGTAGTGTAGTGTAGTGGTGCTTGGTGCTACTTTACTGAGCTACCTGTGTCCTCTGGTGGTCGATCCAAACAAAGGGGACCACCAGAGGACCAGGTAGCAGGTATATTAGACGCTGTTATCAAAACAGCGTCTAATATACCTGTTAGGGGTTAAAAAAAACACATCTCCAGCCTGCCAGCGAACGATCGCCGCTGGCAGGCTGGAGATCAACTCTCTTACCTTCCGTTCCTGTGAGCGCGCGCGCCTGTGTGCGCGCGTTCACAGGAAATCTCGCCCATCGCGAGATGACGCGTATATGCGTGACTGTGCGCAGGGCTGCCACCTCCGGAACGCGATCCTGCGTTAGGCGGTCCGGAGGTGGTTAACATACTCACTCAATCGCTGCATCAAGTGTCCAACAGCACTTAGACGTCTAGGGGTTATATAATAGAATAATATTCCGAATGCTCTTTGTTAGTTTTATAATGTTTGAAGTAGATCTATATTGCTATGCCCAATACAAGCACAGGTGGTTAGTACTTTTACAAATAGTGTCAGTGAAAGTACAGTATTTATACACAAAGCAGTGCCATGCTGGACAGCAGGAAAGTTGGGTGGTATTACATGATGTAATGCCCCATATTATTGTCAATATATGCTGAACACCGCCAGAACCTACCAGATCCCATTCACTATAATGGGTCTGTTGGGTTCCAGCGTGAGTACTGCCATTTTGTAGAGCAAAATACTGCTGCACAAGGTGGGGCAGGGGAGAAGTTAGGGAGGGTAGTAAGAGGAGCCAGGGCATAAAGTGGGGGAGACTGGGAACGGGCATGGGGGCCCAATCTAAATTCTTGCTATGGGGCCCAATGATTTCTGTGTATGCCCCTGACACAAAGGTGTTACATAACACTACTACAACCCCTGCAATCTGCATGGACAACAACTGTGGTTTATGACCCTCTCACACCACACATCATTATCTTGCTGGTCAATCAACAAACAGAAGTCCATTGAATTTTCCTTTTACTGGAATGATTAACTAGTAGATTCTAGACTAACTGGCCAGCCAGAAAAACTCTGGAACTTTCCTTTACTGGCATCTGACTCAATTTTCTATTCGTTATACCTCACATATCTGTCTACTACATACAGTTAGGTCCATAAATATTGGGACATCGACACAATTCTAACATTTTTGGCTCTATACCCCACCACAATGGATTTGAAATGAAACAAACAAGATGTGCTTTAACTGCAGACTGTTAGCTTTAATTTGAGGGTATTTACATCCAAATCAGGTGTACGGTGTAGGAATTACAACAGTTTGCATATGTGTCTCCCGCTTTTTAAGGGACCAAAACTAATGGGACAATTGGCTTCTCAGCTGTTCCATGGCCAGGTGTGTGTTATTCCCTCATGATCCCAATTACAATGAGCAGATAAAAAGGTCCAGAGTTCATTCAAGTGTGCTATTTGCATTTGGAATCTGTTGCTGTCAACTCTCAAGATGAGATCCGAAGAGCTGTCACTATCAGTGAAGCAAGCCATCATTAGGCTGAAAAAACACAACAAACCCATCAGAGAGATAGCAAAAACATTAGGCGTGGCCAAAACAACTGTTTGGAACATTCTTAAAAAGAAGGAACGCACCGGTGAGCTTAGCTACACCAAAAGACCCGGAAGACCACGGAAAACAACTGTGCTGGATGACCAAAGAATTCTTTACCTGGTGAAGAAAACACCCTTCACAACAGTTGGCCAGATCAAGAACACTCTCCAGGTGGTAGGTGTATGTGTGTCAAAGTCAACAAATCAAGAGAAGACTTCACCAGAGTGAATACAGAGGGTTCACCACAAGATGTAAACCATTGGTGAGCCTCAAAAACAGGAATGCCAGATTCGAGTTTGCCAAATGACATCTAAAAAAACCTTTACAGTTCTGGAACAACATCCTATGGACAGATGAGACCAAGATCAACTTGTACCAGAGTGATGGGAAGAGAAAAGTATGGAGAAGTATGGAGAAGGAAAGGAACTGCTCATGATCCTAAGCATACCACCTCATCAGTGAAGCATGGTGGTGATAGTGTCATGGCATGGGCATGTATGGCTGCCAATGGAACTGGTTCTCTTGTATTTATTGATGATGTGACTGCTGACAAAAGCAGCACGATGAATTCTGAAGTGTTTCGGGCAATATTATCTGCTCATATTCAGCCAAATGCTTCAGAACTAATTGGACGTCTCTTCACAGTGCAGATGGACAATGACCCAAAGCATACTGCAAAAGCAACCAAAGAGTTTTTTAAGGGAAAGAAGTGGAATGTTATGCAATGGCCAAGTCAATTACCTGACCTGAATCCGATTGAGCATGCATTTCACTTGCTGAAGACAAAACTGAAGGGAAAACGTCCCAAGAACAAGAAGGAACTGAAGACAGTTGCAGTAGAGGCCTGGCAGAGCATTACCAGGGATGAAACCCAGCATCTGGTGATGTCTATGCTCAGGCTGTAATTGACTGCAGGCTGTAATTCACTGCAAAGGATTTGCAACCAAGTATTAACAAGTGAAAGTTTGATTTTATGATTATTATTCTGTCCCATTACTTTTGGTCCCTTAACAAATGGGAGGCACATATGCAAACTGTTGTAATTCATACACCGTTCACCTGAGTTGGATGTAAATACCCTCAAATTAAAGCTGACAGTCTGCAGTTAAAAAACATCTTGTTTGTTTCATTTCAAATCCATTGTGGTGATGTATAGAGCCAAAAATATTAGAATTGTGTCGATGTCCCAATATTTATGGACCTGTCTGTATATGGCCATTTAATTTTTTTTTTTTTTTTATATTCACCCACACACATATACTTAAATTGCAATACATTGATTCCAATCACTGTCTTTTCACCAATCAGCACAGTCTTTTGTGTGAGGCAACCCAAATCCTTTTTGATGAGGTCCACTGTCCTCTCAGGTTACTGACAGTCCTGGACCCTGTGAATATTTTGTTGGTAACCCATATTAGAATGTCTATCACACTCCACCTTCCTGCCTTCAGTGGCCACAATGTCCACTCTGAGTGAGTCTGGCGAGTGCTTGACTGTCTTATTGCTTGTAGAAAGGCACAAGGGACCATCATAGATGGAAGATATGTGTCACCGAGGTTACTGGCCTCAGTGAAGTAGGAGCCAGTAGTGCATATGTCCGCAGCAGTTGCTGATGGACACTTTGATAGTTAGCATAGCTGTGAAAAGCTAATCCGGTCCGGCTCTTACTGGGAGCAGCCAAAGTGCAGGGTGGGTGGCTGTTCCCCATGGTCCAGGCCGGGTTTTGACGGGCTTAAAAAAAGTCAGCCAGCAGGGTCAGGGGTGTGATTACCTGGCTGATGGTGGAGCTCTGTGTAGCGGTGTGTTTTTGGAGCTGAGTGAAAACCGGAGGGTCTCTGCTGAGAGATAAAGGACAAAGCAAGGTCCCCATCCACTCCGTGGGGAGTACGGTACTGTGCCCTAAAACTTCCTATGTGATTGTTCAAATTCAAGACTGAATAGTTTTTCTTTGAGTGTCGGCTGAAGTAAGCTGATCACTACCGCCTGTTGAATTGTGGTGTGCCAACAATAAAATACATTTATTACTATTTCCACCACTAAAAGGCTACTGTGTATTTATCTGAAGGCTACCATTTGGGAAATCCCTACATGCTTTAAACTGTCACTCTTATTCCAAGGTAGCATTCAGATGTTGTTTCCTTCTGCAACGTGGCTGTTTCCTGGCACTTCAGTTACTTCTAGAGATAAGCAAATGCTTTAAAAATTTTATTTGGCTGGTTAGCAGAATTATTTTTTAAAATTTGGTTTGATCCGAATATATTTGCGGTGAATAGCGTTAAAAAACAGCTATTTCCTGGCTGCAGAGAGCCTTTATAGTGGTGTAGAACACTGTGCAGTAACAGGCATAGGGAGTCTGCTGTGGTAGTGAAATAATACTGTCAGTATGACATGCAGATAGCAGGCATCACTGTTAGAATTACTGCATACTTCACTTATTTTGACAGACACGGGACCAAAACTGACCAAATAACTCAAGTATGAACTCTGCCTTACAGGTTGATGTTAGCGCCAAGAAGAAGCGCACTCCTTTTACACCGTCATCAGCTGATTCCACATAGATGTCCACAGAACTTGTTCTATTAAACACTTATACAAGTAGAGCCCCCCGACAGAGTGCATAGGGTGTCAGCAGTAAGTTTGTGTTGACGTCACTGATCCGTCAGAACAATAACCCCTAAAAAACTAATCTTGTCTGTTGAGCATCTGCCTTCACAAGGTCAGCATTTGGTCAGTAATCCATCAGTATTGCTAATGCCAAAAAAATATGAGTTAATCCAAAACAGAGACGACTCATGAAATGAATATTTGCATGTCTTCTGTGTTTTGTACCCACTCCTGCTTTTGGCTACCATAATTACAAGCCAATTCTGATGGGACCATACAGGACTTACAGCTGCTAAACAGACAGGTTCCGTTGTGCATCTCATTTTCCCTTCATTCTGACAGATCAGAAGAAGGGTCAAATAAATGATGATGTCATCCAGGTGAAAGGCAAAATAGTGGACCAGTTATGAAGTGGGGAGGGTGGGAACAGCATGAGACGTCCACAGAGTGGCCCTATGAGATAGTGGTTAAGTGGAAGCAGCATGAGGTGACCATAGAGTGGCCCAATGACAGAGTATGGAGGTGGCGGCAGCATCAGGAGGCCACAGAGCGGCAAGGTGACACAAAGTGAAGGTGGCAGTTGCATCAAAGTGGCCCAATGCCAGAGTCTGGAGGTGGCTCCAGCATCAGGAGGGGGCCATAGAGTGGAACAATGACAGTGTGGAGTTGGCGGCAGCATCAGGAGGCCACACAGCGGCACAGTGACAAAATTTGGAGGTGGTGGCAGCATCAGGAAGCCACAGAGTGGCAAGGTGACATAACATGGAGGTGGCAGCAGCATCAGAAGACCATAGAGTGGCAAGGTGACATGAAGTGGAGGGGGCAGCAGCATGAAGAGACCACAGAGTGGCAAGGTGACAGTGTGGAAAAGGCAGCAGCATCAGGAGACCACAGAGTGGCAAGGTGAAATAGTGTGGAGGCGACAGAAGCATAAGGAGACCACAGGGTGGCAAGGTGACAGTGTGAAGGTGGCAGCAGCATCCAGAGGCTACAGAGCGGCAAGGTGACATACTGTAGAGGTGGCAGCAGCATCAGGAGACCACAGAGTGGCAAGGCGACAGTGTGGAGGTGGCAGCACCATGAGAAAACCACAGAGTGGCAAGGTGACATAGTGTGCAGCTGGAAGCAGCATAAGGAGACTAGTGTTGGGCGCGAATATTTGAATCGCGAATATTAATTGCAAATATCGGCACTTTGAGAATTTGCAAATATTTAGAATATAGTGATATATATTTAGAATTTTGAATATTCTAGATTTTTTTGTTCATCAGTAACCTCCCTTCTTGCTTGTGGGCCAATGAGAAGGCTGCAATATCTTTGTCAGAGCTTAGCAACCGATAAAAAAGCTGCCTACCCCATTGCTATATAAGAACATCCCCAGCAGCCAATTTCTACAGTTTTTTTTAAAGTTCTGAGAGAGAGCAGTGTCATTGCTGTGGTCTGTGCTTTCCACACTACATTAGAGATATATATATATATATATATATATATATATATATATATATATACACATATACATATACATATATACACACACACATAAAGAATTATTAGGAACACCATACTAATAGGGTGTTGGACCCCCTTTTGCCTTCAGAACTGCCTTAATTCTACGTGGCATTGATTCAACAAGGTGCTGATAGCATTCTTTAGAAATGTTGGCCCATATTGATAGGATAGCATCTTGCAGTTGATGGAGATTTGAGGGATGCACATCCAGGGCACAAAGCTCCCGTTCCACCACATCCCAAAGATGCTCTATTGGGTTGAGATCTGGTGACTGTGGGGGCCATTTTAGTACAGTGAACTCATTGTCATGTTCAAGAAACCAATTTGAAATGATTTGAGCTTTGTGACATGGTGCATTATCCTGCTGGAAGTAGCCATCAGAGGATGGATACATGTTCTCATTCTGTTTACGCCAAATTCAGACTCTACCATTTGAATGTCTCAACAGAAATCGAGACTCATCAGACCAGGCAACATTTTTCCAGTCTTCAGTCCAATTTTCGTGAGCTCGTGCAAATTGTAGCCTCTTTTTTCTATTTGTAGTGGAGATGAGTGGTACCCGGTGGGGTCTTCTGCTTTTTTAGCCCATCCGCCTCAAGGTTGTGCGTGTTGTGGGTTCACAAATGCTTTGCTGCATACCTCGGTTGTAACAAGTGGTTATTTCAGTCAACGTTGCTCTTCTATCAGCTTGAATCAGTCGGCCCATTCTCCTCTGACCTCTAGCATCCACAAGGCATTTTTGCCCACAGGACTGCCGCATACTGGATGTTTTTCCCTTTTCACACCATTCTTTGTAAACCCTATACACATATATACACATACACACACACGTACACACACACAGTACAGACCAAAAGTTTGGACACACTTTCTCAAAGAGTTTTCTTTATTTTCATGACTATGAAGGCATCAAAACTATGAATTAACACATGTGGAATTATATACATAACAAACAAGTGTGAAACAACTGAAAATATGTCTTATTCTAGGTTCTTCAAAGTAGCCACCTTTTGCTTTGATTACTGCTTTGCACACTCTTGGTATTCTCTTGATGAGCTTCAAGAGGTAGTCCCCTGAAATGGTTTTCACTTCACAGGTGTGCCCTGTCAGGTTTAATAAGTGGGATTTCTTGCCTTATAAATGGGGTTGGGACCATCAGTTGCGTTGAGGAGAAGTCAGGTGGATACACAGCTGATAGTCCTACTGAATAGACTGTTTGAATTTGTATTATGGCAAGAAAAAAGCAGCTAACAGTCTATTCAGTAGGACTATCAGCTGTGTATCCACCTGACTTTTCCTCAACGCCACTGATGGTCCCAACCCCATTTATAAGGCAAGAAATCCCACTTATTAAACCTGACAGGGCACATCTGTGAAGTGAAAACCATTTCAGGGGACTACCTCTTGAAGCTCATCAAGAGAATACCAAGAGTGTGCAAAGCAGTAATCAAAGCAAAAGGTGGCTACTTTGAAGAACCTAGAATATGACATATTTTTAGTTGTTTCACACTTGTTTGTTATGTATATAATTCCACATGTGTTAATTCATAGTTTTGATGCAGTCATGAAAATAAAGAAAAAACTCTTTGAATTAGAAGGCGTGTCCAAACTTTTGGTCTGTACTGTGATATAATTATATATATATATATATATATATATATATATATATATATATATATATATATATATATATATATATATATATATATATTAGATAGAAGAGCAGCACACAAATAAAAGCTGGTGCAATTCCTTGAAGCAGACCACGGACCCGGTCCTTTTTAGATATATGCGAAAAAGGCCAAGACAGCACTCAAATATCCGTGAAAAAAAGGGTATTTTATTCACCCATGTGGTAACAGCAACGTTTCAGCTCACTCCATGGAGCCTTTGTCAACCCATAATACATAGTGCAAAGTCAAGTGCTTATATAAAGTACATGATTAGAAAAGTGATTACATGATTAAACATCAATATCTACAAAAACAGTGTTAAAAACGATGTACCGGAAGATGTGCATAATTATATCTCACTAAAAACCGTTCACCTCCTTGTACTTCTTCCCCAGCAGGCTGCTGGGTATTTGGAAGGCCTTGTATGCAGAGGGGGTGTCTTCCAGGCCTGGGCTACGCGCTACCACGGGTCTGTGGTCTTCGGCATCCACATCAGCCCCATCAACTGGTTCAGCAGAAACATCTTCCATCTTCTCTGCCACAGCCAGCACCACAGTGCCACCATCTCCAGTCCCATTTTTAACAGGCTCTGGCTTCATAACTTCCTTCAGAGAACTCTCCTCTTCAGGTTTCTCACCTTCCACCTGCTGCTCGAGAGCACCCTTATCTTTTAAGCTCATGAGATTTTCTGTCTCTGCTCCGAGTTGCTTGTTCAGCCTCTCCAATTCAGAACGCTCCTCAAGCGCTTCTTCCAGGTCTCTAGCCAAGGATTTGGCCTTGGTCTCCTTGTCCCAAGCATCAGTCTCTGTTTGGTCACGTTTTTCACCATATTGAGCTGAGACGTATTTCTCTTCAGCTAGGAGCCAGTCACACTTCTCCTGTTTCTTCGCTAGATTAGACATAACTTGCTTCTGGTTGTCCAGGTCCACCATCAGATCATCCAATTCTCGCTGAAGTTTGTTCTTGGTTTTCTCCACCTTTTCATATGTAACACCCTGTTTCTCCAGGCGCTGAACCATCAACTCCCTGTTTTTCAACAGTTTCTTTTCAGCTTTTTGCACAAGCTTGTTGGAAGTACCCCGCTTTTGGGCCTCCGGTTCCCGCTGCTCCTTGCTCGGCTCTGCTGCAGCAGATGTAGGAGTATCACCATTCTCTTTCTGGCTCTCCTTCTTTGCCCTTTCTGAAACCTTCTTCAGTTGCTCTGTGAAGACAGCTAGTCCCGTCTCTAACGTTTCTAGGGAGCGTGAGGAGAGAGACAGAGACAGAGAGAGACAGAGACATCATCCTCCTGTTTGCAGCTGTACTGTCCGGTCAGGTCATCTACAACTGTCTGGATATGGGCTTCAGACACTAAGCTGACGTCACCCGACTTAATTCTCATCTCGTCAGATATAACTGTCTGGTCGCTACTAGTAACCACCTTAGTTTTGCAGGACCTTGACATGGTAGCTTCAGTCTCTGAGTTGTTATCGGTCACAGCACATACGTCACATATACCGCTCGTGTCATTATTAATTCTGACCTCTAGGGGCACTAATGAGCTAATCCCCATCTGGGACACTACCTCAGTAACCATAAAACACTGTGGAGACTACATATCCACCTCTGGTACGTGCGGTACACCCTCTAGCCCTACCATATTTTCCTGCACATTCAAACACCGAGTTGGAGCTGTGCTTTGCTCCACACTACTTATATGCACTTCTTCAAATCTTTTGATCAAGTCATATAGATCTTCATGAAAAATAGCAGATGAAGAAAATAAAGCTTCATAATCATTAAAAATTTTACCACCAGGGGGCACTTCTCCCCTGACCACAACCTGCAATGGAAAAGGCATGTTATCAACATCAGATATTTCACATGACATCCCCCTTTCATTATGCACCTTATCTGCACCATTGTTTTTAATGGTCACTTCACTTAAAGGATTAGGTACGAGTCCTGCAGGAGTTTCGTCACTGACTGGAAACAATGGAAAATCACGGCCCAACATTCCCTCATGTATGAGCATATTTATAACATCAAGTTCACAAGTCCCAGTTCTCAGTGGAGTCTCACACTGAGTGAGAACCACTGGATAGTCCTTATTATCCGCATGACTGTCCAGCCCCTTTATTACTTTATCAGTCTCAGGTTTCACTATCGTGCTACCTCTTACCCGGGCTAGCATAGGATCTCTGAGTTTTGCCATCCCAAACCTAGCTTTTTTTATGTGCAATTTAGACAACATAGTAACCATCTCCCCTGCAGACTCCTGCGAGGGAGCAACCACAACAGGCTTACCCACCTGTTCAGACACAGCTTTTTTCACATTGTCACATTTTTGTAGCAGTTCCTCGACTGGGTGTCTTACCCCATACCGGCCCAGCAGGTAGCAACTGCCGCCGGCCCACTGTCACGGGGTCTGCCACACAATCAACAGGAACGTTCTTACCCCCTGATGTCACGGGTTCGGCAGTCTCGGGAGACAAGGACATTTCAGGGACATCTCTACCGTGATCATCATCCTTCTTCTGGACTTTGGAAACCTGCCCCTTGTTCATGGTACCACGATCACCTGCAGAATCCGTGATGAAACCGTTGCTACTGGAAACGCCCTGGCCTTGAGTCCAGACTTTTCCCGGACGGTCACTCCAACCGCACCCTTTAGTACTCTGTGCACATTTGCAGGAAATATAAGAACTCCTGAGAGCCAAACCGCTCTCCACCTCCTTTTCTTCCCATTGGTTGCCCTTGGCAACGGCATATGTGTTTGTCTCCGGAACTCCAACCGCAGAACTTGAAGCACTCTTGCCGCTCCATATCTGCGAAAAGAACGGAAAGTCCTTGCCCAGTATGAACTCTACTTCCAGTGTCTCACATTTTAACAGCTCCCATTGCACAGAGCCATAGTCCGTCACAAAGGTCAGTGACACCGTAGTTTTTGTCTCTGGCCCCCTTGTTACAAAGTCCAGAATTTCAGGCAGGACCCGAGACACTTGCTGGCGGGAGCCTAGAATGACCCCCAGCGGGATCCCCTCGATCACTAAATCGCAGGATTTCTCCCACGGGCTATACAATTTTTCAGCCATTTCCACTGATCAGTCTCTTGTACTGGGCTTCTGGCCCTTTAACCACTTCAGCCCCCCTACCTTAAACACCCTTAATGACCAGGCCACTTTTTACACTTCTGACCTACACTATTTTCACAGTTTATTGCTCGGTCATGCAACTTACCACCCAAATGAATTTTACCTCCTTTTCTTCTCACTAAAAGAGCTTTCATTTGGTGGCATTTCATTGCTGCTGACATTTTTACTTTTTTTGTTATTAATCGAAATTTAACGATTTTTTTTGCAAAAAAATGACATTTTTCACTTTCAGTTGTAAAATTTTGCAAAAAAAAAAAAGACATCCATATATAAATTTTTCTCTAAATTTATTGTTCTACATGTCTTTGATAAAAAAAATATGTTTGGGTAAAAAAAAATGGTTTGGGTAAAAGTTAGAGCGTTTACAAACTATGGTACAAAAATGTGAATTTCCGCTTTTTGAAGCAGCTCTGACTTTCTGAGCAACTGTCATGTTTCCTGAGGTTCTACATTGGCCAGACAGTAGAAAAACCCCACAAATGACCCCATTTCGGAAAGTAGACACCCTAAGGTATTCGCTGATGGGCATAGTGAGTTCATAGAACTTTTTATTTTTTTGTCACAAGTTAGCGGAAAATTATGATTTTTTTTCTTACAAAGTCTCATATTCCACCAACTTGTGACAAAAAATAAAAACTTCTATGAACTCACTATGCCCATCACGAAATACCTTGGGGTGTCTTCTTTCCAAAATGGGGTCACTTGTGGGGTAGATATACTGCACTGGCATTCTAGGGGCCCTAATGTGTGGTAAGTAGTTTGAAATCAAAATCTGTAAAAAATGGCCGGTGAAATCTGAAAGGTGCTCTTTGGAATGTGGGCCCCTTTGCCCACCTAGGCTGCAAAAAAGTGTCACACATGTGGTATTGCCGTACTTAGGAGAAGTTGGGAAATGTGTTTTGGGGTGTCATTTTACATATACCCATGCTGGGTGAGAGAAATATCTCGGCAAAAGACAACTTTTCCCATTTTTTTATACAAAGTTGGCATTTGACCGAGATCTTTCTCTCACCCAGCATGGGTATATGTAAAATGACACCACAAAACACATTCCCCAACTTCTCCTGAGTACGGAGATACCACATGTGTGACACTTTTTTGCAGCCTAGATGCGCAAAGGGGCCCACATTCCTTTTAGGGGGGCATTTTTAGACATTTGGATCCCAGACTTCTTCTCACTCTTTAGGGCCCCTAAAATGCCAGGGCAGTATAAATACCCCACATGTGACCCCATTTTAGAAAGAAGACACCCCAAGGTATTCAATGAGGGGCATGGCGAGTT
Organism: Bufo bufo; assembly: GCF_905171765.1. NCBI lineage: Eukaryota > Metazoa > Chordata > Amphibia > Anura > Bufonidae > Bufo > Bufo bufo. The sequence continues at coordinate 692,796,624 of NC_053389.1, forward strand.
CATCGAATTTTTTTTTTTTGCCACAAGTTAGCAGAAATTGATTTTTTTTAGTTTTTTTCTCACAAAGTCTCCCTTTCCGCTAACTTGGGACAAAAATTTCAATCTTTCATGGACTAAATATGCCCCTCACGGAATACCTTGGGGTGTCTTCTTTCCAAAATGGGGTCATTTGTGGGTGTTTGTACTGCCCTGGCATTTGAGGGTCTCTGCAATCACTACATGTATGGCCAGCATTAGGAGTTTCTGCTATTCTCCTTATATTGAGCATACGGGTAATGAGATTTTTATTTTTTCCGTTCAGCCTCTGGGCTGAAAGAAAAAATGAACGGCACAGATTTCTTCATTCGCATCGATCAATGTGGATGAAAAAATCTCTGCCAAAAAAAAAAGGAGGGGAAAGGCGTCTGCCAGGACATAGGAGCTCCGCTCAACATCCATACCCACTTAGCTCGTATGCCCTGGCAAACCAGATTTATCCATTCACATCAATCGATAGGGATGAATAAATCATTGCCGGGATTTTTATTTTTTTTATATACAAAGTGTTTGCCAAAGTATATGAACACCGCCGCCTCCTCAGCTCATATGCCTCGGCAAACGTATCTTTTACTGCAGAGGAGAAATCTCGTCTTGCAGCGCCGCATACACAGACTTTTGTGTAATCTGACAGCAGCGCAATGCTTCTGTCAGAATGCACATCAGTGCTGCAGCTAGTCGATCAGTTGGTCCACCTGGAAGGTAAAAAAAAAGAAAAAACCAGGCCGCAACGCAATAAATTTATTAACTTTATAATAACTTTTGAACAGAACATATAAACTTTTGAACTGAACGTTAACTTTTTTGCTTACCGGTGATTTTTTTTTTTTACCTTTATAGGACAAACCTCTCCTTCCCCATGGGACAATGTGCAAAGCGCAAATCGCCCAAAGATGTGGCGAAGTACATTATGCACTTTATCCCAGGTGAAAGGAGAGGTTTGCAGTACCTGTGAGTGTAAGGGCCCTAATAGCCCTGTGTGCCTGTCCTGTGAGATGCACTCGCAATGCTAAGTGTACCTGTGTGTTTTACTTCCGGAAACACTCTCCAAAGCATAGGGCAGGGTGGTCAGGGCAGTCAGGACAGAAATAGCGGGTGTCACGCCTTATTCCACTCCTGCTACAGACACGACATCTTTTTCGGGGTGACGGTTGGGTTAAGGTACCAGGAACGACACTGGGGAAATGTCGCTTGTGTAGACGGCTAAATACACTGGTGGTTGGGGCCACGGAACCTCCTGGATACAGGAGGTTCGCGATGATCTCTTCCTGAAATTTGAGGAAGGATCCCGTTCTCCCAGCCTTACTGTAGAGAACAAAACTATTGTACATCGCCAATTGAATCAAATATACAGACACCTTCTTATACCAGCTTCTGGTGCGTCGTGAAACTAAATAGGGAGCCAACATCTGGTCATTGAAGTCCACCCCTCCCATGAGCGCATTATAGTCGTGGACTGAGAGGGGCTTTTCAATGACACTGGTTGCCCTTTCAATTTGTATAGTTGTGTCTGCGTGAATGGAGGAGAGCATGTAAACATCACGCTTGTCTCTCCATTTCACCGCGAGCAGTTCTTGGTTACACAAGGCAGCCCTCTCCCCCCTTGCAAGACGGGTGGTAACGAGCCGTTGGGGGAAGTCCCGGCGACTAGGTCGCACGGTGCCACAGCAGCCAATCTGTTCTAGGAACAAATGCCTGAAGAGGGGCACACTTGTGTAAAAATTGTCCACATAAAGATGGTACCCCTTGCCAAATAAGGGTGACACCAAGTCCCAGACTGTCTTCCCACTGCTCCCCAGGTAGTCAGGGCAACCGACCGGCTCCAGGGTCTGATCTTTTCCCTCATAGATCCGAAATTTGTGCGTATAGCCTGTGGCCCTTTCACAGAGCTTATACAATTTGACCCCATACCGGGCGTGTTTGCTTGGGATGTATTGTTTGAAGCCAAGGCGCCCGGTAAAATGTATTAGGGACTCGTCTACTCAGATGTTTTGCTCAGGGGTATACAAATCTGCAAATTTCTGGTTGAAGTGGTCTATGAGGGGCCGAATTTTGTGGAGCCGGTCAAAAGCTGGGTGGCATCTGGGACGGGAGGTGCTGTTGTCGCTAAAGTGCAGGAAACGCAGGATGGTCTCAAAACGTGCCCTGGACATAGCAGCAGAGAACATGGGCATGTGATGAATCGGGTTTGTGGACCAATATGACCGCAATTCATGCTTTTTGGTTAGACCCATGTTCAGGAGAAGGCCCAGAAAAATTTTAATTTCGGAAACTTGGACTGGTTTCCACCGGAAAGGCTGGGCATAATAGCTTCCCGGGTTGGCGGCTATAAATTGAGTGGCATACCGATTTGTTTCTGCCACGACTAAGTCCAAGAGCTCCGCAGTCAAGAACAGCTCAAAAACTCCCAGGGCCGAACCGATCTGAGCAGTCTCAACCCGAACTCCAGATTGGGCGGTGAAAGGCGGAACTACAGGTGCGGCTGAAGTTGGTGACTGCCAATCAGGGTTTGCCAGCACCTCAGGGACTCTAGGGGCTCTACGGGCCTGTCTTTGCGGTGGCTGCGACGGGGTAACTACTTCATGTGCCACCGTACCAGCTTCAACTGCCCTTCTGGTGCTCGCCACTTCACCATGTTGTACGGCAGTGCTGGTACTAGGTCCAGGGAGGGCTGCGCTGCTGGTGTATGCCTCACCACGTAATCTGACAGCGCCAGCCCCACTCTGCTGCCCTTGAAACGGATCCTGCAAAACCTGTGGTCTAGCGACACGGGGCCGGGTACGCCTGGTGCTATCAGGGACCTCAACCTCCTCGTCCAAACTTTGGGTCAGACTGCCACTGCTTTCTACAGGTTCATATTCTGACCCGCTAGATTCGTCAAATGAGGGTTCCCATTCCTCATCCGACTGGGTCAGAATCCTGTAGGCCTCTTCAGAAGATAACCCCCTGTTTGACATTTGGACTACTAAATTTAGGGGTTTTCCCTGAGACTACCCAAGAAAAAAAGCAAGCCTGTCTTACAAATGGGAGGCTAGCGAAGTACCGGAGGCCGCTGCGATTGATAAAAAATATCAAAACAGTTTTTTTTTTATCGCCGCAGCGCTTGTAAAGTGATTGTGCAGTGATCAAAAAAAAAAATTTTTTTTGTCACTGCGGCGGGGCGGGTGTGGGTGAACGCACTTGTGGGCGACCGATCAGGACTGATCGGGCAAACGCTGCGTTTTGGGTGGAGGGCGAACTAAGGTGGCACTAATACAATTATAGATCTGACCGTGATCAGTTTTGATCACTTACAGATAATATGAAAGTACAAATGCTTATTAGCGATACGCTAATCAGCGAATAAGTGACTGCGGTGCGGTGGGCGCTAAACAATCGCTAAACTACCTAACCAAGGGACCTAAACTATCCTAAAACCTATCAGTCAATACCAGTGAAAAAAAAAATGTGACAGTTTACACTGATCACTTTTTTCCTTTCACTAGGTGATTGACAGGGGGCGATCAAGGGGTTAATTCGGGTGATGGGGGGTGATCTGGGGCTAAGTGAAGTGTTTGGTGCTACTCACTGTGATGTCTGCTTCTCTGCTGGAACCAACTGACGAAAAGGACCAGCAGAGAAGCAGAGAAGCCATTTAACACATCATATTTACAAATATAATGTGTTATCTGGCTTTTGATTAGATTTTTTTTAAAAATCATCAGCTTGCCAGCCACGATGATTGGCTGGCAAGCTGATGACGTGGCCCCCCTCATACTTTTGCCGGCCCGCGATGCGCATGCGCGGGCCGGCTTTGAGCGAAATCTCGCATCTCTGCGCAGGGCTGCCGCCTCCGGAACCCGATCCTGCGTTAGGCGGTCCGGAGGCGGTTAAGATCCACACAGCAACTTCCTTTGCAATCCAGCAAAAAAATAATTTAAAAAAATGTCCAGAACAGCAAGGACGCTGCCCTTTGCTGCAATGTCGTTGCTCCTAGCAACCACTTTGTTTCTTACTTTCCATGTTGTCCTTTCAGCACGGACGTTGCCCGCATCCGACACCAATTGTGGGGGGTTAGCTCTCCTCCGGGGGTGATTCACACAAGTATCGTCGCCAGACACCAAGTTTCAGGTCCAAACATCACTTTATTTGGCACCTCAGCAAACCAAACATAAATGATACAAAATAAACACCTGCCCGGCTGGGCTCTAACTAAACATATAATAACCTGACTCACCTAAAGTCACAGTTCACACCCTGTGAACACAAGCGGCTTTCTCAGCCAATGTCCCACAGCCTCCTGGCTGTACAGAGCACAGTACGCCCACTGCGTCCAGTCCAGTGTCTCAGCACACATGGGGAATAGTGGTCTCTCAGCCCTTCTGGCTTGGACCACACAGAGCCTCCAGGCCTCTGTCCACAGGTAACACACTCCCCCCTTGCTGACACCCTGGGAGGTGCTTTGTGCCAGCCGGATTACTTCCAGCTGGTCTCGCCTGTGGTGGAATAGGGGTGTGGACCGAACTATCCACCCCTTCCTTGCCTCTAACCTGAGTGAGACCTGTCACTGTCTCACAATATATATATATATATATATATATATATATATATATATAATACAGATAGTTAGTGGGAGATAGTCAGTGTAGGTTATATCCTGATATAGTGTAGCTGTTGCAGTGTAGTGTGTTATGCAATGTGATAGGTTCTGCTGTCCATACATACATGCAGACCTGCTAAAATGTGAAGTTTCATGTATTGCACCAAAATATTCGCATCATTAGTGCTGATTAGCACAACCGCAAATATATTGGAGCACTCTAACTGCATATAAAACTATTTTAAATTTTTTGCCGTGCCAACTATTTTCTATAATCTAAGGAAACTTATAGCAGCTTGGAAAATGTAGCAAAAGTGACCCACGCCTGTATTTTTGCGCATATTACACGAATATTACATTGCCGATTTTTCGCAATCACGAAAATAATCTCGAATTCACGAATATATGGCGAATATTCGCCCAAATATTCATAAAATGTCACAAATTTGAATATAGCCCCTGCCGCTCATCACAATAGGAGACTACACAGTGCCAAGGTGACATAGTGTGGAGGTGGCAGCAGCATCAGGAGACCACAGAGTGGCAAGGTGGCACAGTGTAAAGGTGGCGGCAGCATGAGGAGACCACAGAGTGGCAAGGTGACATATTGTGTAGGTGGCAGCAGCATCAGAAGACCACAGAGTGGCAGGGTGACAAAGTGTGGAGGTGGCAGCAGCATGTGGAGAACACTCAGTGGCAAGGTGACATAGTGTGGAGGTGAAAGCAGCATCAGAAGACCACAGAGTGGCATTGTGACATACTGTGGAGGTGGAAGCAGCATCAGGAGACCACAGAGTGGCAAGGTGACAGAGTACTGAGGTGGGTGGCAATACCAGTACCAGCTGAAGATGGTGGGTGAAAAAAGGATCACTTGGCATCAGATGTGTGGCATCAGGTGGGTGGCAGCATCAGAATAGTAGCTGAAGAAGGTAGCCAGAAGAAACCGTTCTCTTTTGTCAAAGCGTTGGCGTGGCACCATGGATTATCTAGTCTGAAACATCAGGCATTGTTGGGTGGAAATCCTGGCTGATCCACGCCTGATTCATCTTGACAAAGGTCAGTCTCTCCACAGGGGGGTACTTCTTGATGTAACTATGGACCCCGCACACTAAACACCCACTCTGATGCCACACTACTGGCTAAGCAGGACAGCTTTTCCAGGGCAAACTCGGGCAGTTGCGGCCACAAATCCAGTTTGGCTGCTTAGTACTCCAGCGGATCTTCAATGTGGGGTGGCAGGGTACTGTCCAAGTATGCCACCACCTGCTGGTTCAGGTTCTGCTCCAGGTCTAGATGCTGCTGTTGGTGAGTTGTTTCTTCACTAGGTGGGTGAAGAAAGCTGCTCATCAGTGACTCTAGACTCAGGCTGCTGCTTATGGAGCTGGTACTACTCCTGCCACGCCACCCCTCCCCAGCAGCCATGGCAGTGGAATGTGAGCACAGAGGGCGACCCTGATCAGACCTGCAAGAGGATGGACGATGGCGCAGATAGGCAGCAGCCAACTGACTACATAGGATGTCTCTATAGTAGTTCAGTTTGTCATCCCTCTCAGCGGGTGTAAAAAAAAACATTTTGGACCGTTAGCAAGGGTCCAACAAGGTGGAGAGCCAGAAGTCATCCCTCTGCCGAATGGTGACAATTTGGCTGTCACTACCCAAGCAAATGAGCATGTAGCAGGCCATTTGAGCAAGTGACTCGGAGGGAATCCCTGCCTCCATCTCCAGTGCATACTGCCACGGTGTGCCTGGGTCATCTACCTTGTCTTCCTCATTTCCCTCTTTTAGCTGCTCCTGCTCCTCCTCTCCTGCCACCCATTTCACTACAAATTGCTTGTGCTCCAATGTCCTCCTCCTGAAGTTCAGCCCCCACAGTGCTGATGTGGCCATGAGATGTATGCATCAGGTGGGACAGGACAACCAATTGAGACGTTTCAGCTCATGGACACACCCCCTACCCTATAAATAAACCCGATCTGGCAGCCATTTTACATTCTGTTTTTTTGCCAGTGTAGGGAGAGGTTGCTGTGTGAAGCAGGGAAAGACTGTTAGGGACACCAGAAGCTAGCTAATAGGGCCAAAGAAGTCCTTTTAAGGACTGGTATTGGTGTGCTATCGATAGGTATGACATACTGAGGGGTGTGGTATACTTATAATATACTTTCTAACATAGAAAGTATATTATAGTGCATTTTTATTGTGCATCAGTTGTGTGCGGTTCTGCTGCAATACTGCAGCTAGATAGAGGGACAAACGCTATTGGAATAACTAATAGCAACTGGTGTGATATACCTGTTGTCCCCTTAAAAAAAAAAAACTGATTGAGGGGCGTAACATTCCTAAAATATAACTTCTAACGTAGAAATTATATTACAGTGCATTTGTATTGTGCAGCAGTTGCCAGTGTAGGGAGAGGTTGCTGTGTGAAGCAGGGAAAGACTGTTAGGGACACCAGACGCTAGCTAATAGGGCCAAAGAAGTCCTTTTAAGGACTGGTATAGGTGTGCTATCGATAGGTATGACATACTGAGGGGTGTGGTATACTTATAATATACTTTCTAACATAGAAAGTATATTATAGTGCATTTTTATTGTGCATCAGTTGTGTGCAGTTCTGCTGATATACCGCAGCTAGATAGAGGGACAAATGCTATTGGAATAACTAATTGCAACTGGTGTAATATACCTGTTGCCCCCCCTAAATTTTTTATTAAGAAGTGCGATATACCTGCTTAGACAAAATACAGATTCAGGGGTTTGATATCCCTGCTTCCACAAAATACTGATTGAAGGGTGTGATAAAACGGCTTCCAGAAAATACTCATTAAGGGGCTCTATATACCTGTTTCCACAAAATACTGATAGAGGGGATAGATATACCGGCTTCCACCAAATATTATTTGAGGCCTGCGATACACCAGCTTCCACCAAATATTGATTAAGAGGTTTGATATACCAGGTTCCAGCAAAAACTCATTAAGGGGTTCTATGTAAGTTTTTCCACAAAATACTGATAGAGGGGATTGATATACCATCTTCCAGCAAATACTCATTAAGGGGTTCAATATACCTGTTTCCACTAAATACTGTTAGAGGGGATTGATATACCGGCTTCCACCAAATACTCATTAAGTGGTTCTATATACCTGTTTCCACAAAATACTGATAGAGGGGACATATATATACTAGCTTCCACCAAATATTGATTGAGGCCTGCGATACACCAGCTTCCACCAAATATTAATTAAGGGGTTTGATTTACTGGCTTCCAGCAAATACACAGTACGAGGGTTCTATATACCTGTTTCCACAAAATACTGATAGAGGGAATTTATATACCAGCTTTCACCAAATATTGATTGAGGCCTGCGATACACCAGTTTTCACCAAATATTGATTAAGGTGTTTGATATACCATCTTCCAGCAAATATTCATTAAGGTGTTCTATAGAGATGTCGCGAACATAAAATTTTCAGTTCGCGAACGGCGAACGCGAATTTCCGCAAATGTTTGTGAACGGGCGAACTGGGCGAACCGCCATAGACTTCAATAGGCAGGCAAATTTGAAAACCCACAGGGACTCTTTCTGGCCACAATAGTGATGGAAAAGTTGTTTCAAGGTGACTAACTCCTGGACTGTGGCATGCCGGAGGGGGATCCATGGCAAAACTCCCATGGAAAATTACGTAGTTGACGTAGTTGAGTCAGGTTTTAATCCATAAAGGGCATAAATCACCTAACATTCCTAAATTGTTTGGAATAACGTGCTTTAAAACATCAGGTATGATGTTGTATCGATCAGGTAGTGTAAGGGATACGCCCGCTTCACAGTGACAGACCAAACTCTGACAGACCAAACTCCCCGTTTAACGCACCGCAAACAACCGCAAACAGTCCATTTGCACAACCGCAAACTCCCCATTTGCACAAGGTTGGATACCAAGCTAGCCATGTCCCGTTCCTTGTCCTCACTGACGTCATTGAAGGTCTTCCTCCACCCAGCCACGTACAACACCAAGGGTCCCCAAAAGGTGACAACAAGCCCCCTGGGACGCCTGCTGTGGTTGGTCTTCCACCTCCTCAAAGCCACCTTCCTCCTCTGACTCCTCTTCTTCAGACTCCTCTCTCTGCGTTGCCGCAGGTCCAGCAATCGACGACGACAAGGCTGCTTCTGGTGGTGATGGTGACCACAACTCTTCCTCTTCATGCTCATCTACGGCCTGATCCAGCACTCTCTCAGGGCACGCTCCAGAAAAAACGCATATGGGATAAGGTCGATGATGTTGCCTTGGGTTTGAATGACCAGGTTTGTCACCTCCACAAAAGGACGCATGAGCCTACAGCCATTGTGCATGAGCGTTCAGTAACGCGGCCAAAAATTACCCAGCTCCGCAGAGGCTGTCCTTTTTTTTTTTTATTTAAAAAAAATCTGTTCTTACCAGTTTAATCCCTGTTTTGTCCCCTATCAGGGGCCGGTGTATGGAATAGATTTTAGGAACCGGGAGATGAAAAAGATGGTTGGTCGGTCCTCTTACTTCCAATTTGGGGCACTGTGCGTGCGCCGTGCAATGTACTGTGCCACCCTATATGAGTGGTGTGTTAAGTAGTACTATTCCTATCAGTTTAATACCTGTTACGTCCCCTATCAGGGAACGGTGTATGGAATAGATTTTAGGAATTGGGAGATGGAAAAAGATGGTTGGTCGGTCCTCTTACTTCCAATTTGGGGCACTGTGCGTGCGCCGTGCAATATACTGTGCCACCCTATATGAGTGGTGTGTTAAGTAGTACTATTCTTATCAGTTTAATCCCTGTTACATCCCCTATCAGGGGACGTGTATGGAATAGATTTTAGACAACCGCAAAGAGTTGTCAATAGTTGACACACTCATGACATAAATTTTATTCCTCTATGCGTCAATCTTGGTGTAGTGATGACTGTGCTCGTGCGCACGTTTGGGAGATTGCAGGCGATGGGGGTTTTTCAAAGCCTATGGTCGTGCTGAGGTAGTTCAGTGACAGTTAAGTGACCCAGAAAACAATGATTCTGCAGTGTGGGCCCATTGTTGGCCTAGTAGGCTTTAATGATCACCTTAGATGATCACAAAGAAAATTTATGTTTTTTCTATGCAAAATTATCCAGCCGATCGCTATTGGTCTGTTCACAATGAATCAACGACCTTATCATCTGGGGTGTGCCAACATTGCCATTGCCAACACACTCATAGAAGTGGTCGCTTCATTGTGATACGCAAGTCCCTTCACCACAACAAGGTAATGATCATGAAGGGGAATTGACACATGTATGTGCCTTTTTTTTTGTTTTGTTTTTGCAGGCACAGTGCAAAACCAGAGGCCAGAAAAATTAGGCATGTACACATGCCTGAAAAATTGATGTTTTCCAGGCAGAAAGTGCACTAAAATATTTTGGCTTGAACTCTAGTTGGTCGCAGATAAGTCACGCAAGTCATCGGCATGCAGAGATAAAATACAGCAGCGTGTGGACCATTTTTAGCCCAAGGCAGCTCATCTCAACACCAGGTCTTTATTAGTCAAATGTATCGCCCACTGTCAGTCCCTTCAGGATCCATGCCTCATTCATTTTAGTAAAGGTGAGGTAATCTAGACTTTTTTGACCTAGGTGACTTCTCTTCTCAGTGACAATACCTCCTGCTGCACTGAAGGTCCTTTCTGACAGGACACTTGAAGCGGGGCAGGCCAGAAGTTCTATTGCAAATTGGGATAGCTCAGGCCACAGGTCAAGCCTGCACACCCAGTAGTCAAGGGGTTCATCGCTCCTCAGAGTGTCAATATCTGCAGTTAAGGCGAGGTAGTCTGCTACCTGTCGGTCGAGTCATTCTCTGAGGGTGGACCCCGAAGGGCTGTGGCGATGCGTAGGACTTAAAAAGCTCTGCATGTCCTCCATCAACATCACGTCTGTAAAGCGTCATGTCCTTGCCAGCTTGGTCGTGGTAGGAGGAGGATTACTTTCACCTCTTCCCCTGTTAGATTCCCGTTGTGCTGTGACATCACCATTATACGCTGTGCAAAGCATACTTTTTAATTTATTTTGGAACTGCTGCATCCTTTCCGACTTGCGGTAATTCGGTAAAATTTCAGGCACTTTCTGCTTATACCAGGGGTCTAGTAGCGTGGCCACCCAGTACAGGTCGTTCTCCTTCAGCCTTTTTATATGAGGGTCCCTCAACAGGCACGACAGCATGAAAGACCCCATTTGCACAAGGTTGGATGCCGAGCTACTCATGTCCCATTCCTCGTCCTCAGTGATCTCACTGAAAGTCTGTTCTTCCCCCCAGCCACGTACAACACCACGGGTACCAGATAGGTGACAACGAGCACCCTGGGATTCCTGCTGTGGTTGGACTTCCTCCTCCTCCTCAAAGCCACATTACTCCTCTGACTCCTCTTCCTCACACTCCTCTTCCAACGTTGCCGGTCCAGCAAGCGATGCTGATAAGGCTGTTTCTGGTGGTGATGGTGACCACAACTCTTCCTCTTCACGCTCATCTACGGCCTGATCCAGCACTCTTCGCAGGGCACGCTCCAGGAATAAAACAAATAGGATGATGTCGCTGATGGTGCCTTCGGTGCGACTGACTAGGTTTGTCACCTCCTCAAAAGGACGCATGAGCCTACAGGCATTGCGCATGAGCGTCCAGTAACTGTCACAACCAGACAGCTGAGAAGCTCTGACAGGAGCCGTCCAGATCCTCCTCCTTGAGTTTCTTTGTTTTGGTTTCTGTTCCTCACCTCGTTAGTCTATCTCAGCTGTCATGCAGTCGGACTGATTACTTCCCTTTAAATTCCTACCCATAAGGCAGTAGTGTGCGGCTGATACAACTTCCTGGAGTGTGTGTGCATGCTGTTCCAGCTCCCAGCTCCCAGCTCCCAGTTCCCAGTTCCCAGTCGTCTGCAAGATAAGTTCTGTTTATGTATTTATGATTTTCTGTTTTCTGGATCCAGGTGACCCTGACTCCCTCCGTGTCTGTGTAGGGAGCCGGTGGTCGTGTCCCCTCACTATTGTAGGGCCTTCAGGTCTAAGATAGCCGAGGTACGTGGATATGCGCCCATCCACCTTTGGGGTGGTTGCATAGGCTGAGCAATAAGGGAGAGCGGCAGGTCGATTGCAGGGGTCTCCCTTTTGTTCCTTAGTTGTGGGTCCAGTGAGTCATTGTTTGTATTGTATTATCTTGTTTCCTGTACACCATCCGTGACATTATCAGCCGCCAAAACCGTCTCAAGCATGGATCCGGTTACACTTTTGGCTGAACGCTTTCAGGGTCTTGCTTTGGAGGTAGCTGATCTCCGTAAGACTTTTTCTCAGTTTCAAGTGACCGGTTCAGCTTGCGTTCATGGAGTTTGTGCTGAGCCTAAGATTTCGCTCCCGGATACGTTTCCCGGGGTAGTGAGAATTTTGTACGTTTTAGAGAGGCTTGCAAACTCCATTTTCAAATGACCTAATTAGACCTAAGAGGGGCATACAACCTGGTTAGGGTCAGAGAAGGAGACGAATGGAAGACGGCTTTCAATACCCCTGAGGGCCATTTTGAGAATTTAGTTATGCCTTTTGGTTTGATGAATGCCCCAGCCGTTTTTTAGCATTTCGTCAACAGCATTTTTTATCATTTAATGGGAAAATTTGTATTAGTGTATTTGGATGACATTTTGATTTTTTCTCCTGATTTCAAGACTCATAAGGAACACTTATGTCAGGTCTTACTCATCCTGCGGGAGAATAAATTATACGCGAAACTGGAAAAATGTGTGTTTGCGGTTCCAGAGATCCAATTTCTGGGGTTTCTTGTCTCCGCTTCTGGTTTTCGCATGGACCCCGAGAAGGTTCGAGCTGTGCTTGAGTGGGAGCTTCCTGAGAATCAGAAGGCGCTGATGCGTTTTTTGGGCTTTGCTAATTATTACAGGAAATTTATTTTGAATTATTCCTCTGTTGTCAAACCACTCACTGATATGACCAGAAAGGGGGTAGATTTTTCTTCCTGGTCGGTAGAGGCGCGTAAGGCCTTTTCTAATATCAAGGAGAGTTTTGCTTCCGCTCCCATCCTAGTACAACCTGATGTTTCGTTACCCTTCATAGTTGAGGTTGATGCTTCTGAGGTAGGGGTGGGCGCGGTCTTGTCTCAGGGTTCCTCTCCTGCCAAATGGCAACCGTGTGCCTTTTTCTCAAAGAAACTCTCCTCCGCAGAGAGAAATTATGATGTGGGAGATAGGGAATTGTTGGCCATCAAGTTGGCTTTTGAGGAATGGCGCCATTGGCTAGAGGGAGCCAGACACCCTATTACCGTGTTTACTGACCATAAAAATCTGGCCTACTTGGAGTCAGCCAAGTAGGCCAGAAGGTGAGAAGGTGGGCCCTGAGTGTCCAGAGTCCACTCCTAGAGGGAGGGGTACTGTCACAACCAGACAGCTGAGAAGCTCTGACAGGAGCCGTCCAGATCCTCCTCCTTGAGTTTCTTTGTTTTGGTTTCTGTTCCTCACCTCGTTAGTCTATCTCAGCTGTCATGCAGTCGGACTGATTACTTCCCTTTAAATTCCTACCCATAAGGCAGTAGTGTGCGGCTGATACAACTTCCTGGAGTGTGTGTGCATGCTGTTCCAGTTCCCAGCTCCCAGCTCCCAGTTCCCAGTTCCCTGTCCACAGTCGTCTGCAAGATAAGTTCTGTTTATGTATTTATGATTTTCTGTTTTCTGGATCCAGGTGACCCTGACTCCCTCCGTGTCTGTGTAGGGAGCCGGTGGTCGTGTCCCCTCACTATTGTAGGGCCTTCAGGTCTAAGATAGCCGAGGTACGTGGATATGCGCCCATCCACCTTTGGGGTGGTCGCATAGGCTGAGCAATAAGGGAGAGCGGCAGGTCGATTGCAGGGGTCTCCCTTTTGTTCCTTAGTTGTGGGTCCAGTGAGTCATTGTTCGTATTGTATTATCTTGTTTCCTGTACACCATCCGTGACAGTAACATGGCAAAAAAATTCGAGTGGTAATTTGAGAGGTGCCCGAAGATGAGCTGGAGGATGAGGATGATGGTGCGTCAAGGTTCCGAGCGGAAGCTGTAGAAGATTGGGTGTCCTGTGTTAGCCAGTAGGGATGAGCGAACCCGAACTGTATAGTTCGGGTTCGTACCGAATTTTGGGGTGTCCGTGACATGGACCCGAACCCGAACATTTTCGTAAAAGTCCGGGTTCGGGTTCGGTGTTCGGCGCTTTCTTGGCGCTTTTTGAAAGGCTGCAAAGCAGCCAATCAACAAGCGTCATACTACTTGGCCCAAGAGGCCATCACAGCCATGCCTACTATTGGCATTGCTGTGATTGGCCAGTGCACCATGTGACCCAGCCTCTATTTAAGCTGGAGTCACGTAGCGCCGCACATCACTCTGCTATGATCAGTATAGGGAGAGGTTGCAGCTGCGACGTTAGGGCGAGATTAGGCAGATTAACTCCTCCAAAAGACTTCATTCTGTGATCGATCTGCAGCTGATCCATTGAAGTGCTATTATTGACTTGCTCACTTTTTTGAGGCTGCCCAGAGCGTTTTTAGATCACTTTTTTTCTGGGGTGATCGGCAGCCATTTTGTGACTTGTGGTGCGCCAGCACGAGCTATCACCAAGTGTATTTAACCATCGATAGTGTGGTTATTTTGTGCTATATCCTACATCAGCTGCAGGCTGAGCCTGTGTCATCGAAGTGCATTTAATCATCAACAGTCTGATTATTTTTTGGCCATATACTACATCAGCTGCAGGCTGAGCCTGTGTCACCCAAGTGCATTTAACCATCAACAGTCTGATTATTTTTTGGCCATATACTACATCAGCTGCAGGCTGAGCCTGTGTCACCCAAGTGTATTTAACCATCGATAGTGAGGTTATTTTGTGCTATATCCTACATCAGCTGCAGGCTGAGCCTGTGTCATCCAAGTGCATTTAACCATCAACAGTCTGATTATTTTTTGGCCATATACTACATCTGGTGCAGGCTGAGCCTGTGTCACCCAATTGCATTTAACCATCAACAGTGTGGTTATTTTTTGGCCATATATTACATCAGGGGCAAGTTGAGCCTGTCACCCAGCGCCTAAAAAATAGACCTGACATTTCTATTCAACCAAATCTGTACTGTTTTAGCTGGTCAAGTTATTTGTATTGACCGTAAAAGCACAATTTTTTTTCTGGGTTGAAAAAGCATTCCCAAATTTGCCATTCTCAAAATAACTAGTTTCTGGTATTTGAGGCCTACTTGAAATCTATCCCAAAAAGAAAATCTTACATTGAAGGTATTGATAGTGTCATTCAGAAAAACCTAAGACACACGCTAGCGTGCTGATAGAAGTGTGATTCTGTGATTAAACCTATACCTGTCACACAGCGCAAAAAAAAACAGGTCTCACATCTCTATTCAACCAAATCTGCAGTGTTTTATCTGGTCAAGTTATTTGTAGTGACCGTAAAAGCAGACTTTTTGTTCTGGGTTGAAAAAGCATTCCCAAATTTGCCATTCTCAAAATAACTAGTTTGAGGTATTTGAGGCCTACTTGAAATCTATCCCAAAAAGAAAATCTTACATTGAAGGTATTGATAGTGTCATTCAGAAAAACCTAAGACACACGCTAGCGTGCTGATAGAAGTGTGATTCTGTGATTAAACCTATACCTGTCACACAGCGCAAAAAAAAAACAGGTCTCACATCTCTATTTAACCAAATCTGCAGTGTTTTATCTGGTCAAGTTATTTGTAGTGACCGTAAAAGCAGACTTTTTGTTCTGGGTTGAAAAAGCATTCCCAAAATTGCCATTCTCAAAATAACTAGTTTGTGGTATTTGAGGCCTACTTGAAATCTATCCCAAAAAGAAAATCTTACATTGAAGGTATTGATAGTGTCATTCAGAAAAACCTAAGACACACGCTAGCGTGCTCATAGAAGTGTGATTCTGTGATTAAACCTATACCTGTCACACAGCGCAAAAAAAAACAGGTCTCACATCTCTATTCAACCAAATCTGCAGTGTTTTATCTGGTCAAGTTATTTGTAGTGACCGTAAAAGCAGACTTTTTGTTCTGGGTTGAAAAAGCATTCCCAAATTTGCCATTCTCAAAATAACTAGTTTCTGGTATTTGAGGCCTACTTGAAATCTATCCCAAAAAGAAAATCTTACATTGAAGGTATTGATAGTGTCATTCAGAAAAACCTAAGACACACGCTAGCGTGCTGATAGAAGTGTGATTCTGTGATTAAACCTATACCTGTCACACAGCGCAAAAAAAAACAGGTCTCACATCTCTATTCAACCAAATCTGCAGTGTTTTAGCTGGTCAAGTTATTTGTAGTGACCGTAAAAGCAGACCTTTTGTTCTGGGTTGAAAAAGCATTCCCAAATTTGCCATTCTCAAAATAACTAGTTTGTGGTATTTGAGGCCTACTTGAAATCTATCCCAAAAAGAAAATCTTACATTGAAGGTATTGATAGTGTCATTCAGAAAAACCTAAGACACACGCTAGCGTGCTCATAGAAGTGTGATTCTGTGATTAAACCTATACCTGTCACACAGCGCAAAAAAAAACAGGTCTCACATCTCTATTCAACCAAATCTGCAGTGTTTTATCTGGTCAAGTTATTTGTAGTCACCGTAAAAGCAGACTTTTTGTTCTGGGTTGAAAAAGCATTCCCAAATTTGCCATTCTCAAAATAACTAGTTTCTGGTATTTGAGGCCTACTTGAAATCTATCCCAAAAAGAAAATCTTACATTGAAGGTATTGATAGTGTCATTCAGAAAAACCTAAGACACACGCTAGCGTGCTGATAGAAGTGTAATTCTGTGATTAAACCTATACCTGTCACACAGCGCAAAAAAAAACAGGTCTCACATCTCTATTCAACCAAATCTGCAGTGTTTTAGCTGGTCAAGTTATTTGTAGTGACCGTAAAAGCAGACCTTTTGTTCTGGGTTGAAAAAGCATTCCCAAATTTGCCATTCTCAAAATAACTAGTTTGTGGTATTTGAGGCCTACTTGAAATCTATCCCAAAAACAAAATCTTACATTGAAGGTATTGATAGTGTCATTCAGAAAAACCTAAGACACACGCTAGCGTGCTCATAGAAGTGTGATTCTGTGATTAAACCTATACCTGTCACACAGCGCAAAAAAAAACAGGTCTCACATCTCTATTCAACCAAATCTGCAGTGTTTTATCTGGTCAAGTTATTTGTAGTCACCGTAAAAGCAGACTTTTTGTTCTGGGTTGAAAAAGCATTCCCAAATTTGCCATTCTCAAAATAACTAGTTTCTGGTATTTGAGGCCTACTTGAAATCTATCCCAAAAAGAAAATCTTACATTGAAGGTATTGATAGTGTAATTCAGAAAAACCTAAGACACACGCTAGCGTGCTGATAGAAGTGTAATTCTGTGATTAAACCTATACCTGTCACACAGCGCAAAAAAAAACAGGTCTCACATCTCTATTCAACCAAATCTGCAGTGTTTTAGCTGGTCAAGTTATTTGTAGTGACCGTAAAAGCAGACCTTTTGTTCTGGGTTGAAAAAGCATTCCCAAATTTGCCATTCTCAAAATTGTGGTGAACGGGAACAAGGAGGAAAACATCTAATAAGGGCCGCGGACGCGGACGTGGACATGGCCGTGGTGGTGTTAGTGGACCCTCTGGTGCTGGGAGAGGATGTGGCCGTTCTGCCACAGCCACACGTCCTAGTGAACCAACTACCTCAGGTCCCAGTAGCCAGCAGAATTTAGAGCGATATTTGGTGGGGCCCAATGTCGTTCTAAGGATGGTAAGGCCTGAGCAGGTACAGGCATTAGTCAATTGGGTGGCCGACAGTGGATCCAGCACGTTCACATTATCTCCCACCCAGTCTTCTGCAGAAAGCGCACAGATGGCGCATGAAAACCAAGCCCATCGTTCTGTCACATCACCCCCATGCATATCAGGCAAACTGTCTGAGCCTCAAGTTATGCAGCAGTCTCTTATGCTGTTTGAAGACTCTGCTGCCAGGGTTTCCCAAGGGTATCCACCTAGCCCTTCCCCAGGGGTGGAAGAGATAGAATGCACTAACGCACAACCACTTATTTTTCCTGATGATGAGGACATGGGAATACCACCTCAGCACGTCTCTGATGATGACGAAACACAGGTGCCAACTGCTGCGTCTTTCTGCAGTGTGCAGACTGAACAGGAGGTCAGGGATCAAGACTGGGTGGAAGACGATGCAGGGAACGATGAGGTCCTAGACCCCACATGGAATGAAGGTCGTGCCACTGACTTTCACAGTTCGGAGGAAGAGGCAGTGGTGAGACCGAGCCAACAGCGTAGAAAAAGAGGGAGCAGTGGGCAAAATCAGAACACCCGCCGCCAAGAGACTCCGCCTGCTACTGACCGCCGCCATCTGGGACCGAGCACCCCAAAGGCAGCTTCAAGGAGTTCCCTGGCATGGCACTTCTTCAAACAATGTGCTGATGACAAGACCCGAGTGGTTTGCACGCTGTGCCATCAGAGCCTGAAGCGAGGCATTAACGTTCTGAACCTTAGCACAACCTGCATGACCAGGCACCTGCATGCAAAGCATGAACTGCAGTGGAGTAAACACCTTAAAAACAAGGAAGTCACTCAGGCTCCCCCTGCTACCTCTTCTGCTGCTGCCGCCTCGGCCTCTTCTGCTACTGCCACCGCCTCGGCCTCTTCTGCTGCTGCTGCCGCCGCCTCGGCCTCTTCCTCCACCTCTGGAGGAACGTTGGCACCTGCCGCCCAGCAATCATGGGATGTACCACCAACACCACCACCTGCGTCACCAAGCATCTCAACCATGTCACACGGCAGCGTTCAGCTCTCCATCTCACAAACATTTGAGAGAAAGCGTAAATTCCCACCTAGCCACCCTCGATCCCTGGCCCTGAATGCCAGCATTTCTAAACTACTGGCCTATGAAATGCTGTCATTTAGGCTGGTGGACACACACAGCTTCAAACAGCTCATGTCACTTGCTGTCCCACAGTATGTTGTTCCCAGCTGCCACTACTTCTCCAAGAGAGCCGTGCCTTCCCTGCACAAACAAGTGTCCGATAAAATCAAGTGTGCACTGCACAACGCCATCTGTGGCAAGGTCCACCTAACCACAGATACATGGACCAGTGAGCACGGCCAGGGACGCTATATCTCCCTAACTGCACACTGGGTAAATGTAGTGGCGGCTGGGCCCCAGGCGGAGAGCTGTTTGGCGCACGTCCTTCCGCCGCCAAGGATCGCAGGGCAACATTCTTTGCCTCCTGTCTCCTCCTCCTCCTACTCAGCTTCCTCCTCCTCTTCTTCCACCTGCTCATCCAGTCAGCCACACACCTTCACCACCAACTTCAGCACAGCACGGGGTAAACGTAAGCAGGCCATTCTGAAACTCATATGTTTGGGGGACAGGCCCCACACCGCACAGGAGTTGTGGCGGGGTATAGAACAACAGACCGACGAGTGGTTGATGCCGGTGAGCCTCAAGCCCGGCCTGGTGGTGTGCGATAATGGGCGAAATCTCGTTTCAGCTCTGGGACTAGCCGGTTTGACGCACATCCCTTGCCTGGCGCATGTGCTGAATTTGGTGGTGCAGAAGTTCATTCGCAACTACCCCGACATGTCAGAGCTGCTGCATAAAGTGCGGGCCGTCTGTTGAGCGCTTCCGGCGTTCACACCCTGCTGCTGCTCGCCTGTCTGCGCTACAGCGTAACTTCGGCCTTCCCGCTCACCGCCTCATATGCGACGTGCCCACCAGGTGGAACTCCACCTTGCATATGCTGGACAGACTGTGCGAGCAGCAGCAGGCCATAGTGGAGTTTCAGCTGCAGCACGCACGGGTCAGTCGCACTGTGGATCAGACCCACTTCACCACCAATGACTGGGCCTCCATGCGAGACCTGTGTGCCCTGTTGCGCTGTTTCGAGTACTCCACCAACATGGCCAGTGGCGATGACGCCGTTATCAGCGTAACAATACCACTTCTATGTCTCCTTGAGAAAACACTTAGGGCGATGATGGAAGAGGAGGTGGCCCAGGAGGAAGAGGAGGAAGAGGGGTCATTTTTAGCACTTTCAGGCCAGTCTCTTCGAAGTGACTCAGAGGGAGGTTTTTTGCAACTCCAGAGGCCAGGTACAAATGTGGCCAGACAGGGCCCACTACTGGAGGACGAGGAGGACGAGGATGAGGAGGAGGTGAAGGAGGATGAGGATGAAGCATGTTCACAGCGGGGTGGCACCCAAAGCAGCTCGGGCCCATCACTGGTGCGTGGCTGGGGGGAAACACAGGACGATGACGATACGCCTCCCACAGAGGACAGCTTGTCCTTACCTCTGGGCAGCCTGGCACACATGAGCGACTACATGCTGCAGTGCCTGCGCAACGACAGCAGAGTTGCCCACATTTTAACGTGTGCGGACTACTGGGTTGCCACCCTGCTGGATCCCCGGTACAAAGACAATGTGCCCACCTTACTTCCTACACTGGAGCGTGATAGGAAGATGCGCGAGTACAAGCGCACGTTGGTAGACGCGCTACTGAGAGCATTCCCAAATGTCACAGGGGAACCAGTGGAAGCCCAAGGCGAAGGCAGAGGAGGAGCAAGAGGTCGCCAACGCAGCTGTGTCACGCCCAGCTCCTCTGAGGGCAGGGTTAGCATGGCAGAAATGTGGAAACGTTTTGTCAACACGCCACAGCTAAGTGCACCACCACCTGATACGGAACGTGTTAGCAGGAGGCAACATTTCACTAACATGGTGGAACAGTTCCTGTGCACACCCCTCCACGTACTGACTGATGGTTCAGCCCTATTCAACTTCTGGGTCTCCAAATTGTCCACGTGGCCAGAGCTAGCCTTTTATGCCTTGGAGGTGCTGGCCTGCCCGGCGGCCAGCGTTTTGTCTGAACGTGTATTCAGCACGGCAGGGGGCGTCATTACAGACAAACGCAGCCGCCTGTCTACAGCCAATGTGGACAAGCTGACGTTCATAAAAATGAACCAGGCATGGATCCCACAGGACCTGTCCATCCCTTGTGCAGATTAGATATTAACTACCTCCCCTTAACAATATATTATTCTACTCCAGGGCACTTCCTCATTCAATACTATTTTTTATTTCATTTTACCATTATATTGCGGGGCAACCCAAAGTTGAATGAACCTCTCCTCTGTCTGGGTGCCGGGGCCTAAATGTGTTACAGTAGCCTGTTCCAGTGGTGGGTGACGTGAAGCCTGATTCTCTGCTATGACATGAAGACTTAATCTGTGCTGACTTGAAGCCAGATTCTCTGTTACGCGACCTCTCTCCTCTGCCTGGGCCTAAATATGTGACAGTGGCCTGTTCCAGTGGTGGGTGACATGAAGCCTGATTCTCTGCTATGACATGAAGACAGATTCTGTGCTGACATAAGGCCAGATTCTCTGTTACAGGACCTCTCTCCTCTGTCTGGGTGCTGGGGCCTAAATGTGTGACAGTGGCCTGTTCCAGTGGTGGGTGACGTGAAGCCTGATTCTCTGCTATGACATGAAGACAGATTCTGCGCTGACATAAGGCCAGATTCTCTGTTACGGGACCTCTCCTCTGCCTGGGTGCCTGGGCCTAAATGTGTGACAGTGGCCTGTTCCAGTGGTGGGTGACGTGAAGCCTGATTCTCTGCTATGACATGAAGACTGATTCTGCGCTGACATGAAGCCAGATTCTCTGCTATGGCATGAAGAGACTGATTCACTGCTGACATGAAGCCAGATTCTTTGCTATGGCATGAAGAGACTGATTCTCTGCTGACGTGAAGCCAGATTCTCTGCTATGGGACCTCTGTCCAATTGATATTGGTTCATTTTAATTTTTTTAATTTTAATTTTAATTCATTTCCCTATCCACATTTGTTTGCAGGGGATTTACCTACATGTTGCTGCCTTTTGCAGCACTCTAGCTCTTTCCTGGGCTGTTTTACAGCCTTTTTAGTGCCCAAAAGTTCGGGTCCCCATTGACTTCAATAGGGTTCAGGTTCGGGACGAAGTTCGGATCGGGTTTCGGATCCCGAACCCGAACATTTCCGGGAAGTTCGGCCGAACTTCTCGAACCCGAACATCCAGGTGTTCGCTCAACTCTATTAGCCAGTCAACTAGGGCCAAAGGGAATCACAGCACAGCACCACGACCACGATGGCCTCTGCGGGGTGGCCTGCCTCTGCCTGTCATTTTTTTTAGATTAGTTTAGTTGCACTATGCGTGCAAGCTACTGTGACACCAGATATGAGTGGCACTGTGCACTGGCAGAAGTTGGCAGAGTAGACGCTGTAGGCCTGACACACACGCTTGCAGACAACTATATACCTTTTTCCACAAAATACTGAGAGAGGGGATTGATATTCCAGCTTCCACCAAATATTCATTAAGGCCTGTGATACACTGGCTTCTACCAAATATTGATTAAGGGGTTTGATATACTGGCTTCCAGCAAATACTCATTAAGAGGTTCTATACACCTGTTTCCACAAAATACTGATAGAGGGGATTGATATACCAGCTTACACAAAATATTGATTGAGACCTGCGATACACCAGCTTCCACCAAATATTGATTAAGGGGTTTGATTTACTGGCTTCCAGCAAATACTCATTAAACATAGAAACATACAATGTGTCGGCAGATAAGAACCATTTGGCCCATCCAGTCTGCCCAATGTGGTTTTATATACCTGTTTCCACGAAATACTGATATAGGGGATTGATATACTGGCTTCAAACAAATATTGATTGAGGCCTGCTATATACCTGCTTCCACAAATACTTCTCTTCTATAGGGACTTTGTCACAGGGTCATTTTGAAAATGACAGGCAGAGGAAGAGGCTTACAATTCCTCAGCAGTGGTAGTGGTCGGGCACGTGCACCAGGTCGGAGCCTAAGTGGGAAGTTGGAGAAGGTGCGTGCGAGTATTATAAATAAACCTGATCTGGCCGCCATTTTACATTCAGTCTTTTGCCAGTGTAGGGAGTGGTTGCTGTGTGGAGCAGGGACAGACTGTTCGGGACACCAAACGCTAGCTAATAGGGCCACAAAAGTCCTTTTAAAGACTGGTATAGATGTGCTATTGATAGGTGTAACTTACAGAGGGGTATAATATATTTATAATATACTTTCTAACATAGAAAGCATATTATAGTGCATTTGTATTGTGCAGCAGTT
Source organism: Bufo bufo (assembly GCF_905171765.1). Taxonomy (NCBI): domain Eukaryota; kingdom Metazoa; phylum Chordata; class Amphibia; order Anura; family Bufonidae; genus Bufo; species Bufo bufo. The sequence goes on from NC_053389.1 coordinate 692,819,464, forward strand.
GTGTGCGGTTCTGCTGCAATTCTGCAGCTACACAGAGTGCCAAATGCCATTGGAACAAATAATTTCTACTGGTGTGATATACCAGTTGCCCCACAAAAAACTGATTGAAGCAGGGGTGTTATATACCAATTATATACTTTCTATATAGTGCATTTGGGTAGTGCAGCATTTGTTTGTGGTTTTGCTGCGTTACCGCAGCTACAGATAGTGACAAAACGTCATTGGAACAAATAATTTCTACTGGTGTGATATACCAGTGGATGCATGGAATAGCCTTCCTGCAGAGGTGGTAGCTGCAAATACAGTGAAGGAGTTTATGCATGCATGGGATAGGCATAAGGCTATCTTTCATATAAGATAGGGCCAAGGGCTATTCATAGTATTCAGTATATTGGGCATGATAAGGTTATTGGGGAAGTTCCCTCGGGTCCTCTCCATCCTATTTCACCCGTAACTACCAACCTCCCCCACCCCATCATCCCTCCAATAAAGACACTGAGGCAGATAATTGGAATTAAATGACCACAGCAGCCTTTTATTAATATAACATAACATCAAAACATGTACATCATGAACCCGACGAAGCAGGTCCTGAAAGCCCTAGCTTCCCTTTAAAACAAGTGCACCAAAAACACCCGGGTAAATACAACTTGCCTCCAGCCGCACCACACCAGCTCGGAGACCCCTGAGTGCTGTATCCCCCTTAAACCGACCGATTACCAAAACCTGGGAGTCCAGACCCACCAATTGAGGCCCTCCCATCCACAAAAACACCAAGTCCTAGCCCAGCTTCCAGGACCTCCTAACGCCAGAGACGCGCAACTTGAAACAACTACCTCAAGCTTGCGAGCCCCTCCACACCACCAACGCCCGTTTGATCCCTCCCTGCAGACCCAGGGCCCATAAATCAACGCCCACCGCATTAAGGTGAAACCCGTCCGCTCTCCAAAAAGCCCCCTCGCCAGAATCCAAGTCAAAATGCCGAACCACCACCGAACCATTACGGGCCACAAATTTCCCGACCGCCCGATTCACCTTTATACGAGCCCTGTTGATCCGCTCCACAGACCGCGCTTCCCTCCAACTCTTCCTCGGGACAATATCCGACCACATCACCACTAGCCCCAGAAACAAGGCCCACAACCTCAGCAAATCAAATTTAATGTCTCTTATCAGTTCCCTCACCGGCTTCACTCCCAAATCATTACCACCCGCATGAACCACTAGGACATCCGGGGGGCGATCCAGCTGAACAAAGCGATGCACCTCCCTCAAAACCCCTCCCCACAACATACTTTGATAGCCCATCCACCAGATGGCCGCAACCTCCCTGCTAACACCCAGCTGCCGCCCGTTAGGCCTGACGTCAGCACGCAACGCCCCCCAGAAAACAAAGGAATGGCCGATAATCCACACCAGCGCCGGTGAACAACCTAAAATACAAAAGAAACAAACAACATAAGAAAACAAGACCATATCCACAACCCGTTAAACTTCCCCAAGACGCACGTATGAGCGGAACCTACTAGACTTCCAGCGCCCAATCCTCTGAATGACTGCATCACTCATACCCCTCCGCGCAGCCTCTGTGGCTGCCCCTATCCTGAACGAGTGACCCGTGTAGCACCTCGGATCCACCCCCAGACTCCGCAAACACCTCTTCAACACGGCCAGAAACTGATACCGAGACAAAAATGCTCCATCCTCGTGCCGAAGCAACGGGGCGCCCACCTCCCGCAAGCCCGCACAATACTCCCGCAAGCAGACCACCGGGCACATAGCACAGCCCGGGACTGGAAACAAACAAACACAATGGTCCCGCCCCTCTTGATCCGTTTTCGACGCCCTCAGCCGAATCACCACCCATATCTGGAAACACATCCACATCATCATCCCGCAACCCTCCAGCACAGCGAACACTCCCACTCACCAGTTCCCCCAACCGAAAAGCCCCGAAAAAAGGCCAGCGAATACGCTGCCTTAAACAAACGAATCTCGCTCCCCGAGCTGCAGACCAATCAAGGCCCCCAATCAATTCCCCTTGACCACCCCCAACCCCTACACCCCCTTGAACACTAGCTAATGCCTGCAATGAATTCCCCACGGTCCAACCTGGCTGCCGGGGCGCTGTGAACCCCGCAGCCGTGGATCCGGAATCCTGCTGATCTATCCTCTGCGACGAGACGTCATCAATTGGCACCACCATGGAACCGGAACCCCGCACCCCAACCTCCATGCTGCTGGGTGCGCCAGAAGATAGCGAAGATGAGGCAGACGACTCCTCTTCACGCCTGTGCTCTGCTGGGCCCGCTTCATCCAACTCTGCATCCCAAGGCCTGGGCCTTCTGCGGCCTGACACCACCCGCCCAGCCTCGTCTCCAGCACGTGCACTGCTCCCCTGTCGCGCAGGCCTCCCCACCCCAGGGGAGGGCGGGGATCCTGCAGGCCCTGGTCCGGATCCCACGCCGCTAGCAGGGGAAGGCAGGGTGGTGGAAACCCTGCCCTGCACAGGGCTCCGCCGTACAGCGGGATTCCTCCCGCGCCGGGAGGATGTTGCTGGGAAGCTGCTGAGTCCTCCCCGGCGCGGAGGGTCCCTTGAGGGACTCCCAATCCGGCGCCGAGCCCGTGGGGTATTACTCGGGCTAGGGCGCGCCGGTGGCCATACCCGCCGCGGCCTTCTGCCCTCTGGCGACGCGCTAGCTGTGCCCGCTACCTCCCAACCCAGCAGGCTGGATACCTGCGCTTCGAGCCACTCCGGGCCCCGCTCCTCTGCCACCGCCCGCAACCTTTGCAAAATCGCTTCCATCACCGGTAAGAGCGCTCTCAGCCCTGCTTGCTCCAGCTTGTTCAAAATAAAGATGGCGCCCGATAGCCCTTGGCGCCACCCTTATAAACCACCAGCTCCTCCCCTTCCAGCTAACCGCTACCTCCCACCACTTAACCCCTTCCTCACCAGCCCTCACCTACTTACCCTGCGTCCCCTCGCTCCCCAAAAACCTATCATGGCAGCCTCCATTAAAGGCTGTCGCCCCCCAGTACAGCTGCACTGACTAGATGGGCCAACTGGTTTTTATCTGCCGACACATTCTATGTTTCTATGTTACCAGTTACAGCCCCCAAAAAAACTGATATAAGCAGGGGTGTTATATACAAATAATATACTTTCTATATAGTACATTTGGGAAGTGCAGCAGTGATAAATGACATTGGAACAAATAATTTCTACTGGTGTGATATAACAGCTGCCTGCCCAAAAAACTGATTAAAGCAGGGGTGTTATATACCAATTATATTATTTCTATATAGTGCATTTGGGTAGTGCAGCATTTGTTTGTGGTTTAGCTGCATTACCTCAGCTACAGATAGTGACAAACGCAATTGGAACAAATAATTCCTACTGGTATGATATACCAGTTGCCCCCCAAAAAAAACTGACTGAAGCACAGGTCCTGTATACCAATTATACACTCACCTAAAGAATTATTAGGAACACCTGTTCTATTTCTCATTAATGCAATTATCTGGTCAACCAATCACATGGTAGTTGCTTCAATGCATTTAGGGGTGTGGTCCTGGTCAAGACAATCTCCTGAACTCCAAACTGAATGTCAGAATGGGAAAGAAAGGTGATTTAAGCAATTTTGAGCGTGGCATGGTTGTTGGTGCCAGACGGGCCGGTCTGAGTATTTCACAATCTGCTCAGTTACTGGGATTTTCACGCACAACCATTTCTAGGGTTTACAAAGAATGGTGTGAAAAGGGAAAAACATCCAGTATGCGGCAGTCCTGTGGGCAAAAATGCCTTGTGGATGCTAGAGGTCAGAGGAGAATGGGCCGACTGATTCAAGCTGATAGAAGAGCAACGTTGACTGAAATAACCACTCGTTACAACCGAGGTATGCAGCAAAGCATTTGTGAAGCCACAACACGCACAACCTTGAGGCGGATGGGCTACAACAGCAGAAGACCCCACCGGGTACCACTCATCTCCACTACAAATAGGAAAAAGATGCTACAATTTGCACGAGCTCACCAAAATTGGACTGTTGAAGACTGGAAAAATGTTGCCTGGTCTAATGAGTCTCGATTTCTGTTGAGACATTCAAATGGTAGAGTCCGAATTTGGCGTAAACAGAATGAGACCATGTATCCATCCTTTGATGGCTACTTCCAGCAGGATAATGCACCATGTCACAAAGCTCAAATCATTTCAAATTGGTTTCTTAAACATAACAATGAGCTCACTGTACTAAAATGGCCCCACCAGATCTCAACCCAATAGAGCATCTTTGGGATGTGGTGGAACGGGAGCTTCGTGCCCTGGATGTGCATCCCTCAATTCTCCATCAACTGCAAGATGCTATCCTATCAATATGGGCCAACATTTCTAAAGAATGCTATCAGCACCTTGTTAAATCAATGCCACATAGAATTAAGGCAGTTCTGAAGGCAAAAGGGGGTCCAACACCGTATTAGTATGGTGTTCCTAATAATTCTTTAGGTGAGTGTATACTTTCTATATAGTGCATTTGGTTAGTGCAGCATTTGTTTGCGGTTTTGCTGTGTTACCTCAGCTACAGATAGTGACAAACGCCATTGGAACAAATAATTTCTACTGGTGTGATATACCAGTTGCCCCCCAAAAAATCTGACTGAAGCAGGGGTGTTATATACCAATGATATACTTTCTATATAGTGCAGTTGGGTAGTGCAGCATTTGTTTGCAGTTTTGCTGTGTTACCTCAGCTACAGATAGTGACAAACAACATTGGAACAAATAATTTCTACTGGTGTGATATACTAGTTGCCCCCCAAAAAAAAGTGATTGAAGCAAGGGTGTTTTATACCAATTATCTACTTTCTGTATAGTGCATTTGGGTAATGCAGCATTGGTTTGCGGTTTTGCTGCGTTACCTCAGCTACAGATAGTGACAAACGACATTCGAACAAACAATTTCTACTGGTGTGATATATAAGTTTCCCCCCCCCAAAAGAAAAAGTGATTGAAGCAGGGGTGTTATATACTAATTATATACTTTCTATATAGTGCATTTGTGTAGAGCAGCATTTGTTTGCAGGTTTGCTGAGTTACCTCAGCTATATAGAGTGAAAAACGTCATTGGAACAAATAATTTCTACGATGTGATATACCAGTTGCCCCCCAAAAAAAGTGAAAAAAAAAGTGGGCTACAGTAAAATTGTTATTCAGTGACCGCATAATGTACCTTGAGCCACATAATCACAATTTCTTTTATGTCACGTGAATGCCTAATTTTTAAGGCCCGTTCTCCTGTGGCTTAAAATAAAAAATTTCTAGGCTCCAACAGGGCACATTTCAGAGAATTTCCCTTTAAGACGCATAAAAATGTCCCCTGATTAAGATACATATTCTTTGTTGGAATTTTTGTCATTGATCCCCCTCTGGTATGGGCAGGGATGTTTCTTTCCCTAACTGCCCACTGGGTAAATGTAGTGGCGGCTGGGCCTGAGATGGAAAGCGGTTTGGCATATGTCCTACTGCCACTGAGGATTGCTGAACGTTTCTAGGTGCCTCCTTCTCCTACTCCTCTTCCTCCTCTTGTTCCACCTATTCCGCCAACTTCAGCAGAGCCACAGGGAAATGACAGCAGGGCCAGGGGGAAATTACAGCAGGCTGTTCTGAAACTCATATGTTTGGGGGAAAAACCCCACACCATGCAGGAGCTGTGGGCAGGAATGGAAGAACAGACCGATAAGTGGTTGGAGTCGCTGAGCCTCAAGCCCGGCCTGGTTTTGTGCAACAGTGGAAAAAATCTCGTAGCAGCTCTGGGTAGCCGGTTTGACGCACATCACTTGCTTGCACATGTGCTGCATTTAGTAGTGCAGAGGTTCCTCATAAATTAGACCGAGATGTCAGAGCTTCTACAGAAAGCACGGGCTGTCTGTGCGCACTTTTGTCATTCTTACCCTGCTGCTGCTTGCCTGTCTGCGCTGCAGCGTAACTTAAGCCTTCCCTCTCACCGCCTCATATGTGATGTACTCACAAGGTGGAACTACACCTTGCACATTCTGGAGAGACTGTGTAAGCAGCAGGCAATAGTGGAGTTTTAGATGAAGCATGCACAGGTGAGTCGCTCTGTAGAACAGCACCACTTCACCACCAATGAGTGAGCCTCCATGCAGGACGTGTGTGCCATTTTGCGCTGTTTCGAGTACTCCACCAACATGGCCAGCGCTGATAACACCATTATCAGCTTTACTATCCCACTTTTATGGCTCCTTGAAAAAACTATTTAGGCGATGATGGATGAGGTGGTGTCAAAGGAGGAAGAGAAGGAGGAACAAGGATCATTGACACAGTTATTATGCTAGTAGTCCATTTGTAGCTCGGAGGGTGGGTTCCTGCACCAACAGATGCCAGGAACCCAACTGTCCAGCCAGGGAACAGTTTTGGAGGATGAGGAGAATGATGATGATGATGATGATGATGATGATGAGGATCCGCATTCACAGCAGGATGGCACCCAAATCAGCTGATGGGCATCACTGGAGCATAGCTGTGGGCATAGAGGGGACACAGACAATATACCTCCCACCGAGGACAGCTTGTTGTTGCCTCTGGGCAGCATGGCACACATGAGCCACTACATGCTGCAGTGCCTGCACAATGACTGCCGAGTTACCATCATTCTTACCAGTGCTGATTTCTGGGTGGCCACCCTTCTGGATCCCCACTACAAGGACAACATGCTGTCCTTACTTCCATCAATGGAGTGTGATCAGAATATATATCGAGTATAAGCGCACACTGGTAGACGCACTACTGATGGCATTCACACCTGACAACGAGGGCTCAGTGGAAGCACGAGACGGAGGAGAAGGAGGAAGTCGCCAATGCAGCTGGGGCACTGCCAGCACCTCAAAAGGAAGAGTTAACATAGCCAAAATGTGAAAAAGCTTTGTCTGCACGCAACAATATACAGCACCACCATCTGATACGGACCGCCTTAACAGGAAGCAGCATTACAGCAACCTGGTGGAAGAGTACATATGCACACGTCTGCACGTACTGACTGATGGGACTGCCCCATTTAACTTCTGGGTTTCCAAATTGGACACATGACCTGAGCTTGCCCTTTACGCCTTGGAGGCGCTGGCCTGCCCTGTGGCAAGTATATTGTCCGAACGTGTGTTTAGCAAGGCAGGAGGTGTGATCACGGACAGGCACATCTACCTGTCCACAGCCAATGTGGAAAAGCTCACATCCATTAAAATGAACCAGGCATGGATCCCACAGGAGTTGTCCGTAACTTGTGCAGAATAGAGAAGCAGACCGGTCACACCCAGCCACCGTTATACTTCAGCACACTTTGCCATTTTTCAATTTTAAGATAAAAAAATATAAATAAATAAAAAAAAACACAAAAACAGTGTTGGCTAACTCCTCCGCCTCTTCCACCTACACCGCCATGTCCACCACCTCTTCCACTTGGACCTTCACCTCCTGGCTCAAGATTATTACTTGTAATATTGGCAGAGTAGAGAAGTGTACTGGCCGCACCCAGCCATTGTTATACTTCAGAACAGTTTGTTTTGTATGCCATTTCCCAATACTTTGGGGCCTCCCCCCAAAAAAAAACAAAAAACAACACTAAAACAGTGTTGGCCTCTGCCTCTTCCACCTAGACTGCCATATTCATCTCTTCCTCTATCGGATTATTATAGTGTTATATTGGCAGAGTAGAGAAGTATACCGGCCGCACCCCAAAAAAATGGCTATAGGTCACACAGAGAATAAAAAATAAAAATAAACAATTAAAGAAAAAAATAAAGCCTAAATAAAAAACCCACAAAAACTGTATTGGCTACCTCCTCTGCCTATTCCAACTCTTCCACCTACACCGCCAAGTCCACCGTCTTCTCAACCTCCAACTCCACATGGACCCCTACCTCCTGGTTGTCCTGCTATTACCCTCATTTTGCTGCCTCTAGCCCTCTAGCCATTTCTATGACTATTTCACAGCAATTTTACAGCATCAAAGTTTGGGTCCCCATTGACTTCTATGGGGTTCGGGGTCAAGTTCGGGTACCCGAACCGAACTTTAAACCAAAGATTGGCCAAACTCAAACATCCATGGGCATCCCTAATCCTGAGCATAAGTCATCAGTATTAAACACTCAGACAACCCCTTTCATACTAAATACTCTGATTATAATTCTGGGAATAAGAATTTCTCATTTCAGTTCATTGATTATGTCAACATAATTTAAATATATTTTATCTTTTTTTTTTTTTTAAAGAATGGTAACTCCTAATGCATATATTATCTGTTCACTGAGAAGGAGAACTTTATCTTAAATAAATCATGCCGGGCTTAAACATTAATATAGAATTCTAGATTTCACTTCCTTCTCAAGCCACACTGATGCAATGAGCATGGAGGCAGTTGATTTTCTACTTTACCTAGCTGGTACTTAATTCAATGATGACAAGTTATGGATAGGATGAGTTTCATTACATGCATTACATGTAGAAATTGGAAACAAAACTATAAAATAATAAAACATTTACAGTTTTAGGACAATAACGCTAGAAAATAAAATACAGCACCTGCAAAGAATCCACAATTATTTCAGTTTCAGAAGGATTTTTAGTTGTATAAAAAGTCATTTACAAATACATTTTGTATATCAGTTCTTCATGGTTTCCAGCATCCCTGCTTGCTGCTACTCAGTGAATAGGTAATGGTGGTCGCGCTGCCCAGTACATAGTGGTCCGTCAGGTCAAAGGTACATCGGATTTCCAAGCTCTTCACAATGCAGCCACACAAAAAAATACAGGGGTCGATGCACCAGAGGACATTCAAACCGCTGTAATGAAAATTTGGCGCAAAATAGTGAAGTTCCACAAGGATTGATTTTTAATATACTCACAAGATAGTGAATTATAAAAACCAAATGAGGGTTCCTCGTGTAGCACCCTTAGGACAGGTTGCTGGTAGCCATTTTAAATAATTCCCAAAAAACCTGTCCAGCCATTCAGCAGCTACACCAAAGATGACACCACCTGTGTATCTCACACATTGTCCTGGACTGCATGCTTATGTAGTTACTCACCTCATGTATATCTTTCAAATTCCTTCTCTTTTTTTGGTTTGGACTCTCCTGACCTGTGTTCACCAAATAGACAAATCACTCTGGTTTGTTTCCATCCTGGATGTAGAACTTCCTGTTGCTACATCCAACCAAACCCATGATGCACAGCTCCAGCACTGCCTATAACAACCACCAGCTAGTTTATAGCTCCTCCCACACAGTTACTTACAGTATCTAGACACTCCCCTATCCCTGCACCGCTCATCGACATAACATCATAGGAAATAAGAAAGAGCTACACGGACATGGTTACGTGACCACAGCCCAGAACGGAAGATTGGAGCAACAAAGGTAAAAGTGATTATTTTAAAGGATGTTGATGCAAACTGGAAAAACCCTTTAAGAGCTTAATTAAATTTTATAATTTTTTTCAGTGATCTGAGAGCAAAAGACATTGTCCGAAAATCATATATACAATATGAGACCCCAATTGTTACTTTTTGTGATTTACTATAAACTGCTTAACTTTCTGGTCTGTAAACTACTTTATTGTAAACTGTTAGTTTTTTTTCTAAAAAAGTATGTGAGATTTCACATTTATTAGAAAAGTATATGCAATTAAATCAGCTACATCTTATAATTCTCTTTCTCTTGCCTTAGGGAACAGTAAAACCTGTAAGAACTACATTTTCTTCTACAAATACAATTAGGTATGTAAAACTATTTTCTGAATTTAAATTGTATGACAATAATAAAAATCGAGCAGATGTTAATTAGAGCACATGGAAGTTTTTTTTCCCTCTGCAATTTTTCTACTCTTACTTTAGGAACTGGGTAAAGATAGATTTATCTAGATGAGATATTAGTTCGAACCATGGTTTTCCATGTCTTTATGCATTTTCTACTTTATCTATCCTTTAGTTTATCTAACACCTTTATATTTCAGTGCAGATGCAAAACAGAACTAGAAATGTTCTGATGAAGTTGAAAGTGTCAAACACATGTTGATTTTCATACATTTTGAGAGTAGAAGAGTTTACAGGAAAGTGTGTCCTTTTTCAGTTATGTTCCATTGTTATGGGCTATAGTTGATCCCCACCCAACTCGAACTATTGAATTGCTATGTGACTGCACACTGTGGAAAGTGTTAGTAATGTTATCATTAGGTGATGAGCTACCTCATGTATATGTGATATGGTGAAATCAAATGCAATCTATATGTCTTATACCACCATGACTTTGTAACAGGTTCGATGACACACTATGTTATAGGTGTGGTCGCAGTAGATGGTTCCCAGGGCAGAATCAAATTAAATAAAGACTCCCACACTCCACCAAATTGCAAGCAGTGTTGAATTGTTTATAAGGTGGACTCCAGTAAAAAATCTTAATGTTTTTGGCTATAGGCCTTCATCAGAGTACTGGAGTGCCGCCAACAGCAGAAAAGATCATTAAAAAGGTGTAGCAAACCATAGTGCTTCCTAGCCCTCACACCAGTGAGCATTTTGTGCACCCGTGATAACTCAGGTCAGGAGGAACACACCAGACAGCTTGCTATAGTAACATATGCCTGTAAAGAGAATGGAGTACTGGACTGTGCTAAAAAGAAAAATCTGTGGCTTGTGGTCATTCCTGTGTAAAAGTGTGTATAGAGTTGCTACCACCAGAGGGAGACTCTTCTTGACATTGATTTAATTGAGTGCAACATTTGTAGATACAGTAAGTCTGTTACGGTACTTCCAAAGATACTTTTTGTAGCCAACAATCCTGCTACATCTTGTTAAGATGATTGTAGCCATTGCAGTATATGCCTCTTGTGAGATTCTTTTTTACTGACTAGTTTGTTGCCCCATACTAGTTCATTTAACCCCTTCGCTACCAGCACCGTCCATGTACGGCACTGGACTGAAGTGCGAACATGGCGCCCGCTCGCACTTGCAGCGGGAACGTCATGGCTGGCGGGTCTCTGCTGTTTAAAACAGCAGAGACCCATGGCTAATGAACAATAATGCCGATCACGGTCATTAAAGCCTTTAGATGTCGTGATCAAGTGAGATCACAGCATCTAAATGTTAAAAATCCAGAAGCTCACTCTTCCGGGCTTCTTACTGCCATCTTCTGTGGCTAATAAGGATGCCAGTGATTGAATTCAATGCGCTGGGTCTCTCTGAAGAGACCCAGGGTATTGAAGCTGCAATTCTTATTTTGGCCAGCAGGTGGCAGGTCAACATAAGAAATGAGCAATTCTAACATAGTAACATAGTAACATAGTACATAAGGCCGAATAAAGACATTTGTCCATCCAGTTCGGCCTGTTATCCTGCAAGTTGATCCAGAGGAAGGCAAAAAAAAACTGTGAGGTAGAAGCCAATTTTCCTCACTTTAGGGGAATAAAAAATTCCTTCCCGACTCCAATCAGGCAATCAGAATAACTCCCTGAATCAACGACCCCTCTCTAGTAGCTATAGCCTGTAATATTATTACGCTCCAGAAACACATCCAGGCCTCTCTTGAATTCCTTTATTGTACTCACCATCACTACCTCCTCAGGCAGAGAGTTCCATAGTCTCACTGCTCTTACCGTAAAGAATCCTTTTCTATGTTTGTGTACAAACCTTCTTTCCTCCAAACGCAGAGGATGTCCCCTCGTCACAGTCACAGTCCTGGGGATAAATAGATGATGGGATAGATCTCTGTACTGACCCCTGATATATTTATACATAGTAATTAGATCTCCCCTCAGTCGTCTTTTTTCTAACGTGAATAACCCTAATTTTGATAATCTTTCAGGGTACTGTAGTTGCCCCATTCCAGTTATTACTTTAGTTGCCCTCCTCTGGACCCTCTCCAGCTCTGCTATGTCTGCCTTGTTCACTGGAGCCCAGAACTGTACACAGTACTCCATGTGTGGTCTGACTAATGATTTGTAAAGTGGTAGGAATATGTTCTCATCACGGGCATCTATGCCCCTTTTGATGCAACCCATTATCTTATTGGCCTTGGCAGCAGCTGCCTGACACTGTTTTTTGCAGCTTAGTTTTCTGTTTATTAAAATTCCTAGATCCTTTTCCATGTCAGTGTTACCAAGTGTTTTACCATTTAGTATGTACGGGTGACTTGCATTATTCCTTCCCATGTGCATAACTTTACATTTGTCAGTGTTAAACCTCATCTGCCACTTATCTGCCCAAGCCTCCAATCTATCCAGATCGCTCTGTAGTAGTATACTGTCCTCTTCAGTGTTAATTACTTTACACAGTTTAGTGTCATCTGCGAAAATTGATATTTTACTATGCAAGCCTTCTACAAGATCATTAATAAAAATATTGAAGAGATCTAAATGATCCATGAATGTTCAGAATTAAAAAAAAAAGTGAATTTTATAGGCTCAAATATACTAGCTTCAAAATCATAAAAAAGTAAAAACAAACTGTTAAAAAATAAAAAAATTTAAAATATAAATAAAATTTTAAATCACCACTAAATAAAAAAAAAAATATACATCATACTATTAAAATATAATATTTTTTTTTTTAAATATGGCGAATAGCATAACGGAAAAAGGGTCAAAATGGCCAATTTGCCATTGTTTCATCGCTGGATGTACACATCTTTTTTCAGCCTTATAAACTATGTTACTATGTTACCACGTATAGGTCATCAGTATTAAGTCTCATTCACACGTCTGTTGTTTGATCAGTGACTTGGAGCCACAACCAGGACTGGAGCCTCCAAAGACATGAGGTATAAGGTAAAGATCTGCACCTTTTCTGTGTTTAGAGCCGCACTTGGTTTTGGCTCTAAATCACTGTTGGAAATCACTGACCAACAGTGTGAATGAGGCATTAAAATCTTGGTAAAAAAAACTCCTTTAACCTTTCATCCAAGAATTTATCATCCAAAGAACTAGCTATACTGAAAACTGTGGTATTCCTTTGTGCTTGTAGCTAGGTTTAATAGTTTTTCTTGGATTAAAGACCTGCATTTGTTTACACATAGATGTAAATGGCACAGGTTCTTCAAACATAATGCCTGCAGGCTATGTAAGGAATTAGTATTAGAAGAGAAAGATATAAAGTATGAACTCTTACAGGTCGATGTTAGCGCCAGGTAAAACGAACCATGCAGAGGCCCAAGATCCTACTGTAGCGTGAAAGAGTGCACTTCTTTTACACCGTTGTCAGCTGATTCCACATAGATGTCTACAGAACCTGTTTTATTAAATGCTTATGCAAGTAGAGCCCCCCCTTTCCCGACAGGGTGGAGAGGGTGTAAGCAGTAAGTTTGTGTTGATGTCACTGATTATTTTTCCCTTCTTCTGATCCGTCACAATAACCTCCCAAAAAACGGATCTTGTCTGTTGAGCATCCGCCTTCACTTAGTCAGCATTTGGTCAGTAATCCATCAGTATTGCTAAAGCCGAAAAAAACAGGAGTGGATCCAAAACAGAGAGGACACATGAATGGAATATTCTGATGGGACCATGCAGGCCTTACAGCTGCTACACAGACAGTATCCATTGTGTGTCTCATTTTTCCTTCCTTCTGACAGATCAGAAAAAGGGTCAAATAAATGATGATGTCAAAAAGGCAAAATAGTAGCCAAGTCATGGAGTGGGGAGGGTGGGACAAAAGCTTGAGTAATCAACGGAGTGGCCCAATGACAGAGTGTTAAGGAAGCAGCAGCATGAGGAGACCACAGAGTGGCCCAGTGACATAGTGTGGCAAGGTAACATAGTGTGGAGGTGGCAGCAGCATGAGAAGGCCAAAGAGTGGCAAGGTGACAGTGTTGATTTAGCAGCAGCATGAGGGGGCCACAGAGTGTCAGGGTGACATAGTGTGGAGGTGGCAGCAGCATGAGGAGACCACAGAGTGGCAAAGTGACAAAGTGTGAAGGGGGCATCTGCCATCCTTGTGTGACATGGTGTATAATAAGGAGGCAGAGGTGGACATTGTCGCAGGACCAATGACGTGAAAACGTGGGAGGTGGAAGCGGCGTCGCTTGGCCAAGTTGCTGGTTTGGCTGGGTAGGAACCACATTTACCCAGTGGGCCATGAAAGACATATATTGTCCTTGACAGTAGTTACAGCTCCATACATCGGTGCTGCAGTGCATTTTGGCATAGACCGACAGGCTCAAGGACTGGCCCACCTTTTGCTCTACATATTTATGCAGGGCTGGTACTGCCTTTTCTGCAAATAAATGACTGCTTGGGACTCTCCACCTCAGCTCGGCATAAGCTATGAGTTCTCTGAAAGGTACAGAGTCCACCACTTGGAAAGGTGGACTCTGCCACACCGCCGAGTAGGTGATCTTACCCCCAGCACTCCAAACTGACTGACTGCTACCACTGCTGCCTCTGCAAACCAGTACACCGCTAATTTCTGGGCAGGTAGGCTCCCGCGAAGCAGGTGGTCTACTCCGGACTCATTTGGCTCCCGACTTCTCATTGCTGCCACCCTGCTGACTCCCGGCCACACTACTGACTTGCTGGCTCCGCTGCTGCCTCACGGGCAAGCTGCCATCCTCTTCTCCTGATGATAATGAAGCCCCTTCGTCACTCAGATTCCTATTGCGATCGGCTACATCATCATTAAGTACTGTGTGCACATCACTGATGTCCTCCTCAATGGTCTCTGAGCCAGTAGCCTGACAGCTCACAACACGAGCTCCCACACCACTCTCCTAATCACTACTTGCCCGCCTACCTGTGGAAGCGGTGGAAGTCTCCTCCAGATCTTGTCTGGACAGTAGCTGCTGACTCTCCTCTAGTAGCTCATCCTCTCTGTATAGTGGAGCTGAGCTCACAGCATATAATACTTCTCTGGCTGAGTAAACAGAAAAGGACAGAGGCAGGTTGAGGACAGGTGAGGGCACAGGGCCTGCTCCCGGGCTATGCCAAATAAAGGTTGTGTCTGACGAACCCATTGACTCTTGGCTGGGGTGTCTGATGTCACTTGAGACGAAGTGGATAACTGAGTCAACCATTCAAGAACCGCTAAGTTGCTGGTCAAGACACGACCACTAGCTGACACTGGAAGCTCAGGCCTCTGGAAGTGACCCCTACTGCCATGCCCCCTTACTCTGCTGCAACCTGTGACTGCGCCAGAAACATTTGGGCCTCTGCCCCTCCCCTGTGCAGGGCCTGTCACTTCACTGTCTGACATACTGTTAGATCAAATAAGTAAATAAAAAGGAAATTAATACACCCTAAAAAAGTATTTTCCAGCACTTTCTCTATCGCCGCTGACGTCTCTCCCTACATTAAGTACACTGGAAAATGGCTGAATCCAAGATGGCTGAGGCTATTTTTAGGGCTGTCACATCGCAGAGGCTGGCTGGTTGCTTATTGACGGCATGCATGGCATTGTGGGTGATCCCTCGTTCCCAGAGTTCTTTGCTCTATGTCCTAACATGTGCAGGAGTAATTTTAGGAAAAAATGTGATTCGTTACCACGAAGCGTCAGAAAATTAGGATTCAGTGCGAATCGAATCTCTCCTGGAATTCGGATCAAATTCCACTTTGTCAACTTTGATTTGCTCATCTCTAATGATTAGGACACAGAGATAATAGCAGTACAGTAGGTTGCCCGCTTGTGACTCCCCTATTACTGAGAACATGCAGCTGCTAACAAAAAACGTAGTCCATCAATTTACTACCTGGTTGACCATATATTTGATTGTTCAGACACATCTTCCCCTGTCCATTGCTTGTCTCAGGATTCAGAAGTTTGACCCATCCTTGGGCCAGTTTTAGTTGAAAATCTGGTTATCTTGATGAGACAGCTCCAAAAATGTCATTTCTTGACTGAATACATTCAAACTGTGATTCTTGGATTGGCATCAGAAAATGAATTACATATTAAACCCTCTATTTGTATGTAGGGTGATTTTCCTACATTGTAAAATTTACCTGCCATGTCAAATTCTCTAATTTCACAGACGTTTGTGATAAGCATTGTGGGGGATGACTAAAAAGTGGTTATGTAATTGTAAGAAACCACTGTGTAAAAGAGCTATACTTTCCGTCTCCTGTGCAGTCCAATGCCCTGTTGCTGGTGAATGGCCTATAAAGATAAGCAAATTTCTGTGTAGCAATCTTGTCTGAAAGGATAATGACATATTTGTAGCACTGAATACATTTTCTCGTGAATTCCTGTCTGCCTTTTTGCTTTGCATAGCTATTGATATGTTCAGAATGGCCTCAAATATACTAATGAAAAGATCATTTTTGAAACCATTGACTAAATTGGTGTGAAGAGCTAAGGGAAGGCAGAGTTTGCAAAGAGATTAATTACGGTAATTTGTGTGATCATATTTTAATTACATGGTTATTGTAAGGACTGTGATAACAAGACACCTGGTTTGTTCTGAATAGTTTTGTTTCCATTCCCACTGTGTTGTAGACATAATAAAGGACAATAGATGGGTTATTTTTATGTGGCATTGTTTCCCCCATAATTTGTCCTATTCAGTATTTGGAGGCATAGATAACAATGAGAATGTTGCTAGCCAAAACAAGAATAAAAATCCAGGAGCAGCTGACATTTACTGTACTTAGCATCAGTTGTTTTCTCATTCAAGACCAGTGTGCTGCATTGTTAAAAGGAAATGAAAAAGAAAATCTGTATACGGGCAATATAAGACAGAATAAACTTATGGTAAGTATAGCTATCACCAATATTAGCATTATTAAAAATAAATTTAAAGCACCTTTAATTCCAGGGTATTAGAATTAATAGTGCTTTAAATATGTTCAAATGTAAACTATATTTCTGGCACACTACCTGACAATAGAATATAATATTGTGATGTATAGCGGGTAGATTGTGAGGATCATGTTAAGACCCCCTTCACACCTAGACAAGACCTAGCCATCATCAGTACGGTATGTCAAACTTGTAAGCCTTAGTTGCGAATTACAACTGCCATCTCAAAACTAATATTGACAGCCATAGATTCTGCAGAGAGAGAATTTGGAAAGATAGAGAGGAACGAGTACCATAAATCCCATCCTTACTCAAATCCATATAAAACCATCTGGGGAGAATGTACTACAACTCCCATTCTGCACTTTAGTGAAGAGAGACATTTGTTTTCTATATCTAGCCTGGTTACTGACTCCATTTGTCAGAGTGCCCTCCTTTCACTGCCCTGACGCTAGGGGCCGATGGTGTGAGGAGACCCACTGTGATAGACTTTTGCAGCTAGAGCCTCTACAACTCCCATTCTCTGCTTCCCCATGGCTGTCATTTGTAGAGGAAAAAAAAAACTTTTTGGGGAATCTTAGATAACCCCTTTTTCAAAAAGAAGGATGATTGTGACTTTTATAAATGAAAGTATTTTATATAATGGATCTGTTGGTCACAGTACCCTTGCTTATTTCATAATGTGTCCTTCTTCATGTCAGTTTAACAAGTAGAGAACTTGTTTAATAACTATGTTTACAGTAACCCTCTGGTTCAAGAAATAAAATCACTTGGGAATGAATAGAACACGTATGAGGTGCTCTCCTTTTCATCTTTTCAGCTGCATATCTGCCAATTCTCAGGCACCTCTTCTGCCATTCAAAGCCCTCACTGCTTTTCGGAATGGCTTTTGCATACTGTGTATTTGGTAGTCAAGACACTTCCTGCTACCATTGGATTGGCTACCCCGTGAGCAATGCTGACCAATCCAAGAGCCGGGCTAGACAAAAAAAAAGTGCTGAATCCAGAGTGCAATAAAACTTCATTATTTATTTACACATATTAAAATCCAGGTACAATAGCTAACTCTAGTTAATAGAGTTAACTCTCCAAAGCTAACATATTTCAACTGCACTGTATGGTCTTACTCAGGACTGGACGAGCAGGAAGTATCGAGGACCTCCAAATGCACAGAGCACATCAGGTAGTCTGAGAAATGAAGGCCCATCTAGTGTGACAGAAAAGAAGCCCAAGATTTCTGAATCTGCAGCTGAATAGATGAAAAGGAGGTCACCATATACGCTGTAACTGTTCTGTTTGTTCCCCACTTAATGCCTTGTTTTCTTGAGTTGGAAAATTGCTTTAGTACCTAAGTTAGGAAGAAAGAAAATAAATCAACAATCAAAAAAATGCTCTCTACTTACAAAATGTAAAAATGTATTGACTCTGCATTAAGATTTGTATTGTTAGAGAAATGCAGGTGGAGACATGGGATGTTTTGTTGATCTTTAATGATAAGTCATTTTGCATTTGTTGTGTTCTCAGCATGTCTTCCCTTAAGCCATGTAAACCACTCATTTTATATATCCTCTAGTGATAAATCAAAGACCTACAGGCTGTAGTGAGCTTTTCCTCACATTACTTTTTGCCAAAAAGCTTCAAAGTGTTCTCAGAGGACAAAATGTAAAAGAAATCTTAAATATTCTTGGTTTCAGACAATCAAAACCTACAGTACAACAAAAATAACAAAAAAGACTATAAAAATGTACTTGAGACTCAGGTTCTAAGACTAATCTAAAGCAGCTTGGATACAATATCCATCTGTGATAAATTAGAGGATACAACAGTGCCCTGCCAATAGCAGAAAGGTCAGGAGTGCAGGCTAGTAATACTAAAAGATTATAACAGTGTTATGTTTTATAAAAGGACAGATAGAGAAACAAATCCTGCCAAAATCAGACTCCCATTATTCATATCTGATCCGGCTATATCCGATGCTGAACCCATAATAGTGACATGGTGTCCTTGTGCTTGAGATATATAAGTCATTAAAAAAGAACATACAGGCAGAAAAGAAAAGCAAAAAAAAAATACAAAAAAAATAATTCTTGATGTTATTGGGTTGTCTGGTCACTAGATCATCTTTGATAGTCATGCATCATGATCAAAAGCAGATGTATGAGAAACTACTATATGTTTTATACATGGGCTAATTTGTTTTGCTTGCATTTAGTTACAATTGTCTACATAATGTGGGGTTCAGCAGGACATTCCCATTGTTATTGTAAATCTTAGCCACAGTCTGGCAGCCCATACTTTCCTAAGCAGGACAATAATGATTCACAGGTACACCATGCAGCCATAAAATTAAAACCATCCATAAAGTAAATGATTATCTCACGACAGTGGCAACTGGTAAGGGGTGTATACTAGGCAAAAAGTGAAAAGTCCGTTTATGAAGACACAAAGGGTTTATGTGTTCTAAGCAGGAAGTACCAATTTATAGCATCTAATGACATTGACATAGCTAAAATTTAATGGCTAAATTATTGCACCAGAGCATCTCCATAAGCAGGTCTTATGGGATGCTCTCGTTATGCAGTGGTGACTGAATCAAGGGGGCCAGAGTTTATTTATGCATATGGGGATTAAGGCTAGCCCATGTAGTCTTATCACACAGAACTAATTAATGGAAAAGTTAATGTTTGCTATAATTTAAAGGACACATAGTGTATTGCAGCTTACAAATGGCATGTGACCATCAGAACTGGATCATGGCCCAATGGAAGAAGGAAATATGCAAAATAAACACAGAGCCCCAGTTATGGGTCTTTAACAAAGTGAAATCCAAATATTTCCCCAGGGAAGGAAAATCAAGCAAAGGGGTATCCCTATTTTAGCGATTACCAGATCCACCATATTAAATTGCTCCTATGTCAAGATGAAGATCTGTTACAAGCCTTAAGGATTTGTCAGAGGGAAACCCAAGCCAGTATCCATGCACAGACAGATGTTTCAGGGTGTTGACCCTCATCAGCGTGCAGTAGAATTCTTGCTAACCAGGAGCAATGCCTTGGAGAATACTCAAACAAAATAATAGCAGAACTTCGGGAGACCAACTACAAAAAACATAGCAAAGCCTCATTTAAGAGTATCAAAATAGCAATCCAAAGTCAAAAGCTCCCTGGGAAACAGTAATATGCAAAATTACTGTGGAGCCCCAGTTATGGGTCTTCAACACAGTGAAAGTCAGATATCCCTCTAAGGAAGGAAAACCAAGCAAAGAGGTGTCCTTTGGAAGAAGGTAGACTGGTCTGATAAATCACATTTTATTTTAAATCATATAGATTCTGGGTGCATGTTAGTCACCGTCCTTTGGAAGAGATGGCACCAGGATGCACTATAGGAAGAAAGGAAGTCGGCTGAACCATTGTGATATCGTAGACATTGTTCTGCTGGGAAAACTTGGGTCGTGGCATTTGTGTGTAAGTTGCTATATAAGTACCACCTACAGTATATAAACATTGTTATGTAGCCTATAGAAGAGAGCATCTGGCCTAGAGCAGTGGGTTCAAGGGTAGAAGATTCAACCAGGATCGAAAGTGTAAGAGAGTGTTGTTGCCATTACCCACAAAGGGTACTCACAGAGCAGCCTGAGGACATTAACAGAGCATCTGGAAAGGTTAGTCTTTTCACTTCAAAACAGCACAAAATCTCTCTTTGCCAGGTCTACAATCAACATCTTATGCCACAACCACATTCTGTGTCTCCAGCTGTCTGGTTGACTGAGCACAAGGTTCACATGTAGAGAACTAGAACAGGACCAATTTTGACTGTGTAACAGGATGGTGACCATTTTAAGTTACTACAGGAATTTAACTTCTAAATAAAATGAGCATGTTTTTCTAGTTAAAGGTATTTATACATTTATTTATAATTATGTTTTAATTACTTTTGCTTTTGTTTCCCAATAGAACTACTTAAAACTATTGCATGAATTGTGGAATTATGGGTACATTATAAAATGCAAGATTATGCTCCCAGACTCAGACAATAGGGGGCTGTAGGATTTATTCAGTTTTTCTTTTTCTTTTTCTGAATGCTGTAGAGAATAGTGATGAGCGGCAGGGGCAATATTCGAATTCGCAATATATCACGATTATTTAGGCAAATATTTTCCAAATAATCGTGATTTCGTAATATTCATGAAATTCTTTTTGATTGCTCTATTATGCGCGCGTGCACATACCGACGCACGTACTATTAGCTACATAAGTGATGAAAATGGTTGGCAGCAACTTTCTAATGGTGAGGAAGAACTCCTGATCACGGTAAGTAATTGTACATTACAGCACTGTTTTAGATAAAAATTTCATGCATGTCATAACAATAGCTTTATATGCAGATAGAGTTTTTCAAAGTATTCAAGATCGCGCAAATCGCCACTATTGATTCAAATATTTTAGTGCAATACATACAACCTCACCTTTAATCAGGTCTGACAATATAATACTGATTGTTGAACTTAGTATTGTTGGGACATCACAGCACTATCTGTGTAGCATGTATGTATGGACAGAAGAGAAATCTCTCTCACATGTACATTGCACATTTATTTTCCTGCCACACACTATATATAATAACACACACTATATACCCCACACTATATACCCCACGAGTGAGAGCAGCAGTTCTCCCCTGGACACCCCTGGGCAGCACCACAAACTCAGATACAATGCTACGGTGATCGATTGCTGACGGAATGAATGATGAGAAGTAGGAGGATGAGGAGCATTAGAACCGGCAGATGAGGGGAAGGACAGACAGCTCCCTTCGGCTGAGGTGGTGGAACCTTGACTGCCTAAAACCGGGTGCATGCCACTGGGTGATGCAGCGGTTGCTGCGGCAGGCTGGACCACCACATTGGAGCCACGGTTTTCCCAGGCCACTTTATGGCGACGCTGCATATGTTGACGCAGGTCCCTGATGCCAACATTGGCATCCTGGCCACGCTTCACATTCTGCCCACAGATTCTACATATGGCCATGTTCACCTCCTCTGGCGGCTTAACAAAAAACTGCTATACTGCCAAGTAGGTGATTTTACCAACAACACTACGCACTGACTGATTGCTACCGCCGCTGCCTCCGCAAACCGGTGCACCGCTACTTCCCGGGCAGGTAGGCTCCTGCAAAGCGGGTTGTCTACCCAGAGCACGTTTTTCTACCGACCCCCCACTGCTGCCACCCTGCTGACTCCCAGCCACGCTAACTTGCTGGCTCCGCTGCTGCCTCGCGGGCAAGCTGCCACCCTCTTCTCCCCATGTTGATGAAGCCCCTTCGTCACCCGGCTTCCAAGTGCGATCCGCTACATCATCACCATCGAGTACTGAGTACTGCACGTCACTGATGTCCTCCTGCACCTTCTCTGACCGCTCGCAACACCAGCTCCCACGCCATTCTCCTCATCACTTCTTGCCCGTCTAGTGGAGGAAGTGGCGGATGTCTCCTCCATATCTTGTCTTTCCAGTAGCTGCTGACTGTCTTCTAGTAGCTCATCCTCACTCACTTCTCTGGCTGAGGGGACAGAAAAGGACAGAGGGAGGTTGAGGACAGGTGAGGGCACAGGGCCTGCTCCTGGGCCATGCCAACTAAGGGTTGTGTCTGACGAACCCACTGACTCTTGGCTGGGGTGTCTGATGTCACTTCCAAAAAAGTCAAAGATTGAGTCAACCATTCAACAACCGCTGGGTTGTTGGTCAAGACACAACCGCTAGCTGACACTGGGAATTCAGGCATCTGGAAGTGACCCCTGCTGCCACGGCCCCTTACTCTGCTGCGACCTCTGCTGTGCTAGAAACATTTAGGCCTCTGCCACTCCCCTGTGCAGGGCCTGGCGCTTCTCTGTCTGACATACTAAATAAATAAAGAGGAAATTAAAACACCCCCAAAAAGTCTGTCATTTTCTCACTTCACTACACAACGGCTAAGCCTAAGCCCTTTTTTTCACACTAATGCACTCAAGAAAGGGCTTTAGAACATATAACTGCAACGCTGAACGGCAAATATCTTTTCATTTTGCCACTATTAAACAACAAAAAGGGCTTTAGAACATACAACTGCACCGCTGAACGGCAAATATATTTTTCTTTTGGCACTAATACACGCCACAAAAAGCTTTAGAACATACAACTGCACCGCTGAACGGCAAATATATTTTAATTTTGCCACTAATACACGACAAAAAGTGCTGTAATTTTCGCACTTCACCACACAACGGCTAATGGGCCCTTTTTTCCCACTAATACAAGCCAAAAAATGCTTTAGAACCTATAACTGCACCGCACAAGGGCAAATAGGACGTAAAAATATTTCCTTGTAATAAACTCTGTTAATGGCTGTAACACCCCAATAACAAGAACAGTTTGCTGAAATTATAGAGCTGTATAATGGCAATTTGGGTGCCCAGTCAGTGCAGCAAGCTTTAATGGGATTGTTCCTATTACCCTGGCTGTAACCTCCCCTACTGAACCCTGTTCAACATAAATGCTATAGAATGATTCCTCCCTATCCTTTCCCTACACCTTGAATAGTCTTTCCCTGCACTTGTAAATCTTTTTTTTAGCGCAATGAAGTTTCTTCTAGAACTGTCCCTAGCACCTGCTGATGTCTCTCCCTGCACTATGTACACTGGAAAATGGCAGAATCCAAGATGGCTGAGGCTATTTATAGGGCTGTGACATCACAGGGCTTGCTGGCTGCTGATTGGCTGCATGCATGGCATTATGGGTGACCCCGCCTTTCCAGAGTTCCTTACTCCATGTCCTCACACGTGCAGCAGCCATTTTAGGAAAAAATGTGATTCGTTACCACGAAGCGTGAAGAAATTCGGATTCGGTGCAAATTAAATTTTTCCTGAAATTCGGATCGAATTACACTTCGTCAACTTTGATTCACTCATCTCTACTGATGATCCATCCTGAGTATAGATTTTAAAAATAAAAAACTCAGAAAACCTCCTTTTATAGGAGTTGTCCAGCCTTTTTAGGGTGCCCTCACACATTGTGAAATGTAACAAAATCCTCAACAGTGATGGACGAACATCGGCCGGGACGGTTCGCAAATGCAATCAAATGTTCGCGAACCGCAAGTTCGCGGCGGGCCCCATTCACTTTAATGTCAGGCGAACCTGAAAAACCTTCAGCTCATATTTGCAGCCACCAAATAATTACAAGAAGTGCACAAATCGTCCCACAACATGGACAGTGACATACCAGATGTATTATTCGAATTTGCGATCTCCATTCATAATTTTTTTCAATACAAAATATCGGCAATGTCATTTTCGCCTATGCACATGCGTAAAAAATGTGTGGCCTACTACAGCAACTGGGTTTCCACCAGACCGAAGTCGGATGCGATCAGAAAAGATGGTTGACAACAATTTTCGCGACGTTGAGGAAGAATTTCTGATTACTGTAAGTAATTTGACATTAA
Organism: Bufo bufo; assembly: GCF_905171765.1. Taxonomy (NCBI): domain Eukaryota; kingdom Metazoa; phylum Chordata; class Amphibia; order Anura; family Bufonidae; genus Bufo; species Bufo bufo. Next base: position 692,843,724 of record NC_053389.1, read on the forward strand.
AGCAGTGTATTTGATTACATTTCACATGCATGTTATAACAATCGCTGAATATGCAGATCGAGTGTTTAAAAAAAGCACCATTGCGAAAAATCCTTATTGATGCCATTTATTTTTTTGCGGTACACACAACTTCACATTTTATAAGGTCTCATGAGATATTAGTGATTGGTACACTAAGTATTGTTGTGAGAACTTGCCACTCCAGTACAGGCCCCAAAAATTAGCCAATAGGCATTCACCTGAAAGCACACAAGTTTGTAGGATTCTGTGGCTGGAGGTACATTAGGCGGTCACAGGATAAAAATGTAACTGTCGGCCAGTACAGGCCCCAAAAATTAACCAATAGGCATTCACCTGAGAGCAAAGAATTTGGGATTCTGTGGCTGGAGGTACATTAGGTGGTCACAGGATAAAAATGTAACTGTCGGCCAGTACAGGCCCCAAAAATTAGCCAATAGGCATTCACCTGAGAGCAAAGAATTTGGGATTCTGTGGCTGGAGGTACATTAGGCATTCACAGGATAAATATGTAACTGTAGGCCAGTACAGGCCCCAAAAATTAACCAATAGGCATTCACCTGAGAGCAAAGAATTTGGGATTCTGTGGCTGGAGGTACATTAGGTGGTCACAGGATAAAAATGTAACTGTCGGCCAGTACAGGCCCCAAAAATTAGCCAATAGGCATTCACCTGACAGCAAAGAACTTTGGATTCTGTGGCTGGAGGTACATTAGGCGGTCACAGGATAAATATGTAACTGTAGGCCAGTACAGGCCCCAAAAATTAGCGAATAGGCGTTCACCTGACAGAAAAGAACTTTGGATTATGTGGCTCGAGGTACATTAGACGGTTGCAGCACGCCAGACCTGCAGGGTATAGCGAAGCGAGGTCACGGTTATAGGCAATCGAGGGTTGCTCACTATATTAGAGAACCCTGGGCAGGCATGCAGCAGTGAATGAGAGGTAGACACAGTTCCTCTGGGGCACACTCTGTATATAGGGACCAGGCCTGATGGTGGATGAGGTGCCCTGGATGTTACAGGTATTTTTAGTGCCTGGGGCAAGGTCCCTGTTGGATTTGTGACGCCAGTGCCAGTAACGGTGGCACACCGATTTATAGGAGGAATAACTGAGTACTCAGTGGATAAACCAAACGTTGCTTTACTTGGTGAACACAGTCCAACTTGGTACATACAGTTACAGGTGATTGTGATGATAATGCAGTCCCTTGAACAATACTTCACAAGCAGGTAGACTTTGAATAATGGCAGGTATTAATCATGCAAGATACTTGGAGGGCACAACGGCTAATGCTTTGCAGTGCAATGCTGCTCTATCCCCTTCAGCTATTCTAGCTGGCTGGATCCCAAGGCCCGGATGCCTAAATGTTGGCTTTCATCCTTGGTATATAAATCCTCTCTCCAGTATTGGCGCTTGCTGTACTTTATAGAACCTCTGCCCATCAGGGTACTTATCTGACCTGGTATTGTCCTTACTCGGCTTGAGGGTAACTGCAGGTTTCTCCCAGGAGGTGCTGTCCTGCAACTGGGGTGTCTTCAGAGCTAACTAAGGCTCTCTTGATCCGCAGGCAGGCTAGGATCCCTCTACTAGCCTCCTGGTAACAACTAGAAGCCAGGGCTGTCTAGCTGCATGTCAGGAGGAGGCCCTCAGCTTGTCCCTGGCTGGTGCCTTCTAACTTATGTCTCAGCAGACTTCTGACTCTGAACTCCCTCTCCCTGTCTGGGCCTGAACATTTATACTAGGGGTTCCCTAACTCCCTCTAGTGTCTGGGATGTCTAACTACACCCAACTAGGCCTGCTATTGCATCATACAGGGGAACATTGCATATAAAAACACATTAGAAAATACATTGATTGCACAATTACATATGACATTTCTGTCCCTTGTGAGGAGGAGGAACGTGCACACCAATTGACCCTTGTGTAGTTCCCACGCCAATCTAGTGGGACACTACACGGTCACAGGATAAAAATGTAACGGTCGGCCAGTGCAAGCCCCAAAAATTAGCCAATAGGCACTTACCTGACAGCAAAGAACTTTGTATTCTGTGGCTGGAGATACATTAGGCGGTCACAGGATAAATATGTAACTGTCGGCCAGTACAGGCCTTTTATGCCGCTGTATTTACCTAAGACAGGGACGATGATTTGTTCTGGGTGATGGCGGATATTTGTGGGCTGTCATGAGGAATTTCAATCAAATATGGTTGACTCATCACATGTGTTGAATTCCTCCAATATCCATGTCTCATTAATTTTTAGAAATGTGAGGTAGTCCACACTGTCGTGAGCTAGGCGGGTGCGCTTATCGGTCACGATCCCCCCTGCTGCGCTGAACGTCCTTTCAGACAGGACACTGGACAAGGGGAAAGCCAACAGTTCCATGGCAAATTGTGCCAGCTCTGGCCACACCCAGTAGTCCAGGGGTTCATCACTTCTCAGAGCGTCCACATCGGCCGTTAACCCGATGTAGTCGGACACCTGTCGGTCTAGGCGTTCCCTGAGACTGTATCCGGAGGACAGCTGTCGATGGGTTGGCTGCAAGAATGATCTCATATACGAAGTGACCAACACATCTTCAAACCGCCCTCTTCTTCTCCTGGTGTTGAATTGTCTCAGATGGAGTAGCCCCCCTCCCGGGAATTCATCCAGCATTGTGACTTCCTCATTTTCCTGCTCCTTCTCCTCGACGGCTTGATCAATGCACGCTCCAGAAAGAAGGCGTAAGGTACGATGTCACTGATGGCGCCCTGGCTGTGACTGACCAGTTTGGTGATCTCATCAAATGGCCGCAGAAGTCTGCATGCATCGCGCATGAGCAGCCACTGGCGCGGTGAAAAAATACCAAGCTCCCCAGAACCTGTCCTGTCGCAGAGTTCGTACAGGTAGTCATTAACTGCATGTTTCTGCTGGATCAGCCTATCAAGCATATACAAGGTGGAGGTCCAGCGCATCGGGCAGTCACAAATCAGATGTCTGATGGGCAGGTGGTGTCGCCGCTGAATGTCAGCATGGCGAGCCAAGGCCGTGTAAGATCTTCTGAAATGGCCAGAGATTTTCCTGGCCTGCCGCAAGACGTCCTGGACCCCGGGGTATTTGGCAACGAATCCTTGCATGACTAAGTTCAGGACGTGTGCCATGCACAGCACTTGTATTATTTTGCCTTGTTTCAGCGCGCTCAGCAGATTGGCACCGTTGTCGCACACCACTTTAACAACTGTCAAATTGAGTGGGATTAGCCACTGATCTTCCTGTGACTGCAAAGCTGAAAGGAGTGCAGGAACGGTGTGGCTCGTGGCTTCCAAGCACAACAGACACAGCACTGCATGGCAACGTCTCACCTGGCACGTCAAATAGGTTCTGGGGATCTTGGGGGGAACAGCGGAAGAGACGGTAGAAGCGGAAAAGGAGGAGTCAGCCGAGGAGGAGAGGGAGGATGTAGTAGGAGGAGGAGAAGAAGAGGCAGGTCTGCATGCAATCCGTAGCGGTAACACCAAATCTACACGGGTGCCACGGGTTGCATGCTCGATGGCCGTCCGAAGGTTCAAGCAGTGGGCAGTAAAAGTTATGTACCTTCTCTGCCCGTGTTTGCTAGACCACATGTCTGTGGTCAGAAGTATTTTGGCACCAACACTGTGTGCCAGAGATACATTCGCTTGCCGCTGAACGTGGTCATATAGCTCTGGGATGCCCTTCTGGGAGAAATATTTACTTCCTGGGACCTTCCATTGCGAGTCCACTAGTTTATATGGCAGTAGTTGGTGGGCTAGCAGTTCTGACAAGCCAGCGGTCAGCCGTTGGGCAAGAGGGTTATCCAGCATCATAATCTTTTTTGCTCGAACATTTGGGGCAAGGAAGCCTGCCTTTTTCCAGATGAACGCGACAACGGCACGGTGGAAGGTGGAGTGGAGGATAACTGGGAGGAGAGAGGAGAAGGAGAAGAGGCAGGACGGTGAGCGCCGGGAGTGTGGCTTTGTGGGTTCTGTCGTTGCTCCCACTGGGCTCAGTGATGGGAGGCCAGGTGCCTTCTTAAGGCGGTCGTCCCTAGGCTTACAGTGACTTATGCGTTGACAGCACAGGCTGCAGATGGCAACACTATTGTCAGCAGCGGACACATTAAAAAAAGCCCACAGTGCAGAGCCATGTGCTGGTGTCCTGGGAGCGCCAGATGTGAACGTGCATGGTGGATGTTTCGTTCATTAGCATTCTGCTTTTTGCCTCCTGTGCACTGTAAGTTCTACCTGCTTCTCCTCCCTATTTGCTGCTTCGTCTCTTCCTCTGAACTCCCCTCCTCTTCCTCTCTTGTTGGCACGTCATCATCGGATTCGTCACCTTCTCCACCACTGACATTAGAGATCTCGGAGTAGGCAGCAACAGCGGGGACAACCCTCCTTGGGCTGATCTGGGTACTGTCGTCAGACTGCTGGGTGGCGACCATTGATACCTCCTCTTCCTGATCCGATGCCAAGAATGGCTGCACATCGGTAAGGTCTCGAAATGTATTGGAAAATAATTCCTCTGACTCGAGCAGAGGGGGCGGAAGGCTGAGTGAGCAACTCAACCAAGTCTGGTGCGTCCTTCGACGTAATCGCACGCACCGTCTGCAACTTCCCACTTAGGCTCCGGCCTGGTGCACCTGCCCGACCCCTACCACCCCTGCAGAATGGCCTCCCTCTGCCTGTCATTTTCAAAATGACCCTGTGACAAAAGTCCCTATAGAAGAGTAGTATTTGTGGAAGAAGGTATATCACACCCCTGGCTCAATAAGTTTTTTTTGGGGGGGCAACTGGTAAATCTAGTAGAAACTATTGGTTTCCACAGTGTTTTTCACTCTGTGTAGACGCGGTAACGCAGCAAAACCGCAGACAAGTGCTGCACTACCTAAATGCACTATATAGAACGTATATTATTGGTATATAACACCCCTGCTTCAATCAGTTTTTTGGGGGGCAACTGGTTAATCACTCCAGTAGAAATTATTTGTTCCAATAGCGTTTGGCACTCTGTGTGGCTGCAGTATCGCAGCAGAACAACTGCTGCACAATACAATTGCAGTATAATATACTTTCTATGTTAGAAAGTATAAGTATATTACACCCCTCAGTATGTCACACCTATCGATAGCACACCTATACCAGTCCTTAAAAGGACTTTTGTGGCCCTATTAGCTAGCGTTTGGTGTCCTGAACAGTCTGTCCCTGTTCCACATAGCAACCTCTCTCTACACTGGCAAAAGACTGAATGTTAAAATGGCGGCCAGATCAGGTTTATGTATAAGGTAAGGGGTATGTTCTTGTGCTAAAATGTCTCAATTGGCTGTCCTGTACCACCTGATGGATGTGTCATGGGTCAAAGTTCTTCACAATGCAAAAGAATATGGCGGGCGCGAATATCGTCATCTTCGCATGTTTGGCGAATCGCAAATATGCAAAGTTCGCCGCGAAACGACCGCCGGGCGAACTACAAGGCCATCTCTAATCCTCAATATCAAGACATCTCCTACAGATGAAACTTGAAAAATTAGAATATCGTGCAAAAGTGCATTTATTTCAGTAATGCAAATTAAAAGGAATTGCATTAATGCAGCTTAAAATTAGATTTTTTTTAAAAGGTTCAATATTGTAGGCTCAAAGTGTCACACTCTAGTCAGCTAATTAATCCATACCCCCTGAGCAAAGGGTACCTCAAAATTGTGACTTTGGGGTTTTCATAAGCTGTAAGCCATAATTATCCAAATTATAACAAATAAAGACTTGAAATATCTCGCTTTGCATGTAATGAGTCTATCTCATATGTTAGTTTCACCTTTTAAGTTGCATTACTGAAATAAATTAACTTTGCACAATATTCTATTTTTTTTAGTTTCACCTGTATGTCATCTGAAAAGTGTCAATACCTGTGTTCTGTTCTGCTACTGAATATTAATTCTGCAGTGGAACAGGATGCAAATAATGTTTTGTTGCAGATTTCCTATAGCAAATGCCTCCGTTCATTTCAATGGAGATGTAATATGCAGAAAAAACTACAACATAATTCACAAATATCCGTCCTATTCCATTGTGGAAGAAAACAACACAACAAAAACTGCAACTTTACATTTTTTGGCCGAAAATTCCTCAATGATTGAGGGCACCCTTAAAGGGTTTCTGTCACCTGAAAAATGTGTATTAAGCTGGCTGACATTAGCGATGTGTTAATGTCAGCTGAACATAACTACTGTATATTAGCGCCATCTCACTTCCTGCCGCCGTTATTGAGAAAAACAAACTTATATAATATGCTAATTAGCCTCTAGGAGCAGGGGGGCATTGCCCCTGCTCCTAGAGGCTCCATTCTCCCACCTCTGGCCACACCCTGCTACACTAGATTGATAGGGCCAGGCAGTGTTGTTCTCCTACCTCCGGTCCTGTTTGCAGTGTAAATCTCGCGTCTGCGCCGTCCCGTTCAGTATACGGCGCAGGCGCAGTGAGTGAAGGTCGCTCGGCGGCAGCCAGCTTCCTCACTGCGCCTGCTCCGAATACTGAACGGCGCGAGATATTCCCAGTGCACAGGGCCGGCAGGAGGAGGTGAACACTGCCTGTCCCTGTCAATCTAGTGTAGCAGGCCGTGGCCAAAGGTGGGAGAACGGAGCCTCTAGGAGCCCCCCTGCTCCTAGAGGCTAATTAGCATATTATAAAAGTTTGTTTTTTCTCAATAACGGCGGCAGGCAGTGAGATGGCACTAATATAGTTATGTTCAGCTGAAATTAGCACATCGCTAATGTCAGCCAGCTTAATACCCATTTTTCAGGTGACAGAAACCCTTTAACCTGATGCCCTATTTTCAGGATAGGTCATCACTAGCAGATTGGCAGGGTTCCAACCCTCCATGTTTTGCTGATAAGAGAGAGACTTCAGGCTCAAATACTCTGTAATGGGAGACTACATCCAGGATGAAGATACTTACATCACCAATTGAGTAAACATCATTTGACACATCAGCTGTAAAGCCCTTTTCAATGTAAACAGTCACAATCTTGGAAAACACCGATTATGACCCTACGCAAGTTGTCCCTCTGATGAGCTTCTCAAATATGCTATTATGCTAATTACTATACTCCTATATGGCAGTATTGGTAAAAATTGTGTCTGGTTTATTAACCTCCTCATCTCCCCTAGCTTAAACCCCCTTAATGACCAGACTACTTTTTACAATTCTGCACTACAGTACTTTCACGGTTTATTGCTCGGTCATAAAACTTACCACCCAAATGAATTTTACCTCCATTTCTTCTCACTAATAGAGCTTTCATTTGGTGGTATTGCATTGCTGCTGACATTTTTTTACTTTTTTTGATATTAATCGAAATTGACCGAAATTTATGCAAAAAAATGACATTTTTCACTTTCTGTTGTCAAATTTTTCAAATATAACTACATTTCTATATAAATTTTTCTCAAAATTTATTGTTCTACATGTTTTTGATTAAAAAAAAATGCAATAAGTATATATTTATTGGTTTGGGTAAAAGTTATAGCGTTTACAAACTATGGTGCAAAAATGTGAATTTACGCACTTTGACTTTCTGAGCACCTGTCATGTTTCCTGAGGTTCTACAATGCCCAGACAGTAGAAACACCCCACAAATGACCCCATTTCGGAAGGTAGACACCCTAAGGTATTCGCTGATGGGCATAGTGAGTTCATGGAAGTTTTTATATTTTGTCACAAGTTAGCGGAATATGATTTATTTTTTCTTTTTTTTTCTTACAAAGTCTCAGTCTCTCAAAATAAAATTTTACACGAACTTACCATACCCCTCACGGAATACCTTGGGGTGTCTTCTTTCTAAAATGGGGTCACTTGTGGGGTATTTATACTGCCCTAGCATTTTAGGGGCCCTAAAGTGTGAGAAGTAGTTTGGAATCCAAATGCGTAAAAATGCCCTGTGAAATCCTAAAAGTCTTTATTGGAATTTTGGCCCCTTTGCGCACCTAGGCTGCAAAAAAGTGTCACACATATGGTATTGCCGTACTCAAGAGAAGTAGGGCAATGTGTTTTGGGGTGTATTTTTACATATACCCATGCTGGGTGAGATAAATATCTCTGTAAAAGACAACTTTTCCAATTTTTTTATACAAAGTTGTCATTTTACAGAGATATTTCTCTCACCCAGCATGGGTATATGTAAAAATACACCCCAAAACGCATTGCCCTACTTCTCCTGAGTACGGTGATACCACATGTGTGACACTTTTTTGCAGGTAAGGTGCGCAAAGGGGCCCAAATTCCAATGAGTATCTTTACGATTTCACAGGGCATTTTTTACGCATTTGGATTCCAAACTACTTCTCACGCTTTAGGGCCCCTAAAATGCCAGGGCAGTATAAATACCCCACAAGTGACCCCATTTTGGAAAGAAGACACCCCAAGGTATTCCGTGAGGGGCATGGCGAGTTCCTAGAATATATTTTTTTGGCACAAGTTAGCGGAAAATGATGTATTTTTATTTTATTCTTTTCTCTAAGGCTACTTTCACACTTGCGGCAGGACGGATCCGACAGGCTGTTCATTCTTTGAGGGGCATGGCGAGTTCCTAGAATATATTTTTTTGGCACAAGTTAGCGGAAAATGATTATTATTATTTTTTTTTCTTACAAAGTCTCATATTCCACTAACTTGTGACAAAGAATAAAATTTTACATGAACTCGTCATGCCCCTCACAAAATACCTTGGGGTGTCTTCTTTCCAAAATGGGGTCACTTGTTGGGTTTTTATACTGCTCTGGCATTTTAGGGGACCTAAAGCTTGAGAAGTAGTTTGGAATCCAAATGCGTAAAAAATGCCCTGTGAAATCGTAAAGATACTCACAGTGTCACACATGTGGTATCACCGTACTCAGGAGAAGTTGGGCAATGTGTTTTGGGGTGTATTTTTACATATACCCATGCTGGGTGAGAGAAATATCTCTGTAAAAGACAACTTTTCCCAGTTTTTTTTATACAAAGTTGTCATTTTACAGAGATATTTCTCACACACAGTATGGGTATATGTAAAAATACACCCCAAAACACATTGCCCTACTTCTCCTGAGTACGGCAATACCACATGTGTGACACTTTTTTGCAGCCAAGATGCGCAAAGGGGCCCAAATTCCAATGAGTACCTTTTAGGAGGGCATTTTTAGGCATTGAATTCCAGACTTCTTCTCACGCTTTAGGGCCCCTAAAATGCCAGGGCAGTATAAATACTCCACATTGACCCCATTTTGGAAAGAAGACACCCCAAGGTATTCCGTGAGGGGCATGGTGAGTTCATAGAAGTTAGTTTTTTTGGCACAAGTTAGCGGAAATTGATTTTTTTTTTTCTCACAAAGTCTCCCTTTCCGCTAACTTGTGACAAAAAGTTCAATCTTTCATGGACTCAATATGCCCCTCAGCAAATACCTTGGGGTGTCTACTTTCCGAAATGGGGTCATTTGTGGGGTGTGTTTACTGTTCTGGCATTTTGGGCAGGGCTAAATTGTGAGCAACCCTGTAAAGCCTAAAGGTACTCGTTGGACTTTCGGCCCCTTTACGCACCTATGCTGCAAAAAAGTGTCACACATGTGGTATCGCCGTACTCAGAAGAAGTAGGGCAATGTGTTTTGGGGTGTATTTTTACATATACCCATGCTGGGTGAGAGAAATATCTCTGTAAATTGACAACTTTGTATAAAAAAATAAAAAAAGTTGTCATTTACAGAGATATTTCTCACACACAGTATGGGTATATGTAAAAATACACCCCAAAACACATTGCCCTACTTCTCCTGAGTACGGTGATACCACATGTGTGACACTTTGTTGCAGCCTAGGTGCGCAAAGGGGCCCAAATTCCAATGATGCATTTGGATTCCAAACTACTTCTCACGCTTTAGGGCCCCTAAAATACCAGGGCAGTATAAATACCCCACAAGTGACCCCATTTTGGAAAGAAGACACCCCAAGGTATTCCGTGAGGGGCATGGCGAGTTCCTAGAATATATTTTTTTGGCACAAGTTAGCGGAAAATGATGTATTTTTATTTTATTCTTTTCTCTAAGGCTACTTTCACACTTGCGGCAGGACGGATCCGACAGGCTGTTCACCATGTCGGATCCGTCCTTCCGCTATTTCACCGTGCCGCCGCTCCGTCCCCATTGACTATAATGGGGACGGGGCGGAGCTCCGGCGCAGCACGACGGTGCATGGCGAAAGCCGCCTGACTAAAAAGTTGGACATGCAGGACTTTTTAGTCCGGCGGCTTTCGCCGTGCAACGCCGTGCTGCGGCGGAGCTCCGCCCCGCGCCCCATTATAGTCAATGGGGATGGAGCGGCGGTCCGGCGGCAAGGCGAAATAGCGGAAGGACGGATCCAACATGGTGAACAGCCTGTCGGATCCGTCCTGCCGCAAGTGTGAAAGTACCCTTACAAAGTCTCATATTCCACTAACTTGTGACAAAAAATAAAATTTTACATGAACTCGCCATGCCCCTCACAAAATACCTTGGGGTGTCTTCTTTCCAAAATGGGGTCACATGTGGGGTATTTATACTGCCCTGACATTTTAGGGGCCCTAAAGCTTGAGAAGAAGTCTGGAATATAAATGTCTAAAAAAATTTACGCATTTGGATTCCGTGAGGGGTATGGTGAGTTCATGTGAGATTTTATTTTTTGCCACAAGTTAGTGGAATATGAGACTTTGTAAGAAAAAAAAAAAAAAAAAAATATTTTTTCGCTAACTTGTGGCAAAAAAAAATCTCGCCATGCCCCTCAAAAGTGATCTTTATACCGCCGCAGCGATTTTACAGTGTTTTTGCAGTGATCAGAAAAAAAAATATTCTGTCACTGCGGTGGGGCGGACTGAACGCAAGTGTGCGCACAAGATCAGGCCTGATCGGGCGAACACTTCGTTTTTTGTAGAGCCTATAGAACATGTCCTATTCTTGTCCGCAATTGCGGACAAGAAAAGGCATTTTCTATATAGTTCTGGCAATGTGCGGATCCTCAAAATGCGGAAAGCACATTGCCGGTGTCCGTGTTTTGCGGATCCGCGGTGTCCGTGTTTTGCGGATCCGCGGATCTGCAAAACACATACGGACGTCTTAATGTAGCCTTACAGGGGGGTGATCAATGACAGGGGGGTGACAGGGGGGTGATCAGGGAGTCTATATGGGGTGATCAGGGGTTAATAAGTGACAGGGGGGGTGTAGTGTAGTGTGGTGCTTGGTGCTACTTACAGAGCTGCCTGTTTCCTCTGGTGGTCGATCTAAGCAAAAGGGACCACCAGAGGAGCAGGTAGCAGGTATATCAGACGCTGTTAACAAAACAGCATCTGATATACAGTACAGACCAAAAGTTTGGACACACCTTCTCATTCAAAGAGTTTTCTTTATTTTCATGACTATGAAGGCATCAAAACTATGAATTAACACATGTGGAATTATATACATAACAAACAAGTGTGAAACAACTGAAAATATGGCTTATTCTAGGTTCTTCAAAGTAGCCACCTTTTGCTTTGATTACTGCTTTACACATTCTTGGTATTCTCTTGATGAGCTTCAAGAAGTAGTCACCTGAAATGGTTTTCACTTCACAGGTGTGCCCTGTCAGGTTTAATAAGTGGGATTTCTTGCCTTATAAATGGGGTTGGGACCATCAGTTGCATTGAGGAGAAGTCAGGTGGATACACAGCTGATAGTCCTACTGAATAGACTGTTAGAATTTGTATTATGGCAAGAAAAAAGCAGCTAAGCAAAGAAAAACGAGTGGCCATCATTACTTTAAGAAATGAAGATCAGTCAGTCAGCCGAAAAATTGGGAAAACTTTGAAAGTAAGGGCTATTTGACCATAAAGAAGAGTGATGGGGTGCTGCGCCAGATGACCTGGCCTCCACAGTCACCGGACCTGAACCCAATCGAGATGGTTTGGGGTGAGCTGGACTGCAGAGTGAAGGCAAAAGGGCCAACAAGTGCTAAGCATCTCTGGGAACTCCTTCAAGACTGTTGGAAGACCATTTCAGGTGACTATCTCTTGAAGCTCATCAAGAGAATGCCACGAGTGTGCAAAGCAGTATTCAAAGCAAAATATGGCTACTTTGAAGAACCTAGAATATGACATATTTTCAGTTGTTTCACACTTATTTGTTATGTATATAATTCCACATGTGTTAATTCATAGTTTTGATGGCTTCATAGTCATGAAAATAAAGAAAACTCTTTGAATGAGAAGGTGTGTCCAAACTTTTGGTCTGTACTGTACCTTTCAGGGGTTAAAAAAATCGCATCTACAGCCTGCCAGCGAATGATCGCCGCTGGCAGGCTGTAGATCAGCTCGTTTACCTTCCAATCCTGTGAATGCGCGCTCCTGTGTGCGCGCGTTCACAGGAAATCTCGCGTATCGCGAGAGGACGCGCCGATGCGTCCAGGAGGAATAACCCGGCCGCCCGCAGGACGCATTCCTGCGTTAGGCGGTCGGGAGGTGTTTTTAAAGCAACATGACAATATGGTAAAACCATATGCCAATATCATTTTTACTATATTTTCATATGGCACTTTATATCAAAGACTGAATTCTTTTTTTGTACATTTTGTCAAAAGGTGTTTTGATTTTTCCAGTTTTGCAATTCAGATGAGAAGATCCAACTGATAATTGAGGCATGGAAACTACCTCTACTGGAAGCATTCAGTCTTCACTAGACACACTCTAGAAAGCTTCACTATGGAGGACATCTGTAGGCAGAGAAAACCATTGATCATAAGCAGACCTTCTAGTTAGAGATAAAGAGGTGGTGCTGCTGCTCCCACTCTGGACAACAGGGCTCTGATAAACTCCAGGGTCCTGAAGTATCTGAGTCAAAGCACAAAGGAGTGTCCATATTCTTGTACCCCACCTTCACAGGATCCCACCGGAGTACCGTCTCCAGAAACAAGATGCCATCATTGTGATGCTAGAGACAGGTATGCTTCCCAATACTCCAGGAAGGTCTTTTGTGTAATAGATCAGTTCATTCTTTTGTGGTCTATCCACCTCCCACCCATAAAATTCATGGATCTCCTCCTTTATTTCCAGTTCATCATAGGCCGAAGGCTTATAAAAGCTTCATTAGCCTTTATAACCAATAGGGGCAAGTTATTATGAATATTATGGTCTTCCAGGGGGCTTAATATTTTACTCAGGCTACTCCATATCTATACAAGCCATAACAGCTTTGTCAAGAACAGGATAAGTATAGTGTTTGTGTTTATTTAATATTTTAAATATGGCTACTATAAGAAAGGCAAAATACTATTTGTTATCTGATTTATTTGGGATGGGTTAAAGGGCATCTGTCAGCGGAACAGTCCAGTTAATAATCACTGGGGTGGTGAGGTTCCCACATGCATCAAAACAAAACAAATACCTGCCCGGCTGGGCTCTCACTACACCTGTTAACGTGGCCCTGACTCAGCTACAGAACCCTGTTCACACACGGAACCCATATGCGGCTTTTTCTCAGCCCGTAGTTCCCCAGCTGTAATCAGTCCCGTACCTGTATGGGGAAGTGTGGCCCAACAGTCCTCCCGACTCCGGCCTTGTGACCCTTGAATCCCGGCGTCACAGCGTTCCCCAAACTTTGGGCTGTCACAATGCCCTGGTCTCTCAGCCTGGCAAGCTGAGACCACACACAAAGCCTCTGCTCTGGGTCTCTGTATCTCTCCCTAGACTGACCTACTCTGAGGCGCTTTATGCCCGCCTGATTACAGCAGGCCTCACCTGCGATCACCTCAGGTAGAAAGGAAAAACCCGTACTGGAAGGGTGTGGACTGGCAACTCCCTCTACCAAGCCTAGCCACCCATCCAAGTAAAATCCAGCCCAGAAAATGTATACAAAAATGTCTCAGCAAACTATGCTTTGCTGAGACTACTGCCACTCTCTGGATTTTATCTGTCTCACCAATCTGAGGTACCTGAATTGGGACAATACACCTTCCAGCACTGTTCACATTACCACACTGGCTAACCTGTTTCATGTGTGTTTGGAAGCTGAAGGCACCTGTGCTGGTCCTATGTTCATATGTGCCCGCATTACTGAGAAAAATAAAGTTTTAATATATGAAAATGAGCCTCTAGGAGTAGCAAGGGCTACTATGATATTATGAGTGCGGGACAATAGCCCCGCGGGCGGCCCGATGCGCACAGCATCATAGTAACCTATGATGTTGTGCGCTCCCATGCGCACGATGTATGCCGCTCCGGGACATATGTCTCAGAGGGCATACGGTCGTGTGCATGAGCCCTTACTCCTAGAGGCTTAGCTTTCTCTGCAACTGCCATGCCCCCTGCACTTTGATTGACAGGGCCGGGGAGGCGTGATCACATTTACACTGCCTTGCACTTTCAATCAAAGTGCAGGGTGCTAAGCAGTTTGACTCACGCTAAAGCTGTTCAATACAGGTTTTATTCAAAATGACTGGGTCAATTCAAGAAAGTGACCCAGCACTTTGCTTACAGTGTGAAACAGTAAATCCAGACAACAGTAACAGTGACTGGTGATGTGGCCACTTGTTGGTTCATTTCCCCGTTGAAGACATTATCATGAATCCTGGTGAAATTCAGAAGGGTCACACAAGCTTGTCATTTTTCAGATAGAGGCGCACCCAAAAAAACAACAACTGACCCTAGTTTGTTTGAGGAGGCGCCACCTGGTGTCCAAACCCCACCTGGAGTATGGGCACCATATGTAGGTGAAGAGGGCAAAACACTATTCATAAACTGTGATAAAAGGGAATGTTGATCCAGGAGATGCAGGCACTAGTTAAGGTTCAGTGACTGCAAGCTGGATTTTAAGAAGCCACTGACCCATTCTGGATTCCCTGCATTATAATTAAGGGGTCATTATAATACTATGGGCACTACAGGGGGGATGATAGCATCATACATGCTATTACTATAGAGGGGGATTATACTACAGGGGGACTACAGGGGGTGAGATTATTATACATGCTAGCACTACAGGAGGGCATTATACTAATTTGGCCACTATGAGGGGGGCATTATAATACAGGCCAGATGATTACAGGGGGAATTATAATACAGGGGGAATTATACATATGGTCACTACAGAGATATGCATTTTGAATACAGGAGGTACTACATCTGGTCTTTATAAATAATGCTACTAAAATGGGCATTACAAATACTGGGGTTACGATAGAGGGAATTATAACTACTGAAGACACTAATGGGGCTACTGTGGGTTCTATAGGGGCGCCATATAGATCAGCCTTATTACTACTGGGGGCAGTCTGTGGGCATATTACTATAGGGGGGGCTATCTGTATGGCACACATTTTTCTGCAGTATAGTGTTTTTGCACATTTGGAGGATATGATAAAGTGAGAAATCTAAGATGTATGTATGCCAAACTCTGCAGAGAAGAGATGCGGCTTAAAGATGTCATCATGGTGATCTGATTCCAAAAGGTAGATGAGAAAAGAGAATGTTTACATCAGAGGAGACATCACTGGATGGAAGAAGTCTGCGGTGCTCTATTCTCCTGTATATGTGCACTGTATGTAATGTTCATCCACATATGTCTTTAACAGTAGGGCTGGGGAGAGGAGTTGGATAAATTATTTGGTGGGGGTGGGTGGCATTTTAATTTTGTGCCCCAACATATATCTAGATTGGATTACAGTAAACCATTGCAATTACCATTTGCCTACGTATATGGGGTTTGTGGTCTTGTCAATACTATTGCAATAAGCTGTACACATGGTGGTGAAGTAAGTCATTGGCATTATTGGTTGCTCTAACAATTTAACATTGTGACATTGGTCAAAGGGTTAATTTACAGTAGAGCTAGATTTATCAGAGATACATGGCATTGAGCAAAGGGAGCATTTATGTTAGTTCTAGCTCTATCAGGGTGACATGGCTTATTTGGGAAACAAGGGTGTTTACTGTAGTGATTTCTATATGAGGGTGATGATGAGCCATTCTTCTGGAGAAATATAACACGTCCAATAGGTGATGAAATGTTGGGATGGGCATGTGGGAGAAAGAATTTATTTGTCAGGGTGATTCCACATGTCCTGATGGAAGATGGAGAAATGCCTTTTACAGTCCATTTTGAGACAATAGGATGAACCTAATTCCTCTTCTTCTTTCCAGATTGGTTTTCCAACATCTCAAATTACTGTCCAAATCTTCAAGATATAAGCCAGACAAACGAGACTTGGCCCACAGGTTTGGAGTAGAGTATATATTCTCAAACCAGAAAAATCACCAGAAACCAATGCAACAAATCCATCAAATTTCTATATGCTGTAAAAGCAAGCAATCATGTGACCTTGCCATGGGATTTTTCAGTGAGTTGGAACACAGTTATGAAAAAAAAAATCACCTCCTGGACTTAATATCCTTATATGTGCCAGAATAAGGTGCATATTTGTACACTGTGTAGTAGCCATGACTGGTAACTGCAGCTCCCTTCTTACCATGGGACTGAACTGCAGTAACTAGGCACTGCTAATGCACAACTTATGAGAAATATCCAGCTCTGCACAATCAGGTCATCTGCTAAATGCTAATTAGCAAGAGTGATGGAAGTCAGACCCCTACTGATCTGATACTAATAACCTATCCCAAAGATTAGTCTTTAAAGAAGATATACACATTTGGGGGCATTTTTTTTCTTTTCATTAGTGCATTGTATCCATTATGAGCTAAAAATATTTTTTTTCAGTTGGTCTTTATTAAAAATATGGAGTCCTTCTCTCTGTACAGTGCTAAGATGTTCCACTAATAGGATCTCTTTTCTGTCAGGCAGGAAACTGACAGGCTCCTTTGGTCTGCTCTCAGACCTTTTAAACACTCATTATAGCTCACTTCTTATCTTACTGATAAGAATGTGGCTTAAATAAGTATTTATGACTCCTTAGTAATTTAGAGATAAGAGTTATTAGATGACCGGTGTACCGTGATATTTCCCCTACCAGTGAAATTTCCCCTACCAGTGAAATTTCCCTACCCTCGTCACTTCCTGTTGTAACGCGGCCACACCGGACATGACGTTTCCAGCTTTGGAAGGAGGTGTGCTGCGCCGCGCAGGCGCACAACGACGGAGTAGGGGAATTTTACACCAGAGTTGGGGAGAAGGGGCCACCTAATGCACTTGCACCTTACCTCTTAGCTGGACACCGGCTGACACTGTGAATGCGCCGGGAGCCTCACCAGTGGTTAGAGGGTAGAGAAAAATTACGGGCCAGTGCGCAAGCACAGCTAACTACTCCCGTCGGGATACACCGTGTGTGCGCACCAGCGGACAGGGAGATCTCTTATACCGAACATCCATCCGATCACCGCGCCTGCGCAGTGTGGGGTAGGGAGAACTGATAGCCATTTGTTCTGTTAAATCTCCCTACCACTCACTGTGCACGTGCGGTATCTGATAAACTGGAGCCAGCTGAGAGGCAAGGCGCAAGTGCATTAGTTGGCCCCTTCTCCCCAACTCTGGTGTGAAATTTCCCTACCCCGTCGTTGTGCGCCTGCGCGGCGCGGCACACCTCCTTCCAGCTGGGAACGTCATGGCCTGTGTGGCCGCGTCACAACAGAAAGTGACGAGGGTAGGGAAATTTCACGGGTAGGGAAATATCACAGAACACCAGCACAAAGTGAAAGTCCAATTCATACAGCTAGAAAAATAGCTAACCCTTTGTGACAGAACAGCTCAATATTTTTAATAAAGACCAATTGAAAAAAATATTTTTAGTCCCAAATGAGTAAAATGCAATCTTTAAAAAAAAATTGTCCTGGAAGGTGTAGATAGCCTTTAATATTAACCCCTTAGTGACCACACACATTTTTTTTTTTTAAATCGCATTCCAAGGGCTATAACTTTTTTGTTTTTTCATCAATGTACTTGTATGAGGTCTTATTTTTGCAGGACAAGTTATAGTTTTTAATGCACAATTCTGGGTACATTTAATGATTGATTAAAGCCAGTTGTTTAGCTAAAACCCCCTTTGTTTATGTCAGTAAAAAGGCGTATTAGACTGGGAAAAAAATAACATTTCTACAAGATTCCCAGCATCCAGCATTTAATATTCTGTGGCTTTGCAAAAACAAAATAAAATGGGGGGAGGGTGGAATTTTGAGAGATTGAACACTCAAGTGTCCAACTATATTCAGAGCAGATTTTAAATAGAATGTACAGATGCAGTACACAGAAACCAACCTTACAGTACCGGCATTTTATATCCCAGGGAGGGAACATCTTGTTGCCAGCAATTAGAGTCATGAAGCATATTCTTAAAGCCTACAAAACTAGAATTGAGCTGTTTGGGACAGAACAGTGAGTACTCGCATGATAATGATTAAAAGGAAAGACAGCTACACAAATCTTAAATGAAAGCTTGCACCATACAGAATGTACTTATTTAAATTGCACTCTGAACTTACAAACTGTCACATCCTGCTTATCTTCAGATTGGAACTGTACACTAATTTAAGTGTACGTGGTACAATGCCTGCAAAATCTCATCGAGTTAGGTCATGCAAAGACAATTACCAGTTTCTTTTACTATTGAAGAATTATTCTATAGTCTACAGTACATTTCTGTGATATCTCTAATAATCATGAGGACTATTTCATGATCTGGCACCTGTCATGTCCTGTTAAAACTAAATGAATGGACCTTTTCCTGTATTTAGCATTTTGCGGGCCAAGAACATAAGACTAAGGAAGCTTTTAGACTCGAGTGCAGTCTTCAACTGTACCTAACATTAGGCGTAAGAAATTAGTGGTTCTTTCATTGCAAGGGATGACCATATATATAGAACAAATCTAAAGAGCGACTCACACGCAACAAATACTGGATCCTATAACTATATAATACATTGCACATGTAATAAATAAATGGTCATTATTTGCCAGCAACTACCCAAATTATATCCTGCATCAGAGCTACAGAGCCTCCATGTGTTGTCATGCAGGCTTCATTGATCCATGTGTACAGAGAGATTCTCTTTCAGAAGCATATTTCCATACATATGGCATCCAATGCTACACACCACAAGTTTGGATTTGTTTGGAATCAGACAGGAAAACAGTCCTTATGAAATCTGGGGCATACAGGGACACAATAGAGAGCTCATGCACCTCTATTGCAGCATTTTTACTTTTTGTTACAAACAAAGCAACAGTATAAAGGTTGGCAGTCCAACGACAACAGGTACATAGTGACATTTGGTTGTGAAGAAGTTGCTGTTAACCACAAGAATTATGCAATGTGACCTCAGTGTGTTATTGTATCTCTGACAGAAACATTACATTGCCAGATCTTCCTAGTCTAAATAAATATATTCCAGTGGAATTTGTCTCCTCTACTGTATGACTTTAATTGTGAAGAAATGAACAAAGCAATGTCTATAAGGTAAGCAAACCTACAAGAAAGAGTTCACGCATGAGAATTATTATACACTAACGCACAGGTCTAGGAAGTGCTTCCATTTTTTATTTCAGCATAAAGTGAGGCCTTGGTCAAAGTAGTGCGGTGATTTGCCTATTGAGCTTAACCACTTGGGTACAACCTAGGGACTTTAAGCATTGGAGTAGTCCTCTGTTAGCTCTTTAACACCATTTAGAGATGGCAGCTGACTAGAGATGAGATAACCAGATTAGTTTCGGGTCTGTTTGACAAATTTTAGAAAAAGTTCGGTTCAGACCCGAATCCGTTCATGTCGAACTGAAGTTGCTCCAATTGCCCTGAATGTTGGTGTATAACCCCCTCTAGCCTCCTAGGATATTTTTTTAGGACAACTTGTTATTGCTTTTCATTTATTTTTCATAAATTTTTACCTTACACCTTTCCCAATCCGAGGAACGCAATGGCCCCAATAGTAAATAATGTCTTGGTGACTCTGACATACATAGCTATGGGTAAAGACATGTTTGATGGTGTTAAGATACAGCGTGTTTAAAAAGACACCATGCTGGCACATGTGTTCTGCTTTTTCATATTCAAAAGTTTCCAAAAGCTGTCCCTTATTAAGAGCAGATGATTTTTAAACACACACAAGGTGTTATGGGATAAAAAAAAAAATTTAAAATAAAAAAGTGGTTTGGGGGACAAAGCATACAAAAATTATGCCTTGACAGGGTCAGAATACCTGCTTGTACAACACGCACAGGTGCTGATTGTGAGAAGAAAAATGGTTAGTTGTGAACGAGCCTAAAAAAATTCTCCCTTTTAATTGGGAGCAGCAGCATTGCAGTGTGGATGTGTGCAACAGCACCCTTATGGAAGATGATGGTCAGCAGGTTGCAATAGTGGCATGATGGTTGAGGTGGCATGATGGAGTAGGTAACAGCAACCGTACAGGACATGATGATTGGATAGTGGCATATGTAGTGTCCCACTAGGTAAATGTGGGCACTACACAAGGGTCAATTGGGCCACGTTGTTCTCCACCTCCTGTGGGACAGTGGCAGTGTATTTCCCAGTACATTTTAATGCATTTTAATGTTTATTTAATGTGTATTTTTCCTGTGATATGTGCAGCAGGCCTATTATGGTGTAGTTTAACATCCTAGACACTAGAGGGAGCTAGGGAGCCCCTAGTATATATACTTAGACCCAGACAGGGAGGGGTTAGTCTGTAGTCAAGAGTCTGTGGAGAGACAGAAGTGAGAGGGCACCAGCCAGAGACAAGCTGAGGGCCTCCTCCTGACATGCAGCTAGACAGCCCAGGCTTCTAGTTGCCACCAGGAGGCTAGTGAAGGATTATAGCCTGCCTGAAGTTCCTGAGCCTTTGTTAGCTCAGAAGATTCAACCCAAGAGAAGAGTTTGCCTCCTGGGAGAAAACCTGCAGTTCCCTAACCAGAGCAGAACAGAGCCAGTGTTCCAGCTAAGTCAAGTAAGCTGAAGGGCTGTCACGGATGGTGTACAGGAAACAAGACAATACCATATAAACAATGTCTCTCTGGATCCACAACTAAGGAACAAAGGGAGACCCCTTCAATAGACCTGCCGCTCTCCCTCACTGCTCAGCCTATGCGAACACCCCAAAGGTGGATGGCCGCATATCCACGTTCCTCGGCTATCTATTACCTGAAGACCCTACCACCGGCTCCCTACACTGACACGAGGGAGTCAGGGTCACCTGGATCCAGAAAAGACAAAATCATAAATACATAAACAGCACTTATCTTGCAGACGAATGACGACTGACGACTGGGAACAGGGAACTGGGAACTTGGAACAGCATGCGCACACACACTCCAGGAAGTTGTATTAGCCGCACACTACTGCATTATGGGGAGGAACTTAAAGGGTAGCGATCAGTCTAACTGCATGACAGCTGAGATAGACTAACGAGATGAGAAACTAAACCAAAACAAATAAATTCAAGGAGGAGGATCTGAGAAGCTCCTGTGAGCACTTCTCAGCTGTCTGGCTGTGACAGTACCCCTCCCTCTAGGAGTGGACTCCGGACACTCAGGGCCCACCTTCTCAGGATGGGACCTATGGAAAGCCCTGATGAGACGAGAGGCCTTAATGTCCGTCACTGGGACCCACATCCTCTCCTCAGGACCATAACCCTCCCAATGAACGAGGTACTGGAGGGAACCGCGGACAAGACGAGAATCCACAATCCTAGAGACCTGAAATTCAAGATTTCCATCAACCATAATCGGAGGAGGAGGCAAAGGCGAGGGTACAATAGGTTGAACATAAGGTTTCAATAAGGACTTATGAAAAACATTATGGATCTTCCAAGTCTGAGGAAGATCAAGACGGTAGGCAACAGGATTGATGACAGACAGGATCTTGTAAGGCCCAATAAACCTAGGACCCAACTTCCAGGAGGGAACCTTCAATTTGATATTCTTCCTGGAGTGTGTGTGCGCATGCTGTTCCCAGTTCCCTGTTCCCAGTCGTCAGTCGTCATTCGTCTGCAAGATAAGTGCTGTTTATGTATTTATGATTTTGTCTTTTCTGGATCCAGGTGACCCTGACTCCCTCTGTGTCAGTGTAGGGAGCCGGTGGTCGTGTCCCTTCACTATTGTAGGGTCTTCAGGTAATAGATAGCCGAGGAACGTGGATATGCGGCCATCAACCTTTGGGGTGTTCGCATAGGCTGAGCAGTGAGGGAGAGCGGCAGGTCTATTGCAGGGGTCTCCCTTTGTTCCTTAGTTGTGGATCCAGAGAGACATTGTTTATATGGTATTGTCTTGTTTCCTGTACACCATCCGTGACAGCCCTTCAGCTTACTTGACTTAGCTGGAACACTGGCTCTGTTCTGCTCTGGTTAGGGAACTGCAGGTTTTCTCCCAGGAGGCAAACTCTTCTCTTGGGTTGAATCTTCTGAGCTAACAAAGGCTCAGGAACTTAAGGCAGGCTATAATCCTTCACTAGCCTCCTGGTGGCAACTAGAAGCCTGGGCTGTCTAGCTGCATGTCAGGAGGAGGCCCTCAGCTTGTCTCTGGCTGGTGCCCTCTCACTTCTGTCTCTCCACAGACTCTTGACTACAGACTAACCCCTCCCTGTCTGGGTCTAAGTATATATACTAGGGGCTCCCTAGCTCCCTCTAGTGTCTAGGATGTTAAACTACACCATAATAGGCCTGCTGCACATATCACAAGAAAAATACACATTAAATAAACATTAAAATGCATTAAAATGTACTGTGAAATACACTGCCACTGTCCCACAGGAGGTGGAGAACAACGTGGCCCAATTGACCCTTGTGTAGTGCCCACATTTACCTAGTGGGACACTACATATGCCACTATCCAATCATCATGTTCTGTACGGTTGCTGTTACCTACTCCATCATGCCACCTCAACCATCATGCCACTATTGCAACCTGCTGACCATCATCTTCCATAAGGGTGCTGTTGCACACATCCACACTGCAATTTGACAATGTGGTCAATAAATGCCTGCGCCAGCGTCTTAGCATTGGGCAAACCAGGAAAAGGGATAAAATGCACCATTTTGCTAAAACGGTCCACCACCACCAGAATCACAGACTTCCCCGAGGAACGAGGCAAGTCCGTTATGAAGTCCATGGACAGATGTGTCCAAGGACGGGAAGGAATGGGCAAAGGAAGGAGAGGACCTGATGGCCGTGAATGAGGGACCTTGGCACGAGCGCAAGTCTCGCAAGCTGCCACAAAACCCTCAACCGACTTACGAAGCGCAGGCCACCAGAATCTCCGAGCGATGAGATCCAGTGTGGCTCTTCCCCCCGGGTGCCCAGCAAGGACCGTGTCGTGGTGTTCTTTAAAAATCTTGTGTCTCAAAGCGAGAGGCACAAACAACCTCCCAGGAGGACAAAGATCAGGAGCTTCTGACTGGGCTGCCTGCACCTCTGCCTCCAATTCAGGAAAAAGAGCAGAGACCACCACACCTTCAGCCAAAATGGGACCCGGGTCTTCAAAATTCCCACCTCCCGGAAAACAACGTGACAGGGCATCTGCCTTCACATTCTTAACCCCAGGGCGGAACGTAACAACAAAATTAAACCTTGAAAAGAACAAGGACCATCTGGCCTGTCTCGGGTTCAGACGCTTGGCTGACTCCAAGTAGGCCAGATTTTTATGGTCAGTAAACATGGTAATAGGGTGTCTGGCTCCCTCTAGCCAATGGCGCCATTCCTCAAAAGCCAACTTGATGGCCAACAATTCCCTATCTCCCACATCATAATTTCTCTCTGCGGAGGAGAGTTTCTTTGAGAAAAAGGCACACGGTTGCCATTTGGCAGGAGAGGAACCCTGAGACAAGACCGCACCCACCCCTACCTCAGAAGCATCAACCTTAACTATGAAGGGTAACGAAATATCAGGTTGTACTAGGATGGGAGCGGAAGCAAAACTCTCCTTGATATTAGAAAAGGCCTTACGCGCCTCTACCGACCAGGAAGAAAAATCTACCCCCTTTCTGGTCATATCAGTGAGTGGTTTAACAACAGAGGAATAATTCAAAATAAATTTCTTGTAATAATTGGCAAAGCCCAAAAAACGCATCAGCGCCTTCTGATTCTCAGGAAGCTCCCACTCAAGCACAGCACTATTCTCCCGCAGGATGAGCAAGACCTGACGTAAGTGTTCCTTATGAGTCTTGAAATCAGGAGAAAAAATCAAAATGTCATCCAAATACACTAATACAAATTTTCCCATTAAATGATAAAAAAATGCTGTTGACGAAATGCTGAAAAACGGCTGGGGCATTCATCAAACCAAAAGGCATAACCAAATTCTCAAAATGGCCCTCAGGGGTATTGAAAGCCGTCTTCCATTCGTCTCCTTCTCTGACCCTAACCAGGTTGTATACCCCTCTTAGGTCTAATTTGGAAAAGACTTTAGCCCCAACAAACTGGTTAAACAGGTCCGGGATCAGAGGAAGCGGATAAGGATCACGAATAGTGATACTGTTCAGCTCCGTGAAATCCAGACAAGGTCTTAAAGAACCATCTTTTTTCTTAACAAAGAAAAAACCAGCGGCAACAGGTGACTTTGAGGGTCGTATGTGTCCTTTTCTCAGACTCTCAGAGATATAAGCCCGCATAGCGACCCTCTCAGGTTGGGAGAGATTGTATAAACGAGATTTAGGCAGCTTGGCGCCTGGGATGAGATTAATAGGGCAATCATACTCCCTGTGCGGAGGCAAACCCTGAACTCCACTCTCAGAGAAGACATCCAAAAATTCAGAGAGGAAAGGTTGTACAGTCTTAGTAGAAACCTCAGAAACAGATGTTATGAGGCAATTCTCTCTGCAAAAGTTACTCCAACCATTTTTTTGCCTCGCTTGCCAATCAATGGTGGGGTTATGTTTAGTGAGCCAGGGTAGCCCCAACACTAGAGGAGTAGGCAAACCGCTAAGGACGAAACATGACACATCCTCAACATGAGCATCACTCACAATTAAACGGATATTGTGAACTATACCCTTTAATGATTTCTGAGAAAGTGGAGCTGAATCAATAGCAAAAACAGGAATATCCTTTCCCAAAGTGCATACCTAGAAACCATGAGTTTTTGCAAATTGATTATCAATGAGGTTGACAGCTGCTCCACTATCCACAGAAATCTCACAAAAAATGCTCTTGCTCTCTAGCGCCACCCTAGCAGGCAGGACAAAAAGGGAATTACAAGCAAACGGAAAACCTTCAATTTCCGCCTCAACCCTGCCAATAGTAACAGACGGAACATTTTTAAAAGATTTTTTCCTTTTTGTCTCTTTATTACTCCCAGAAAACTGCCTGAATCTCCTAGAGGGACAAACATTCGCCAGATGATTTATACCTTCACAACAAAAACAAACCCTCCCCTGCGGGCTGAATCTTCTATTGTCAGAAGCAATCAACCCCAGCTGCATGGACTCCTGCTCAGAAGGGGCTGACAGCGACTGAGACCCCTGTGCACAGAATGAGACCGCTGCACTGTCCCGGGACTGAGTATGACAGGAAGGAGAGATCTCTCCTCTCTCTCTAAGACGCCTGTCAATACGAACAGCCTGAGACATAGCAGAATCCAAGGAGGTAGGTCTTTCATGAAAGGCAAATGCATCTTTCAATCCCTCTGAAAGACCATAGCAAAATTGACTTCGGAGTGCAGCATCATTCCAACCCGTATCTGCTGCCCATCTCCGAAATTCTGAACAGTATATCTCTGCAGATTGTTTACCCTGGCATAACAGACGTAGTCTAGACTCAGCCAGAGCAATACGATCCGGATCATCATATATCTGACCCAGGGCTAAAAAGAATTCATCCACTGAACGAAGGGGCCGTGCCCCCTCCGGCAGCTAAAAGGCCCAGGACTGAGCGTTACCCCTGAGCAGCGATATAATGATCCCCACCCTCCGTTCTTCATCACCAGAAGAATGGGGAAGAAGGCGAAAATGGAGTTTGCAAGCCTCTCTAAAACGCACAAAATTCTCACTACCCCCGGAGAACGTATCCGGGAGCGAGATCTTAGGCTCAGCACAAACTCCATGAACGCAAGCTGAACCGGTCACTTATAACTGAGAAAAAGTCTTACGGAGATCAGCTACCTCCAAAGAAAGACCCTGAAAGCGTTCAGCCAAAAGTGAAACCGGATCCATGCTTGAGACGGTTTTGGCGGCTGATAATGTCACGGATGGTGTACAGGAAACAAGACAATACCATATAAACAATGTCTCTCTGGATCCACAGCTAAGGAACAAAGGGAGACCCCTGCAATAGACCTGCCGCTCTCCCTCACTGCTCAGCCTATGCGAACACCCCAAAGGTGGATGGCCGCATATCCACGTTCCTCGGCTATCTATTACCTGAAGACCCTACAATAGTGAAGGGACACGACCACCGGCTCCCTACACTGACACGGAGGGAGTCAGGGTCACCTGGATCCAGAAAAGACAAAATCATAAATACATAAACAGCACTTATCTTGCAGACGAATGACGACTGACGACTGGGAACAGGGAACTGGGAACAGCATGCGCACACACACTCCAGGAAGTTGTATCAGCCGCACACTACTGCATTATGGGGAGGAACTTAAAGGGTAGCGATCAGTCTAACTGCATGACAGCTGAGATAGACTAACGAGATGAAAAACTAAACCAAAACAAAGAAATTCAAGGAGGAGGATCTGAGAAGCTCCTGTGAGCGCTTCTCAGCTGTCTGGCTGTGACAAGGGCAGAAGGATCATTAACCTAAATCAAGAGATATATACCTAAGGAGGATTGCTACCAAGGATAAAGCCAGCATTAGGGCATACGGGCCTTGGGATAAAGACAGACAGGAGTTCTGAGGAACAGTGTACAGTATTTCTGAGGAGAAGGTACAGCCTGGTCTGTGAGTGTTGTTTAACCCTCTGAGTATCTTGCAAAGAACATTGTTGCCTGCCATTGATGTAAAGCCTGCTTGTGATGTGATACTGCTATGTGGAACTGAACCTATAAAAGACTGTATAAAGTTAAACGTTTTCCAGTAAAGAAAAGTTTGGTTCACTACAACACTGTGTTCCTCACTTATTACAACTATAAATCGGTGTGCCACCGTTACTGGCACTGGCGTCACGAACCTTAAAGGGACCTTGCCCTAGGCACATTAAACATCTACAACATCCAGGGCACCTCACCCACCATCAGGCCTGGTCCCTATATACAGAGAGTGCCCCAGAGGACTTCTGTGCCAGTCTCTCCATCACTGCTGTACGCTGCCCAGGGTCATCCTACAAACTGTGAGTAACCCATACCAACCCTCGTTTGCCTAAGTAACTGTGACCTCACATCGCAATACCCTGCAGGGCTGCATACTGCACATAAGTGGCATGATGCAGGCCGCAGCAGTTGTACAGAATGTGATGCTTGTCAAGTAGCATTAGTGGTATGATGCATGTCGCAGCAGCACTAGTGCAGAACATGATGGTTGGAAAGTGGCATTAGTGGCATGTGTCGCGAACCGGCAGGACAGGTAGTGAATCCTCTGGACCAGAGAGGCGATGGCGCGGGTAGTACTAGAGGACCGGTTCTAAGCAGTTACTGGTCTTCACCAGAGCCCGCCGCAAGGCGGGGTGGATTTGCCACGGCGGTAACTACAAGGTTGTGTCCCCTAGTAACAACTCGACCTCTCTGGCAGCTGATAAGGCGTGGTACACAGGGAGAAGGTAAGAGCGTAGTCGGACGTAGCAGCGGTCAGGGCAGGCGGCAAAGGTTCAAAGGCGAGTGGACGGTAGCAACGGGTACGGCAACGGGTAAGGAAAACTAACATCGTAACCCCTTTGGACCAGGCACCAATCACTGGTGCACTGGTCCTTTGAATCTAAGAGTCCCGGCGCACGCGCACCCTAGAGAGCGAGGACGCACACGCCGAGACGCTGGAGTGCTGCCTGGGGGCATACGCTGTGAGCGCTCCGAGGCCAGCAGGGGACCCGGAGCGCTCAGCGTAACAGTACCCCCCCCCCCCCCCTTTGGTCTCCATCCCTTTTTGGTACCGAAGAACTTGCAGCCCTCCCAGTCGACCCAAAAAAATATTTTCCCCCGGGAGATCTCCTTGACAGAGAATATATCGGAGGTACCGGCAACAGGGGTGGGAGAAACAAGCTTGGGAGAAAAACGGTTAAAGACAGCAGGTTTAAGAAGGGAGACATGGAAGGAGTTATGGATTCGGAGGGAGGGAGGAAGATGGAGCTGATAAGAAACTTGATTGATACGACTCTTGATTTTATAGGGTCCCAAGAAACGAGGGCCCAACTTGTAACTTGGGACCCTAAATCGGATGTACCTAGAGGAGAGCCACACCTTGTCACCCGGACGAAATTCCGGTGGAGATCTGCGTCTCTTGTCAGCTTGAACCTTCATACGGGCGGAAGCCCTGAGGAGAGCAGCGTGGGTTTCTCGCCAGATGGAGGAAAAATCCTGTACAAGACTGTCAACGGAAGGTACAGAAGAAGGAGTGGGAGACTGCGGCAGAGATGGAAGAGGATGATGGCCAAAAACTACAAGGAAAGGAGACTTGTTAGAGGCAGAGGATTGTTTGTAGTTGTAGGAGAACTCCGCCCAGGGAAGTAGATCAACCCAGTCGTCATGGCGTGAGGATACAAAGTGACGCAGATAGTCACCCAAAATCTGGTTCACCCGTTCTACTTGGCCGTTAGACTGAGGATGGTACGAAGAAGAAAAGTCCAATTTGATCCCGAGCTGAGCACATAGAGCCCTCCAGAATTTGGAGACGAATTGTACCCCACGATCCGAGACAATATGTTTGGGAAGGCCATGGAGACGGAAGATGTGTTGGAAAAATTGTTTGGCCAACATGGGTGCAGAGGGTAGACCGGACAGGGGTACAAAGTGAGCCATCTTGGAAAAGCGATCCACCACGAACCAAATAACGGACTTGCCATGGGATGAGGGAAGATCTGTAATAAAGTCCATGGCGATGTGAGACCAGGGAACTTCAGGAACAGGTAGAGGCAAGAGGAGACCCGCTGGTTTCTGGCGGGGCAATTTATCCCGGGCGCAAATCGTACAGGCCTGGACGAAGTCCGAGACATCTTTCTCCAGAGAAGACCACCAGTACCTTTGGGAGATTAGTTGGAGAGACTTTAGCACCCCTGGATGACCGGCAAAAGGGGAGGCGTGGCCCCACTTGAGAATTTGCAGCCGCTGACGTGGAGGTACGTAGGATTTGCCAGGAGGAAGAAGGCGCAGGTCCACGGGAGCGACTGTAATAAGGCGTTCTGGAGGGATAATATATCGAGGTGTTAACTCGTCGCCCACCACATCAGAGGAGCGAGACAGAGCATCTGCCCTAATGTTCTTACAAGCCGGACGGAAATGGATCTCAAAGTTAAAGCGGGCGAAGAACAGAGACCAACGAGCCTGACGGGAATTTAATCTCTGAGCAGACTGGAGATAAGCCAGGTTCTTGTGGTCCGTGAAGATGTACACAGGATGTGTGGCGCTCTCGAGTAAATGTCTCCATTCTACAGTGCCAATTTAATAGTCAGCAGTTCCCTGTCCCCAATGGAGTAATTTCTCTCTGCTGAAGAGAATGTTTTAGAAAAGAAGCCACAAGTTGAAGTCTTGCCCCGGGAAGACTTCTGGGTGAGGACAGCTCCGGCTCCCACCGAGGAGGCATCCACTTCAAGAGAGAAGGGCTTGGTGGAATCTGCTCTAGAGAGAACGGGTGCAGAGGCAAAGGCAGATTTCAGGGACTGGAAGGCTTCCTCGGCTTGGGAAGGCCAGGATTTGGGGTTAGCTCCTTTTCTAGTGAGGGCCACGATAGGAGCTACCAGAGTGGAATAGTGAGGGATGAATTGCCTGTAGTAATTCGCAAAGCCCAGAAATCTTTGTATGGCTCGGAGACCAGAGGGACGTGGCCAATCCAGAACCGCCGAGAGTTTGGCTGGGTCCATTTGAAGTCCTTGGGCTGAGATAATGTATCCCAGGAAAGGCAGGGAAGTCCGTTCAAAAAGACATTTTTCAAGTTTAGCGTACAGGCGATTTCTCCTAAGACGAGTAAGAACTTGTTGCACATGGACCCGGTGTTGATCCAAATTGGAGGAAAAGATGAGGATATCATCCAGGTATACGACCACGCAGGTGTAAAGTAAGTCCCTGAAAATATCATTGACAAATTCCTGGAAGACAGCAGGTGCGTTGCAGAGGCCGAAGGTCATCACCAAATACTCAAAATGGCCGTCCCTTGTGTTAAAGGCGGTCTTCCATTCGTCTCCCTCACGGATACGGATCAGATTATAGGCCCCTCGAAGGTCCAATTTAGTGAAGATCTTAGCCCCTCGGAGACTATCAAATAGCTCAGAGATTAGAGGCAGAGGGTAACGGTTCTTGATGGTAATTTTATTAAGACCTCTGTAGTCAATGCAGGGGTGGAGGGAGCCGTCTTTTTTAGTCACGAAGAAAAAACCGGCCCCAGCAGGAGAACAAGATTTTCTTATGAATCCTCTCTGTAGGTTCTCACGTATATAGTCGGACATGGCAAGAGTCTCAGGAGGTGAGAGAGGATAAATTCTGCCCCGAGGTGGAGTAGAACCGAGTATCAGGTCGATCGGGCAATCATAGGATCGGTGAGGAGGAAGAACCTCAGCTTGTTTCTTGCAGAAGACATCCGTGAAGGAATGTTATGGCTTGGGCAGCCCAGAAGGTGGAGAAACTTGCGGGTTCTGTTTGACCAGAGCAGGCTTGAGACAGCGGTCCGAACAGGAGGAGCCCCAATGCAGGATCTCACCGGTGGATCAATTCAGGACAGGGCTATGACATTGAAGCCACGGCAGACCCAGGAGGAGTTCGGAGGAACAGAAGGGAAGGACAAAGAACTCTAAAATCTCGGTATGAAATATTCCGATGTCCATCTGCAGAGGCTGGGTACGGAACTGCACGGTGGCTGAGAGTCTCTCACCGTTAACAGTAGAGATGAAAAACGGCTTGGGTAGATGGATTACTGGAATACGGTACTTGTCAACCAAGGAGGCGTGAATGAAGTTGCCAGCTGAACCGGAATCCAAGAAGGTGGCTGCGGAGAAAGAGGACTTGGAAGAGATGATCAACTGCACGGGTATGATGAGACGTGGAGAGGAAGAATCCACACCTAGCAACGCCTCTCCCACACTTACTAGGTGCGAGCGTTTTCCGAACGCGGTGGACGGAGAGGACAATCTCTAAGGAAGTGCTCGGGTTGAGGTGGATGCGGAAAAACGGGAGCCAGATGAGGAAAGCGTCTAGGACGAGCTTTTTCCTTTTCAAGGAGGAGTTCCTCTTGTCTTTCGGCGAAACGTTTGTCTATCCTAGTGGCCAGCAAGATGAGGTCACTAAGAGTAGAAGGAAGCTCACGTGCAGCCAGAACGTCCTTTACTTCACTGTTAAGTCCTTTCTTGAAGGTGGCGCAAAGGGCTTCATTGTTCCAGTTCAGCTCAGAGGCCAGGGTGCGGAACTGAATGGCATAGACACCCACGGAAGAACCTCCTTTGGTCAAATTTAGTAAGGCAGTCTCTGCGGAGGTAACCCGGGCAGGCTCCTCAAAAACATTCTGGAACTCTAGGCAGAAGTTCTGGACGGAAGTGGTGGCAGGATCTGCGCGGTCCC
Source organism: Bufo bufo (assembly GCF_905171765.1). Taxonomy (NCBI): domain Eukaryota; kingdom Metazoa; phylum Chordata; class Amphibia; order Anura; family Bufonidae; genus Bufo; species Bufo bufo. The sequence goes on from NC_053389.1 coordinate 692,875,333, forward strand.
ATAGTGGTGTAGCCCAGGCCAGGGCCTTCCCGGACAGTAAACTGAGTATAAAGGCTACCTTGGCTCGCTCAGAAGGAAACTGGTCGGACAGAAGCTCGAGGTGGAGATAGCACTGCGACAAGAACCCACGGCACTGCTTAGGATATCCGTCATATTTGTCTGGTAAGGACAAACGGATTCTGGAACCGGTGGTAACTGCAGGCGGAGGTGATGCAGCAGGAGCAGACGGAGGAGCTGGCTGTTGCAGAGAAGGCAGGAGCTGCTGCAACATAGCGGTCAACTGGGCCAGCTGTTGACCCTGCTGGGCCACAATGGTGGTGAGGTCCTCCAGGCTTGGCAGGGGAACATCAGCGGGATTCATGGCCGGATCTTACTGTCGCGAACCGGCAGGACAGGTAGTGAATCCTCTGGACCAGAGAGACGATGGCGCGGGTAGTACTAGAGGACCGGTTCTAAGCAGTTACTGGTCTTCACCAGAGCCCGCCGCAAGGCGGGGTGGATTTTCCGCGGCGGTAACTACCAGGTCGTGTCCCCTAGTAACAACTCGACCTCTCTGGCAGCTGATAAGGCGTGGTACACAGGGAGAAGGTAAGAGCGTAGTCGGACGTAGCAGCGGTCAGGGCAGGCGGCAAAGGTTCAAAGGCGAGTGGACGGTAGCAACGGGTACGGCAACAGGTAAGGCAAACTAACATCGTAGGGAACGCTTTCTTTGAGGCACAAGGCACAAAGATCCGGCAGAAAGCTGTGGGAGGAGAAGGTATAAATGGGCAGTGCACAGGTGCAGCCTAATTAAGTCAGCACTGCCTCTCACAACTATAACCCTTAATAACCCCTTTGGACCAGGCACCAATCACTGGTGCACTGGTCCTTTCAATCTAAGAGTCCCGGCGCACGCGCGCCCTAGAGAGCGAGGAAGCACACGCCGAGACGCTGGAGTGCTGCCTGGGGGCATACGCTGTGAGTGCTCAGAGGCCAGCAGGGGACCCGGAGCGCTCAGCGTAACAGCATGACAGAGGATGCAGCAGCAGTCATACAGAATGTGATGGTTGGAAAGTTGTATTAGTGGCATGATGAAGGCTGCAGACATAGTCATACAGAATGTGATGGTAGGTATACAGACAGCAACTGAAGCAAGATGGGGCACCGCTAGCAAAGAGAGATCTATTTATCAGAATCAGCCGGAGGAGATTGAAAATCCTGCTAAATCCAGGCTTGATTTATTTTAAGAAAAGTGATATTTTGGACACGTTTGGGTGGCATAATTCCCCCGGCAGTACTGAAAACCCCATCCAAGATGACAAATGAGGCTGGGCAAGAAAGAAGATAGAGAGGGTAATGTGCCAGTTGGGGGTCACTGTTCTAGTCTGCCTGCCCAGAAATCCATGGGGTCAGGGAACTAATTATGCAACAGAGATTGGCCATAGTTTAGATAGGTCTGAACCTGGACATTGAGGCAGCAGCTGTGGCCCAGTGGCACATGGAAAAACTTCTCCATCATGTTGAGGAAACTGAAATGGCTGCTACTGCTGCAGCTCATGGCGGCGGCGGGAGGGAGGTGACTCTAAGGAAGGCTGAGAAGGGCTTCCCTTTCCAGCACGTTGGCGGCAGGCGTCTGCTTGCCGTAAGCTGCAGCAAGCTGCCTTGAGAGTGTTTCCTGAAAGTAATTTGCCTTGGTAGCAAGGGTCTAAAAGCATGGCTAACCAGTAATCATCATACTGCTTGATGTCAACGATATGCCTGTAACTACGTAAGCAAGCTCGCAGTTGTGACCTCTTCAAAGGGCTTCTGGACCCGACAGGCATCTCAGATGGTCTTCCACTGCCTGACCTCAAAGCAGCACATGCTTCCTGCTGCTGAGGCTGTCTGGTGAATGACAAAATCGTTCACGGCTTTCTGCTGCTTATACAGACACTCGAGCATGGGCAATCTCAAATTCCATTAAGTTGGCATGTCGCAGATTAAGCAGTGTAGCGGCAGGGCGTTCTGTCGCTACAGGTCAAGGAGAGCTTTCATCGCCAGTGGCTGAAGTGCTTCGACAGTATCCCAGAATTTGCCAGCACCTTGTGCAAGTCAGTACTTATTTGGAAAGCGCTGTACCACTAGGTTAATGATATGTGCCATCCAGGGAGCCTGTGTTATTTTGCCCAGGTTTAGAGCAGGGCTGGTGCAAGGATTTTTGCCACCCTAGGCAAAAGCTAATTTTGCCACCCCCTTGACTCCACCCATTGACCACATCCTTGACCCACCCATTTTTTTGGCCAACTATTGCATGCAACATTTTACTTAACCAGCCAACTTTAGATATTCTACAGCAGTCCCGTTACAACCCCCCCCCCCCCCCCAATCAGCCTTTCAAGCAAATAATAAAAATAGAACATTTAATTAAAACATTGTAATTGTAAACATTTTCTCATATGCAAAACATAAAATAGCAGCATTGCACATATATCAAGTACCAACAAGATTTTCGAACATAACTTAAAAATTACAGTATAAATAGAAATATTAAAACAGTATAGAATGGTAAAATAATTAACCAAAAAATTAAAAACACTTTGAGACAGGAGAGATATTAAAGACTAATATTCCAATATTTCTAACACCTCAAATACAGTGCAAAAAAATAAAAATAATGTCAATAAACTGAAGTACAAAAGTGCAAATTGTGATTAAATTATAGTGTAAAGCAACAAAGTGCAAACTAATATAACAGTGCATAACAGTACAAACTTAAATACAATCAATAATGCAAGTGCCAATCTGTGATCTTTATGCTGTAAAAGCATAATGTCACCAAGGCTACTGGGTCTACAAAAAATTTACTTTTCTTGCTTACTTTAGCAAAGTCCTTCAGCAATATTTCAAAATCAATATCTTGAGCAATGGCATTCTCAATAGACAGCATAGCAAAACCCACCAGCAGTTCTTGAGACATTGAAGACCACAGATATTTTTTTAAGATTTTCAGTTTTGAGAAGCTTCTTTCACCTGAAGCCACTGTGATGTGGAGTGTCAGCAGTATTCGAAGTGCTATTGCTACATTTGGAGCAAAATCATTCCTGATGGCATAGCCCAGAACGTCAATTGGTTTCATGCTTAGTGATACAACAGGAGCCAAAATACTGAGCTCTTCATACAGCTGCATTCCATCAATATCTTCATCCTTGGACTTTTTGTCAGTTAATACGGTTTGTAGCTCCATACAGCTCTTTAACCGCTTGCCGCCACTGTAACGCCGATAGGCATCCGGGCAGCAGCGCTCTCAGGTCTCATTGACGCTTATTGGCGTCATCTCGCGAGACCCGAGGTTTTGCGTGATCGCGCGCGCGCATGCGCGGGCGTTCACAGCGGCGCGCAGCTCTGAAGTTAAACTACAGCCTGCCAGCGCTGATCATTCGCTGGCAGGCTGTAGATGTTTAAAAAAATTGCATCAGAAAGGTATATTAGATGCTGTTTTGTTAACAGCGTCTGATATACCTGCTACCTGGTCCTCTGGTGGTCCCTTTTGCTTGGATCCACCACCAGAGGACACAGGCAGCTCTGTAAGTAGCACCAAGCACCACACTACACTACACACCCCCCCCTGTCACTTATTAACCCCTGATCACCCCATATAGACTCCCTGATCACCCCCCTGTCATTGATCACCCCACTGTAAGGCTCCATTCAGACGTCCGTATGTGTTTTGCGGATCCGCGGATCCGCAAAACACGGACACCGGCAATGTGCTTTCCACATTTTGCGGATCCGCACATCGCCAGAACTATATAGAAAATGCCTTTTCTTGTCCGCAATTGCGGACAAGAATAGGACATGTTCTATATTTTTGCGGAACGAAAGTGCGGACCCGGAAGTGCAGATCCGCAATTCCGGATCCGAGCGGGACAAAGTCTGTCCCCATAGAAATGAATGGGTCCGCAATTCAGTTACGCAAAATGCGGAACAGAATTGCGGACGTGTGAATGGGGCCTAAGGGTCCCTTATCACCGACAGTTAGTTAGCCACTTGTTAGGTAGTTAGCGCCCAGCCCACCGCACCGCAGTCACTAATTAGTCGCTGATTACCGTCATCGCTGTCGCTAATCAGCACTAGTACTATATAGTATCTGTAAGTGATCAAGACTGATCGCAATCAGATCTATATCAGTACATTAGGGTCACCTTAGGCTCTACAAAAAATGCAGTGTTCGCCCAATCAGGCCTGATCTTGTGCGCACACTTGCGTTCAGTCCGCCCCACCGCAGTGACAGAATATTTTTTTTCTGATCACTGCAAAAACACCGTAAAATCGCTGCGGCGCTATAAAGATCACTTTTGAGCTTTTTGGATCTTTATTAGCGATCACAGCTTTACTTCGCAAGCACTCCTATGTCCTTTCCCCTCTTTTTTTTTTTTTGCACATTTTTTGGCAGAGATTTTTTCATCCACATTGATCGATGCGAATGAAGAAATCTGTGCCCTTCATTTTTTCTTTCAGCCCAGAGGCTGAATGGAAAAAAAAATATCTCATTACCCGTATGCTCAATATAAGGAGAATAGCAGAAACTCCTAATGCTGGCAATACATGTAATGATTGTGGAGACCCTCAAATGCCAGGGCAGTACAAACACCCCACAAATGACCCAATTTTGGAAAGAAGACACCCCAAGGTATTTGCTGAGGGGCATATTGAGTCCATGAAAGATTTAACTTTTTGTCACAAGTTAGCGGAAAGGGAGACTTTGTGAGAAAAAAATAAATAAATTTCTGCTAACTTGTGCCAAAAAAAAAATCTTCTATGAACTCGCCATACCCCTCACGGAATACCTTGGAGTGTCTTCTTTCCAAAATGGGGTCACATGTGGGGTATTTATACTGCCCTGGCATTTTAGGGGCCCTAAAGCGTGAGAAGAAGTCTGAAATCCAAATGCCTAAAAATGCCCTCCTAAAAGGTACTCATTGGCCCCTTTGCGCATCTTGGCTGCAAAAAAGTGTCACAAATGTGGTATCGCCATACTCAGGAGAAGTAGGGCAATGTGTTTTGGGGTGTATTTTTACATATACCCATGCTGGGTGAGAGAAATATCTCTGTAAATTGACAACTTTGTATAAATTTTTTTTTAAAGTTGTCATTTACAGAGATATTTCTCACACACAGTATGGGTATATGTAAAAAAACACTCTAAAACACATTGCCCTACTTCTTCTGAGTACGGCGATACCACATGTGTGACACTTTTTTGCAGCCTAGGTGCGCAAAGGGGCCCAAATTCCAATGAGTACCTTTAGGATTTAACAGGGCATTTTTACGCATTTGGATTCCAAACTACTTCTCATGCTTTAGGGCCCCTAAAATGCCAGGGCAGTATAAATACCCCACAAGTGACCCCATTTTAGAAAGAAGACACCCCAAGGTATTCCATGAGGCGTATGGTTAGTTCATGTAAGATTTAATTTTTTTGTCACAAGTTAGTGGAATATGAGACTTTGTAAGAAAACAAATATATATATTAAAATCTATTTCCGCTAACTTGTGCAAAAAAAATAAAAAATTATATGAACTCGCCATGCCCCTCACAGAATACCTTGGGGTGTCTTCTTTCCAAAATGGGGTCACTTGTGGGGTATTTATACTGCCCTGGAATTTTAGGGGCCCTAAAGCGTGAGAAGTAGTTTGGAATCCAAATGCGTAAAAATGCCCAAATGGAATTTGGGCCCCTTTGCGCACCTAGGCTGCAAAAAAGTGTCACACATGTGGTATCGCCGTACTCAGAAGAAGTAGGGAAATGTGTTTTAGAGTGTTTTTTTACATATACCCATACTGTGTGTGAGAAATATCTCTGTAAATGACAACTTTTAAAAAAAAATTATACAAAGTTGTCAATTTACAGAGATATTTCTCTCACCCAGCATGGGTATATGTAAAAATACACCCCAAAACACATTGCCCTACTTCTTCTGAGTACGGTGATACCACATGTGTGACACTTTTTTGCAGCCTAGGTGAGTAAAGGGGCCGAAAGTCCAACGAGTACCTTTAGGCTTTACAGGGTTGCTCACAATTTAGCCCCGTCCAAAATGCCAGAACAGTAAACACACCCCACAAATGATCCCATTTCGGAAAGTAGACACCCCAAGGTGTTCACTGAGGGGCATAGTGAGTCCGTGGGAGATTTTTATTTTTTTTGCCAGAAGTTAGCAGAAGTGGAAACTTTATTATTTTATTTTTTTTCCTCAGAAAGTGTCATTTTCCGCTAACTTGTGAAAAAAAAATTAAATCATACATGAACTCACCATGCCCCTCCGCGAATACTTTGGGGTGTCTTATTTCTAAAATGGGGTAATTTGGGGGATATTTATACTATCCTGCCATTCTAGCACCTCAAGAAACATGACAGGTGCTCAGAAAGTCAGAGCTGCTTCAAAATGCGGAAATTCACATTTTTGTACCATAGTTTGTAAACGCTATAACTTTTGCGCAAACCAATAAATATTCACTTATTGGATTTTTATTTTATCAAAGACATGTAGCACAATAAATTCTGACACAAACTTGTATAGAAATGTAATTATATTTGAACAATTTTACCAGAAAACATTAAAAATACACCTTTTTTTAGAAAATTGCTGTCTATTTTGATTAATATCAGAAAAATGAAAAATGTCAGCAGCTATCAAATACCACCAAAAGAAAGCTGTATTTGTGAGAAGAAAAGGAGGTAAAATTCATTTGGGTGCCAAGTTGCATGACCGAGCAATAAACCGTTAAAGTTGTGAAGTGACGATTTGTAAAACAGGGCCTGGTCACTAGGGGGATATAAACCTGTGATCCTTAAGTGGTTAAGAGTTGCTCCCTATCCATGTCTTTAAGCTTCCTAATGTTATACAAAAATTGAAAATTGTTGCTATGATCTTTAAGCTGTTCAAATTTCTCTTGAACAGATTTGATTACAACATCCAAGATGGTATAGAAACATCAACCTCAAACTGTTTTTTGGGATCTTGGATTGGTTCATCTTGTCCCTTGTAGGAAAAAAAGACTCTTCTTTTTTCTGTGCTTATGCAATGTAGAAGGGAACAAAGGATCAATTTCAATTTCTGATGCCATCATTTTTGCTTCTGTAAGTAACTCCTCAAATCCAGTGTCAGACCGATCATTTTCCAAGTAGCTCTTGGTGGCTTCTAAAAGCTCCACCACATCTGGCAAGTAAATAGTTTGACTTTGAAGAGGTTTGCTTACTTTGTTTATGCGATTTAATATGCTATATCACATTGCTGTCAAACACACAAATATAAACTTATTTAGCTCTTGGGCCAATGATGCAGCCTCATTTCTTGCAAGAGAAGAAAATGCTGCATCTTCCTCAATTTCCGTCAGTGTGTCATATATTTCTGACATTTGAAATCGAAAAGGACAAATGCCATCAATTCTGCTAGACCATTTTGTGTCTGATAGTGGCTTGACAGTCAGCCTACTGATGTGCTTCTTTAGAATGTCCCAACGATTTGTCGAGCCAGACAAAAACACATATATTTTCTGAAGAGTACCAAAATATGAACTGGCTTGCCTACAACACATAACAGCGTCATTGACAACAAGGTTTATCAAATGAGCACTGCAAGGAACATAGAATGCACGTGAATTCAAATCTTTGATTCTTTTCTGGACGCCAGAGTGCTTGCCTTTCATGTTAGACCCGTTGTCATAACCTTGACCTCTCATATCCCTTAATGGTATGTTAAGTTTCTCAAGCTCTGCCAGAATTGATTCAGTCAAACTTTCTCCAGTTGAACTATATACTGGGATGAATCCAAGAAACCTTTCTTAAATTTTCACTTCAGTTATTGAGTCCCCTTGTGTGATCGACACAAATCTAACAATGATGGTTATCTGTTCCACAAGAGCAGGGCCGTTTCTTGGGGCGGGCGGGCCGGGCAGCCGCCCGGGGCGCTGTCAGAAGGGGGGCGCCGGCAGGGCACAGCAGGAGATGAGCGCTGCGCTTCCATTGTGGAAGCGTTCACTCATCTCCAGTCATCTCATCTGTATCGCCGTCCTCAGGACGGCGATACAAATGTCTGTAATGCGGCAGCCGGCAGGGAGAGGTGTGTCCCCTCCCTGTTCCTCTGATAGGCTGCCAGCACTAGGCCAGCAGCCTATCAGAGGCCGGTCGCGGCGCGATTACGTCATCACGCCGCCTGAGCCAGCGAGGGACACATCCCGGAAGAGGCCTGAATCGCATCCTGGAGGAGGTAAGTATAAGTTTATTATTATTTTTTTTATATGTAAAAATGACAATCCTGGCACATAAGGGGGGCTGCTGGGCTGGCACAGACATAAGGGGGGCTGCTGGGCTGGCACAGACATAAGGGGGGCTGCTGGCACATAAGGGGGGATACTGGCTACTGGCACATAAGGGGGGCTGCTGGCACATAAGGGGGGCTGCTGGGCTGGAACAGACATAAGGGGGGCTGCTGGCACATATGGGGGGCTACTGGCTACTGGCACATAAGGGGGGCTACTGGCACATAAGGGGGGCTTCTGGCACAGACAGGAGGCTGCTGGCACAGACATAAGGGGGGCTGCTGGCACATAAGGGGGGCTGCTGGCACATAAGGGGGGCTACTGGCACATAAGGGGGGCCACTGGCACATAAGGGGGCTACTGGCACATGATAGAGGGGCTACTGGCACATGATAGGGGGGCTACTGGCCCTTGATAGGGGGGCTACTGGCACATGATAGGGGGGCTACTGGCACTTGATAGGGGGGCTACTGGCACTTGATAGGTGGGCTACTGGCACATGATGGTGGGGGGCTCTTATTACTGGCACATGATTGGGGGCATCTATGGGGGAACATCTTACTGGCACATGATTTTGGGGCACATCTTACTGGTACATGATTGGGGGGCATCTATTGGGGCACTTATTACTGGCACATTATTGGGTGGCACTATAGGGACATCTACATAGGCTGAAAAGAAGGGGTATTTTATATGGGGGCTCTGTATAGGGGCATTTTATACTGGGACACATTATGGTGGGTACTATGGGGAAGGTGGGAGAGGAGCACTAAGGGGTCATCTACGGGGGCACTGAGAAGGGGTATTTTATATTGGCACATTATGGGAACATTAGCTCAACTGGGGGCATTACAAGGGGGTATGTTTTGCACATTATAAGGAGAATTATTACTACTGGGGGGGCATTATGGTGGGCTTTATTACTCCCACATGGTATGACCCCCTAGTAGTAGCACCAGCCTCTCCCTGCTCTGCTATCCCTCTGCCCCTTAATCCTTATTATAAAATCTTTCTCATTAGGATAAAACCCATCAGCTCCGCCGAGCCCGCGACCAAAGTGTGGAAGTGGTGTCCGAGACCCCCAAGGGCCAAGCCAAGTAATTGTAAGTTTTCATGTGAAATATGTTTATGTTATACACACATAGCCTACACTGTGCCACACAATATACAGTATACCTCTACACTGTGTAGGGGTTAGGCTCCATTTCACACGTCCGCAAAATGGGTCCGCATCCGTTCCGCAATTTTGCGGAACGGGTGTGGACCCATTCATTCTCTATGGGGACGAAATGGATGCGGACAGCACACAGTGTGCTGTCTGCATCCGCAATTGCGGAGCGCGGCCCCGATCTTCGGGTCCGCAGCTCCGCAAAAGATAGAACATATCCTATTCTTGTCCGCAGCTGCGGACAAGAATAGGCATTTCTATAGGGGTGTCGGGCAGGTGTGTTGTGGACCCGCAATTTGCATAAAAAAAAAAATATATATATATGGTGAGACGGTTGCAAGTACTCTTCTGATATGATTTTATCGAGCAGTTTTTTTTTTTTGGGGGGGGGGGGGGAGTTTTTTTGACACTCGCCCTGAGAGAAATTTTACCTAGAAACTGCACTGCACAAGAGCAACATCTGGGGTGCAGTCAAGGATGATAGAATAGTATTTGGCATTTGTTAAAAGTAACACAATCCGTCTTGTTATTTCTTTCGAAATGATGCCAATCAATTCATTTTGGATATCCTTTCCCAGGTAATGGCAATGAATTTCTGAATTAGTTATTTTTGTAAGGTAGTTCTGCATCACTATATCAAAGGTAGCCAGCATCTCCACAAGTTGCAAGTAATTGCCATTGTTTTCACTGTAAAGTGTATCATTGCTTCCTCTGAAAGCCAAGCATTCCTTACCAAGATATTGGACGATGGCTACAAGGCGCTGGAGAACATTTTGCCAGTGCTGAGTTTCTGCTGTTAACTAGAATTGAGCGAACCAAAACTGTAAAGTTCGGGTTCGTACCAAACTTTAGGTTTTTCGGCACCCCGGCCCAAACCCGAACATTTACGTAAAAGTTCGGATTCGGTGTTTTGAGCTTTCTTGGCGCTTTTTGAAAGGCTGCACAGCAGCCAATCAACATGCGTCATACTACTTGCCCCAAAAGGCCATCACAGCCATGCCTTCTATTGGCATGGCTGTGATTGGCCAACTGCAGTATGTGACCCAGCCTCTATTTAAGCTGGAGTCACGTAGCGCCGCCCGTCACTCTGCTCGGATTAGTGTAGGGAGAGGCTGCAGCTGCTGTGAGGGAAAAACACATCTGTTTCATATAGTGCACATCTAGGATTAGACATGCATAAGTGAGTGTCACATTTAGCCCAGAAATACAGCTTTTTGCTTACTGGGGTGAAAAAACCCTCTGATATACTGCACATCTGGGATTAGACGTGCATAAGTTACTGTGAAATTTAGGCCACAAATACCGCTGTCATATAGAGTTAAAAAAAAAATTGAGTGCAATACCCTACATCAGGGTTTTTATTGGCGGTTAATTATTTTAAACAGACTTAACCACTTTTTACTTTGCTTTGTGAACGCTAACTATGAGGCAAACATCTAATAATGGACGCGGTCATGGTCGTGGTGGTGGGGTTGGTGCAGCCTCTGGTGCAGGGAGAGGACGTGGCCGTTCTGCCACAGCTACACGTCCTACTGAACCTACTACCTCAGGTCCCAGTACTCGCCAGAATCTACAGCGATATTTGGTCGGGCCTAATGCCGTTCTAAGGATGGTAAGGCATGAGAAAGTACAGGCGCCAGTCAATTGGGTGGCCGACAGTGGATCCAGCACGTTCACATTATCTCCCACCCAGTCTTCTGCAGAAAGTGCACAGGTGGCGCCTGAAACCCATGCCCATCAGTCTGTCACATCACCCCCGTGCATATCGGGGAACCTGTCTGAGCCTCAAGTCATGCAGCAGTCTCTTATGCTGTTTGAAGACTCTGTTGGCAGGGTTTCCCAAGGGAATTCACCTAGCCATTCCCCAGGGGTGGAAGGCATAGAATGCACTGACACACAACCACTTATGTTTCCTGATGAGGACATGGGAATACCACCTCAGCACGTCTCTGATGATGACGAAACACAGGTGCCAACTGCTGTGTCTTTCTGCAGTGTGCAGACCGAAAATGAGGTCAGGGAGGAAGACTGGGTGGAAGACGATGCAGGGGATGATGAGGTCCTAGATCCCACATGGAATGAAGGTCGTGCCACTGACTTTCAGAGTTCAGAGGATGAGGCATTGGTGAGACCGAGCCAACAGCGTAGCAAAAGCGGGAGCAGGGTGCAAAAGCAGAGCAGCCGTCGCCAAAACAGTTCGCCTGCTACTGGCCACCGTCACCAGGGACCGAGCACACCAAAGGCAGCATCAAGGAGTTCCCTGACATGGCACTTCTTCACACAATATGCTGATGACAAGGCCCGAGTGGTTTGCACGCTGTGCCATCAGAGCCTGAAGCAAGGCATTAACGTTCTGAACCTTAGCACAACCTGCATGACCAGGCATCTACATGCGAGACACAGGCTGCAGTGGAATAAGCACCTTCAAAAAAAAGAAAGGTCTCAGGCCCCTCCTGCTCCCTCTTCTGCTGCTGCTTCGGCCTCTTCCTCCGCCTATGGAGGAACGTTGGCACCTGCCGCCCAGCAAACAGAGGATGTGCCACCAACAACACCACCTCTGTCACCAAGCATCTCCACCATGTCACACGGAAGCGTTCAGCTCTCCATCTCACAAACCTTTGATAGAAAGCGTAAATTCCAACCTAGCCACCCTCGATCCCTGGCCCTGAATGCCAGCATTTCTAAACTACTGGCCTTTTAAATGCTGTCATTCAGGCTGGTGGAGACGGACAGCTTCAAACAGCTCATGTCGCTTGCTGTCCCACAGTATGTCGTTCCCAGCCGCCACTACTTCTCCAGGAGAGCCGTGCCCTGAATGCACAACCAAGTATCAGATTAAATCAAGTGTGCACTGCGCAATGCCATCTGTGGCAAGGTCCACATAACCACAGATACGTGGACCAGTAAGCACGGCCAGGGACGCTATATCTCCCTAACTGCACACTGGGTAAATGTAGTGGCGGCTGGGCCCCAGGCGGAGAGCTGTTTGGCGCACGTCCTTCCGCCGCCAAGGATTGCAGGCATCATTCTTTGCCTCCTGTTGCCTCCTCTTCCTACTCGGCTTCCTCCTCCTCTTCTACAACCTCCTCATCCGGTCAGTGACAGACCTTCGACACCAACTTCAGCACAGCCAGGGGTAAACGTCAGCAGGCCGTTCTGAAACTGATGTGTTTGGGGGACAGGCCCCACACCGCGCAGAAGTTGTGGCGGGGTATAGAACAACAGACCGACGAGTGGTTGCTGCCAGTGAGCCTCAAGCCCGTCCTGGTGGTGTGCGATAAGGGACGAAATCTCGTTGCAGCTCTGGGACTAGCCGGTTTGATGCACATCCCTTGCCTGGCGCATGTGCTGAATCTGGTGGTGCAGAATTTCATTCACAACTACCCCGACATGTCAGAGCTGCTGCGTAAAGTGTGGGCCATCTGTGAGCGCTTCCGGCATTCTCATCCTGCCGCTGCTCGGCTGTCTGCTCTACAGCGTAACTTCGGCCTTCCCGCTCACCGCCTCATATGCGACGTGCCCACCAGGTGGAACTCCACCTTGCACATTCTGGAGAGACTGTGTGAGCAGCAGCAGGTCATAGTGGAGTTTCAGCTGCAGCACGCACGGGTGAGTCGCACTGCGGAACAGCACCACTTCACCACCAATGACTGGGCCTCCATGCGAGACCTTTGTGCCCTGTTGCGTTGTTTCGAGTACTCCACCAACATGGCCACTGGCGATGACGCCTTCATCAGCGTTACAATACCACTTCTATGTCTCCTTAAGAAAACACTTAGGGCGATGATGGAAGAGGATGTGTCCAGGACGAGGAGGAGGAAGAGGGGTCATCTCTCACACTTTCAGGCCAGTATTTTAGAAGTGGCTCAGAAAGAGGATTTTTGCAACAGCAGAGGCCAGGTACAAATGTGGCCTGCCAGGGACCACTACTGGAGGACGAGGAGGAGGTGGAGGAGGTGGAGGATGGGGATGAAGCATGTTCACAGCGGGGTGGCATTCAACGCAGCTCGGGCCCATCACTGGTGCGTGGCTGGGGGGATACGGAGGACGCAGACGATACGCCTCCCACAGAGGACAGCTTGTCCTTTCCTCTTGGCAGCCTGGCACACATGAGCGACTACATGCTGCAGTGCCTGCGCAATGACAGCAGAGTTGCCCACATTTTAATGTGTGCTGACTACTGGGCGGCCACCCTGCTGGACCCCAGTTACAAAGATAATGTGCCGTCCTTAATTCCCTCACTGGAGCCTGATCGGAAGATGCGCGACTACAGGCGCTCGCTGGTAGACGCGCTCCTGAGAGCATTCCCGACTGACGCTGGGGGACAAGTGGAAGCACAAGGCGAAGGCAGGGGAGGAGGAAGAGGTCACCAACGCAGCTGTGTCAGTGCCAGCACCTCAGAAGGCAGGGTTAGCATGGCCGACATGTTGAAAAGCTTTGTCACCTCGCCGCAACAACCGGCCCCAACTGCTGATATGGAGCGTGTTAGCAGGAGGCAGCATTTGGTGGAACAGTACCTATGCACACAACTGCACGTACTGACTGATGGCTCAGCCCCATTCAACTTCTGGGTCTCCAAATTGTCCACATGGCCAGAGCTTGCCCTGTATGCCTTGGAGGTGCTGGCCTGCCCTGCAGCCAGTGTGCTCTCTGAATGTGTATTTAGCATGGCAGGAGGCATCATTACAGACAGACGCAGTCGTCTGTCCACAGCCAACGTGGACAAGCTCACGTTCATTAAAATAAACCAGGCTTGGATCCCTCAGGACTTGTCTGTACCTTGTGCAGAATAGACAGTTCTAACAGCTCCAACCATCCATCCTTGTACTCAAGTGCACTTATTCCATTTTTTTTTATATGTCCCAATATTTTGGGGGATACCCCTATGTAAAAATGCAAAATAACACATCTGTGTTGGCTACCTATTCTTCCTTCGCCGCCGCTTCCACCTAGACCGCCACGTGAGCCTACACGGCCACATCCACCCATTCACCACCTCCTCAACAGCCAATGTCTGTTCTGCACTTCTCCATTTCCAAGGTGGCGTTTGTAATGGACTGCTGTAAAACATCTCTTAGATGCATCTCTTGGAAAAGTCTTTGCTTGGCTTTGCTGGGCCTTTCATTACGATGGTATCCCGAAATGAGGTAGTAATGACATCTGGCCAGTTCGCTGGATCAGAAATATCCAGTGGTAATGCAGTGATCTCCTTTTCTTGTTCTATTAGTTCTGGTGATTTTGGAGAGGTCACTTCTTCAGTATCTGTGTAACTTTTCTCTATAACAGATTGCTCACTAACAGTTGTTGATGTTGAAGCAACCACTGTCATACTTGTTGAAGGTTCTTCATCTGTGTCCATATGCACTGGATCATCTTCAACTACACAATATGATTCCTCATCAGCTTGTGTGGCTTGCTTTTGACCAACACTGAATAATTTGCTTAACGATCCAGCAATTTTTTGGGCTTCTTCTTCTTGAAGTTTTCTTTTTCCTTTTGAAACCTGCACCCGACAACTTCTTACGTGGTGGTCCAGACATTGCTCAGCATGAATCAATCTACTGCAAAGGTGGCGTCGGCCCTGACCTAACCACAGGATAAAGGATAACAAGTTAATTGTTGGGGGTGGGACCGCTGGAGCCTTCACTAATCACGAAAATTGTCTCCCATGGAGTGGGAAATTATGAGCTCATCTATGTTTGGAGACCCCATAGAGAATGAACTGATTGCTGGGTGCGCATGTGCCCTGCCGCTGCATTCCTTCAGGAACAATTGTCTTCCATTCTCAGCATCAAAGGGGATCCCAGTGGTTATTTAAAAAATAAAATAAAATAGTTGCTGCTCGCCGCCGAGTAAGTAGCCGGAGCTGCGGCGCATGTAGTCATGCTTCCTCGGCTCTCCTCTTAGCCTCTCCTGCTTGATTGACACTCTGAGTGTGCACCCTAAAGCACAAACACACACGCCGCGTACGCGCGTGTGTGTATATGTATATATATATATATATATATATATATACACACACACACAAATACACTCTGCACTCATATAATTATCAATGTATAACTTATACCAGCTGTACATATATAATTATATACAGGAGATACCCAGGTTATACCAGCATGGTCCATATCACTATATACAAGAGGATGATATACAGTATAGCATCTTCTTGTATATAGTGATATAGTGGACCACGCTGATGATATAACCTGGGTATCTCTGGTATATTATTATATGTACAGCTGGTATAAGTTATACATCTTAATATACCAGGCCAGCTCACATATAATAATATACAGAACATACCAAGGCCAGATAATAACTCTTACCTAGGCTGGCTCTGGCTGAAAGCTGCTGAATCGAGCTCCCCTAGCATTCTAGGCATTGAAAAGGTCAATGTCAAAATTAACCCCTTAGTGACCACTGATATGCCTTTGTACTGACGTAAACAAAGGGAGATTTAGCTAAACAGCTGGCTTTAGTCAATCATTACATGTACACAAAATAGTGCATTAAAAACTATACCTTGTCCTGCAAAATTAAGACCTTATACAAGTACATTGATGAAAAAACTAAAAAGTGCTAGCTCTTGGAATGCGATAAAAAAAAAAAAATGTGTGTGGTCACTATTTATAATGTGGCCAAACACATTAGATTAATGTCTGTCAAATATGTTGGTTAGCTTGGTGTGATAGGTGGTCCATCTAATGTGTACAGGTGTTTCTTGGCTTTCTCCCAATAGTAGATGTTAAGGCAAAGAAGCTTGAGGCTGTTGTTTTTCAATAAGTCTGATCCCTTTGTTCTGAGGGGAAATAAGTCACAGGAGGTGTCTGACAGAGTTAATCATTAAATGGATTCTAATTCTAGGCCTCAGTGATGTCTCATCTTACAGAAAGCAGAACAAGATGTGCTTATGAAGCTCTGCTTTCTATTAAGTTCCTGCACTGATAATAAAGCTTAGCAAAAAATAAATAAAAAATAGAATATTAATTATTAGGCAGGCTGCTTAGTTACTGGCCGGGTGGCAAACTAATTTTATCATATATTGGCAGCAGAGATGAGTTTGCCAATTAACTGTGCCCCATGATAATAAAGGATAACACATTACGATGTCAAATGATAATCTGAGCTGAGCTGCATTGACATACTCAGATCTGCTAAGGAAATCTCCAGACAGAGTAGCTGCCCAACTTTGTGTAGATTAGTAGTATAGGTGAATATAAGAAACTTTGTAATATATGTTATCAGAGAAAAATGCATTGTTCCCTATTTATCAGATTCTTCCTTGCTACCCTCCTTCCCCTTCTAAACTATTTTTTTCTCTGAACTTTGTGATAAATCTTGGTAAAACAAAGACTGGACTGCTCACTGAAGATTCAGATTATGTAATCCGGCAGTACTCTACAGAGATAAAGGGGCAGGAGCAGCACAGTGAGTTGAGACACCACCATGATGCAGCAGTTAACTGTAATTTTTATGCTTTATTCACAACTATACTGCCCAGTACTTGTCTGTAGTGTCCTTTATGGTGTGACAGGATTCTGAGTGAGAGAAAGGAAGCAGAATCTGCTTTTTCCATATGTTTTATTTGGAAGACATCATTACAACTAGTTTCTACTCACCAGCTCAGGGACAACTAAGAATTATACATGTAGCCTGCAGAGGGGAACGCTGCTAAATAATTTCCGATACAAGTCATATTATGGTTAGAGTCAGGTATCAGATTCAGATGCCAGCATCAGAGTCAGGGGTCGGAGGTATCAAGGAGAGTATTTTGTCTCAAGCTACAGTAACTCTGATATCTGACACCTAAGTCTGACATGTGACGCTGACACCTCACTCTACAGGGAGTGCAGAATTATTAGGCAAGTTGTATTTTTGAGGATTAATTTTATTATTGAACAACAACCATGTTCTCAATGAACCCAAAAAACTCATTAATATCAAAGCTGAATATTTTTGGAAGTAGTTTTTAGTTTGTTTTTAGTTTTAGCTATTTTAGGGGGATATCTGTGTGTGCAGGTGACTATTACTGTGCATAATTATTAGGCAACTTAACAAAAAACAAATATATACCCATTTCAATTATTTATTTTTACCAGTGAAACCAATATAACATCTCAACATTCACAAATATACATTTCTGACATTCAAAAACAAAACAAAAACAAATCAGTGACCAATATAGCCACCTTTCTTTGCAAGGACACTCAAAAGCCTGCCATCCATGGATTCTGTCAGTGTTTTGATCTGTTCACCATCAACATTGCGTGCAGCAGCAACCACAGCCTCCCAGACACTGTTCAGAGAGGTGTACTGTTTTCCCTCCTTGTAAATCTCACATTTGATGATGGACCACAGGTTCTCAATGGGGTTCAGATCAGGTGAACAAGGAGGCCATGTCATTAGATTTTCTTCTTTTATACCCTTTCTTGCCAGCCACGCTGTGGAGTACTTGGACGCGTGTGATGGAGCATTGTCCTGCATGAAAATCATGTTTTTCTTGAAGGATGCAGACTTCTTCCTGTACCACTGCTTGAAGAAGGTGTCTTCCAGAAACTGGCAGTAGGACTGGGAGTTAAGCTTGACTCCATCCTCAACCCGAAAAGGCCCCACAAGCTCATCTTTGATGATACCAGCCCAAACCAGTACTCCACCTCCACCTTGCTGGCGTCTGAGTCGGACTGGAGCTCTCTGCCCTTTACCAATCCAGCCACGGGCCCATCCATCTGGCCCATCAAGACTCACTCTCATTTCATCAGTCCATAAAACCTTAGAAAAATCAGTCTTGACGTTTCAGCTTGTGTGTCTTGTTCAGTGGTGGTCGTCTTTCAGCCTTTCTTACCTTGGCCATGTCTCTGAGTATTGCACACCTTGTGCTTTTGGGCACTCCAGTGATGTTGTAGCTCTGAAATATGGCCAAACTGGTGGCAAGTGGCATCTTGGCAGCTGCACGCTTGACTTTTCTCAGTTCATGGGCAGTTATTTTGCGCCTTGGTTTTTCCACACGCTTCTTGCGACCCTGTTGACTATTTTGAATGAAACGCTTGATTGTTCGATGATCACGCTTCAGAAGCTTTGCAATTTTAAGAGTGCTGCATCCCTCTGCAAGATATCTCACTATTTTTGACTTTTCTGAGCCTGTCAAGTCCTTCTTTTGACCCATTTTGCCAAAGGAAAGGAAGTTGCCTAATAATTATGCACACCTAATATAGGGTGTTGATGTCATTAGACCACACCCCTTCTCATTACAGAGATGCACATCACCTAATATGCTTAATTGGTAGTAGGCTTTCGAGCCTATACAGCTTGGAGTAAGACAACATGCATAAAGAGGATGATGTGGTCAAAATACTCATTTGCCTAATAATTCTGCATGCAGTGTAATGCTGATAACTGACTCTAAGGGCCCATTCACACATCCGTGTGTGTTTTACGGATCCGCGGATCCGCAAAACACGGACAGCGGCAATGTGCGTTCCGCATTTTGCGGACCGCACATTGCCGACACTAATAGAATATGCTTATTCTTGTCCGCAATTGCAGACAAGAATAGGACATGTTCTATTTTTTTCGGGAACGGAATTGCAGACCCGGAAGTGCGGGTCCGCAATTCCGTATCCGGGCAGCACATCTTGCTGCCCCATAGAAATGAATGGGTCCGCAATTCCGTTCCGCAAAATGCGGAACAAAATTGCTGACATGTGAATGGACCCTTACTCTGACACAATGCAATTTCTGTCCTGTAAATTGTTGTAAACTTCTGTAGTACTGTGCTACTGAGAGTTTTATATTGTTGCATAGACCAAACCTGCACAGCACTGCAATCAGAATGTAAGATAACATTAATTTTCTACGGCAATTCCTGGATTCAATATTTGACAGCAGGCAACATGGAAAAAAGAGGAATTGTTTTGTTCTTGTTTTTTTTTTTTTTTTTTAATAAAAGGGGGTGTCAGGGATGTTCTCATCACTGTAAGAATTCTTAAGGTCTGTTCTTAGCTATAAGGGGGATGGTATTATAAAATCTGTCATGGGGCCCCATTAATTTTTTCTGTACACCACTGCTGGTCAGAGTCACATTAAGTTTAAGATACAGTGTGTTTTCCAGCTAGATCACAATTTTTTTATTTTTTATGATGATTGACTTTGACATCTGAGCTTCAAATACAGTGTATCTGAAACTTACAATGACTCTGACCTGTAAAGAAAGTCAGATATCAAAGTCAAACGTCATTTGAGCTAATGATCTATCAGAGTCAGATGTCAGACAGTGTCATTGTCAGGTGTGAGAGTCAGGTATAAACTTTAGGTGTCAGAGTAAGATGTCAGAGACTGGTATGAGCATCAAAGTTAGGTGTAAGAGTCGGATTGTAAAGTCAGGTGTGTAAGCCATATGAAAAGACACAAATATACAATTTATGCATCCCAAAGTATTAATTTTAAAAGACAGCGAGGAACATTTATCAAAACTGGCCTACCAATACTCCAGTCTTGATCTCCCTGCACTGGCATGAGATGCACCTTATTTATTAAGTGCATCTCTGCTGGTCTGTGCTCTAGATACTGAAGTCTGCTCCAGCTACAGGTTGGCATAGACTTCAGCTATAACTTACACCACTTTGTTCTATTGGATAGTATAAAGCCCCACCCCTCCTGCTAGGCCACAAAAGTCTTGAGAAGCTTAAAAAGTCATAAATTATTGCACAAATATGGTGTGTGCTATAATTTGCAAGTTTTGTACTCCACAAAAGTGGTGAAAAACCTCTAATAAATATCCCACAATAAATAATTTGCACAATTTTGCACTACTTGGGTAAAAATAGTTTCTAAACACTGTAAGGCCTCATGCACACGACCGTTGTTTGCATCTGTGTCCGTTGTTCTGTTTTTCGTGATTTTCAATGGGTCCGTTGAAAACTCGGAAAATGCACCGTTTTTCGTCCGTGATCCGAGTTTTGTGTCCGTCCAAAAAATATGACCTGTCCTATTTTTTTGACGGACAACGGTTCGCGGACCCATTCAAGTCAATGGGTCCGCAAAAAAAAACGCGGAAGCACATCCGATTGTCGTCCGCGTCCGTTTTATTTCTCTTGTTTGCCATGGCAAAACTGTCTGCCAAAACTTGTGCCAATAAAATAAAAAAAAATCAGATCCGGGAAGTTTCATATCACAGGATATGCTAATTGCTAGGCATCTGTGGTGAATCTCCAGAGTGGTGAGCCATTGCTGTCTGGCTACTTTGAGTTATCTTTGGCTATATTCAGTTTGGAGGGCCCAAATATGCCACAGTGGAATGTTGAGAAGCTAATATGTCTGGTGCAGGAGAGGCCAGAACTCTGGGACTCCCGGTCCAGGACCTATCAAGACCGTGTCCGCAAAGATGCCGCTTGGGAGCAAGTGGCCCGGAATCTGAGGCGACAAGAATGGGCCAAAGCAGATGGATGTGGCCGTGCAGCTTTAGGTAAGTGACATCAATGTCGTTGTACTGTCTGTCCCTATAAAATGATGTAGCTATAAACTCCATGCGGGCAGATGAATGTATATTTAGTGGTCCAACTTCATTTGGCATAGAACCTGCACATGGTTTTGGGAACAGTCGTGCACTAAATACTATACCCCATTTGTTTTCTGCAAAATGGCTGAGCCTCCCTTTGCTCCAGCAAACAGTACTCATGTCACAAACCTGGATGTGCACTTGTTATTTCCTCTCATGTGTCACTTTTGTAATTGAGCATCCTATATAGTTGTCTCCATGTCATATTCTAAATTCATTTGGTCCAAATGGCTTGCACGACTAATCTCCTCCTTCCTGAACTTATTGTACATTAGTATCCCTACACCTGCAGGACTGTACCATGTGCTGTATAATCTGGCCTATTCATACATTTTTCTGAGTTTGCTTTTTTTTTTTATGCCCTTCACTATTTCAACTGATCTATTTTTATTGTTTAGAAACTGACTTTTTTTTACAACAATTGATATTTTTTTGGTTTTTTAGTGAAGCTAACAAAAACACGGTGGAACAGCTGCCGGGACCAGTTTCGTCGGGAGATGAATGCCCAAGGGCGCAGTGGTGAAGGGGGCTCAAAAAAACACCCATACATCTACACTGCGCAATTGCAGTTTCTACGTCCGGTCATGGATATGAGGCCGTAAGTATTTTTTTAGTTTGAAAAAGTTTTTGTCATGTTAATTATTAGGACCAAAATTTAGAATTATGCCATAGTGGTCTACAATGAAACGAGTTGTCTGGCGTTGTCTGGGGCGTATCTAACGGCTCATGGCCCCTGGTGCAAGAGTTCAGCTTTGGCCCACCTTCCCTCTGTGCATTGTGTGTCTTCTAATGTGGCATAAGGGTATTTGGGCCACCTCAGGCTCCTGGGCCCATTAGCGACTGTTACCTCTGCACCCCCTAGAGCAGGGATCAGCAATCTTCAGCACTCCAGCTGTGATGAAACTACAACTCCCAGCATGCACACTTGCTTGGTTGTTGTCAGAACTCCCTTAGAAGTGAATGGAGCATGCTGGGAGTTGTAGTTTCACAACATCTGGAGTGCCGGAGTTTGCTGACCCCTGCCCTAGAGCAACGCCCATGGTTGTTGTACATTTGTTGAACTATCCTTTGTGTGGGTGGGAACCTAATCATTTTTGTGGGTTAGTAACACCGGCCACCACCGATGAGGAGCAGTATGATGTCACGACACGTGCAGAGCGCACATGGCGCCTCCTGGATATTTTAATTTCCTGACTGGCACCATTTTCAGGAACTTGTCACACAGATCTCAGCAATTAGAGCAGGAATCGAGAAGGGAGATGGCCCGTGCGCACTGCACGCATTGTCTCCTCATACAGTTGTTCGTCATGGTGGTTGGCTGTTGTTCCTTGGCCAATATGATCTTGTGTACTTATTATCCCGTGTATAGGTAATAATTGTGAATGCGTGTATGCTTTCTTTTTTGTGGCCCTGAATAGCGGACCCATTTTTGAAAGTTGGGTTTAGTTCATAATTGCTGGAACATACACGCAAAATGTATTATGGTTGATTTCGGTGTTGGGACCTCTTCTGTACTGTAATTGTCATTTACATCGTTTTTATCCTTTTTTTAAAAACTTCTACATATAGTCCTCTATAAACCAATATTTAAAAAAATTAATAAATAACATAATACACTTTATTAAATAGAGTATACTGATGCTCCAACAGTGTCCGTACAGCTGAATGGTAACTACTACTACCACCATGGCCTTGTGATGTGTGCTCCTTTTTTTTTTTTTTGTAAATGATGTTCTTTTTTATTAACATTACATATGGATGGTAGACAGTGCAAAGCAGTCCAGATATAGGAGAGACGGACAGCATTTCAGCACTGCTTTTGGTCCATGAATGTGTATACCTTGTTTTGTGCTTCACAGATTCAAAAGACAATCATATGTTTAAGTAGTTTTATATTTTGCATTGTCAGCTAATTGACCTTGAAAAATATATTAAAAGAAATTTCACAATCTTTATTTGAATTATTTTTTCATTTCTGAGAAAATTTGAGATGTATGACAGCGCCACGTATATGTAGTTCACACATAGTTGTGTATTTGAAGAAATCTAAATATGAAGCTTGAACTGTTGTAGACAAATGATGTAATATATGTTTTCATGTCATTTTCCTATACAGTACTGTGGACAGTCTGGATGAGCCTGAAGAGTCCGAGGCATTAAGTGGAGACTCGTCGCCAGTTTTTTCCCCGGCTACCAGTCCTGTCCCAACGCCAACTGAGCAGTAGGAACAGGCATCCCAGGCTGAGGCCTCCCGATCACCGAGGAGTCCTTCACCTCTCCAGCAGCCGCAGCCCAGGAGACGCCGCAATGTCCCTCAGTCTTCCTCTGGGCAAGCAACTCGGGAGGCTATAGATGCCCAAGTAATTGAATTCCTTGCCCAGAGGAGAAGTGATGGCATTGAAGAGTCAACGCTGAGGGGCCTTGCCAGTATATTGAGACAAGTCCCCGTGGCTAGACATCCCGAATGCGTTGCATCAATTGCACTGGTCATACAAATGTATGCCTCCAATTATCAGGGAGACATACATTCTCACATCAATGACCTACGCAGGCAAATTCTAAATATCCCCCCACATGTCCCTGTCCCCGGCTATTACCAGCCTCAAGTCCCACCTCAAGGGCCATCTTCCCAGCCCCATACCACTTACCAGCACTTTCCAGACCCGACACCATCCAGTTATCCATCAAGGATGGCAACTCGGGCCACTGATCCTGGCCAGGTACGGCCACAAGCTGCATTTCAGCCAGGCTCGTTTACACGAGACCTTTTTGACCTGTAAGCTATTATGTTCTGTCCAATTTATGATATTTTATGTGTAATTGTTTCTATTATATTTTGTTTAATATACTTGTGCCCAAAAATTTTTGGAACAGAAAAATTGTATTTCCAAGTGTGTTTTTTTTATTAAACAAACAAATAGTTACAGTTCATAAACACATTTCATACACACATATAGACGCACACCAGTTTACAATATACATACTTTTTATTGGGGAGGGACAGAAAGCGTTTTAGGTATTATGTGTACATGAGGTATTAGAAGATTTTAAGGCCTATTACATTAAATTCTAATGATGTGAATGTTGGTTTTATTTACATTCAAACATCAATAGTATGGATATGTACGTTAAAAAATATGCTGGCCAAAAAACCTCAGCCCGCAAGCCCACGTCAAGGGTCCTCAGTCTCTTGCGAGTCCCTACACTCAACTACTGCAATAAATTTTAATAATCTATCTACAAAACAATAAACAACTACAGAGCCCAGAAGATTTCAAAAACTGCCACGAATAGCGTCCCTCTGCCATGGCAAGGACCCCTCTGGGCTGTAAAAGTAGTCTGCATAGAGTTCCCGAACTGCAATGCCTGCAGTCCCAGGTCGTCTATGCAGGGTCCTTTCCAAACCCAAATCTGATGACGTAGGAACATCGTCCATGTCAACAGAAGAGGAAGCCTCATGAATCCTGGTGAAGTTGTGCAAAACAACACAAGCTTGAATCACCAGGGTAGCATTTTCCGGATTCATTTGTATGGATGACAAAAACACCCTCCACTTGCTAGAGAGTATCCCAAAAGCGCACTCCACATACCGACGGGCACGAGTCAACCGGTAGTTGAAAATACGCCTTCGGTCATCCAAACCACGCTTTGGAAAGGGCCGCATAGCATGGGGAGTCAATGCAAAGCCTTCATCCGCCACGATGACAAATGGAGCCGGCGGACCTGCATATCCGGGCAGTCTTCTGGACTCGGGCCGGGCAAGCTGGTTGGCACGAAGCTGCTCACCCATTCTAGAAGCACTAAAGATGCGAGCATCCGCAGTGCTTCCATAGGCCCCGATATCAACCATTATAAACTGGTAGTTACTGTCAGCAACAGCCATCAGCACTACCGAAAAATAGTGTTTATAATTGAAGAATCGGGACCCTGAGTGAGGAGGCTTCTTCACACGGATGTGCTTGCCATCCATTGCCCCGATGCAGTTTGGAAACTGCGACGAAATTTGGAAGCCCTCAGCAATCCGAACCCAATCGTCCGCCTTGGGCTGCGGCATCACCGTCTCTCGGAGTTGCTGCCAGTTGACCTGGCAAGTGTGACGTACAATTCGCGAGATCGTCGAGGTTCCTAAAAGAAATTAAAAATGCAGGGATGCAAAAGAGTTCCCAGTTGCAAGGAATCTGTTAAAAAAAAAAAAAAGTTCAGTCAGCAGCAAATCATAGATAACAACAGATTCATGAATCACGTATAATGTTATATACAAGACATGATATTAAACACCCTATGTCAGTGGTGGCGAACCTATGGCACGGGTGCCAGAGGCGGCACTCGGGGCCCTCTCTGTGGGCACCCACACCCATGAAAAAGTATATGGTTTTACAATATACCTTAGACTTTGCAAAACATCCATCTGCACAGGGCGCACTATGAACAGGACAGGCAGCACTGCATGTAAGCAGGCTGTTATAGCTCCATGCTAAAATACATGGAAGATAAACTATATTGGACTATAGAATTCAAGTAAAATTGACGTGTTGTCACTTAGCGATAAATACGTGGGTTTTGGGTTGAAGTTTGGAAACTCAGTCTGTAAAGGGCTCGGCATCACTGCCCTTTGTCCTTTAACCCCTTAAGGACCGGGCTCATTTTCACCTTAAGGACCAGGCTCATTTTCACCTTAAGGACCAGGCCATTTTTTGCAAATCTGACCAGTGTCACTTTAAGTGCTCATAACTTTAAAACGCTTTGACTTACCCAGGCCGTTCTGAGATTGTTTTTTCGTCACATATTGTACTTCATGACACTGCTAAAATTGGGTCAAAAAAGTTAATTTTTTTGCATAAAAAAATACAATTTTTACCGTAAATTTTGAAAAATTAGCAAATTTCAAATTTTCAGTTTCTCTACCTCTGTAATACATAGTAATACCCCCAAAAATTGTGATGACTTTACATTCCCCATATGTCTACTTCATGCTTGAATTGTTTTGGGAATGATATTTTATTTTTTGGGGATGTTACAAGGCTTAGAAGTTTAGAAGCAAATTTTGAAATTTTCAGAAATCTTCAAAATCCCACTTTTTATGGACCAGTTCAGGTTTGAAGTCATATTGTGAGGCTTAGATAATAGAAACCTCCCAAAAATGACCCCATTCTAGAAACTACACCCCTCAAGGTATTCAAAACTGTTTTTTCAAACTTTGTTAACCCTTTAGGTGTTCCACAAGAGTTAATGGCAGATGGAGAAACAATTTTGAAATTTATATTTTTTGGAAAATTTTCCAATATAATCAATTTTTTCCAGGAGTAAAACAAGGGTTAACTGCCAAACAACACTCAAAATGGGTTGCCCTGATTCTGTAGTTTGCAAAAACACCCCATATGTGGTCGTAAACTACTGTTTGGCCGAACGGTAGCACATAGAAGGAGGGGAACACCATATGGGTTTTGGAAGGCAGATTTGGCAGGACTGGTTTTGTTTATACCATGTCCCATTTGAAGCCCCCTGTTGCACCCCTAGAATAGAAATTTCAAAAAAGTGACTCCATCTAAGAAAGTACACCCCTCAAGGTATTCAAAACTGGGTTTACAAACTTTGTTAACCCTTTAGGTGTTCCACAAGAGTTAATGGCAGATGGAGAAACAATTTTGAAATTTCTATTTTTTGGAAAATTTTCCAATATAATCAATTTTTTCCAGGAGTAAAACAAGGGTTAACTGCCAAACAACACTCAAAATGGGTTGCCCTGATTCTGTAGTTTGCAAAAACACCCCATATGTGGTCGTAAACTACTGTTTGGCCGAACGGTAGCACATAGAAGGAGGGGAACACCATATGGGTTTTGGAAGGCAGATTTGGCAGGACTGGTTTTGTTTATACCATGTCCCATTTGAAGCCCCCTGTTGCACCCCTAGAATAGAAATTTCAAAAAAGTGACTCCATCTAAGAAAGTACACCCCTCAAGGTATTCAAAACTGGGTTTACAAACTTTGTTAACCCTTTAGGTGTTCCACAAGAGTTAATGGCAGATGGAGAAACAATTTTGAAATTTCTATTTTTTGGAAAATTTTCCAATATAATCAATTTTTTCCAGGAGTAAAACAAGGGTTAACTGCCAAACAACACTCAAAATGGGTTGCCCTGATTCTGTAGTTTGCAAAAACACCCCATATGTGGTCGTAAACTACTGTTTGGCCGAACGGTAGCACATAGAAGGAGGGGAACACCATATGGGTTTTGGAAGGCAGATTTGGCAGGACTGGTTTTGTTTATACCATGTCCCATTTGAAGCCCCCTGTTGCACCCCTAGAATAGAAATTTCAAAAAAGTGACTCCATCTAAGAAAGTACACCCCTCAAGGTATTCAAAACTGGGTTTACAAACTTTGTTAACCCTTTAGGTGTTCCACAAGAGTTAATGGCAGATGGAGAAACAATTTTGAAATTTCTATTTTTTGGAAAATTTTCCAATATAATCAATTTTTTCCAGGAGTAAAACAAGGGTTAACTGCCAAACAACACTCAAAATGGGTTGCCCTGATTCTGTAGTTTGCAAAAACACCCCATATGTGGTCGTAAACTACTGTTTGGCCGAACGGTAGCACATAGAAGGAGGGGAACACCATATGGGTTTTGGAAGGCAGATTTGGCAGGACTGGTTTTGTTTATACCATGTCCCATTTGAAGCCCCCTGTTGCACCCCTAGAATAGAAATTTCAAAAAAGTGACTCCATCTAAGAAAGTACACCCCTCAAGGTATTCAAAACTGGGTTTACAAACTTTGTTAACCCTTTAGGTGTTCCACAAGAGTTAATGGCAGATGGAGAAACAATTTTGAAATTTCTATTTTTTGGAAAATTTTCCAATATAATCAATTTTTTCCAGGAGTAAAACAAGGGTTAACTGCCAAACAACACTCAAAATGGGTTGCCCTGATTCTGTAGTTTGCAAAAACACCCCATATGTGGTCGTAAACTACTGTTTGGCCGAACGGTAGCACATAGAAGGAGGGGAACACCATATGGGTTTTGGAAGGCAGATTTGGCAGGACTGGTTTTGTTTATACCATGTCCCATTTGAAGCCCCCTGTTGCACCCCTAGAATAGAAATTTCAAAAAAGTGACTCCATCTAAGAAAGTACACCCCTCAAGGTATTCAAAACTGGGTTTACAAACTTTGTTAACCCTTTAGGTGTTCCACAAGAGTTAATGGCAGATGGAGAAACAATTTTGAAATTTCTATTTTTTGGAAAATTTTCCAATATAATCAATTTTTTCCAGGAGTAAAACAAGGGTTAACTGCCAAACAACACTCAAAATGGGTTGCCCTGATTCTGTAGTTTGCAAAAACACCCCATATGTGGTCGTAAACTACTATTTGGCTAAACGGCAGGACATAGAAGAAGGGGAACGTCATTTTTGGAAGGCAGATTTTGCTGGACTGGTTTATTGACACCATGTACCCTTTCAAGCCCCCTGATGCACCCCTAGAGTAGAAACTCCATAAAAGTGACCCCATCTAGGAAACTACGGGATAAGGTGGTTGTTGTTTTGGGACTATTTTTGGGGTAAATTTGATTTTTGGTTGCTCTATATTAGTCTTTTTTGAGGCAATGTAACAAAAAAATGTAATTCTAAAATTGTTTCTACATTCACTATTTGGTTTTGTGGAACACCTAAAGGGTTAACATAGTTTGTAAAGTAACTTTTGAATACCTTGAGGGGTGTAGTTTCTTAGATGGGGTCACTTTTTTGGAGTTTCTAGTCTAGGCTACATCAGGGGGGGCTTCTAATGGGACATGGTGTCAAAAAAAAAACTGTCCATCAAAATCTGCCTTCCAGAAACCATATGGAGTTCTCTTCGTTCTATGCCCTGCCGTGCGGCTATATAGCCATTTACGACCACATATGGGGTGTTTCTGCAAACTACAGAATCGGGGCAATAAATATTTAGTTTTGTTTGGCTGTTAACCCTTGCTTTATTACCGGCAAAATGGATTCAAATTGAAATTTTGCCCAAAAATTGGTGTTTTGGCACAGTTTTTATTTTATATTTTTAACACCGTTCATCCGAGGCGTTTGGTCAAAAGTTATTTTTATAGCGACGACTTTTACGCACGCGACGATGCCCAATATGTATGGCTCTCAGACTTTGGAGACACTAAGCAGGCATCCTAAAACTGCGGCCCTCCAGATATTGTAAAACTACAATTCCCACCATGCCCTGCTGATGGCTGTAGGTTGTCTGGGCATGCTGGGAGTTATAGTTTTACAACATCTGGAGGGCCGCAGTTTGAGGATGCCTGCTCTAAAACTAATATTTTTTGGGGAAAGAAAAATTGTTTCCGTGTCTCCAAAGTCTGAGAGCCATAGTGTTTTATGTTCTCTAGTGGACTGTTGAGGATTATAAAAATTTAGTACTCCATGGAAGTGTGATACTCCCTGAAGCAATTGATAATGCAGAGGCCCGGATGATCGGGGCAAGTGTCACATTGAGTAGTGGTGTCCTTCCGTATCCCCCTCTTGTGACACACTCTGCACTTTTTTTGGGTTCGTCCCTTCTTTCCAGTATGGGGGACCACACCTGGAAAGTGTTGGCCAGGGACGATCCGGGCGCCTCCAATTCCCGAGGTACTCCGGCCTGCTCTTTCCCGGTCCGAAAAGATCAGGTCTTTGAGGACTGCCTCATAGAACTGGAGGAATGTCCCTGTGCTGCCAGCGCTTCGGGATAGTACAAAAGAGTTGTACATGGCAACCTGTACCAAGTAGACCGCAACTTTTTTGTACCATGCCCGGGTTTTGCGCATGGCGTTATATGGCGTGAGGACTTGATCAGAGAGATCAACTCCTCCCATATACCGATTGTAGTCGACGATACAATCGGGCTTGAGGACCGTTGCCGCGGTACCTCGCACAGGGACAGGGGTGGTGCCGTTACCGTGGATTGTGGACAGCATAAGGACATCCCTCTTGTCCTTATACCTGACCAGCAACAGGTTTCCACTGGTAAGGGCACGGGTCTCACCCCTGGGGATAGGTACCTGGAGGGGGTAGGCAGGGAGGCCGCGTTGATTTTTCCGCACGGTCCCACAAGCGAACGTGGATCTGGCGGCAAGGGACCTGAACAAGGGAATGCTGGTATAAAAGTTATCCACGTACAAGTGGTAACCATTATCCAGCAGTGGGTACATAAGGTCCCACACGAGTTTCCCGCTAACACCCAGAGTGGGGGGACATTCTGGGGGTTCAATACGGGAATCTCGCCCCTCGTACACACGAAATTTGTAAGTGTACCCTGAGGCACTCTCACAAATTTTGTATAGCTTCACGCCATACCTCGCCCGCTTTGTGGGAATGTATTGGCGGAAACTGAGTCTCCCCTTGAACGCAACGAGAGACTCATCAACCGCGACCTCCCTTCCAGGTACGTAGGCCTGCTGAAATGTGGCCCCAAAGTGATCGATGACCGGCCGTATCTTATACAGCCGGTCATAGGCAGGATCACTTCGGGGGGGACATGCTGCATTATCGGAATAATGCAGACATTTCCGGATGGCCTCAAACCGGTGACGTGTCATGACCATACTGTACAGTGGGGTCTGGTAGAGTATGTCCCCACTCCAGTATTGCCTGACACTGGGTTTTTGGACTAGACCCATATGCAGCACGAGGCCCCAAAATGTCCTCATTTCGGCTGCACTGACCGGCGTCCAGCCACCGGGTCTAGCCAAAACTGAGCCTGGGTTTTGAGCGACGAACTGTTGGGCGTACAGATTCGTCTGCTCCACCATCAGATTCACCAGTGAGTTACTGAAAAAAAAACTAAAATAGTCTATTTCAGTAAACCCCACTGTGGGAATCTGGATTCCAGGATTGCCAGCAAAATCCGGAATCTCAGGCTCAAAGTCCACTGGGGGACACCAGCTAAGTTCATCGGCAGGGGGCTCCGGTGGACTTATTTGGTGGGCCGGGAAACCAGTACGAACCCCAGGGCGGCTCGTACTAGGGTGGGCCACAGGATCCCTAGCATGTGGGGCCCCTGGCTCCGCCTGGCGGCGTCTCCGCCGCCTTGGTGGCTCATCGTCATCAGATGATGATGAGGAGGATGCGGATGACAAAAGGAATGTGGGGTCATCCTCATCCTCACTGGGGCTCTCAGAGTCGGAGGCAATCTGGGCGTATGCCTCCTCGGCCGAGAACATCCGGTGGGCCATGGGTGTGTGTGCGTGTAGGTGTGCGTGTGTGGCAAACTTTATTATATGTGCGTGTGTGTGGGGGCAACGGGTGTTCGCGTACTAAAAAGTCCAGGCAAAAAAATGGGCAAGTGTTAGAAAAAAAAAAAGTTAAAACTTGCTGATCAGCGGTACAACGCTGATCAGCGGTCGGTGGGGTGGTGGG
The DNA here is from genome assembly GCF_905171765.1 of Bufo bufo. NCBI lineage: Eukaryota > Metazoa > Chordata > Amphibia > Anura > Bufonidae > Bufo > Bufo bufo. The sequence goes on from NC_053389.1 coordinate 692,906,731, forward strand.
GCGGGCGATGCGCTAACAGTGGACGGACGCTAAAAAGTGCCGGCCAGTCAGCGCACGCAGAAAAAAAAAAGTGGTGGTGAGTGGGGGGTGGGGGGTGCTGGTGGGGGGTGGGTGGGGGGGGGGGAAGTGGCTGGTGGGGGGTGGGTGGGGGGGCAAGTGGCAGGAGGGGTCTGGGTTAGGGTTAGATGGAAGTTTGGAAGTTTGGAATAAAAGTACTTTTTTTTTTTTTTTTCTAACTTACTTTTCCCTTCTTTCCCTGCCTAACGGTGCCTCTCCCTCACTGACCCTAACCTACCTGGGTGGCGATGGGTGCAGGAGGGTGATGGATGCCGATTAGGGGGACACAGGAGCTCGTTCTGGACGGTGCTGCACGGTCAGGGTGCTGGACAGGAAGAGGAGGGGAGAGAGGAGCGCAGGAAGTTTGAATCTCGCGCCTCTCTCCCCTGCACCAATCAGCACCCTGGACAGCGGCATTCAGCACCAGGGCCAGCACCGCCTCTCCAAATCCTCGGACTGCGATAGGTGGTGTATAATTACGCCACCGATCGCAGTCTTTTTCCGGTTCATCGGGTCACAGGACACCCGAATGGACCGGAAACGCAGAAAACCGCAGGTCTGAATTGACCTGCGGTTTTCTGCGATCGCCGATACGGGGGGGTCAAATGACCCCCCCCTGCATTGTTACGGGATGCCGGCTGAATGATTTCAGCCGAAATCCCGTTCCGATTAACCCCTGCGGCGCCGGAGTTCCGATTTTAAGTCAGGACGTACCGGTACGTCCTCGGTCCTTAAGGACTCGGGAAATAGGGCGTACCGGTACGTCCTAGGTCCTTAAGGACTCGGGAAATAGGGCGTACCGGTACGTCCTAGGTCCTTAAGGGGTTAATCAAAAAATTTTGAGTAAAAAATTGTGTCTATAAGCAAAACACTAACAGCTACTGGGATGTGGGCAGTACTACCACAACTAAGTGACAACAACTGTGTTTAGCCCCTTTGAAATGCTAAAAGTACTGTGAAAGTTCTAAATTATGGGAACATTATGCATGATGAGGACGCTATCTGAAAATCTCTGGGGTTGGCAGCACCACAATCCTCCAAAATAGGATACAGACCGGTATCTAGGCTTCAAGCCGGGTGGTGCACGCAGATAGGGATCCTGACCGAGGGTCCCAATTCTTCCAGACACTACAATAATCTGCAGCACTTGCCAGAAGTTGACGGAAAAAAAAGATGAATAATTCACTCAGACAGGCAGGTTACAGCCTGCTGTAACCTGGCTGACTGACTGAATAAATCACCATTTTTCACAAAATACTGGCGAGTGGCTCGTGGACGTTAGCTGAACACAAGCTTGAAACTTGCACTAAAGAAAAAACAACCTTCAATATTGGCATGTTATGTGTCAGGGATTAACGGTTTAAAAAACTAAAAACTAAAAAATTTCAACAAAAGACTATGGGCAAAGAAAGTTTACCTCAGCAAACAGTAGCACATGTCTCACAGCAGCCATTTTCTAGCACATGTTCCTCCTGACAGAAGCACTGCACATTACTGATGAAACATTAAATGTAAAATATTGCTTACCTCAACGTGACGATGAGCCTTTCCTCAGGAGAAATGCTGCGCCTCATATTGGTGTCCATGAAGGTAAGGACAGTACGTAGAGACGACAGCAAGCGATCAAATGTACCCACTGACATCCGACAGAAGGAATAGAACTTCTCTGGATGCAGCCGCAGATCTTTGTAGAGGGTATGAAAGTGTCCTTTCCGGTAACGTTGTGAAACAATCGGATGGACCCAAAATCGTCGCCTTCTACTCGGTTCCTCATCCATCAAAGGAGTGCACTGTCCCCATCGCTGAGAAACAAGCCAATGCAGTAAGACCTCTTCCTCAGAATCCGACATGGTGATACAGCAAAGAGAAGCAACCAAAATAACCTCTGTACTCTGTGAAGACTACAGAAAATGGCCACAAAACCAAACTCAGGTGACCTTCATTTATACCAGTATCCTGAATGGAGCTATTAAAATTAAAAAATTTTCACCATTCCTTGTTTTCTGACGGTCCGCAAAAAAAAACGGACACACGGACACACGGAGGCACAACAGAAGGAAAAACGGACACGGATCAAGGAACAACGGAACCCTGTTTTGCGGACTGAGAAAAAATGCTGTCGTGTGCAGGAGGCCTAAAGGAGATCTTAAATCATTGATATCATGTGAATCATTTGAAGTCATAGTTTTCTTACATCCAGCATCACTAGGGTGTGTCCAGAAAAATCAAACCCACTTTTTACTGTGAAATCTGCATAGTGATGAGCGGCAGCGGCAACATTCGAATTTGCAACATTTGGGTGAATATTCGTCATATATTCTCAAATTTGCGATTATTTTCTTGATTGCGAAAATCGGCAATGTTATATGCGTGTTTTGCGCACGCAACACAGGTGTGGGTCACTGTTGCTGCATTTTTCAAGCTGGTATAAGTTTCCTGAGACTGGAGAAAATGGTTGGCACAGCAGAACATTACAATAGCTTTATATGCAGATAGAGTTCTCCAATATATTCATGATTGCTCAAATCGGCAAAAATGATGTGCATATTTTTGCGTAATACGTGCAACTATGCACTATGTCTGTAGCATGTATGTATTGATAGCAGAACCTATCACACTACCTATCAGCTACACTATATCAGGATCTAACCTACACTGACTATCTCCCACTAACTATCTGTATTACATATATAAGCTATCTAACTATCTATCTAAGGTAATGACACAGCAAAGCACAGAGCACAGCAATGACACTGATCGCTCTCTCTCAGAACTCCATAAATCTACAGAAAATGGCTGCTGGGTAGAGATGGCCCGAACTATCCGACGGCGAACAGTTCCCGGCGAACATAGCTTGTTCGCGTTCGCCTCTGCCGGGCGAACACATGCGATGTTCGGTCCGCCCCCTATACATCATCATTGAGCAAACTTTGACCCTGTACCTCACAGTCAGCAGACACATTCCAGCCAATCAGCAGCATACCCTCCCTCCCAGACCCTCCCACCTCCTGCACAGCATCCATTTTAGATTCATTCTGAAGCTGCAGTCTTAGTGAGAGGAGGGAGACTGTAACTGCTGCTGATTTAATTGGGAAATCGATAGCTAGGCTAGTGAATTCAGTGTCCACTCCAGTCCTGAAAGACTCATCTGATCTCTGCTGTAAGGACAGCTTCCTGACAGCACCCCAAAAAGCCCTTTTTAGGGCTGCAACATTAGTCTGCTTTTTTTTTTTCCTTTATATACATATTGCAGTTGCCTGGCCTGCCTGTGTGTGAGGAGCTGCAGGCCCACAGACTGTAGTGTGCCCACTGCCAGTGCTCACCCCTGTCATTCCGTGTGGCACAGGACTTTGCTTAAAAAAAGGCACTTAATTTTTACACTTTAATCTAAGGTTAGTTGCCTGCCAGTGTGTGTCAGGCTGACTTCCACTGACTGTAGTGTGCCCACTGCCAGTGCCCACCACTCATACCGGCTGGCACAGGACTTTGCATAAAAAAGGCATTTAATTTTTACACTTTAGTGTAATTTCAGCTGCTTGCCTGCTGCTAGTGTGTGTCAGGCCGACTTCAACTGACTGTAGTGTGCCCACTGCCAGTGCCCACCCCTGTCATACCGAGTGGCACAGGACTTTGCTTAAAAAAAAGGCACTTCATTTTTACACTTTAATCTAAGGTTAGTTGCCTGCCAGTGTGTGTCAGGCCGACTTCAACTGACTGTAGTGTGCCCACTGCCAGTGCCCACCCCTGTCATCCCGAGTGGCACAGGACTTTGCTTAAAAAATAGGCACTTAATTTTTACACTTTAATCTAAGGTTAGTTGCCTGCCAGTGTGTGTCAGGCTGACTTCCACTGACTGTAGTGTGCCCACTGCCAGTGCCCACCACTCATACCGGCTGGCACAGGACTTTGCATAAAAAAGGCATTTAATTTTTACACTTTAGTGTAATTTCAGCTGCTTGCCTGCTGCTAGTGTGTGTCAGGCCGACTTCAACTGACTGTAGTGTGCCCACTGCCAGTGCCCACCCCTGTCATACCGAGTGGCACAGGACTTTGCTTAAAAAATAGGCACTTAATTTTTACTCTTTAATCTAAGGTTAGTTGCCTGCCAGTGTGTGTCAGGCTGACTTCCACTGACTGTAGTGTGCCCACTGCCAGTGCCCACCACTCATACCGGCTGGCACAGGACTTTGCTTAAAAAAGGCATTTAATTTTTACACTTTAATGTAATTTCAGCTGCTTGCCTGCTGCTAGTGTGTGTCAGGCCGACTTCAACTGACTGTAGTGTGCCCACTGCCAGTGCCCACCCCTGTCATACCGAGTGGCACAGGACTTTGCTTAAAAAATAGGCACTTAATTTTTACACTTTAATCTAAGGTTAGTTGCCTGCCAGTGTGTGTCAGGCTGACTTCCACTGACTGTAGTGTGCCCACTGCCAGTGCCCACCACTCATACCGGCTGGCACAGGACTTTGCATAAAAAAGGCATTTAATTTTTACACTTTAGTGTAATTTCAGCTGCTTGCCTGCTGCTAGTGTGTGTCAGGCCGACTTCAACTGACTGTAGTGTGCCCACTGCCAGTGCCCACCCCTGTCATACCGAGTGGCACAGGACTTTGCTTAAAAAATAGGCACTTAATTTTTACACTTTAATCTAAGGTTAGTTGCCTGCCAGTGTGTGTCAGGCTGACTTCCACTGACTGTAGTGTGCCCACTGCCAGTGCCCACCACTCATACCGGCTGGCACAGGACTTTGCTTAAAAAAGGCATTTAATTTTTACACTTTAATGTAATTTCAGCTGCTTGCCTGCTGCTAGTGTGTGTCAGGCCGACTTCAACTGACTGTAGTGTGCCCACTGCCAGTGCCTACCCCTGTCATACCGAGTGGCACAGGACTTTGCTTAAAAAATAGGCACTTAATTTTTACACTTTAATCTAAGGTTAGTTGCCTGCCAGTGTGTGTCAGGCTGACTTCCACTGACTGTAGTGTGCCCACTGCCAGTGCCCACCACTCATACCGGCTGGCACAGGACTTTGCATAAAAAAGGCATTTAATTTTTACACTTTAGTGTAATTTCAGCTGCTTGCCTGCTGCTAGTGTGTGTCAGGCCGACTTCAACTGACTGTAGTGTGCCCACTGCCAGTGCCAACCACTGATACCGGGTGGCACAGTAGCTTGCCGATAAATAAGGCATTTAATTTTTAGACAGTAGTCTAAATTCAGTTGCTTGCCTGCTGCCAGTGTGTGTCAGGCCCGCTTCCACTGACTGTAGTGTGCCCACTGCCAGTGCCAACCACTGATACCGGGTGGCACAGTAGCTTGCCGATAAATAAGGCATTTAATTTTTAGACAGTAGTCTAAATTCAGTTGCTTGCCTGCTGCCAGTGTGTGTCAGGCCCTCTTCCACTAACTGTAGTGTGCCCACTGCCAGTGCCAACCACTCATACCGGGTGGCACAGTAGCTTGCCGATAAATAAGGCATTTAATTTTTACACTTTAGTGTAATTTCAGTTGCTTGCCTGCTGCCAGTGTGTGTCAGGCCCGCTTCCACTGACTGTAGTGTGCCCACTGCCAGTGCCAACCACTGATACCGGGTGGCACAGTAGCTTGCCGATAAATAAGGCATTTAATTTTTAGACAGTAGTCTAAATTCAGTTGCTTGCCTGCTGCCAGTCAGTGTGTCAGGCCCTCTTCCACTGACTGTAGTGTGCCCACTGCCAGTGCCAACCACTCATACCGGGTGGCACAGTAGCTTGCCGATAAATAAGGCATTTAATTTTTACACTTTAGTGTAATTTCAGTTGCTTGCCTGCTGCCAGTGTGTGTCAGGCCCGCTTCTACTGACTGTAGTGTGCCCACTGCCAGTGCCAACCACTGATACCGGGTGGCACAGTAGCTTGCCGATAAATAAGGCATTTAATTTTTAGACAGTAGTCTAAATTCAGTTGCTTGCCTGCTGCCAGTGTGTGTCAGGCCCGCTTCCACTGACTGTAGTGTGCCCACTGCCAGTGCCAACCACTGATACCGGGTGGCACAGTAGCTTGCCGATAAATAAGGCATTTAATTTTTAGACAGTAGTCTAAATTCAGTTGCTTGCCTGCTGCCAGTCAGTGTGTCAGGCCCTCTTCCACTGACTGTAGTGTGCCCACTGCCAGTGCCAACCACTCATACCGGGTGGCACAGTAGCTTGCCGATAAATAAGGCATTTAATTTTTACACTTTAGTGTAATTTCAGTTGCTTGCCTGCTGCCAGTGTGTGTCAGGCCCGCTTCTACTGACTGTAGTGTGCCCACTGCCAGTGCCAACCACTGATACCGGGTGGCACAGTAGCTTGCTGATAAATAAGGCATTTAATTTTTACACTTTAGTGTAATTTCAGTTGCTTGCCTGCTGCCAGTGTGTGTCAGGCCCGCTTCCACTGACTGTAGTGTGCCCACTGCCAGTGCCAACCACTGATACCGGGTGGCACAGTAGCTTGCCGATAAATAAGGCATTTAATTTTTAGACAGTAGTCTAAATTCAGTTGCTTGCCTGCTGCCAGTCAGTGTGTCAGGCCCTCTTCCACTGACTGTAGTGTGCCCACTGCCAGTGCCAACCACTCATACCGGGTGGCACAGTAGCTTGCCGATAAATAAGGCATTTAATTTTTACACTTTAGTGTAATTTCAGTTGCTTGCCTGCTGCCAGTGTGTGTCAGGCCCTCTTTCACTGACTGTAGTGTGCCCACTGCCAGTGCCAACCACTGATACCGGGTGGCACAGTAGCTTGCCGATAAATAAGGCATTTAATTTTTAGACAGTAGTCTAAATTCAGTTGCTTGCCTGCTGCCAGTGTGTGTCAGGCCCACTTCCACAGACTGTAGTGTGCCCACTGCCAGTGCCAACCACTCATACCGGGTGGCACAGTACCTAGCACGCGTAGTACCACTTATCTAAAAAAAAAATGACAGGCAGAGGCAGGCCACCCCGCAGGGGCCGTCGTGGTCGTGGTGCTGTGATTTCCACTGTCCCTGGAATAATGCCCAGTTTTCAGAGGCCACGTACCCTGAACCCGAAAAATTCAGAGGACGTAGTTGACTGGCTTAGACAGGACACCCAATCTTCAACAGCTTCCGCTAAGAACCTTGACGCACCATCCTCCTCCAACTCAGCTTCGGTCACCTGCTCTCAAGTTACCACGCACCCGCCCGTCGCCACTACCACCACAGCCACCACAGCCGCTTCACTTGATCCGTCAGAGGAGTTATTTACACATCAGTTGGATGCAATTAGTGATGCGCAACCATTATTGCCAGATGATGTAGATTACGGGGATATGTCTCAGTCAGGCAGGATTACACACATGGACGTACAGTGTGATGATGATGATGTTGTACCCGCTGCTGCTTCCTTTGCTGAGGTGTCAGATACAAGTGAAGCGGTTGATGATGACGATGTGTCCACGGATGCCACGTGGGTGCCTGCTCGAAGAGAAGAAGAGGGGGAAAGTTCTGAAGGGGAGACAGAGAGAATGAGGAGACGAGTTGGAAGCAGGGGGAGGTCGTCGCAAGGAGTTAGTGGCACAGTCAGACAGCATGTATCGGCACCTGGGGTCAGCCAGACAGCACGCCAGTCAACGCATGCTGTTGCCACCACTAGAATGCCGTCATTGCAAAGCTCAGCAGTGTGGCATTTTTTTTGTGTGTCTGCCTCTGATAAAAGCAATGCCATTTGCAACCTGTGCCAAAAGAAACTGAGTCGTGGGAAGTCCAACACCCACCTTGGTACAACTGCTTTGCGAAGGCACATGATCTCACATCACAAACGCCTATGGGATCAACACATGAGTACAAGCAGCACACAAACTCAAAGCCACCATGCTCCTCCTGGTCCTGCATCTTCAGCCACGTCAACCACTGCTGTCCTCCCTGCCCCCTCTCAACCACCCGCCACTCCATCTCTCACCTTCAGCAGTTCCTGCTCATCTGCCCACAGTCAGGTGTCTGTCAAGGACATGTTTGAGCATAAGAAGCCAATGTCACAAAGTCACCCCCTTGCCCGGCGACTGACAGCTGGCTTGACGGAACTCTTAGCCCGCCAGCTTTTACCATACCAGCTGGTAGAGTCTGAGGCCTTCAAAAAATTTGTCGCTATTGGGACACCACAGTGGAAGGTACCCGGACGAAATTTTTTTTCAAAAAAGGCAATCCCAAACCTCTACCATGTCATTGAAAAGGAAGTCATGGCATCTCTGGCATACAGTGTTGGGGCAAGGGTCCATCTGACCACTGATACCTGGTCTGCAAAGCACGGTCAGGGCAGGTATATCACGTATACTGCGCATTGGGTCAACCTGCTGACGGCTGACAAGCATGGAATGCGTGGCTCTGCAGCGGAGTTGGTGACACCACCACGACTTGCAGGCAGACCTACTGCCACCTCCTCTACTCCTACTCCATCCTCTTTAATTTCCTCCTCGGCTGAGTCCTCTTCTGCTGCGGCGTCTGGCTGCACATCAACTGATTCCCCCCAGCTCCCCAGGGGCTATTCCACATCCCGGATACGACAGTGTAACGCTATCTTGGGGTTGACTTGCCTGAAAGCAGAGAGCCACACAGGACCAGCACTCCTGTCCGCCCTGAACGCACAGGTGGATCAGTGGCTGACCCCGCACCAACTGGAGATCGGCAAAGTGGTGTATGACAATGGAAGCAATCTGTTGGCGGCATTAAATTTGGGCAAGTTGTCACATGTGCCGTGCATGGCACATGTGTTGAATCTCATCGTACAACGTTTTGTGTCTAAGTACCCAGGCTTACAGGACGTCCTCAAGCAGGCCAGGAAGGTGTGTGGCCATTTCAGGCGTTCCTACACGGCCATGGCGCACTTTTCCGATATTCAGCGGCGAAACAACATGCCAGTGAGGCGCTTGATATGCGACAGCCCGACACGTTGGAATTCAACACTCCTAATGTTCGACCGCCTGCTCCAACAAGAAAAAGCCGTCAACGAGTATTTGTATGACCGGGGTGCTAGGACAGCCTCTGCGGAGCTGGGAATCTTTTTGCCACGTTACTGGACACTCATGCGCAATGCCTGTAGGCTTATGCGTCCTTTTGAGGAGGTGACAAACCTAGTCAGTCGCACCGAAGGCACCATCAGCGACCTCATCCCATTTGTTTTCTTCCTGGAGCGTGCCCTGCGAAGAGTTCTGGATCAGGCTGTAGATGAGCGTGAAGAGGAAGAGGAAGAGTTGTGGTCACCATCACCACCAGAAACAGCCTTGTCATCATCGCTTGCCGGACCTGCAGCAACGCTGGAAGAGGAGTATGAGGAAGAGGAGTCAGAGGAGGAATGTGGCGGCTTTGAGGAGGAGGAAGACCAACCACAGCAGGCACCCCAGGGTGCTCGTTGTTGTCACCTATCTGGGACCCATGGTGTTGTACGTGGCTGGGGGGAAGAACAGACCGTCAATGACATCAGTGAGGACGAGGAACGGGAAATGAGAAGCTCTGCATCCAACCTTGTTCAAATGGGGTCTTTCATGCTGTCATGTCTGTTGAGGGACCCACGTATAAAAAGGATAAAGGAGAACGATCTGTACTGGGTGACCACGCTACTAGACCCCCGGTATAAGCAGAAAGTGGCAGAAATGTTACCAAATTACCGAAAGTCGGAAAGGATGCAGCAGTTCAAAACCAAACTAAAAAATATGCTTTACACAGCTTATAAGGGAGATGTCACAGCACAACGGGAATCTAACAGGGGAAGAGGTGAGTGTAATCCTCCTCCTACCACGGCGGCAAGGACTGGACGATTTACAGATGTGTTGTTGATGGAGGACATGCGGAGCTTTTTCAGTCCTACTCATCGCCACAGCCCTTCGGGATCCAGCCTTAGAGAACGACTCGACCGACAGGTAGCAGACTACCTCGCCTTAACAGCAGATATCGACACTCTGAGGAGCAATGAACCCCTTCACTACTGGGTGTGCAGGCTTGACCTGTGGCCTGAGCTATCCCAGTTTGCGATAGAACTTCTGGCCTGCCCTGCTTCAAGTGTCCTGTCAGAAAGGAGCTTCAGTGCAGCAGGAGGCATTGTCACTGACAAGAGAAGTCGCCTCGGTCAAAAAAGTGTTGATTACCTCACCTTCATAAAGATGAATGAGGCATGGATCCCGAAGGGACTGACAGTGGGGGATACGTTTGACTAACAAAAGGCCTGATTACATGCCTTGGCCTCAAAATGGTCCCCACGCTGCTGTATTTAATGTCTGCATACCGGATGACTTTCGTGAATTCTCCACCACCAACTAGGGTTCAAGCCGTAATGTTTTAGTCACTTTTCTGCCTGGAAAACATAAATTTTTCCGGCCGCTGCTACAATAGCGTCTGCAACAGTGCCATTATTTTTCAGGCATGTGTACATGCCTAATTTTTCTGTCCTATGGTGCAGCACTGTGGCTGCAAAAACAAACCAAAAAAAAAAGGCACATACAAGTGTCAATTCCCCTTCGTGATCGTTACCTTGTTGTGGTGAAGGGGCTTGCGTATCACAATGAAGCAATCATCATCACCTCTATAAAAGTGTGTTGGCAATGTTGCCACACCCCAGATGATAAGGCCGTTGCTTCATTATGGTCAGACCAAAAGCGATCGGGTGGCCACGCTACTAGACCCCCGGTATAAGCAGAAAGTGGCAGAAATGTTACCAAATTACCAAAAGTCGGAAAGGATGCAGCAGTTCAAAACCAAACTAAAAAATATGCTTTACACAGCTTATAAGGGGGATGTCAATGGGGGATTCGACAATGGTTAATCAATTCGACCGGATAGGGTCCGTAACAGGGATTAAACTGATAGCAATAGTACTAGTTAAGACACCACTCATATAGGGTGTCACAGCACATTGCTCTGTGCACGCGCAGTGCCCCAATTTGGGAGTAAGAGGACCGACCAAGCTGCTTTTTCCATCTCCCGGTTCCTGAAATCAATTCAGTTTAGTGTATGAGAGTTTGGTCTGTCACTGTGAAGGCAGTCGAAGGTACCCGGCCTAAATTTTTTTTCATAAAAGGCAATTCCTGATATGGGACGTAACAGGGATTAAACTGATGAGAATAATACTACAGAAAATACCACTCATATCGGTGGAGGGAGCCAGCGTTTTTTTAACCATCTCCCCGTTCAAAAAATCTATTTAATAAATGGCCCCCAGATTGGGGATGTTAGAGGGATTAAACTGATGAGAATAGTACTACAGAAAATACCACTCATATCGGGTGTGGCAGTAAATTGCACGGCGCAGATGCAGTCACCGTGGTTTAAAACAGAGTGGAGGGAGCCAGCGTTTTTTTAACCATCTCCCCGTTCGAAAAATCTATTCAATAAATGGCACCCAGATTGGGGACGTTAGAGGGATTAAACTGATGAGAATAGTACTACAGAAAATACCACTCATATCGGGTGTGACAGTAAATTGCACGGCGCAGACGCAGTCACCGTGGTTTAAAACAGAGTGGAGGGAGCCAGGTTTTTTTTAACCATCTCCCCGTTCGAAAAATCTATTCAATAAATGGCACCCAGATTGGGGACGTTAGAGGGATTAAACTGATGAGAATAGTACTACAGAAAATACCACTCATATCGGGTGTGACAGTAAATTGCACGGCGCAGACGCAGTCACCGTGGATTAAAACAGAGTGGAGGGAGCCAGCGTTTTTTTAACCATCTCCCCGTCCGAAAAATCTGTTTAATAAATGGCCCCCAGATTGGGGAGTCGGGGACGTTAGAGGGATTAAACTGATGAGAATAGTACTACAGAAAATACCACTCATATCGGGTGTGACAGTAAATTGCACGGCGCAGATGCAGTCACCGTGGTTTAAAACAGAGTGGAGGGAGCCAGCGTTTTTTTAACCATCTCCCCGTTCGAAAAATCTATTCAATAAATGGCACCCAGATTGGGGACGTTAGAGGGATTAAACTGATGAGAATAGTACTACAGAAAATACCACTCATATCGGGTGTGACAGTAAATTGCACGGCGCAGACGCAGTCACCGTGGTTTAAAACAGAGTGGGGGGAGCCAGGTTTTTTTTAACCATCTCCCCGTTCGAAAAATCTATTCAATAAATGGCACCCAGATTGGGGACGTTAGAGGGATTAAACTGATGAGAATAGTACTACAGAAAATACCACTCATATCGGGTGTGACAGTAAATTGCACGGCGCAGACGCAGTCACCGTGGTTTAAAACAGAGTGGAGGGAGCCAGGTTTTTTTTAACCATCTCCCCGTTCGAAAAATCTATTCAATAAATGGCACCCAGATTGGGGACGTTAGAGGGATTAAACTGATGAGAATAGTACTACAGAAAATACCACTCATATCGGGTGTGACAGTAAATTGCACGGCGCAGACGCAGTCACCGTGGATTAAAACAGAGTGGAGGGAGCCAGCGTTTTTTTAACCATCTCCCCGTCCGAAAAATCTGTTTAATAAATGGCCCCCAGATTGGGGAGTCGGGGACGTTAGAGGGATTAAACTGATGAGAATAGTACTACAGAAAATACCACTCATATCGGGTGTGACAGTAAATTGCACGGCGCAGACGCAGTCACCGTGGATAAAAACAAAGGGGAGGGAGCCAGCGTTTTTTTAACCATCTCCCCGTTCGAAAAATCAATTCAATTGACCTTTCGGGGACCCTTGGTGTTGTACGTGGCTGGGTGGAGGAAGAAACCTTCAATGACATCACCGGGACGTGGCTAGCTTGGTATCCAACCTTGTGCAAATGGGGAGTTTGCGGTTGTGCAAATGAACTGTTTGCGGTGCATTAAAAGGGGAGTTTGGTCTGTCAATGTCTGTGATGCGGGCGTAACCCTTACACTACCTGATCGATACAACATCATACCTGATCGTATACACACACTGGATGTTTTAAAGCACGTTATTCCAAACAATTTAGGAATGTTAGTTGATTTATGCCCTTTATGGATTAAAACCCGACTCTGCGTCCACTACGTAATTTTCCATGGGAGTTTTGCCATAGATCCCCCTCCGGCATGCCACAGTCCAGGTGTTAGACCCCTTGAAACAACTTTCTCATCACTATTGTGGCCAGAAAGAGTCCCTGTGGGTTTTAAAATTCGCCTGTCTATTGAAGTCTATGGCGGTTCGCCCGGTTCGCCAGTTCGCGAACATTTGCGGAAGTTCGCGTTCGCTGTTCGCGAACTGAAAATTTTATGTTCGCGACATCACTACTGCTGGGGAGGTTCTTATATAGTAAGGGGTAGGCAACTTTCCAACTGGTTGCTAGGAGTGTTGCTAAGTTCTGACAAAGTCATTGCAGTCTTCTCATTGGCCCAAAAGCAAGAAGGGAGGTTACTGGTGAAAAAAAAGAAAAAATATAGAATATTCGAGAATACGAATATATAGCACTATATTCTAAATCTTTGCAAAATCTCGAAGTGGCGATATTCACGATTAAAATTCGTAATTTGAATATTCGCGCCCAACACTAGTATTGGATTTTTGGTAAGGTTTTGGAGACTGATAGCTGAGGGTGCTGGCACACAGCGCCGTTCTGACATGCATTCAGGATGCAGCTTTTTATTGTAGCTAGCTAAAATTAATTAAATCATTTCCACGATGCAGAACACCAGGGTTTACCGAGGCTTCTAAACTGGCTAAATTGAAAACTGCTTCCTGAATGCATGTCACAAAGCATGTCACAACTGCACTCTGTGCCAACCTCCTGAGGATACACCAAAGATTTTGGCTACATTCACACAAACGTTTTGTTTCCATGTCTGTACCGTTTTATTTTTTTGCGGATAGGATGCAGACCCATTCATTTCAATGGGTCTGCATAAAATACGGACAGCACACCGCGTGCTAGCCACATCCGTATGTCCGTTCCGTAGCCCTGCAAAAAAAAAATAGAACATGTCCTTTTCTTGTCTATTTTGTGGACAAGGATAGGCATTGTTACAATGGATCTGCAAAAAAAAAACGGATGCCATACGGACGTCATCACATTTTTCTGCGGATCCGCAATTTGCAGACCGCAAAACACATACGGTCGTGTGCATGAGCCATTAAACCCATTTAATTGGTTTTATTTGCATGCAAACTCCTATTGCAATTTCAATATCAAAAGACATACTGAAGGCAGATTGTATTGCAGAATTTTAAGCACCTGAAAATCAGTACTAGTGTTGAGCGAAGCGAGCTTTGGATGCTTCACCCGAAGTCGCTTTGTTCAAAACTTCGGAATAATACTTTATGGAGATTCGTCTCTGTACAGTATTAGAATGTATGGGCTCCGATGAGCTGAAGTTATTTATTCATGAAGTCGGGCGTGACTTTGTTGAATAACTTCTTCAGTTGATTTTTAAAGTGCAAAGCCACTTTAAAACTTGAAACCGAACTCGGCTTCAGTTCTGAGGTTCTAGTCAAATCTCTGTACAATATTATTCTGAAGTTTTGAACAAAGCGACTTCTGATGAATGGGGCTTCAGTGAAAAACGCATTGTATCCAGATGTAATCCAGATGCAGTCTGGGTGCAATGCGTTTTTGACTGATGGTTGCTAGGAGATGTTGTTTGTAAACGCACGTGAAAAACGCATCAAAGCGCATTGCACCTGCACGGAAAAACTGAACAACTGCAATCGCAGACAAAACTGACTGAACTTGCTTGCAAAATGGTGCGAGTTTCACTGAATGCATCCTGAGCAAATCCGTATGAAATAGGCCTAAAAGGGATTCCTGGTTCATAAAACTCACTTTGTCTTCTGTCACACAAGCATTACAGTCTATGGGAGTGCATCAAAATTGCAGGGAGGAAAGAATACGCATGTAAATCCTGTAGCAATACTGATGAAATCCAACCATAATCCAGAGCCAGAATACTGACAGATTTCAATATCTATCATCTATCCCTACAATTTAGGAGATAGGAATAGGGAAGGAGTTCACAATTCCACGATGCACTGTTTTTCTATTTCCCCAGAAAGCTTCAGCTAATGTATCTACATGTTACTATCTATATGGGGCTTTGTTGCAGAAAAATGCAAGTGAGAATACATATTTCTTCCTAACGCATAGTTTTAGTCGTCTCGGAAGACATACAGAGGGTACGTGTAAATGTAGGTCATTTCATTACATACAATAAGAATACTGTAGCTTTCTATATATATTTATTTATATACTTTACCTGGAGAAACAGCTTTTAGATTAAAGATACAAACTGATAATGAATGTTTTTATTGTTTTTGTTCAGTGTATGCTCCAAGGATTACATCTACAGTATATTCCATTTAGAAATGTATTGTTCCCATCACTAATTTAAAGGTAAATTAGTTGATAATTAGTGTTGTATCGGAAAAAATTGGAGACTCTATTGAGATTAGTGAATGTGTGACATTTGTTAGAGTGGATTTTCTATTATGAAGCAATATTTCCCTTATATAGGACAACATAGTCTGAAATGCTCTAAAACAAATTACTATTTCAGCCTCCATTGTTTAATGGAGCAACTTCCACGAGGCTCAAGAATTGAGCACAAGCTCAGGTTAGCTCCTGAAAACCAGTGTCAGGAACCCAAACTAAGCATACAAGAAAGACAAAAAAGATTTGACGTGTCTTTAAAACTAACACATTTGTCTATAAATGCTACTCCAGTTTAACTAAATCACCCATTCCCTCACTGGCGTGAGTTTGTGACTTTTTTGTGACTTTTTTAAAAAACACACAAAAAGTAGCAAAAATGTTGCACAAATAACCCCACAAAGCTGCAAATCCCGAATTCCAGAATTCTGGAGTGCAAAGTGTGACAAATTCCCATCTGAATGTTATTTACATGTTTCATATATGTTCTAATCTGTACAGTTATTATAGTTGTTGTTTTTTTCTGTAAAGCAAGGTGTCTCCCAATGTATGATACTTTAATATTGGCCAGCACTTTTAAATACAGCAATGAGGAAAGATATGACCATAGTTACTTGAGTGATGGGGATTAAACCAGCAGTGGCCCTTTTCAGCATAAGACTGTATAGAAACTCCAAGCTCCAAGTGGACTAGTGGCTAAACTATAAAGAAAAATGTTTGTTCTTCTCACCTTAGAATCAGAATCAACTTTATTCGACAAATACGACACAGTCGATCGTGCTCGGAATTGGGTTTGGCACAGGTACAGGCATAGTACTAGGGGGGGGGGAGGTTCTGCGATGGGAACAGCAGGGGGCGAGGGATTATGAGCGGGTGATGGGACGTGGTGAGTTCAGCAGTCTGACGGCTTTTAGGAAGAAAGTGTTCAGCCTCCTCGATGTCCTGGCAGGGATGGCCTGATACCTGCGGCCGGACTTTAGACGTCTGAAGAGATGATGGCCCGGATGGGAGTGGTCATTGGATATTTTCAGAGCCCTGGAGCGCAGTCTGTCAGGGAAGATAGAGTCAAGGGGTGGTAGTGGCAGTCGGGTAGTTCTCTCCGCCGAGCTGATGACCCTTTGTAGTTTGCGCTTGTCACTGGCTGATGAGCCGGCATACCAAACCAGAAGAGAGGAGCGCAGTACCAACTCGATGGTGCAGGAGTAGAAGGACTTCAGTAGGTCCTGTGCCATTCCGAACTTCTTCAGTTGTCGAAGGAAGTAGAGCCGCTGGTGAGCCTTCTTTATGATGGACGAGATTTTGGGACGCCAGGATAGGTCCTCAGAGATTGTCGTGCCTAGGAGGCGGGCGCTGGGTACCCTTGCGACTTCAGATCCGTCAATGTAGGTCGGGGGGGAACTACCCTTTTCTTCCTGAAGACAGCTTAGATGTGTCCTGGTATTATAATGGAACCCCCTATGGTAGTAACTTGGTTCTGCTAAAAGGCCTCAGTCTGGGAGGATACAGTAATGGTATAGTCATCTGGTGTTATGGACGCTCAATCTGTTCGGCTGGATTTCATGGTAGTCCTGTGGCAACACCAGATACATAGCTACTAATATAGGAGGTGGAGACCACAGTGAAAGCTAGGCCTATAGGCAAAGTTTGGGAAGACTATATGGGATATTATCACAGCTACAAGGAGATTTTGTGGCTTAAAAGCACCATACAGCCACGTACTATCACAAGTGATTGCATGGTGGCATCGTGCGGATGCTGCCTTGCGCGCTGAACTATTATTGCAACATTATAAGAATTGTGCCTCTTTGGAAGAGAACATTTTACTACTCCAATATTGACAGGCCAGCTTCTACCTTGTTGTTTGCAAGTTCTTCACTACAGCTCAAAATTCCTGCATCTGCAAAAAATATTTGCTGCTCCATTACACCTACATTGCACTAGACATCAGAAGCCCTACAAACATGCTTGGCTAGGCAACAACTAGGGCCGATAACATTTCACAGTAAGATAGTACCAATAGCCAAAATGGTGGTAAAACAATATTGAAAGGATACTTTGCTGCCTTAGGAGCTGGTTACAACAAAGGACAATAGTAAATGTTCATAGGAACGCTTGTTAGCAAAAACCTCGCTGGTATAAAGGTGCAGCTCATTCATCATATAGCAGCGATCTCCTTCACTGATGGACAAGCGATTGTCAGGAACGCCATCTTCCAAACAATCATCTGCTCAATTGAGCAGTGTAAAGGGGACTTTAGGCCTAGCCAAAATCCATCCTGACTTGGAAACCAATTAATATACTCTGGCAGAGTCTGAAATAGGTAGGTACAATATGTGCAAAAGCCTATCAGCATTGTAACACTATAGCACTAAAGAAGAGTTAGCCAAATAATAGGTTAATGGTTTCATGCGACAATGGCAAAAATGTAATGTGCTTGTTTCATGAAGGTTTAACCTCTGAAACAAAAAAATAAAATGAAAAGGTGGTACCTGGTACGGCATCTCCGTAATTTTTATATTTTTTCATGCTTCCCCATGTTCTAACATTACATAACCTTTCTAACATTATTGTTAGATATCTAACATATTGTTAGATATGTATAACATATATACACACTATACTCTTTTTTATATACTGTATATAAATGATGTCATCTTAAATAGAATAGAAGATAGGTACTATACAGCAGAATTATGAAGTTATTCACATTATCAGTTAATTACTATCTGGCATTCAATGGATGAAACTACAGCCTAATGGTTTTTTGTAACGTCTAGCCTAGGCTGAGTGGTACATAACAGTGGGCAGACATCTACTCCCAATTACTTTAGGGATCCAAAGTTGAATTTTTCTCAGAATCTAAGCCTCATAATGCTGGTATGTTGAAAAGAAGAAAACAGCCACCCTGAGGCTACCATATCTAACTATAAACATCTGATGACAAAACATTATTGTTCAGATTTTCAAATATGTAATCTAAATTCCCAATGCAATTTTGCATTGCCTCATAAAAACGAATTTCATATGTACAAAATCTCCAAATGGTAATTTTAGTAAGTAATACTTAGCTCTTAAACATGCTATTATGTCAGCCTATATAACAAATCAAGACCATGACTCAGAAACCGTGCGCCATACACCTGCCAGATTCATCTCTCATTATATGAAAAACCCCAAAAAGCCATTACTTCCTGGCTTTTCATATAATATACATCTGTTTAGATCTTAACATGCATGCAATATATTTCCTGCAGCAATAATACTGGACCCATTAATATTACTTTCCTTTATTGAATAAGGAGGCTACAGCTGGACAGTGCACGAGTTATCAGATCAGCAGGATGCAGAACACAACAAGGGAATTGCATCTACTTTCCTTTAAGAGTTATAGTTGAGGTAGGGAATCATGAGAATAAGGATAGTTGTTTTGGAGTAAGCTGTCCCTTGTCAGCAAGTACCCTTCCTATAGTGATAAATCTATTGCTTTATTTTCTGGCTCATTGTCTACAGATGTAGCACATTATGTCCTCTTGTGTTTTACCGTGTGTAACAAATTGAGTCATACCTGCTCTCCTAAATTAGACACAAGCCAGTAGGTTCAATGGGTTCTGCATGGTGTTTGCAGCATTTGTTGAATTGGAAACAAAATCATATTAATTGTCAGCAAAGAGAGACTCTGTGGATCTCCATTCTCCTTACAGTAAAATAGAAACATAGTTTATAATGCTGAAAAAGACATATGTCCATCCAATTCAGCCTGTTATCCTGCAAGTTGATCCAGAAGAAGGCAAAAAAAAAAACAACCTGTGAGATAGAAGCCAATTTTCTTCATTTTTTGGACAAAAAAATCCTTCCTGACTCGAGTCATGCAATCATAATAACTCCCTGGATCAGCGGCATCTCCAGAAATGTAATAACTATAATCTGTAATATTATTACACTCCAGAAATATATCCATACCCCTCTTAAACTCTTTTAGTGAATTCATCATCACCACCTCCTCAGACAGAGAAAACACTCTTCTATATTGATGTAGAAACCTTCTTTCCTCCAGACGCAGAGGATGTCCTTTTGTCACAGTCCTTGTAATAAATAGATGATGGGAGAGATCTCTGTACTGAACCCTGATATATTTATACATAGTAATTAGATCTCCCCTCAGTCGTCTTTTTTTCTAAAGTGAATAACCTTAATTTTGATAATATTTCTCTAGGTACTGTAGTCCACCCATTCCAGTTATTACTTTAGTGTCTGTGGTTAAATATGGGTCAGTGTACCAAATATTTCTGTTCTGATATAAATTGTTCTGATCTATAATTTGAAATATGATACTTGATTGCTATTACTAGAGATGAGCGAATCGAAGTTGACAAAGTGGAATTCGATCTGAATTTCAGGAAAAATTTGATTCGCACCGAATCCCAATTTCCTCACGCTTCGTGGTAACGAATCGCTGCTGCATGTGTTTGGACATGGAGCAAGGAACTCCGGAATTGAGAGATCACCCACAATGCCGTGCATGCAGCCAATCAGCAGCCAGCCAGCCCTGTGATGTCACAACCCTATACATAAACTCAGCCATTTTGGAGTCAGCCATTTTCCAGTGTACTTAGTGCAGGGAGAGACTTCAGCAGGTGCTAGGGACAGTGGTAGAAAAGACTTTAAAACTTTTATTTTGCTGTCTAGAAGTTCAGGGAAAGGATAGGGAGGAATCATTCTGCAGTATTGAAGCAGAACATGGTTCAATAGGGGAGTTTATAGCTTGGGTAATAGGAACAATCCTATTACACCTTGCTGCACTGACTGTGGATCCAAATTGCCATTATACAGATCTGTAATTCCAGCAAACCGTTCTTGCTATTGGGGTGCAAGTGCTGTTTGATACAGCCATTAACAGGGTTTATTACAAGGAAATATTTCTATATCTTATTTGCCCTTGTGCGGTGCAGTTATATGTTCCAAAGCATTTTTTGGCTTGTATTAGTGGGGAAAAAAGGGTTCATTAGCTGTTGTGTGGTTAAGTCAGAAAATTATAACCCTTTTTGGCGTGTATTAGTGTCAAAAAATATATATTTGCCATTCAGCGGTGCAGTTATACGTTCTAAAGCCCTTTTTGGCATGTATTAGTGGGGAAAAAAAAAATATTATTTGCCATTCAGAGGTGCAGTTATATGTTCTAAAGACTTTTGTGGAGTGTATAAGTGGAAAAAATATATATATATATTTGCTGTTCAGCAGTGCAGTTATATGTTTGTAAAGCCCTTTTTGGTGTGTATTAGTGGCAAAAAAATATATTTTATTTGCCATTCAACGGTGCAGTTATATGTTCTAAAGCTCTTTTTGGCATGTATTAGTGCAAAAAACTATATATATTATTTGCTGTTCAGAGGTGCAGTTATATGATCTAAAGCCTTTTGTGGAGTGTATAGGTGGAAAAAGTAAGGGCCTATTTGCCGTTCAGCGGTGAAGTTATATGTTCTAAAGCCATTTTTGGCGCGTATTAGTGGCAAAAAATATTAATTTTTTGACATTCAGCGGTACAGTTATATGTTCTAAAGCCCTTTTTGGCATGTACTAGTGGCACACAAAACATATACAGTACAGACCAAAAGTTTGGACACACCTTCTCATTCAAAGAGTTTTCTTTATTTTCATGACTATGAAGGCATCAAAACTATGAATTAACACATGTGGAATTATATACATAACAAACAAGTGTGAAACAACTGAAAATATGTCATATTCTAGGTTCTTCAAAGTAGTCACCTTTTGCTTTGATTACTGCTTTGCACACTCTTGCATTCTCTTGATGAGCTTCAAGAGGTAGTCCCCTGAAATGGTCTTCCAACAGTCTTGAAGGAGTTCCCAGAGATGCTTAGCACTTGTTGGCCCTTTTGCCTTCACTCTGCAGTCCAGCTCACCCCAAACCATCTCGATTGGATTCAGGTCCGGTGACTGTGGAGGCCAGGTCATCTGGCGCAGCACCCCATCACTCTCCTTCATGGTCAAATAGCCCTTACTTTCAAAGTTTTCCCAATTTTTCGGCTGACTGACTGACCTTCATTTCTTAAAGTAATGATGGCCACTCGTTTTTCTTTACTTAGCTGCTTTTTTCTTGCCATATCACAATTTCTAACAGTCTATTCAGTAGGACTATCAACTGATGGTCCCAACCCCATTTATAAGGCGAGAAATCCCACTTATTAAACCTGACAGGGCACACCTGTGAAGTGAAAACCATTTCAGGGGACTACCTCTTGAAGCTCATCAAGAGAATGCCAAGAGTGTGCAAAGCAGTAATCAAAGCAAAAGGTGGCTACTTTGAAGAACCTAGAATATGACATATTTTCAGTTGTTTCACACTTATTTGTTATGTATATAATTCCACATGTGGTAATTCATAGTTTTGATGCCTTCAGTGTGAATCTACAATTTTCATAGTCATGAAAATAAAGAAAACTCTGAATGAGAAGGTGTGTCCAAACTTTTGGTCTGTACTGTATATATAAGTTAACTGTCTAATGTAATACAAATAAAGCACAGATCACAGCAATGTCACTGCTGTCTCTTTCATAACTGCAATAAACTTTATAAAATAGCTGCTGGGGAGGTTCTTATATACTAAGGGGTAGGCAACTTTTCTATTGGTTGCTAGGGATGTCTCTAAGCTGTGACAAAACCTTCTCATTGGCCCACAAGCTAGAAGAAAGGAGGGATGTGTACTGTGTTAAAAAAAAACTATTCGTCATTACGCATATATAGCACTATATTCAAAATATTCACAAATTCTCGAAGTGCCGATATTCGCAATAAAAATTTGCTTTTCAAATATTCACGCTCAACACTAGTCACTTTTCATACACTGTTGCCAAATTGGGGATTGGAAATAAATGTATCATGGGTGCATGTTAAGGAGAAAGCACGCTAGCTTGGTGTAATTAGGTGCATCTCCACTCCACCCCAGATTCTAGGTGTGTCTGCAACGTTGTATACATGTAATCATAAGTTGAGTTTTTTTCCTCCCAATTTTATCCTTCCTGAGACATTTAATAAAGACTTTTGTTGTTTTTATTTTAGCGTCCCCAATTTACATTTAATGAAATACTAATTTGAGGGTGACGCATACCTGTATTGGCTTGATCTGCCCAGTGTGAACTCTATATATATATATATATATATATATATATTTGCCCCTCATTCTGATATGATAAAATATGAGATTCTTAGCCAATATATTTTGATCAGTGTTGAGCGAATCGAAGTTGAAATGGAATTTATTCTGAATTTCAAGAAAAAATAGATTTGTCACAAATCTGAATTTCTTGTTTATTCTTTGTAACAAATGTGATTTTTTTTTTTCTAAAATGGCTGCTGCACGTGTTGCAAAGTAAAAGTAAATAGCCTGGGAATGACGGATCACCCGTAATGCCGTTCAGCCAGCCAATCAGCAGATAGCCATCCCCTGTGATGTTACAGCCCTATAAAAAGTCTCCGCCATTTTCCAGTGAACTGAGCACAGGCAGAGACGTGACAAGTGCTAGGGAAAGTGATTAGGATAGACTTTATTTGAAAAATATTAGTTCAAGGGCAGGGAGTGTAGGGCGATATTATGGAGACTTTATCCACACTATAAGGAGAGAGCAGTGTCAAGCCTGGGCAATAGAGATGCTATTCTATTTCACCTTGCGGCACTAATTGGGGTTAAAAATCATTTTAATACTACTGATTTTAGGTTGTTCACATTCTTTTATACATAAGTAATTCCATTAATCCTTGATTCTGTGATTGGGGTGAAATAGCAGTCTGATACGACTGATCTGATTTTGGGGGTTCACATTGTTTTTTTACATAAGTAATTCCGTTAATTCTTGATTCTGCAATTGGGGTGAAATTGAGTCCTAATAGATCTGATTTTGGGGTGTTGATGCTCTTTTATACATAAGTAAATCCAGTCATGCATAATTCTATAATTGGGATGAAATTGCGGTCTCATAATACTGATTTTGGGGTGAATAATGTTCTGTAGAAATCTATGTGGAATAAGCAGACGGTGTAAAAGGAGTGTGCTCTTTCACTCTATAGTACAATCTTGGGCCACTGCACGGTTAGATATACCTAACAGACGCTAACATTGACCTGTAAGGCTGAGTTCACACTTCAGTTATTTCCTCCCCTCTTGGTAGGAGTGCGCTGGTTCTGCTTCCTGTCAGGAGGCGGAACTCCAGTCTAGAGAGAGGAGAAAGAAAGCTCACAGCAGAGCACCTGCTCCTAAAGAGGTTCTCCAGTGAAATTAACTTGATCAAGTACTCAAGTGAATCCTTAAGGATATAGACAGCAGAATTAAAAGCTATGTTCATAGTAACATAGTAACATAATTTATAAGGCCAAAAAATACATCTGTCCATCCAGTTCAGCCTGTTATCCTGCAAGTTGATCCAGAGGAAGACAAAACAAAACTGTGAGGTAGAAGCCAATTTTCCCCACTTAAGGAGGAAAAAAATCCTTCCCGACTCCAATCAGGCAATCAGAATAACTCCCTGGATCAACGACCCCTCTCTAGTAGCTATAGCCTGTAATATTATTACACTCCAGAAATATATCCAGGCCCCTCTTGAACTCTTTTAGTGAACTCACCATCACCACCTCCTCAGGCAGAGAGTTCCATAGTCTCACTGCTCTTACCGTAAAGAATCCTTTTCTATGTTTGTGTACAAACCTTCTTTCCTCCAGACGCAGAGGATGTCCCCTCGTAACAGTCACAGTCCTGGTGATAAATAGATGATGGGATAGATCTCTGTACTGACCCCTGATATATTTATACATAGTTATTAGATTGATGATTTTGAAGCTTGTGTTTGAGTCAACTAAATATATATTTTTTTTTAAAGAAAAAAATAAGGGGTTGGGTCAGCACAACCTGCCTGTAGGTGCAGATCGCTATGGCGAAATACATATACAAACGGAAAATGCAAATGTGATCGCACACTACATCCAGCACTCTGCCCTCCATGCTGGATGAGACATTGGTTTATATTTTGGCCAAAGCATAGTAAGCCCTGGATTACTATGCATTCCCTGGATTTTATGTGGCTGTCATGGCCCATGAACAGGTAGGAACAAGAGTTAGGGACCACTCATGAGACAGCCTTGACGCGG
Source organism: Bufo bufo (assembly GCF_905171765.1). Lineage (NCBI taxonomy): Eukaryota > Metazoa > Chordata > Amphibia > Anura > Bufonidae > Bufo > Bufo bufo. Next base: position 692,931,308 of record NC_053389.1, read on the forward strand.
TGAGTGGCTTACTATGCTTTGGCCAAAATATAAACCAATGTCTCATCCAGCATGGAGGGCAGAGTGCTGGATGTAGTGTGCGATCACATTTGCATTTTCCGTTTGTATATGTATTTCGCCATAGCGATCTGCACCTACAGGCAGGTTGTGCTGACCCAACCCCTTATTTTTTTCTTTGTAGTATATATTGGAGGCGTGGCGATCTCCTTGGAGTCATTGCACACCTGACCAGTTAATCTGTCCTTGAGGCTGGTTTTAAAGTCAGTATAAAACTGAGTCTGCTTGTATAGAACCTACCATTAGCCATTTGGCTCCAGGAGAAGTATATGGTGGGTTCAGCGTGCATGTTGGTACTTGCATCCCTGGATCCGATGAAAGCTGTAATGGCACCGGACGGGGTTACAAGCAAAGTGTACTTGGCTTGCATGCTGACCTGCATTCCCTGGATTTTATGTGGCTGTCATGGCCCATGAACAGGTAGGAACAAGAGTTAGGGACCACTCATGAGACAGCCTTGACGCGGTGAGTGGCTTACTATGCTTTGGCCAAAATATAAACCAATGTCTCATCCAGCATGGAGGGCAGAGTGCTGGATGTAGTGTGCGATCACATTTGCATTTTCCGTTTGTATATGTATTTCGCCATAGCGATCTGCACCTACAGGCAGGTTGTGCTGACCCAACCCCTTATTTTTTTCTTTGTAGTATATATTGGAGGCGTGGCGATCTCCTTGGAGTCATTGCACACCTGACCAGTTAATCTGTCCTTGAGGCTGGTTTTAAAGTCAGTATAAAACTGAGTCTGCTTGTATAGAACCTACCATTAGCCATTTGGCTCCAGGAGAAGTATATGGTGGGTTCAGCGTGCATGTTGGTACTTGCATCCCTGGATCCGATGAAAGCTGTAATGGCACCGGACGGGGTTACAAGCAAAGTGTACTTGGCTTGCATGCTGACCTGCATTCCCTGGATTTTATGTGGCTGTCATGGCCCATGAACAGGTAGGAACAAGAGTTAGGGACCACTCATGAGACAGCCTTGACGCGGTGAGTGGCTTACTATGCTTTGGCCAAAATATAAACCAATGTCTCATATATTTTTTTAAGTAACAGGATATAAGGCTGAAAAAATACTTCTGTCTATTCAATTCAGCCTGTTAGGCCTCTTGCACACGACCGTATGGCTTTTTCAGTATTGTGCATTCCGTTTTTTGCGGAACAGAACAACTGGCCCCTGATAGAACAGTACTATTCTTGTCCTTTAGGGCTCGTGCACACGAACGTTTTTTGCGTTGCGTATACGGGCCGTTTTTTGCGTTTCGTATACAGTCCGTATACGGAACCATTCATTTCAAGGTTCTGCAAAAAAAAAATGGAATGTATTCCGTATGCATTCCATTTCCGTATTTCCGTTTTTCCATTCCGTCCAAAGATAGAACATGTCCTATTATTGCCCGCAAATCACGTTCCGTGGCTACATTCAAGTCAATGGGTCCGCAAAAAAAAATGGAACACATACGAAATGCACTCCGTATGTCTTACGTATCCGTTCCGTTTTTGCGGAACCATCAAATTTTATGCCCAGCCCAATAGTTTCTATGTAATTACTGTATACTGTATATGCCATACGGAAAAACAGAATGGAAAAACGGAACGGAACCGGAAAAATTGCTGAAACAAGAAAATTGAAAAAATGGATCCGTTAAAAACAGTCCGCAAAACACTGAAAAAGCCATACGGTCGTATGAACAAGCCCTTATAAATGGACATGTTCTATCTTTGAACGGAACGGAAATACGGAAACAGAAGGCCTACAGAGTAGTTTTTTTTTTTGCGGATCCATTGAAATGAGTGGTTTCGTATACGGTCCATATATGGAACGCAAAAACGGAACGCAAATGGGAAAAAAAACGTTTGTGTGCAAGAGGCCTTGTGAGGTACATAGAAGCCAATTTTCCTCATTTTAGGGGGAAAAAAATCAGGCAATCAGAATTAGGGCTCATGCACACGACCATATATATTTTGCGGTCCGCAAAAAACTGATCCTCAAAAAATACGGATGACATTAGTGTGCATTCCGTATTTTGCGGAACGGAACTGCTGGCCACTAATAGAACAGTACTATTCTTGTCTGTGATGCGGACAATAATAGGACATGTCCTATTTTTTTGCGGAACGGAAATACGGACATACGGAAACGGAATGCACACAGAGTAACTTCCATTTTTTTGCGGACCCATTAAAATTAATGGTTCCGTATACGGTCCGCCCAAAAAAACTAAACGGACACGGAAACAAAAAACTTTGGGGTGTCCAGTTACTATAGCCTGTAATATTATTACACTCCAGAAATACATCCAGGCTCCTCTTAAACTATTTTAGTGAATTCACCATCACCACCTCCTCAGGCAGAGAATTCCATAGTTTTACCATAAAAAATCCTCTTCTATGTTTGTGTACAAACCTTCTTTCCTCCAGACGCAGAGGATGTCCCCTCGTCACAGCCACAGTCCTCGGGATAAATAGATGATAGGAGAGATCTCTGTATTGACCCCTGATATATTTATACATAGTTATCAGATCTCCCCTCAGTCATCTTTCTTCTAAAGTGAATAACCCCAATTTTTATAATATTTCAGGGTACTGTAGTCTATCCATTCCAGTTATTACTTTAGTTGCCCTCCTCTGTACCCTCTCCAGCTCTGCTATGTCTGCCTTGTTCACAGGAGCCCAGAACTGTACACAGTACTCCATGTGTGGTCTGACTAATGATTTGCAGAGTGGCAGGATTATGTTCTCATCACGGGCATCTATGCCCCTTTTGATGCAACTCATTATCTTATTGGCCTTGGCAGCAGCTGCCTGACACTGGTTTCTACAGCTTAGTTTGCTGGTCCTTTTCCATGTCAGTGTTACCGAGTGTTTTACCATTTAGTATGTACTGGTGACTTGCATTATTCCTTTCCATGTGCATAACCCTACATTTCTCAGTGTTAAACCTCATCTCACACTTCTCTGCCCAAGCCTCCAATCTATCCAGATCGCTCTGTAGTAGTATACTGTCCTCTTCAGTGTTAATTATTTTACACAGTTTAGTGTCATCTGCAAAAAATTATTTTTACTGTGCAAGCCTTCTACAAGATCATTAATAAATATATTGAAGAGAATAGAGCCCAAAATAGAGCCCAAAACTGACCCCTGTGGTACCCCACTAGTGACAGTGACCCAATCTGAGTGTGTACCGTTAATAACCACCCTCTGTTTTCCATCACTCAGCCAGTTACTTACCCACATACAGACATTTTCTCTCAGTCCAAGCATTCTCATTTTATATACTAACCATTTATGCGGTACAGTGTCAAAAGCTTTGGAGAAGTCCAGATATAAGACATCCATTGATTCGCCACTGTCAAGTCTCGAACTTACCTCCTCATAAAAACTGAATAAATTAGTTTGACATGACCGATCCCTCATGAAGCCATGCTTGTAAACAAAGATACGACTGCAGCACTCATCCAAAGGGGCTTACATGGGTGCACGTCCCAGAATGATTTCTTCCACCCAAGAAATCTGTCCTCAATATTAGATTTTTGAGACAGCACACCAAATAATATTCATAACATTTGTATTTTTATTGATTTTTCAACATCAATGGTACATGTTATAGCAACATTTTGGGCCCAATTTCGGTACCCTTCTGCTGATATGGCTTTATTTGCCAATTTTTATTGAGGTACTCCAAGATAGCATCTCTTAGAAAACCTTCAAACAGTTTACCCACGACAGATGTTAAACTTACCGGCCTATAGTTCCTAGGCTCTGTTTTTGGACCCTTTTTGAATATTGGTACCATAATTGCTATGTGCCAATCCTGTGGAACACTTCCTGTCAGCATAGAGTCCTTAAATATCAGAAATAAGGGTCTGCCTATGACATTACTTAGTTCTCTTAGGATACGGGCGTGTATGCCATCCGGTCCTGGCGATTTTGTCTATTTTAATTTTTTTTAGATGCCTCTGTACTTCTTCCTGGGTCAGACAGGGTACTTTTAATGGGGAATTTACTTTTACATTCTGCATTTCATCTAACAGTTTATTTTCCTTAGTAAATACAGTGGAGAAAAAAAATATTTAATAGCTTTGCTTTCTCCTCATCACTCTCTGCAACTCCCCCCTCATTACTCTGTAAAGGGCCGACACCTTCAGATTTATACTTTTTACCATTTTTATAATTGAAGAACAAGGGTTAGTTTTGCTCTCTTTGGCAATTAATCTCTTGGTCTCTAGTTTGGCTGCTTTTATTTGTTTTTTCATATTATATTTTTTTCCTTATAGTTTTTCAGTGCTTCCTTGCTGTTTTAGTGATTTAAATGCTTTCTTTTTGTCATTTATTGCTTTCTTTACATTTCTATTTATCCACATTCGTTTTTTTCTTGTTCCTTTTATTCCCATAAGGTATGTACCTCTCACAATTAGATTTTAGGATGCTTTAAAAAATATCCTGTTTTGGGACTGTATTTTTATTTTTGAGGACTTAGTCCCAGTTATGGCCTCTTAGTTGGCTTAATTTAGCTTTTTTGAAGTTTGGTATTTTTGTTTTCTCCCTGAAGAAACACTCTTTTGAATGACATTTGGAAGGTTATTACTTTATGGTCACTCACTATTTCCCACGTATCCCCCGACCTGCACATCTGTTGTTCTGTCAGGTCTATTGGTTAATACTAAGTCCAGTAAGGACGTCCCTTTAGTTGGGTCCTGAACCAGTTGGGAAAAGTAATTGTCTTTGGTTATTGCCAAGAACCTGTTTCCTTTATGAGATGTACAGGTTTCAGTTTCCCAGTCTATATCTGAAGTAGTTGAAGTCCCCCATAATAACCACCTTATTATGATCTGCTGCCTTGTCTATCTAGTTTAGTAGTAAATTTTCTGTGGACTCTGGTATATTAGGTGGTTTATAATAAACTCCTATTAGTATTTTATTGTTTTTGCCTCCATGTATTTCTACCCACAGTGACTCCACATGTTCATGTCCCTCGCTTATATATTCTCTCATTCAAATACACTGTTGCAAAGTGAGGGACTATTGCTAAGACACCCATCACCCACAATATTACTAAGCAAGTAAAAACTTAGTGCTAAATTGCAGCCATCCAACCTGCCTCCATTATCCTTACTGGTGCCTGAAGATTGCTCTCAAAATCTGCTATTGAATGTATTTAAAGTTGTACGTTGCATTGAGTAAAAAAGACTTTGTTACGTTGAGTTCTGGTCTCATTCTTCAACACTACATTTGTACTAAAAACTGCAATATTTACCAGAGAGTAATGGCCTGATAGAGTACAAAGTGACACAACAGGGCCATTACCACTTCCATCTGCTCCTCTTGGGCTTGCTGCACATGCTAGTGCAGCAGAGATGTTGGTTTTGGGAAATATCTTCAACCAGCTCTATAAAGTATGTGTTAAAGCCAATAGGGATGAGCGGGAGGTGCCATATTCGATTTTGCGATATTTCATGAATATTCGATTGAATATTCGTCTTACATTCGTTGAAATCTAATATTCATCATTATTCTATTTATCGCGAATAATATGCGATTTAATTATTTGCGTATCGGGATTTTCTTTTAACTGTATAAGGCAACTTTCCTATTGGTTGGCTATTTAGAATATTTGCTTTTTTTTTTCCAATCTGTACAGTTGTTCGCATACTCCTCCCCGACAAGTGTCCCTGTCAGCATGGGAACGCCTGTGGATTAAAAAATACCATTGGATCTGAGTTTTCCCTGAGATCGTGAGAACTCAGATCCGATGGTATATTCTAACGCATAGGCGTTCTCATGGTGACGGGGACGCTTGTCGGGAAGGAGTATGCGAACGACCGTACAGATTGTAAAAAAAAATTACGAATATTTTAAATAACGTATATTCGCTATATTGCTATATATTTGTTTTTTTGAATATTCGTCATATTCTAAAACACGAAGTTATAGCAATATATTGAATATTCGTGAAATACACATACAGACTGCAATTTAGCTAATATAGTGCTATTGTATTTTTTTTTATAGTGTAATTTTTTTCCAAATCTGAACCTCAGAAGAGACAAAAAAAATTAGACTATAAAAAAAAGATTATAGCACTATATTAGCTAAATTGCAGTCTATATGTGTATTTTACAAATATTCACTATATTGCTATAACTTTGTTTTTTAGAATATTCGTAATATTCTAAAACAAGAATATATAGCAATATAGCGAATATTCGTAAAATACACATATAGACTACAATTTTGCTAATATAGTGCTATAATCTTTTTTTATAGTCAAATTTTTTTTGTCTCTTCTGAAGTTCAGATTTGGAAAAAATTGACACTATTAAAAAAAATACTATAGCACTATATTAGCTAAATTGCAGTCTATATGTGTATTTCACAAATATTGGCTACAGATGTAGCAAGGTTAGCTATCCCTTTTTTCGCATAACGAAAGCAACGAATCGCGATACTAACCTGCAATTCATAACAAAGCCAGTAGATGGCAGCATTAACCAATCCTAATTAAAACCACAGTAACTGTTTTAACTAAATTATATCTACCTCTTTTTAACACATTAAGTTATATGTTAAAGGTTTTTTAAGCTTAATTTTTAAATAGCTAGATATTATTTTTTTAGTATATAATTTTAATTATTTCAAAGCATTATTAATAACACACAGGCTATATGCCAAAAGCCGGGTATAATGCACGCCAGCACCTATTCATAAAACGGGTAACCGGGATACCTTAGAATGGCAGCCTGGTGTACCATGAGACATTTAAAACCATCTCTCATCTAACTGAGAGTCAGAAAGTCTCAATGTTGCCTGAGAGCTCTTGGATAGCTTGGGGGACCCATGCACCTAAATCTTTATCATTAGGGTGACAAAATTATAAAAAAAAATTTAATGATTTTTTTTTATATTTATTAAAATTAATATTTTATCTTCTCTAACTGCTTAGGAACGCTGCATAAAAATTTACGGGTTTCTAATTGTTCTAAACCCATCTATACTGTTTTGTTATGTAAACTAATTTGCATAAATATAAAAGACATAGCACATGTGATTAGCCTACTTTCCATAATGAACAGCGCCATCTATTGGATACATAGTCTTATGTCCTGTCCTACAGTCTGCAGACTATCATTTTCCTCATAAACAGCGCCATCTATTGGACAGCTGAAACACTGTTTGCAATATCTTGGCCATATTTATGTAAATGAGCTCACTTGACAAAACATTATAGAAAGGTTATTTGAATTGACTGTAGTTCGGACAATTAGAAAACAGAACATTTTTATGCAGCCCTCTTAAGCAGTGAAAGAGGAGTTAGCTAGCGTAAAAAAAAATAAAAAAATTCCAATTGTTTTCACCCTAATGGTAACGACAGGTGCACAGGACCCCCTAGAAATCCAAAAATAAATCAATATTGAGACTTACTGGCACTCTCCTTTTGGATAGACAGCTAGTTTAATATGTCTCAGACTGTCACTGTGAGGTATGCTGATGGTACCTGTCTCACAGGTAGGACATTGGCTTGCACGTACCTTGCTTATGGTATATAGCCTTCAGTTAAAAAAAAAAAATGTTTCATGTTGTCTATTGTCATTTTGGTAATAAGAAGTTATAAATGGTAGGAAGGGAACTATATAATAAATGGTTAGTAATATTAGGTAGACACCAAAAAAAACTATTTGTTTGTCTGTTATTTATACACAATTATGGGCACGTGTGTGTCTCTGTGTCAGTATTGTAACCAACAGAAATGTATCTCACACCAGTTGTGACTAACACCAACCCCCAACATTGTCCATCTATTGTTCTCAAGCTGTGATGGAAGAAAGGGGATGCACTACACCCCTTTGTTATTTTTTATTTTTTTTTCCTGTGAGAACAATACAGTAGATGGAGAATGTTTAGGTGGGGGGAGGGTTTAGTCCCAGCTGGTGACTATGGCAATTCTCAGTGTTTTATGATTTTTTTTTTATTCTGTGTGTTGATACATCGCGATACCAAATTGATATACTTTAATGTTTTACTACTCTTTCATCATAAAATCCGTTTTGTGCTGAACAAATTTATATTTTGAATCGCCATAGACTAAATTCCACAACATTTGTATTTTTTTTTGCCAATGTAGGCTTTCATACCCTCGTTTCACGGAACAGATGACATCCTGATGCAAACTGAACGGATTTCTTTCTATTCAGAATACATTGGGATATGCCAGATCAGTTTATTTTCCAGCATAGAGCCTTTGTCACATGGACTCTGATGTCACCCGGACATTCATCCCCGCATTTTGGCCTATGTCACATGGACTCTGGTGTCAAGCAGACATGCATCTCCGGAGTTTTCAGCAGTCACATGGACTCCATGTCCTTGTGACATTGGCCAGAACAACGAGATGTATGTCTGTGTGACACCAGAGTCCATGTGACAGGCCAAAACGCGGGGATGCATGTCCGCGTGACACCAGAGTCCATGTGACATAGGCCAAAATGAGGGGATGAATGTCCGCGTGACACCAGAGTCCATGTGACATAGGCCAAAACGCGGGGATGCATGTCCGCGTGTCACCAGAGTCCATGTGACATAGGCCAAAATGAGGGGATGCATGTCCGCGTGACACCAGAGTCCATGTGACATAGGCCAAAACGAGGGGATGCATGTCCGCGTGACACCAGAGTCCATGTGACATAGGCCAAAATGCAGGGATGAATGTCTGGGTGACATCAGAGTCCATGTCACAAGGGCTCTATGCTGGAAAATAACTGATCAGGCATATCCCAATGTATATGCATATCCCAAATCATAAAACAAAGAGAATTGCCATAGTCACCAGCTGTAACTAAACCCTCCCCCACCTAAACATTCTCCATCTACTGTATTGTTCTCAAAGGAAAAAATATATAAAATAACAAAGGGCGTAGTGCATCTCCTTTCTTCCATCACAGAACAACAGATGGACAATGTTGGGGGTTGGTTGGTGTTAGTCACAACTGGTGTGAAATACATTTTTGTTGGTTACAATACTGACAAAGAGACACACGTGCCTATAATTGTGTATAAATAACAGACAAACAAACACAAAGGACAAACAAATAGTTTTTTTTTCTTTACCTAATATTAATAACTACTTATTATATAGTTCCCTTCCTACCATTTATAACTTCATATTACCAAAATGACAATAGACAACACTAAACAGTTCTTTTTTTTAACTGAAGGCTATATACCATAAGCAAACTGCGAGGAGTTCGGACAAGCTTCAGGGGCCAAAGTCAACTGCGGCAAGTCAGAAGCCATGCTCTTCGGGGACTGGCAACTGGCCTCTTCTGCCCCCTTCCCATTTACCATCAAACCGGGCTTCATGAAAATTCTGGGAGTCTGGTTCGGGAAGGAAGGCGCAGCCCTCAAGTCTTGGGAAGAACGCTTGGCCAAAGTAAACCAGAGAATCGGACTATGGAGCATTAGACACCTCACGATTGAAGGTAAAGCACTCGTCCTGCGAAATTAAGTTTTGCCTGTGCTCCAATACACCGCACAGGCATGGCCCCCTCTTGCCACCGTTTCCAGGGCCATCACCAGGACAGTGTTTCGCTTCATCTGGGGATCTAAGATGGACAGAGTGAAGCGAGCCATCATGTACAAAGAGCCCCGCAAGGGCGGAAAGGGCATACCGGACCTGCCCACTTTATTGCGGATCGCCTTTGTTTGTGACAGCGTTCGCCGGACTCTGAGAACTGCCAACGGCTCTGCGGGCAAGGCTATGTCTCGCTTTTTCCTCCTGCCCCTCTGGAGGGGTCTGGGCTGGGACAAGTGGGACAGCTCCATCCCTTACAACTGGCACGCTCCCTGGTTCTACGGGGACGTCGTCAGGTTTGTGAGGGAACATCAGTCCACGGTAAAACAAATTGTCTATAAATGGAGAAAGTTCAGCACTGCTGCTACTCTCCCTAGGAGTGGCCATCCTGTAAAGATGACTGCAAGAGAACAGCGCAGACTGCTCAATAAGGTGAAGAAGAATCCTAGAGTGTCAGCTAAAGACTTAAATAAGTCTCTTGCATATGCTAACATTCCTGTTAGCGAATCTACAATACGTAAAACACTAAACAAGAATGGATTTCATGGGAGGATACCAAAGAGGAAGCCACTGCTGTCCAAAAAAAACATTGCTGCACGTTTACAGTTTGCACAAGAGCACCTGGATGTTTTATAGCAGTACTGGCTAAATATTCTGTGGACAGATGAAACCAAAGTTGAGTTGTTTGGAATAAACACACAACACTATGTGTGAAGAAAAAGAGGCACAGCACACCAACATCAAAACCTCATCCCAACTGTGAAGTATGGTGGTGGGGGCATCATGGTTTGGGGCTGCTTTGCTGCATCAGGGCCTGGGCGGATTGCTATCATCGAAGGTAAAATGAATTCCCAAGTTTATCAAGACATTTTGCAGGAGAACTTAAGGCCATCTGTCCACCAGCTGAAGCTCAACAGAAGATGGGTGTTGCAACAGGACAACGACCAAAAGCATAGAAGTAAATCAACAATAGAATGGCTTAAACAGAAGAAAATACGCCTTCTGGAGTGGCCCAGTCAGAGTCCTGACCTCAACCCGATTGAGATGCTGTGGCATGACCTCAAGAAAGCGATTTCACACTAGACATCCCAACAATATTGCTGAACTGAAACAGTTCTGTAAAGAGGAATGGTCAAGAATTACTCCTGACAGTTGTGCACGTCTGATCTGCAACTACAGGAAACTTTTGGTTGAAGTTATTGCTGCCAAAGGAGGTTCAACCAGTTATTAAATCCAAGGGTTCACATACTTTTTCCACCTGCACTGTGAATGTTTTCATGGTGTGTTCAATAAAAACATGGTAACATTTAATTCTTTGTGTCTTATTAGTTTAAGCAGACTGTGATTGTCTATTGTTGTGACTTAGATGAACATTAGATCACATTTTATGACCAATTTGTGCAGAAATCCATATCATTCCAAAGGGTTCACATACTTTTTATTGCAACTGGATATACTTATTTTATCTTTTGCAAATACAGTACAGAAAGTACTCACTGCTTGCATGACAACACTGAGTATGGTATATAAGATGAAAGTGTGAAGTCAAATGCATTCTATGCATTCTATGTGCTGAGATATTCTTATTATCGGTTATCTTCATAACATAGTTGTAGAAGATTGCAGAGTGCCATAACCTTGTTTCTATCAGACCTGTCACTGCCAGCGAGTTAGAAAAGCTGAAGTTTGATTGTTTTGCTCATCTATATATGATTTTTTTTTTCTGTTTTTGTTATATTTTTGCCACACACAGTATTAAAGCTTGAAGAGATTTGCTATCAGTGTAGCCATGGTAAATGTGCACCATTCAGCTAAAACGTTAACAAATTATGCAATACAATACTTTGGATTTTTATTCCTGAGGACGGAGGCAGCTGCATGGTCTACATTTACATATTGTTCCCTAGAATCACTGCATATTTTTTCACACTGAACATGCATGCAAGTATGAAAATCATAACAATGAGAAAACCATTATCTATTTCCCCTTGAGGAGAAAAAGCAGATGTGTTCAGCCACTGTCTTCCATTTTTATAAATAACTGAATGCATCCTGATTTCTAATAATATAGACTATGCTTTTTTACATTTAGAGAATGTGATCACCTTTGTCTATGTCTTAAATTTGTATTACATAACTATATTTTTATTATATTTGTGAACAAAAATATGTACTATGAGCGTCCTGAAAATTTCTTACTGCAGAGATAGGTAGAGATATGCGAAGTTATGAAAACCTCTATTCGGCTGCTTCACCGAATTTTGCAAATAAATTTGCTTTGTGACAAATTACTTCATCATGAAGCGCATTTCTTTGTGAGTAGAGGGTGCAATGATGGGGACAGCTTTTCCAGGGCAAACTCTGCCAGTTGTGGAATGAATTCCAGTTTGGCTGCCCAGTAGTCCAGAAGGTCTTCAATATGGGGTGACAGAGTGCTGTCCAAGTATGCCACCACCTGCTGGTTCAGGTCCTGCTCTGGGTCTAGCTGCTTCTGCTGCTGGTGAGTAGTTTCTTCACTAGGCGCGTGAAGAAAGCTGCTCATCAGCGACTCTGGACTCAAGTTGCTGCCGATGGAGTTGGAACTGCTTCTACCTCCCCACCCTGCCACAGCAGCCAATGCAGAGGAATTTGAGCGCAGAGGGCTCCCCCGGTCAGACCTGCGAGAGGACGGATGATGGCGCAGATAAGCAGCGGCCAACTGACTACATAGGAGGTCTCTATAGTAGTTCCGTTTGTCCTCCTTCTCAGTGGGTGTAAAAAAGGCCCCCATTTTGGACCGGTGGCGAAGGTCCAACAAGGTGGAGAGCCAGAAGTCATCCCTTTGCCAAATGGTGACAATTCGGCTGTCACTATGCAAGCAAGTGAGCATGCATTGGGCCATTTGTGCAAGTGACTCGGAGGGACTCCCTGCCTCCATCTCCACTGCATACTGTTACGTTGTGTATGGGTCCTCTGCCTCGTCTTTCTCATCGCCCTGTAGCTTCTCTGGCTGCTCCTGCTCCTCCTCTCCTGTCATCTGTGTAGAAAAACCACCCATTTTGCTACACATTGCTCGTGCTCCAATGACCTCCTCTTCCTCTAGTTCAGCCCCCACAGGGCTCACGTGGCTGTGAGAAGAGATAAGCGAATTTTTCAAAAATTCAATTCGCCGGTTCGCCAAATTTTCCGGGAAAAATTTTATTCGATCTGAATATATTCACAGCAAATGACATTTAAAAAATGCTATTTCCTGGCTGCTGAGAGCCTTTATAGTTGTTTAGAACACTATGCCTTGCAGTAACAGGCATAGGGAGTCTGCTTTGGTACTGAACTCAGCATTACAGGTCAATGTTAGCGCTAAGAAGAAGCGCACTCCTTTTACACCGTCGCCAGCTGATTCCACATCGATGTCAACAGAACCTGTTCTATTAAACACGTATACAAGTAGAGCCCCCTAACAGACTGGAGACAGTGTCAGTTGTAATTTTTTGTTGATGTCACTGATTAATTCATCCGTCAGAACAATAACCCCAAAAAAACGGATCCTGTCTGTGGAGCATCCGCCTTCACTCTGTCAGCATTTGCTAAATAATCCATCAGTATTGCTAATGCAAAAAAAAAAAACAGGAGTGGACCTAAAACAGAGATGACACGTGAATGGAATATTTGTTTTCTACCCACTTCTGCTTTTGGCTACCAAATCATAAGCCAATTCTGATGGGACCATACAGGACTTACAGCTGCTACACAGACAGGATCCGTTGTGCATCTCATTTTTCCTTCCTTCTGACAGATCAGAAGAAGGGTCAAATAAATGATGATGTCAGCCAGGCTGAGAGCTAAAATAGTGGCCCAGTCATGAAGTGGTGAGGGTGGGAACAGCATGAGAAGTCCACAGAGTGGACCTATGACATAGTGGTGAGGTGGAAGCAGCATGAGGAGACCACAGAGTGGCACAATGACAGAGTCTAGAGGTGGCGGCAGCATCAGGAGGTTGTCATTGTTTTCATGTACTTTTTATATATTTGCTGTTTCATAATATATATTTTCCTCACACTTTCAGACGTCACATGACTAGAGATGTCCCGAACTATTCGCCGGCGAACAGTTCCTGGCGAACATAGCTTGTTCGCGTTCGCCGCGGCGGGCGAACATATGCGATGTTCGGTCCGCCCCCTATACATCATTATTGAGCAAACTTTGACCCTGTACCTCACAGTCAGCAGACACATTCCAGCCAATCAGCATACCCTCCCTCCCAGACCCTCCCACCTCCTATCAAAAAGCAAGGACAGCATCCATCTTAGATTCATTCTGAAGCTGCAGTGTCACAAATTTGGTTATATTAATCGCATTGCGAATGCAACTTAGAGCTGGGTTCCTAATGGTTGTATTGCTAGGATATAACGATAGATTGAGAATATAGTGCTATATTCATTATATTTGTCAATTCTAGCAATACAACCATTAGTAACTCAGATCTAAGTTGTAATCGCAATGCGATTAATACAGGTTATATTAATCGCATTGTGAATTTAACTTAGAGCTGGGTTCCTAATGGTTGTATTGCTAGAATATAATGAAGATTGAGAATATAGTGCTATATTCATTATATTTGTCAATTCTAGCAATACAACCATTAGGAACTCAGATCTAAGTTGTAATCGCAATGCGATTAATACAGGTTACTGTATATTAATCTCATTGCGAATTCAACTTAGAGCGGGGTTCCTAATGGTTGTATTGCTAGAATATAACGAAGATTGAGAATATAGTGCTATATTCGTTATATTCGTCAATTCTAGCAATACAACCATTAGGAACTTAGCTCTAAGTTGAATTCGCAATGCGATTAATGCAGGTTATATTAATCGCATTGCGAATTCAACTTACCACACTCTGCGTCAACTACGTAATTTTCCATGGGAGTTTTGCCATGGATCCCCCTCCGGCATGCCACAGTCCAACAGGTAAAACTCACCTGTTGGGTGTTAGTGTTAGGACCCGTCTTATAGAGGTCGCCTTGGCGTTCGGCAGACGGGCTCAAATGATTTTGTACAAAATGTATTTGCTAAGCATCTCTAAGTTATTAGCATAGTATTTGCAATGTAATATACTTTTGTACTCTACTTTTGGTTTGTAGTGTGCTGTTGCACTTTGTGTTTGTCAGATGTATATTTGCAGCCACAAGCAAAGTGCACCTGCGTATTGGGATGAGCTGACCCCCCCCCTTTTTGTGTTTCTAGTGTTATATATAGGAGTAGTGGCTGACTCCTATATGCTGGGTCGTGCACTCCCTCCTGCCCCTCCCCTGCCTCGCAGGCTAATTTTAATCAGATTGAGTATATAGTCTGCTCAGCATGCATGCTGGTACTTATAGCCCCTGCATTCAATGAAGGCAATTTTGGCTCCACACAGACATAAATCAAGGGGCCCAGCATGCATGTGGGACCTGCACTCTCTGGATCCATGGTCGAAGTTATGGCACCCAACAGGTGAGTTTTAGTGTTAGGACCCGTCTTATAGAGGTCGCCTTGGCGTTCGGCAGACAGGCTCAAATGATTTTGTACAAAATGTATTTGCTAAGCATCTCTAAGTTATTAGCATAGTATTTGCAATGTAATATACTTTTCTACTCTACTTTTGGTTTGTAGTGTGCTGTTGCACTTTGTGTTTGATAGTGTGCAGATGGCAGCAGCATGAGGACACCACAGAGTGGCAAGGTGACATAGTTTGGAGATAGCGACAGCATGAGGAGGCCACAGAGTGGCAAGGTGACATAGTGTTGAGATGGTAGCAGCATGTGGAGACCACAAAGTGGCAAGGTGACATAGTTTGGAGGTGGCGGCAGCAGCATCAGCAAGCCACAGAGTGGCAAGGTGACATAGTGTGGATATGGCAGCAGCAGGAGGAGACCACAGAGTGGCAAGGTTACATAGTGTGGAGATGGCAGCAGCATGAGGAGACCACAGAGAGGCACAATGACAGAGTCTGGAGGTGGGGCGGCAGCAGCATCAGGAAGAGGCCACAGAGTGGCACAATGACAGCATGTGGAGGTGGCAGCAGTATGAGGAGGTTACCGAGTGGCACAATGACACAGTCTGGAGTTGGCAGTATCAGGAGGCCACAGAATGGCAAGGTGACATACTGTGGAGGTTGGTGGCTATACCTGTACCCGCTAAAGATCGTGGGTGAAAAAAGGAGCACTTGGCATCAGATTTGTGGCATCAGGCGAGTAACAGCATCAGAATAGTAGCTGAGGCAGGAATCCAGAAGAAACTGGTCTCTTTTGTCAAATTGTTTGTGTGGCACCATGGATGATCTAGTCTGATGCATCAGGCATTGGTGTGTGGAAATCCTGGCTGATCCACGCCTGATTCATCTTGAGGCAGTGTCCCACTATGTCCAATATGTGGGCACTTAAAACTGTTGCTAAATATAATTTCAAATGTATTGTGGTCATCATGCTGTAATTCCCTTTACCAGGCTGGCAGTGTCATTTACCTTTATTTGCCCCTAGGTGGTGCTGGCACCACTTATATATATATATTTATAGCCGGGGGGGGGGGTGTAAAGTCAGTTTGTATGTTGAGGATGAGAATGAAGAGAGGAGGAAGTTAATGGAGGAGGTGGAAATTTGTTTCCCCCCCAAAAATAATTCACAAAAGATTTTAGCACATATAACTGCGGCGCTGAACGCTGAATGGAATTTTTTTTTCCACCGAAATAATTCAAAAAATATTTTAATCCATATAAGTGCAGCGCTGAACGCTGAATAAAATTTATTTTTCCACCAAAATTCTTCAATAAAGATTTTATCACATATAACGGAGCACGGAGATGTAAAGGGTCTTTGGATTCCCCCAGCACTATACGGACGTCTCAGATATGAACCGCTGCTCCCGATAGCAGTTCCTGGGAAAGTCATGAGCGTCCTGGTCATCAGGCATCTATTTGTCACTGCCGGGCCTGTGAGAGATCTGAGGAGATCAGATAGACTTGCTGCACGTGAGTCTATCTGACAGGTTCTACATGTTTCCTTTCAGTTTGTTGTTGTGGGCGGGATACCACCTCTCCACAGGTTCGGTTGGTTTGCTGGTTAGAGGCTCTATATTAGTCTGCCTCTGACTTCTCACCATGCGGTTGTTATTTCCTTCTGGAGTTCCTGCTGGTTGTTTGCGGATCCCTTGTTCCTCACTCTTCACAAGCTAAGTTCCGCTTTTGCTCTGTGTTGTTTGTGTCAGTCTAGATCTCAGGGAGACTCTGGCCCCTTCACTGTGGAAGGTACCAGCAGTCTCATTCCCCGTTCCCTACAGTATTAGCAGGGTCTAAGTATGATTGTATGTGTTCGTCCACCATCAGGGCTGGCACATACTGTCAGGAGTCAGGGAGAGACTCAGGGATTGCTATGAGGTAACCATCTCTCCCTCACTAGCTTCTAGGCCTAGACTGTTATCCTATGCTGTCTATCTGGTGTACCTGTTGTCCACATTTCCCCGGTGACACTATTCGCTCAGCTGAAGGATTATTTTGAAAGTGTGTAGAAGCCACACGGGGCACCCACGCTGCATATTTATCATGGAGATATCATGGAGATTTTACCACATATAACCACAGCGCTGACCGCTGAATACATTTTGTTTTTCGACCAAAACACTTCAATAAAGATTTTACCACATATAACCGCCACACTGACTGACTGCTACCGCCTCTACTTCCATGAACCCCTGTACCACTACTTCCTGGGTAGGTAGGCTGCTGAGAAGCAGGTGCTCTACCCCTGGCACGTTTGGCTCCTGACCTCCCACTGCTGCCACCCTGCTGAATACCAGCCATGCTTTCAACACATATAACCGCCGCCGACATGAATTGAGAATGCATTTTTCTGTTTGTACTGAAATAGGCAACTAAACTCTTTCAACACATATAACTGTCGCCGACGTGAACTGAGAATGCATTTTTCTGTTTGTACTGAATCAGGCCACTAAACGCTTTCAACACATATAACCGCCGCCGACATGAACCGAGAATGCATTTTTCTGTTTGTACTGAAATAAGCCACTAAACACTTTCAACACATATAACCTCCGACGACGTGAACTGAGAATGCATTTTTCATTTTGTACTAAAATTGGCCACTAAATGCTTTCAACTCATATAAACGCCACCGAGGTGAAGTGAGAATGCATTTTTTCTGTTTGTACTGAAATTGGCCACTAAACACTTACAACACATATAACCACTGCCGACGTGAACTGAGAATGTATTTTTCTGTTTGTACTGAAATACAAAATAACACATATAACCGCTGCACTGATTGCTACCGCCGCTACTTCTGTGAACCCATGCACCACTACTTCCTGGGTAGATAGGCTGCTGCGAAGCAGGTGCTCTACCCCAGGCGCGTTTGGCTCCCAACCTCCCACTACTGCCACCCTGCTGACTCCCAGCCATGCTTCCAACACATATAACCGCCATTGTGAACTGAGAATATATTTTTCTTTTTGTACTGAAATAGGCCAGTAAACGCTTTCAGCAGAAATAAATGCACCAATGAAGTGCATATATATTTTTCTTTCTGTACTGAAATAGGCCACTGAACACTTTTGCCACATATAAGTGCACCAGTGAAATGCATATATATATTTTTTTTTACTGTAATAAGACGCCCCTATACGCTATCAACAGAAATAACTGCAACAGTGCAGTGCGTATATATTTATCTTTTTTTTTTTACTGTAATATGCCCCTATACGCTTTTAACAGAAATAACTGCAACAGTCCACATTACCCCGTGACACTATTCGCTCCTCTGAAGGATTATTTTGAAAGTGTGTAGAAGCCACACGGGGCACCCACGCTGCAGATTTATCATGGATACATCATTGAGATTTTACCGCATATAACTGCAGCGCTGACTGCTGAATACATTTTGTTTTTCGACCAAAATACTAAGATTTTACCACATATAACCGTCACACTGACTGACTGCTACCGCCGCTACTTCCGTGAACCCCTGTACCACTACTTCCCGGGTAGGTAGGCTGCTGAGAAGCAGGTGCTCTACCCCGGGGACATTTGGCTCCTGACCTCCCACTGCTGCCACCCTGCTGAATCCCAGCCATGCTTTTAACACATATAACTGCCACCGACGTGAACTGAGAATGCATTTTTCTGTTTGTACTGAAATAAGCCACTAAACGCTTTCAACACATATAACCGCCGACGACGTGAACTGAGAAGGCATTTTTCATTTTGTACTAAAATTGGCCACTAAACGCTTTCAACACATATAACCACTGCCGACGTGAAGTGAGAATGCATTTTTTCTTTTTGTACTGAAATAGGCCACTAAACACTTACAACACATATAACCACTGCTGACGTGAACTGAGAATGTATTTTTCTGTTTGTACTGAAATGCAAAATAACACATATAACCGCTGCACTAATTGCTACCGCCGCTACTTCTGTGAACCCATGCACCACTACTTCCTGGGTAGGTAGGCTGCTGTGAAGCAGGTGCTCTACCCCAGGAGAGCTTGGCTCCCAACCTCCCACTGCTGCCACCCTGCTGACTCCCAGCCATGCTTTTAACGCATATAACCGCCGTCGTGAACTGAGAATATATTTTTCTTTTTGTGCTGAAATAGGCCAGTAAACGCTATCAGCAGAAATAAATGCACCAGTGAAGTGCGTATATATTTTTCTTTCTGTACTGAAATAGGCCACTGAACGCTTTTGCCACAAATAAGTGCACCAGTGAAATGCATATATATATTGTTTTTTTTACTGTAATACGCCCCTATACGCTTTCACCAGAAATAACTGCAACAGTGCAGTGCGTATGTTTTTCTTATTTTACTGAAATACGCCACTATATGCTTTCAGCAGAAATAACTGCAACAGTGCAATGCGTATATATATATTGATTTTTTTTACTGTAATACGCCCCTATATGCTTTTAACAGAAATAACTGCAACAGTGCATTGCATATATATTTTTCTTTTTTTAATTAAATATGCCTCTATACGATTTTACCAGAAATAACTGCAGAAGTGACCTGAGAATATATATTTCTTGTTGGAATGAAATAGGCCACTATACGCTTTAACCAGAAAACAATTAAATAGTGAAGTGCGTATATATTTTTTGGTAGTACTGAAATACGCCCCAATACGCTTTTAACAGAAATAACTGCAACAGTGCAGTGCGTATATATTTATCTTTTTTTACTGAAATACGCCCCTATATGCTTTCACCAGAAATAACTGCAACAGTGCAGTGCGTATATATTTTTCTTAGTTTCTGAAATACCCCCTTATACACTTTCACCAGAAATAACTGCAGAAGTGAAATGTATATATATATTTCTTGTAGTACTGAATAGTGATGAGCGGGAGGTGCCATATTCGATTTAGATGAAATTCGCGAATATTCACTAGAATATTCGTCTCATATTCGTCGTAATCGAATATTTGTCATTATTCTAGTTATAGCGATTAATATGCGATTTTAATAATCGCGTATTGCGATTTTAACTTAAGGCAACTTTCCTATTGATTTGATATCTAGAATTAGCGAAGATGACGAATATGACGAATGTATTCGTCAGATTCCTCAAAACGAAGATAACAAAATATTCTCCATCTTCGTTTTAGTTCCATATTTGTCAACTTCGCTAATACTAGCAATCAAATAGGAAAGTTGACTATAGAGACAGCTGTGTTTAATTCGCTATGCGATTATTTTACTTTGCTTTTTTTTAAATAGAATTATAATAATTATCAAGTATTATAATTATTCTATTTATTTTTAAAAAAAAGCTAAGTAATATAATCGCATAACGAATTGAACACAGCTATCTCTATAGTCAACTTTCCTATTTGATTGCTAGAATTAGCGAAGTTGACGAATATGGAGCTAAAATGAAGATGGAGAATATTTTGTTATCTTCGTCATATTCCTCATCTTCGCTAATTCTACCAAGCCAACCATAGTAAACCAGGTCTAAGTTGAAATCGCAATGCGATTACTTCAAGTTATATTAATCGCATTGCGATTTCAACTTAGAGCTGTGTTTCTAATGGGTCAGCTTGCTAGAATTAACGAAGTTAACGAATATGGAATATAGCAGTGCTAAGTTGAAATCGCAATGCGATTAATATAACTTGAAGTAATCGCATTGCTATTTCAACAGCACTGCTATATTCCATATTAGTTAACTTCGTTAATTCTAGCAAGCTGACCCATTAGGATCCCAGCTCTAAGTTGAAATCGCAATGCGATTACTTCAAGTTATATTAATCGCATTGCGATTTCAACTTAATTCTCACATCCGACAGTACATTCTAGTATGAAGGAGTTCCCATGGTGATGGGGACGCTCCATGAGCACGGAAGTCGGCAGAAGCGGCAAAGGGCACTGACTGGAGCAGCCATGAAGCCAGGAATCCTCAGAACAGGTAAGAACTACTTTTGGGAAGTAGGAAAGGAAAAAATATAACAATAAAAAAAAAAAAAATTAACAACAAATATTCTAAAATAAAGAATTTATAGTGCTATATTCGAAATATTTGCGAATTAGCAAAGTGACGATATTCGCAAAAAAAAATCGCTATTCGAATATTCGCGCTCAACACTAGTACTGAATAAGATAGTGAGACATAAGCCTCTAAACGCTTTTCAACATAAGACTTGCAGCCCAATAACAAAAAGCTTGAATGACAGAGATGTCTAATGACTATTTGGTTCCCCAAATAATCGTTCCCTGCACTTGTTAATCACTTTCCTATCAATGTCCCTAGCGCCTTCTGACATCTCTCCCTGCACTAAGATGCTGTGAAATGATTCCTCCCTATCCTTTCCCTGCACTTATAAATCGTTTTTTTATTAATTTATTTTTTGCACAATCGTTTTTCCGATAGCTGTCCCTAGCGCCTTCACACATCTGTCCCTGCGCTCTGAACGCTGGAAAATGTCTGACTGTAAGATGGCCGACGTATTTATAGGGCTGTGACATCACAAGGCTGGCTGGTTGCTGATTGGCTGCATGCAGGCATGTCAATCTGGGTGATCCCGCATTCCCAGAGCTCCTTGCCCCATGTCCTCAGTCCTCACACTTGTAGCTGCCATTTTAGTAAAAATGTGATTCGTTACCATTCGTTGCGAATCTAATTTTTCACAAAATTCTAAATGAATTCCACTTCGTCAGCTTCGATTCACTCATCTCTAGCTGTGAGATCTAGGTGCCACATCTCCAGTCCCCTGACCAGCCAGATTTGCCAGAATCTGTTCCAGGACATGAAGTAGTGGAACAAAATTGTTCATCCCATAGTCCTGGCGACTGACAAATAATGTGGCCTCCTTAAAGAGCCTGAGCAAACGACAGTTGTCACGCATGAGCTTCCACTGGCTGACATTGAAGTTTGACAGGGGAGTACTCATGTCCTCTTGGATCGTCAAGAAATCGTTTTTGGCCTTTCTCTGTTCGTATATTCGGTCCAACGTATGGATGGTGGAATTACAACGGGTAAAAACGCTGCATATCAACCTATGTTGGGGGATGCCGTTCTGCCGCTGTGGCTCAAGGAGGGTGTGCTTTGCGGTGTACAAGTGGCTGAAGTGCATGCAAAGTTTCCTGGCCATTTTTAGGATGTCTTGCAGATGGGTGGAAGACTTCAGAAACCGCTTGACAACCAGATTTAACACATGTGCCATGCAGGGCGCATGGCTCATCCCTCCTTGATGCAGCACTGACACCATGTTCTTTCCATTGTCGGTCACCATGGTTCTGATTTTGAGTTGTTGCAGAGAAAGCCAGGATTTGTTTTCTTGATGAAGGACACGGAGCAGTTCCTCCCCTGTGTGACTCCGTTCGCCCAGGCAAATGAGGCGCACAACAGCGTAACACCGCAGTGCCCTGCACATGTGGTATGCTGGAGGGGAACTCTGAATCCTCCCTTCAGTGGAGGCTGAGGACACAGTAGAGGATGAGGAGGCAGAGGCGGACATTGTCGCAGGACCAATGGCGTGAGAACATGGAGGCTAAAGCAGCGTCACCTAACCAAGTTGCTGGTGTGGCTGTGCAGGAACCACATTCACCCAGTCGGCCATATAGGACATGTATTATCCCTGACCGTAGTTACAGCTCCACACTTCGGCGCTGCTGTGCACTTTGGCAGACGCTGACAGACTCAAGGACTGCCCACCTTCTGTTCTACATGTGTGTGCAGGGCTGGTACTGCCTTTTTGGCAAAGAAATGACGACTTGGAACTCTCCACCTCGGCTCGGCACAAGCCAGGAGTTCTCTGAAAGGTGCAGAGTCCACCACTTGGAAAGGGAGGGACTGCAGCAGCAGCAACTTGGACAGGAGCATATTCAGTGTCTGTTCCTTTGGATGAGTGTATGCATACTGTTATCTCTTGGCAATCGCTTTGGTGATCGATTGCTGAAGGAATGACTGACGAGAAGTAGGAGGAGAAGGAGCATCAGGACCAGCAGATGATGGGAAGGACAGACAGCTCCCTTCGGCTGAGGTGGTAGAGCCTTGACTGCCTGAAACCGGGTGCGCGCAACTGGGTGATGCAGCGGTTGCTGCGGCAGGCTGGACCACCACATCGGAGCTACAGTTCTCCCAGATCACTTTATGGTGACGCTGCATATGTTGACGCAGGGCTGAGGTGTCAACATTGGCACCCTGGCCACGCTTCACTTTCTGCCTACCGATTTTACATATGGCCATGTGCACCTCCTCCAGCGGCTTAACATAAAACTGCCACACCACCGAGTAGGTGATTTTACCCCCAACACTATGCACTGAATTACTGCTACCGCCGCTACTTCCGTGAAGCCATGCACCACTACTTTCCGGGCAGGTAGGCACATTTGGCTACCGACCTCCCACTGCTGCCACTCTGCTGACTCCCGGCCACGCTAGTGACTTGCTGGCTCTCCCGCTGGCTCACGGGCAAGGTGCCACCCTATTTTCCCGATTATGATGAAGCCTCTAATTGAGGCCTAGTTCTGTGTTCCTCCCCGCCCCTGTATTTGTGACATTATCAACCGCCAAAAACCGCCATTTTGTTTGGATCAGTGCAGCTATGCATCCTATGTCTGCACTAGTCGGACAGCAGGGTCTGTCTTTTGAGGTAGCTGACCTCCGCGCGACCATTTTGCAGATCCAGAGACCACAGGCAGCTGGTTCCAGTGGTGGGTACCAGGCCTGCCCTGAATCTAAGGTTGCCCTCACGGAGAGATTTTTCGGGGGTAGCGACAATTTTATTCGGTTCAGGGAGTCGTGTAAATTGTACTTTAAGCTGTGTCCGTACTCTTCTGGGGATGAGAGTCAACATGTGGGTATGATCGTTTGTTTGCTTAACCGCCTCCGGATGCGTCCTGGAGGCGGTCGATTCATTCCTCCTGGACGCATCCGTGCGTCATCTCGCGAGACGCGAGATTTCCTGTGAACGCGCGCACACAGACACGCGCGTTCACAGGATCGGAAGGTGAGCGAGTGGATCTACAGCCTGCCAGCGGCGATCGTTCGCTGGCAGGCTGCTGATGCGATTTTTTTTAACCCCTAACAGGTATATTAGACGCTGTTTTGATAACAGCGTCTAATATACCTGCTACCTGGTCCTCTGGTGGTCCCTTTTGCTTGGATCGACCACCAGAGGACACAGGCAGCTCAGTAATAAGTAACACCAAACACCACTACACTACACGCCCCCCCCTGTCACTTATTAACCCCTTATTAACCCCTGATCACCCCATATAGACTCCCTGATCACCCCCCTGTCATTGATCACCCCCCTGTCATTGATCACCCACCTGTAAGCCTTACAGGGGGGTGATCAATGACAGGGGGGTGATCAGGGAGTCTATATGGGGTGATCACCTTCCCGTCATTGATCACCCCCCTGTAAAGCTCCATTCAGACGTCCGTATGTTTTTTACGGATCCACGGATACATGGATCGGATCCGCAAAACACATACGGACGTCTGAATGGAGCCTTACAGGGGGGTGATCAATGACGGGAAGGTGATCACCCCATATAGACTCCCTGATCACCCCCCTGTCATTGATCACCCCCCTGTAAGGCTCCATTCAGACGTCCGTATGTTTTTTACGGATCAACGGATACATGGATCGGATCCGCAAAACACATACAGACGTCTGAATGGAGCCTTACAGGGGGGTAATCACCCCATATAGACTCCCTGATCACCCCCCTGTCATTGATCACCCCCCTGTCATTGATCACCCCCCTGTAAGGCTCCATTCAGACATTTTTTTGGCCCAAGTTAGCGGAAATTGTTTTTTTTTTTATTTATTTTTTCTTGTCAAAAAATAAAATCTCACATGAACTCAAATGCATAAAATTTTTTAGACATTTATATTCCAGACTTCTTCTCACGCTTTAGGGCCCCTAAAATGCCAGGGCATTATAAATACCCCACATGTGACCCCATTTCGGAAAGAAGACACCCCAAGGTATTCCGTGAGGGGCATATTGAGTCCATGAAAGATTAAAATTTTTGTCCCAAGTTAGCGGAAAGGGAGACTTTGTGAGAAAAAAATATATATATCAATTTCCGCTAACTTGTGCCAAAAAAAATAAAAAATCTATGAACTCACCATGCCCCTCATTGAATACCTTGGGGTGTCTTCTTTCCAAAATGGGGTCACATGTGGGGTATTTATACTGCCCTGGCATTTAAGGGGCCCTAAAGCGTGAGAAGAAGTCTGGGATCCAAAAGTCTAAAAATGCCCTCATAAAAGGAATTTGGGCCCCTTTGCGCATCTAGGCTGCAAAAAAGTGTCACACATGTGGTATCTCCGTACTCAGAAGAAGTTGGGCAATGTGTTTTGAGGTGTCATTTTACATATACCCATAATGGGTGAGATAAATATCTTGGTCAAATGCCAACTTTGTATAAAAAAATGGGAAAAGTTGTCTTTTACCGAGATATTTCTCTCACCTAGCATGGGTATATGTAAAAAGACACCCCAAAACACATTGCCCTACTTCTTCTGAGTACAGCGATACCAGATGTGTGAAACTTTTTTGCAGCCTAGGTGGGCAAATGGGCCCACATTCCAAAGAGCACCTTTCGGATTTCACAGGGCATTTTTTACAGATTTTGATTTCAAACTACTTCTAACGCATTAGGGCCCCTAAAATGCCAGGGCAGTAAAACTACCCCACAAGTGACCCCATTTTGGAAAGAAGACACCCCAAGGTATTCCGTGAGGGGCATGGCGAGTTTCTCGAATTTTTGATTTTTTTGTCACAAGTTAGCGGAAAATGATGAAATTTTTTTTTTTTTTTTTTTCTTACAAAGTCTCATATTCCACTAACTTGTGACAAAAAATAAAAACTTTCATGAACTCACTATGTCCATCATGAAATACCTTGGGGTGTCTTCTTTCCAAAATGGGGTCACTTGTGGGGTAGTTATACTGCCCTGGCATTTTAGGGGCACAAATGCTTGAGAAGTAGTTTGAAATCAAAATGTGTAAAAAATGCCCTGTAAAATCCAAAAGGTGCTCTTTGGAATGTGGGCCCCTTTGCCCACCTAGGCTAAAAAAAAGTGTCACACATCTGGTATCGCCGTACTCAGAAGAAGTTGGGCAATGTGTTTTGGGGTGTCTTTTTACATATACCCATGCTGGGTGAGAGAAATATCTCGGCAAAAGACAACTTTTCCTATTTTTTTATACAAAGTTGACATTTGATTTAGATATTTATCTCACCCAGCATAGGTATATGTAAAATGACACCCCAAAACACATTGCCCAACTTCTCCTGAGTACGGCGATACCAGATGTGTGACACTTTTTTGTAGCCTAGGTGGGCAAGGGGCCCACATTCCAAAGAGCACCTTTCGAATTTCACAGGGCATTTTTTACAGATTTTGATTTCAAACTACTTCTCACACATTAGGGCCCCTAAAAGGCCAGGGCAGTATAACTACCCCACAAGTGACCCCATTTTTGAAAGAAGACACCCCAAGGTATTCCGTGGGGGGCATGGCGAGTTCCTCGAATTTTTGATTTTTTGTCGCAAGTTAGCGGAAAATGATGATTTTTTTTATTTATATTTTTTTCTTACAGTCTCATATTCCAATAACTTGTGACAAAAAAATAAAAACTTCCATGAACTCACTATGCCCATCACGAAATACCTTGGGGTGTCTTCTTTCCAAAATGGGGTCACTTGTGGGGTAGTTATACTGCCCTGGCATTTTAGGGGCACGAATGCTTGAGAAGTAGTTTGAAATCAAAATGTGTAAAAAATGCCCTGTGAAATCCAAAAGGTGCTCTTTGGAATGTGGGCCCCTTTGCCCACCTAGGCTGCAAAAAACTGTCACACATCTGGTATCGCCGTACTCAGAAGAAGTTGGGCAATGTGTTTTGTGGTGTCTTTTTACATATACCCATGCTGGGTGAGAGAAATATCTCGACAAACGACAACTTTTCCCATTTTTTTATACAAAGTTGGCATTTTGACTGAGATATTTCTCTCACCCAGCATGGGTATATGTAAAATTACACCCCAAAACACATTGCCCAACTTCTCCTGAGTTCGGCGATACCAGATGTGTGACACTTTTTTGCAGCCTAGGTGGGCAAATGGGCCCACATTCCAAAGAGCACCTTTCGGATTTCACAGTGCATTTTTTACACATTTTGATTTCAATCTACTTCTCACACATTAGGGCCCCTAGAATGCCAGGGCAGTATAACTACCCCACAAGTGACCCCATTTTGGAAAGAAGACACCCCAAGGTATTTCTTGATGGGCATAGTGAGTTCATGGAAGTTTTTATTTTTTGTCAAAAGTTAGTGGAATATGAGACTTTGTAAGAAAAAAAAAAATCATCACTTTCCGCTAACTTGTGACAAAAAATAAAAAGTTCTATGAACTCACTATGCCCATCAGCGAATACCTTAGGGTGTCTAATTTCCAAAATGGGGTCATTTGTGGGGTTTTTCTACTGTCTGGGCATTGTAGAACCTCAGGAAACATGACAGGTGCTCAGAAAGTCAGAGCTGCTTCAAAAAGCGGAAATTCACATTTTTGTACCATAGTTTGTAAACGCTATAACTTTTACCCAAACCATTTATTTTTTTACCCAAACATTTTTTTTTTTTATCAAAGAAATGTAGCACAATAAATTTTGAGAAAAATTTATATATGGATGTCTTTTTTTTAAAAAAAATTTACAACTGAAAGTGAAAAATTTCATTTTTTTTGCAAAAATTCCGTAAAATTTCGATTAATAACAAAAAAAGTAAAAATGTCAGCAGCAATGAGATACCACCAAATGAAATCTCTATTAGTGAGAAGAAAAGGAGTTAAAATTCATTTGGGTGGTAAGTTGCATGACCGAGCAATAAACGGTGAAAGTAGTGTAGTGCTGAAGTGTAAAAAGTGGCCTGGTCAATAAGGGTGTTTAAGCTAGGGGAGCTGAGGTGGTTAAAGGTGACGCCCAGTCTTGGGCTTTTTCTCTGCCGACCGGATCACAGTCCCTCCAGTCAGTAGATGAATTTTTAGAGCCTTGGGTCTCATTTATGATGACCCGGATCGGATCTCTCAGGCCGAGACCAAATTACATTGTTTACGGCATGGAGAGCACTCCGTGGAGGCCTATTACTCTAAATTTAGGAGATGGTCTTCGGATACGGACTGAAATGATCCTAGCCAATACTTTCAGGGGTATCTGAGAGGCTGAAGGATGCATTGGCCTTTCATGAAAATCCTGAGTCATTGGAAGTAGCTATGTCCCTTGCTGTACGTCTTGATAGACACCTGAGAGAAAGATCTAGGGTTCCTCACCCTGAGGACGTACTGTTGAATAATGTGGCGGCTTCCTTCCTTCCATTCCTCATAGTGGAGAGACACCTGTGGTTACACCTTGTGATGGGCCTATGCAGTTAGGAGGGGCTACTCCTGGAACTGCTGGCAAGAGCTTTGGTCATATGAAGGGAGTCTGGTTTTTGTTGCGGAAGGAAGGGATATTTTGTGAATATATGTCCGTATGTTCAGCGTAAAGGTAAAAAAAAACACTTAATCCCCAACTTACTATTGGTGGTGTGGGTGGGGAGCCAGAAAAGCTTTTTCATTTACTGGTAGTACCCGAATTCTCCTGTCGGCCGAGGTGGCGCTAGACTCCAAAACTGTGGGAATTGAGGTGTTTTTTGACAGTGGGGCAGGGGTTAACCTAGTTGATGGTCAGTTTGTTTGTATTCATGGTTTGAAAATAAATGCATTAGACAAAAATATTTCGGTGTTTGCAATTAATTCCGCTCCACTC
Source organism: Bufo bufo (assembly GCF_905171765.1). NCBI lineage: Eukaryota > Metazoa > Chordata > Amphibia > Anura > Bufonidae > Bufo > Bufo bufo. Next base: position 692,960,235 of record NC_053389.1, read on the forward strand.
ACTCAAAAATGTTTATCACAAATTGTGCAGGACATCCGTTTAGAAGTGGGTAATTTTCATCAAGAATCCATCTCGTGTTTTGTGCTTGAGAGTCTGCCTGCTCCGGTGGTGCTAGGTTTACCATGGTTAAATAAACATAACCCTAACATCGATTGGCAAGCGAGACAGGTTCTTGATTGGAGTGATTATTGCATAGACAACTGTCTGGACCTTCCTTTACTTCTGATTTTGCTCAAGTATTCTCTGAAAATGGAGACCAGGAGTTACCCCCACATCGAGAGTATGATTGCCCTATCAACCTTATTCCCGGATCTAAATTGCCCAAATCTTGGTTGTATAATCTTTCTGAACCCGAAAGAGCAACCATGCAAGAGTATATCACTGAGAGTTTGGCTAAGGGACATAGACCGTCTAAATCCACAGTTGATGCAGTGTTTTCTTTGTTAAAAAAAAGGACAGAAGTCTTAGGCCATATCTGGATTTCCGCGAGCTTAATTGCATTACTGTCCATGATCCCTATCACCTTCCTTTGATCCCAAATTTGTCCAATCAGATTGTCGGTGCCAAGGTGTTCTCTAAGTTGGATTTGAGGGGGGCATATAATCTTGCAAGGGTCAAGGAGAGGGACAAATGGAAGATGGCCTTTAATACCCCTGAAGGTCATTTAGAGAATTTGGTCATGCCTTTGGGTTGACCACTGCTCCTGCTGTTTTTCAACATTTCATCAATTACATCTTTCATCACCTGGGGGGCAGGTTTGTAGTGGTATATCTGGATGATATTTTAATTTAATTCCCCGACATGGAGAAGCATCAGGGTCACGTGAGACAGGTCTTACAGATCCTAAAGGAGAATAAATTGCATGCTAAGATGGAGAAGTTTGTATTTGCGGTTCCAGAAGTACAATTCCTGGGTTACCTACTCTCATCTTCGGGTTTTCGTATGGATCCGGAAAAAGTCAGTGCGGTGTTGGACTGGGATCGACCTGAAAATCTGTAAATTTATCCTCGACTGTTGTTAAACCAATAAAAGATATGACTAAGAAAGGTGCGGATTTCTCAGCCTGGTCTGATAAGGCATTACATGCCTTTTCAGCGGTTTTGCTTCTGCTCCTATACTAGTGAAGCCGGATGTGTCACAGCCATTTATTGTGGAGGTTGACGCATCCGAGGTAGGGGTAGGAGCAGTCCTGTCGCAGGGTCCTTCACCTAGTAAATGGTAAGAACAGTGAGACTATGGAACTCTCTGCCTGAGGAGGTGGTGATGGTGAGTTTACTAAAAGAGTACAAGAGGGGCCTGGATGTATTTCTGGAGAGTAATAATATTAGAGGCTATAGCTACTAGAGGTGGGTCGTTGATCCAGGGAGTTATTCTAATTGCCTGATTGGAGTCGGGAAGGAATTTTTTTCCCCTTAAAGGGCTTCTGTCACCCCCCCAACCACCAATTTTCAGTTTTTGACTTATTATATTTGTTAATGTAAGCAGATTCCATATATGCCCCTCTTACCTCGGGCTGTGCAGTAATTACAGTAAAAAACGTAGTTTTATTATACGTAAATTTCTTCACTACCAGCAAGTTGGGCGGACTTGCTGGTAGCCGCCGCATCCTCTGTTTGATAAAACGACCTCTCCTCCACTTGATTGACAGGGCCAGCGAGCGCTCTCCACCTCTCGCTGGCCCTGCCTGCAGCATCAAATCCCGAATGACGACCGGTACGGCGCAGGGGCTCTGAGAGAAGGACGGCCGCTCCTTCCTCAGTACGCCTGCGCCAATGACGTCAGCCGTACACCCGGAAGAGAAGACCTCTTGGCTTCTACCTCACAGTGTTTTTTTTTTGCCTTCCTTTTGATCAACTTGCAGGATAACAGGCTGAACTGGATGGACAGGTGTCTTTTTTCAGCCTTATAAACTATGTTACTATGTTAAAACACCCAAAAAAAAGTCTGCAATTTTCTCACTTTATCACAAAACGGCTAATAAGCCCTTTTTTCCACTAATACACACCAAAAAGGGCTGCAATTTTCTCACTTCACCACACAACGGCAAATACTTTTTTTGTGCCACTAATATACGCAAAAAAGGTCTTTAGAACATATAACTGCACAATTAAACAGCAAATATAATTTTCTTAGCCACTAAAAAACTTCAAAAAAGGCTTTAGAACATATAACTGCACCGCTGAACGGCAAATATGCACTTATTTTTTCCACTTATACACTCCACAAAATGTTTTAGAACATATAACTGCACCGCTGAACAGCAAGCATATTTAACTTATTCCACTTATACACTCCAGAAAGGCTTTAGAAAATATAACTGCACCGCTGAACGGCAAATATATTTTTCATTTTTCACTTATACACACCACAAATGGCTTTAGAACATATAACTGCAACGCTGAACGGCAAATAGGCCCTTGTTTTTTTTCCACTTTTGAGTTCACAAAAGGCTTTAGAACATATAACTGCACTGCTGGACGACAAATATATTTTTCTTTTTTCCACTTATACACTACACAAAAAGCTTTATAACATTTAACTGCACTTATACACTCCACAAAAGGCTTTAGAACATATAACTGCACAGTTGAACGGCAAATATATTTTTCTTTTTTCCACTTATACACTCCACAAATGGCGTAGAACTAGACTTGAGCGAACACCTGGATGTTCGGGTTCGAGAAGTTCGGCCGAACTTCCCAAAAATGTTCGGGTTCGGGATCCGAACTCCACCCGAACTTCGCCCCGAACCCGAACCCCATTGAAGTCAATAGGGACCCGAACTTTTCGGCACTAAAAAGGCTGTAAAATAGCCCAGGAAAGGGCTAGAGGGCTGCAAAAGGCAGCAAAATGTAGGTAAATCCCCTGCAAACAAATGTGGATAGGGAAATGAATTAAAAGAAAATAAATACAAATTAACCAATATCAATTGGAGAGAGGTCCCATAGCAGAGAATCAGGCTTCATGTCACCCACCACTGGAACAGGCCACTGTTAGATATTTAGGCCCCAGCACCCAGACAGAGGAGAGAGGTCCCATAGCAGAGAATCAAGCTTCATGTCACCCACCACTGGAACAGGCCACTGTCAGATATTTTTAGGCCCCGGCACCCGGATAGAGGTCCCATAGCAGAGAATCAGGCTTCATGTCACCCACCACTGGAACAGGCCACTGTCAGATATTTTTAGGCCCCGGCACCCAGACAGAGGAGAGAGGTCCCATAGCAGAAAATCAGGCTTCATGTCATAGCAGAGGATCAGGCTTCATGTCACCCACCACTGGAACAGGCCACTGTCAGATATTTTTAGTCCCCGGCACCCAGACAGAGGAGAGAGGTCCAATAGCAGAGATTGAGGCTTCATGTGCTAGCAGAGAATCAGGCTTCATGTCACCCACCACTGGAACAGGCCACTGTCAGATATTTTTAGGCCCCGGCACCCAGACAGAGGAGAGAGGTCCCATAGCAGAGAATCAGGCTTCATGTCACCCACCACTGAAACAGGCCACTGTCAGATATTTTTAGGCCCCGGCACCCAGACAGAGGAGAGAGGTCCCATAGCAGAGAATCAGGCTTCATGTCATAGCAGAGAATCAGGCTTAATGTCACCCACCACTGGAACAGGCCACTGTCAGATATTTTTAGGCCCCGCCACCAAGACAGAGGAGAGGTTCATTCAACTGGTTGACCCGCAATATAATGGTAAAATTAAAAAAAGAGGATTGAATGAAGAAGTGCCCTGGAGTACAAGAATATATGGTTAAGGGGAGGTAGTTATAAATGTTAAATCTGCACAAGGGATGGACAGGTCCTGTGGGATCCATGCCTGGTTCATTTTTATGAACGTCAGCTTGTCCACATTGGCTGTAGACAGGCGGCTGCGTTTGTCTGTAATGACGCCCCCTGCCGTGCTGAATACACGTTCAGACAAAACGCTGGCTGCCGGGCAGGCCAGCACCTCCAAGGCATAAAAGGCTAGCTCTGGCCACGTGGACAATTTAGAGACTCAGAAGTTGAATGGGGCTGAACCATCAGTCAGTACGTGGAGGGGTGTGCACACATACTGTTCCACCATGTTAGTGAAATGTTGCCTCCTGCTAACATGTTCCGTATCAGGTGGTGGTGCAGTTAGCTGTGGCGTGGTGACAAAACTTTTCCACACGCTAACCCTGCCATGCTAACCCTGCCCTCAGAGGAGCTGGCCGTGACACAGCTGCGTTGGCGACCTCTTGATCCTCCTCTGCCTTCGCCTTGGGCTTCCACTTGTTCCCCTGTGACATTTGGGAATGCTCTCAGTAGCGCGTCTACCAACTTGCGCTTGTACTCGCGCATCTTCCTATCACGCTCCAGTGCAGGAAGTAAGGTGGGCACATTGTCTTCGTACCAGGGATCCAGCAGGGTGGCCACCCAGTAGTCCGCACACGTTAAAATGTGGGCAACTCTGCTGTCGTTGTGCAGGCACTGCAGCATGTAGTCGCTCATGTGTGCCAGGCTGCCCAGAGGTAAGGACAAGCTGTCCTCTGTGGGAGGCATATCGCCATCGTCCTCCGTTTCCCCCCAGCCACGCACCAGTGATGGGCCCGAGCTGAGTTGGGTGCCACCCCGCTGTGAACATGCTTCATCCTCATCCTCCTCCACCTCCTCCTCATCCTCGTCCTCCTCGTCCTCCAGTAGTAGGCCCTGGCTGGCTACATTTGTACCTGGCCTCTGCTGTTGCAAAAAACCTCCCTCTGAGTCACTGGCCTGAAAGTGCTAAAAATGACCCCTCTTCCTCCTCCTCCACCTCCTGGGCCACCTCCTCTTCCATCATTGCCCTAAGTGTTTTCTCAAGGAGACATAGAAGTGGTATTGTAACACTGATAATGGCATCATTGCCACTGGCCATGTTGGTGGAGTACTCGAAACAGCGCAACAGGGCACACAGGTCTCGCATGGAGGCCCAGTCATTGGTGGTGAAGTGGTGCTGTTCCGCAGTGCGACTGATCCGTGCGTGCTGCAGCTGAAACTCCACTATGGCCTGCTGCTGCTCGCACAGTCTGTTAAGCATGTGCAAGGTGGAGTTCCACCTGGTGGGTACGTCGCATATGAGGCGGTGAGTGGGAAGGCCGAAGTTACTCTGTAGCGCAGACAGGCGTGCAGCGGCAGGATGTGAACGCCGGAAATGCGCACAGACGGACCGCACTTTATGCAGAAGTTCTGACATGTCGGGGTAGTTGTGAATGAACTTCTGCACCACCAAATTCAGCACATGCACCAGGCAAGGGATGTGCGTCAAACCGGCTAGTCCCAGAGCTGCGACGAGATTTCGCCCATTATCGCACACCACCAGGCCGGGCTTGAGGCTCACCGGCAGCAACCACTCGTCGGTCTGTTGTTCAATACCCCGCCACAACTCCTGCGCGGTGTGGGGCCTGTCCCCCAAACATATGAGTTTCAGAATGGCCTGCTGACGTTTACCCCGGGCTCTGCTGAAGTTGGTGGTGAAGGTGTGTGGCTGACTGGATGAGCAAGTGCAAGAATAGGAGGAGGAAGCCGAGTAGGAGGAGGAGGCTACAGGAAGCTACAGGAGGCAAAGAATGTTGCCCTGCGATCCTTGGCAGCGGAAAGACGTGCGCCAAAGAGCTCTCCCCCTGGGGCCCAGCCGCCACTACATTTACCCAGTGTGCAGTTAGGGAGATATAGCATCCCTGGCCGTGCTTACTGGTCCACGTATCTGTGGTTAGGTGGACCTTGCCACAGATGGTGTTGCGCAGTGTACACTTGATTTTATCGAATACTTGGTTGTGCAGGGAAGGCACGGCTCTCTTGGAGAAGTAGTGGCGGCTGGGAACAACATACTGTGGGACAGCAAGCGACATGAGCTGTTTGAAGCTGACTGTGTCCACCAGCCTGAATGACAGCATTTCATAGGCCAGTAGTTTAGAAATGCTGGCATTCAAGGCCAGGGATCTAGTTTGGCTAGGTAAGAATTTACGCTTTCTCTCAAGATGGAGAGCTGAACGCTGCCGTGTGACATGGTGGAGATGCTTGGTGACGGAGGTGGTGGTGTTGGTGGTGGTACATCCTCTGTTTGCAGGTGCCAACAATTCCTCCAGAGGCGGAGGAAGAGGCCGAGGCAGCAGCAGAAGAGGTAGCAGGGGGAGCCTGAGTGAGTTCCTTGTTTTTAAGGTGTTTACTCCACTGTAGTTCATGCTTTGCATGCAGATGCCTGGTCATGCAGGTTGTGCTAAGGTTCAGAACGTTAATGCCTCGCTTCAGGCTCTGATGGCACAGCGTGCAAACCACTTGGGTCTTGTCGTCAGCACATTGTTTGAAGAACTGCCACGCCAGAGAACTCCTTGAAGCTGCCTTTGGGGTGCTCGGTTCCAGGTGGCGGTGGCCAGTAGCAGGCAAACTCTCTTGGCGGCGGGTGTTCTGCTTTTGCCCACTGCTCCCTCTTCATTCCATGTGGGGTCTAGGACCTCATCATCCCCTGCATCGTTTTCCACCCAGTCTTCCTCCCTGACCTCCTGTTCAGTCTGCACACTGCAGAAAGACGCAACAGTTGGCACCTGTGTTTCGTCATCATCATAGACGTGCTGAGGTGGTGTTCCCATGTCCTCATCATCAGGAAACATAAGTGGTTGTGCGTCAGTGCATTCTATGTCTTTCATCGCTGGGGAAGGGCTAGGTGGATGCCCTTGGGAAACCCTGGCAGCAGAGTCTTCAAACATCATAAGAGACTGCTGCATAACTTAAGGCTCAGACAGTTTCCCTGATATGCATAGGGGTGATGTGACAGACTGATGGGCTTGGTTTTCAGGCGCCATCTGTGCGCTTTCTGCAGAAGACTAGGTGGGAAATAATGTGAACGTGCTGGATCTACTGTCGGCCACCCAATTGACTAATGCCTGTACCTGCTCAGGCCTTACCATCCTTAGAACGGCATTGGGCCCCACCAAATATCGCAGTAATTTCTGGCGGCTACTGGGACCTAAGGTAGTTGGTTCACTAGAACGGGTGGCTGTGGCAGAACGGCCACGTCCTCTCCCAGCACCAGAGGGTCCACTAACACCACCACGACCATGTCCGCGTCCCTTACTAGATGTTTTCCTCATTGTTACCGTTCACCACAATAAGAAAAAAAATATTTGGCCCAATGTATTGAATTCAAATCCAGGCCTTTTTTTACAGGCACCTAACACTATCTGGCTATCTTCAGGTTCTTTTAAAAAAATTTGCATATTTTGATAAAGTTCATAATTTTCTGTAATGTACTGATAAACATTAGACTTTCATATATTTTAGATTCATTACACACAACTGAAGTAGTTCAAGCCTTTTCTTGTTTTAATATTGATGATTTTGGCATACAGCTCATGAAAACCCAAAATTCCTATCTCAAAAAATTAGCATATCATGAAAAGGTTCTCTAAACGAGCTATTAACCTAATCATCTGAATCAACTAATTAACTCTAAACACCTGCAAAATATTCCTGAGGCTTTTAAAAACTCCCAGCCTGGTTCATTACTCAAAACCGCAATCATGGGTAAGACTGCCGACCTGACTGCTGTCCAGAAGGCCATCATTGACACCCTCAAGCAAGAGGGTAAGACACAGAAAGAAATTTCTGAACGAATAGGCTGTTGCCAGAGTGCTGTATCAAGGCACCTCAGTGGGAAGTCTGTGGGAAGGAAAAAGTGTGGCAGAAAACGCTGCACAACGAGAAGAGGTGACCGGACCCTGAGGAAGATTGCGGAGAAGGACCAATTCCAGACCTTGGGGGACCTGCGGAAGCAGTGGACTGAGTCTGGAGTAGAAACATCCAGAGCCACCGTGTACAGGCGTGTGCAGGAAATGGGCTACAGGTGCCGCATTCCCCAGGTCAAGCCACTTTTGAACCAGAAACAGCGGCAGAAGCGCCTGACCTGGGCTACAGAGAACCAGCACTGGACTGTTGCTCAGGGGTCCAAAGTACTTTTTTCGGCCCAAAATAAAGCAAAGTGTAAAGTACATCTGTAGACACATACAGTACAGACCAAAAGTTTGGACACACCTTCTCATTCAAATAGTTTTCTTTATTTTCATGACTATGAAGGCATCAAAACTATGAATTAACACATGTGGAATTATATACATAACAAACAAGTGTGAAACAACTGAAAATATGTCATATTCTAGGTTCTTCAAAGTAGCCACCTTTTGCATTGATTACTGCTTTGCACACTCTTGGCATTCTCTTGATGAGCTTCAAGAGGTAGTCCCCTGAAATGGTCTTCCAACAGTCTTGAAGGAGTTCCCAGAGATGCTTAGCACTTGTTGACCCTTTTGACTTCTCTCTGCGGTCCAGCTCACCCCAAACCATCTCGATTGGGTTCAGGTCCGGTGACTGTGGAGGCCAGGTCATCTGGCGCAGCACCCCATCACTCTCCTTCATGGTCAAATAGCCCTTACTTTCAAAGTTTTCCCAATTTTTCGGCTGACTGACTGACCTTAATTTCTTAAAGTAATGATGGCCACTCGTTTTTCTTTACTTAGCTGCTTTTTTCTTGCCATAATACAAATTCTAACAGTCTATTCAGTAGGACTATCAGCTGTGTATCCACCTGACTTCTCCTCAACGCAACTGATGGTCCCAACCCCATTTATAAGGCAAGAAATCCCACTTATTAAACCTGACAGGGCACACCTGTGAAGTGAAAACCATTTCAGGGGACTACCTCTTGAAGCTCATCAAGAGAATGCCAAGAGTGTGCAAAGCAGTAATCAAAGAAAAAGGTGGCTACTTTGAAGAACCTAGAATATGACATATTTTCAGTTGTTTCACACTTGTTTGTTATGTATATAATTCCACATGTGTTAATTCATAGTTTTGATGCCTTCATAGTCATGAAAATAAAGAAAACTCTTTGAATAAGAAGGTGTGTCCAAACTTTTGGTCTGTACTGTACCTGGAAGAAAGAAACGTCCAGACGTTTCTTTCTTCCAGGTATGTGTCTACAGATGTGCTTTACACTTTGCTTTATTTTGGGCCCCCTCTTTTGGTCTCTACATTAGGCGCAGTGCGGCGACACCAGGACCTACTATAGAGTTAAATTTGGCACCTCCCTGGATCACCCACTTATCTCTGGACCATGCTCTAATCAATTATTTTGTGGCTCATAACCGGCATGTGAATGTTGATATACCTATATACATACACATAGATATAGTGTCCCCCCTTAAGACTAACCTATACTAATATAGAGATATAAATTCCTTTACAGGTTCCAACTATACTCTAGAAATCTCCTGACCTTTGTGTTACTCTGCATTTGACCTTTATCTCCATTGGTCCCCTCTGGTATATGATGTCCAAGCATTATTACTTATTACATATTTTTCTCTACATAGTATTATTTTGCTCTATTATTATATGCTTTGTGGATTCTTATATCAAAAATACTCTAGGATGAGACCGAAATGTTGGCCTTAAGTCTTATTTTTGTGGATGGATAAATAAATAATTAACTACCTAACTCGATTTCTGTTAAGACATTCAAATGGTAGAGTCCGAATTTGGCATAAACAGAATGAGAACATGTATCCATCCTCTGATGGCTACTTCCAGCAGGATAATGCACCATGTCACAAAGCTCGAATAATTTCAAATTGGTTTCTTGAACATGACAATGAGTTCACTGTACTAAAATGGCCCCCACAGTCACCAGATCTCAACCCAATAGAGCATCTTTGGGATGTGGTGGAACGGGAGCTTCGTGCCCTGGATGTGCATCCCTCAAATCTCCATCAACTGCAAGATGCTATCCTATCAATATGGGCCAACATTTCTAAAGAATGCTATCAGCACCTTGTTGAATCAATGCCACGTAGAATTAAGGCAGTTCTGAAGGCAAAAGGGGGTCTGACAGTGTATTAGTATGGTGTTACTAATAATTCTTTAGGTGAGTGTATATATGTACCGTATTACACTAATACAGGCATAGCAGTAACCACAGATTTAGGGGAATATCAATTGAAGGCCTAGTATTTAGGCCCTGGATGAAAGGTATCCTTTTACGGACAGAATTACACTTGGAGATTCACAGTAGCGTGTGAAAAGATATATAGGATTATGCTTTGAGCACTTGTATTTTAACACTTATTGTTATATACCATTTAACGGAAAGAAATACACTTGGAGATGCACGGTAGCATGTGAAGTTATTGAGGACGACCCTATCAGCACTTGTATTTACACCTTGAGTGTAATATACCCTTTTACGGACAGAAATACACTATGAGATGCACAATAGTGCGTGCAAATTTAAAGGCTTATGCTATCAGCAATGGTAATTTAACAGTTTGTGTAATATACCCTTTTACGTAAAAAAATACACTTGGAGATGCACGCTGAGTGTAACATCCCCTTTTACGGACAGATTTACACTTGGCCTGCAACAGCAGAAACCACTGATTTAGGGTATTGCTATTTTGGCAATGGAATTTCAACCCAGAACAAAAACTATGCCTTGACGGACACTATAAAACTTGTCCTGCCACAGCTGGAACCACAGATTTAGCTGAATTAAAATTGTAGGCCTAGTATTTAGACCCTGGATGAAAGGTATCCTTTTATATACAGAATTACATTCGGAGATGCACGGTAGCATGTGAAGTTATTGAGGATGACCCTATCAGCACTTGAATTTGCACCTTGAATGTAATATAACCTTTTACGGACAGAAATACACTATGAGATGCACAATAGTGCGTGCAAATTTAAAGGTTTATTCTATCAGCAATTGTAATTTAACACTTTGTGTAATATACCCTTTTACGTAAAAAAAATACACTTGTAGATGCACGCTGAGTGTGATATCCCCTTTAACGGACAGATTTACACTTGGCCTGCAACAGCAGAAACCACAGATTTAGGGTATTGCTATTTTGGGAATTGAATTTCACCCCAGAAAAAAATATATCCTTTGCCAGACAGCAGACAGTATTACACTTGGCTAGCCACAGCTGGAACACCAGATTTAGGGGATTGCTATTTTTGCAAGTGAATTTCAACCCTCAATAAAATATAGAAAATTCTATCCTGAGTTTCTAGGGGTGACAATAAGCACAGCCAAGCCCCTGATGTAGGATATAGCAAAAAAAAAAAAAAAAACTACTATTGATGGTTAAATGGACTTGGTGGCAACTTGTGCTGGCGCACCACAAGACACAAAATGGCTGCCAATCACCCCAGAAAAAAAGTGACAGAAAAACGCTCTGGGCAGCCTAAAAACAGTGAGCAATTAACTAGCAGAAGTTGAATGATTCACAGCTGTAGATCGATCACTTCATTAAGTGTTTTTGCTGAGTTAATCCCTGCCTAATCTTGCCCTAACAGCAGCTGCATCCTCTCCCTACACTGATCAGAGCAGAGTGACGTGCGGCGCTACGTGACTCCAGCTTAAATAGAGGCTGGGTCACATGCTGCACTGGCCAATAACAGCCATGCCAATAGTATGCATGGCTGTGATGACCTCTTGGGGCAAGTAGTATGACGCTTCTTGATTGACTGCTTTGCAGGCTTTCAAAATGCGCCATAGAAATCGCCGAACAACGAACCCGAACCCGAACTTTTACGTAAATGTTCGGGTTCGGGTTCGCTCATCCCTAGTTAGAACATATAACTGCAACGCTAAACGGAAAATATATTTTTTCCCCATTTATACAATCCACAAATGGCGTTAGAACATATAACTGCAACGTTGAATGGCAAATATATTTTTCTTTTTTCCACTTATACACTACACAAAAGGTTTTAGAAAATATAACTGCACTGCTGAATGACAAATATGTTTTTCTTTTTTCCACTTATACACTCTACAAATGGGATTTAGAACATATAACTGCACTGCTGAACGACGAATAGGCACTTATTTTTTTCCACATTTACACAACACAAAAGGCTTTAGAACATATTACTGCACCACTGAACGGCAAATATATTTTTCTTTTTTCCACTTATACACTACACAAAAGGCTTTAGAGCATATAACTTCACCGCTAAATGGCAAAAATATATTTTTTTTTCCACTTATACACTACGCAAAAGAGATTTAGAACATATAACTACACTGCTGAATGCAAATATATTTATCTTTTTTCCACTTATACATGACAAAAAAGGCTTTAAAACATATAACTACACTGCTGAACGGCAAATAGGCCCTTATATTTTTACCACTTATACACGACAAGAAAGGCTTTAGAACATATAACTGCACCGCTGAACTGCAAATATATATATTTTGTTCCACTTATATACTCCACAAAAAGGCTTTCGAACATATAACTGCACCTCTGAACGGCAAATATATTTTTCTTTATTCCACATACTGTATACACTTCACAATAGGGTTTTAGAACATATAACTGCACCGCTGAATGGCAAATAGGCCCTTATTTATTTTCCACTTATACACAACACAAAAGGCTTTAGAACATATTACTACACCGCTGAACGGCAAATATATTTTTCTTTATTCCACTTATACACTTCACAATAGGGCTTTAGAACATATAACTGCACTGCTGAATTGAAAATAGGCCTTTATTTCTTTCCACTTATACACTCCACAAAAAGCTTTAGAATATATAACTGCAACGCTGAACGGCAAATATATATATATATATATTTTTCACTTATAGACTCTGCAAAAGGGCTTTAGAACATATAACTGCCCCGCTGAACAGCAAATAGGCCCTTATTTTTTTCCACTTGTACACTCCACAAAATCCTTTAGAACCTATAACTGCACCACTGAACGGCAAATATGTATATATTTTTTTCCAATTATACACTACACAAAAAGGCTTTAGAACATAAAACTGCACCGCTAAACGGCAAATTTATTTTTCTTTTTTCTTCATATATACTCCACAAAAGGCTTGAGAACATATAACTGCACCGCTAAAGGGCAAATATATATTTCTTTTTTCCACCTATACACTCCACAAATGGCTTTAGAACATATAACTGCACCGCGGAACGACAAATAGGCCCTTATTATTTTCCACATTTACACAACACAAAAGGCTTTAGAACATATTACTGCACCACTGAACGGCAAATATATTTTTCTTTTTTCCACTTATACACTACACAAAAGGCTTTAGAGCATATAACTTCACTGCTAAATGGCAAAAATATATATTTTTTCCACTTATACACTCCGCAAAAGAGATTTAGAACATATAACTACACTGCTGAATGCAAATATATTTATCTTTTTTCCACTTATACACAACAAAAAAGGCTTTAAAACATATAACTACACTGCTGAATGGCAAATAGGTCCTTATATTTTTACCACTTATACACGACAAAAAAGGCTTTAGAACATATAACTGCACTGCTGAACTGCAAATATATATATTTTGTTCCACTTATATACTCCACAAAAAGGCTTTAGAACATATAACTGCACCGCTGATCGGCAAATATATATATATTTTTTTCACTTATAGACTGCAAAAGGGCTTTAGAACATTCAACTGCCCCTTCTGAACAGCAAATAGGCCCTTATTTTTTTCCACTTCCACACTCCACAAAATGCCTTAGAATCTATAACTGCACCACGGAACGGCAAATATGTATATATTTTTTTCCACTTATACACTCCACAAAAAGGCAATAGAATATAAAACTGCACCGCTGAACGGCAAATTTATTTTTCTTTTTTCTTCTTATATACTCTACAAAAGGCTTTAGAACATATAACTGCACCGCTGAATGGCAAATTTATTTTACTTTTTTCTTCTTATATACTCTACAAAAGGGCTTTAGAACATATAACTGCAGCGCTGAACGGCAAATAGGCCCATATTTTTTTTTCCACTTATACACGACACAAAAGGCTTTAGAACATATAACTGCACCACTGAATGGCAAATATATATATTTTTTTAACTTATGCACTTCACAAAAAGGCTTTGAACATATAACTACACCTCTGAACGTCAAATATATTTTTCTTTTATCCACTTATGCACTATACAATTGGGCTTTAGAGCATATAACTGCACTGCTGAACGACAAATAGGTCCTTATTTTTTCCACTTGTACACTCCACAAAAGCCTTTAGAACATATAACTGCACTGCTGAACAGAAAATATATATATTATTTTTCCACTTTTCCACTCCAAAAAAGGGCTTTAGAACATATAACTGCACTGCTGAATGGCGAATAGGCCCTTATTTTTTTCCACTTATACACTCCACAAAGGGCTTTAGAACATATAACTGCACCGCTGAATGGAAAATAGACCCTTATTTTTTTCCACTTATACACGACACAAAAGGCTTTAGAACATATTACTGCACCACTGAACAGCAAATATATATATATTTTTCCAATCATACACTCCACAAAATGGCTTTAGAACATATAACTGCACCGCTGAACAGCAAATTTATTTTTCTTTTTTCTTCTTATATACTCCACAAAAGGCTTTAGAACATATAACTGCACCGCTGAACGTCAAATAGGCCCTTATTTTTTTCCACTTGTACACTCCACAAAAGGCCTTAGAACATATAACTACACCGCTGAACGGCAAATATATTTTTCTTTTTTCCACCTATACACCACACAAATAGCTTTAGAACACACAGCTGCAACACTGACCAGCAAATATATATATTTTTTCCACCTATACACTCCACAAATGTCTTTAGAACATATAACTGCACCGCTGAACGACAAATAGGCCCTTATTTTTTTCCACTTTTACATGACACAAAAGGCTTTAGAACATATTACTGCACCGCTGAACGGCAAACATATTTTTCTTTTTTCCACTTATACACTCCACAAAAGGCTTTAGAGCATATAACTTCACCGCTGAACGGAAAAATATATGTTTTTCCATTAATACACTCCACAAAAGGGCTTTAGAACATTTAACTACACTGCTGAATGGCAAATATATGTTTTTTTATCCACTTATACACGACAAAAAAGGCTTTAGAACATATAACTGCACCGCTGAACGGCAAAAAGGCCCTTATTTATTTCCCACTTATACACGACACAGAAGGCTTTAGAACTTATAACTGCATTGATGAACGGCAAATATATATATATATATTTTTTTACACTTATACACTCCACAAAAAGGCATTCGAACATATAACTGCACCTCTGAACGGCAATATATTTTTCTTTATTTCACTTATACACTTCACAATAGGGCTTTAGAAAATGTAACTGCACCACTGAACGGCAAATAGGATCCTTATTGTTTTCCACTTATGCACTCCACAACGGGCTTTAGAATATATAACTGCACCGCTAAACGGCAAATAGGCCCTTATTTATTTTCCACTTATACACAACACAAAAGGCTTTAGAACATATTACTACACCGCTGAACGGCAAATATATTTTTCTTTATTCCACTTATACACTTCACAATAGGGCTTTAGAACATATAACTGCACTGCTGAATTGAAAATAGGCCTTTATTTCTTTCCACTTATACACTCCACAAAAAGCTTTAGAATATATAACTGCAACGCTGAACGGCAAATATATATATATATATATTTTTCACTTATAGACTCTGCAAAAGGGCTTTAGAACATATAACTGCCCCGCTGAACAGCAAATAGGCCCTTATTTTTTTCCACTTGTACACTCCACAAAATCCTTTAGAACCTATAACTGCACCACTGAACGGCAAATATGTATATATTTTTTTCCAATTATACACTACACAAAAAGGCTTTAGAACATAAAACTGCACCGCTAAACGGCAAATTTATTTTTCTTTTTTCTTCATATATACTCCCCAAAAGGCTTGAGAACATATAACTGCACCGCTGAAGGGCAAATATATATTTCTTTTTTCCACCTATACACTCCACAAATGGCTTTAGAACATATAACTGCACCGCGGAACGACAAATAGGCCCTTATTATTTTCCACATTTACACAACACAAAAGGCTTTAGAACATATTACTGCACCACTGAACGGCAAATATATTTTTCTTTTTTCCACTTATACACTACACAAAAGGCTTTAGAGCATATAACTTCACTGCTGAATGGCAAATAGGTCCTTATATTTTTACCACTTATACACGACAAAAAAGGCTTTAGAACATATAACTGCACTGCTGAACTGCAAATATATATATTTTGTTCCACTTATATACTCCACAAAAAGGCTTTAGAACATATAACTGCACCGCTGATCGGCAAATATATATATATTTTTTTCACTTATAGACTGCAAAAGGGCTTTAGAACATTCAACTGCCCCTTCTGAACAGCAAATAGGCCCTTATTTTTTTCCACTTCCACACTCCACAAAATGCCTTAGAATCTATAACTGCACCACGGAACGGCAAATATGTATATATTTTTTTCCACTTATACACTCCACAAAAAGGCAATAGAATATAAAACTGCACCGCTGAACGGCAAATTTCTTTTTCTTTTTTCTTCTTATATACTCTACAAAAGGCTTTAGAACATATAACTGCACCGCTGAATGGCAAATTTATTTTACTTTTTTCTTCTTATATACTCTACAAAAGGGCTTTAGAACATATAACTGCAGCGCTGAACGGCAAATAGGCCCATATTTTTTTTTCCACTTATACACGACACAAAAGGCTTTAGAACATATAACTGCACCACTGAATGGCAAATATATATATTTTTTTAACTTATGCACTTCACAAAAAGGCTTTGAACATATAACTACACCTCTGAACGTCAAATATATTTTTCTTTTATCCACTTATGCACTATACAATTGGGCTTTAGAGCATATAACTGCACTGCTGAACGACAAATAGGTCCTTATTTTTTCCACTTGTACACTCCACAAAAGCCTTTAGAACATATAACTGCACTGCTGAACAGAAAATATATATATTATTTTTCCACTTTTCCACTCCAAAAAAGGGCTTTAGAACATATAACTGCACTGCTGAATGGCGAATAGGCCCTTATTTTTTTCCACTTATACACTCCACAAAGGGCTTTAGAACATATAACTGCACCGCTGAATGGAAAATAGACCCTTATTTTTTTCCACTTATACACGACACAAAAGGCTTTAGAACATATTACTGCACCACTGAACAGCAAATATATATATATTTTTCCAATCATACACTCCACAAAATGGCTTTAGAACATATAACTGCACCGCTGAACAGCAAATTTATTTTTCTTTTTTCTTCTTATATACTCCACAAAAGGCTTTAGAACATATAACTGCACCGCTGAACGTCAAATAGGCCCTTATTTTTTTCCACTTGTACACTCCACAAAAGGCCTTAGAACATATAACTACACCGCTGAACGGCAAATATATTTTTCTTTTTTCCACCTATACACCACACAAATAGCTTTAGAACACACAGCTGCAACACTGACCAGCAAATATATATATTTTTTCCACCTATACACTCCACAAATGTCTTTAGAACATATAACTGCACCGCTGAACGACAAATAGGCCCTTATTTTTTTCCACTTTTACATGACACAAAAGGCTTTAGAACATATTACTGCACCGCTGAACGGCAAACATATTTTTCTTTTTTCCACTTATACACTCCACAAAAGGCTTTAGAGCATATAACTTCACCGCTGAACGGAAAAATATATGTTTTTCCATTAATACACTCCACAAAAGGGCTTTAGAACATTTAACTACACTGCTGAATGGCAAATATATATTTTTTTATCCACTTATACACGACAAAAAAGGCTTTAGAACATATAACTGCACCGCTGAACGGCAAAAAGGCCCTTATTTATTTCCCACTTATACACGACACAGAAGGCTTTAGAACTTATAACTGCATTGATGAACGGCAAATATATATATATATATTTTTTTTTACACTTATACACTCCACAAAAAGGCATTCGAACATATAACTGCACCTCTGAACGGCAATATATTTTTCTTTATTTCACTTATACACTTCACAATAGGGCTTTAGAAAATGTAACTGCACCACTGAACGGCAAATAGGATCCTTATTGTTTTCCACTTATGCACTCCACAACGGGCTTTAGAATATATAACTGCACCGCTAAACGGCAAATAGGCACTTATTTTTTTCCCACTTATACACGACTCAAAATGTCTTTAGAACATATTACTACACCGCTGAACGGCAAATATATTTTTCTTTATTTCACTTATACACTTCACAATAGGGCTTTAGAACATATAACTGAACCGCTGAACGGCAAATATATATATTATTTTTCCACTTTTCCACTCCAAAAAAGAGCTTTAGAACATATAACTGCACTGCTGAATGGCCAATAGGCCCTTATTTTTTTCCACTTATACACGACACAAAAGGCTTTAGAACATATAACTGCACCACTGAACGGCAAATATATATATTTTTTCCAATTATACACTCCATAAAGGCTTTAGAACATATAACTGCACCGCTGAATGGCAAATATATTTTTATTTTTTCCTATAACTGCATTGCTGAACGGCAAATATGTTTTTCTTTTTTACACTTATACACTTTACAAAAGGGCCTTAGAACATTCAGCTGAACCGCTGAATAGCCAATAGGCCCTTATTTTCTTCCACTTATACACGACACAAAAGGCTATAGAACATATAACTGCACTGCTGAACGGCAAATATATATATTTTTTCCACCTATACATTCCACAAATAGGCTTTCGAACATTTAACTGCACCTATGAACGGCAAATATAGTTTTATTTTTTCCTATAACTGCACCACTGAATGGCTAATATATTTAACTTTTTTCCTCGTATACAATCCACAAAAGGCTTTAGAACATATATCTGAACCGCTGAACGGCAAACATATTTTTCTTTTTTTCCTCTTATACACTCCACAAAAAGCATTAGAGCATATAACTGCACCTCTATATGGCAAATAAATTTCTATTTTGCCACTAATACACGACAAATAGGGCTTTAGAACATAACTGCACTGCTAAATAGTGATGAGTGTCAGGGGTCATATTCGAAATCGTGATATTTTGTGAATATTTTGTAGAATATTTGTCATATATTCGTGAATTCGTATATTCATTATATTTGACATTCTTTTTTTTTTACTCGAAAATCGGCAAGGTATTGATCGCGTAATATGCGAATATTGCACGCTCAATACAGGAGTGGGTCAAAAACAAATATATAGCACTATAGGATATAGTGCTATGTATTAGTTTTTAGAATTTTCATAATTTTTTTCCATTTTAACACAATTTCTCCTTGCTTCTTTCTTGTGGGCCATTGAGTCATTGGCCCACAAGCAACTTAAGCAGGGAGGAATCATGACTTCAGATGGAAAAAAATTTCAAATATTTTAAAAACCGAATATATAGCACTATATTCAATCGGTGAAAAAAAAATTCCTTATCCATTTGAGTGCGAAGAGGCCTCCTCGGCTATCTTGATTGAAGATCCAGACAGAAATCTTGCACAAATTCTGTTTGCTCATCTGATTCAGTTCCGGTTCAAATAAATTCAGCATAAATCAAATGTGCTCTGACTGTTTCTCTCTCTCTAGAAAAATTTGGATTGAATTTCTGAATTTCAGAATCGCTCATCTCTAATGGTAAATATTAGTGTTGACATTTGTTTTAAAGGAGTTTTCCAGGCTTCTTCTTACTATACCAGCTATACCAGGAGGTCTGCTATATAATTATCATCAGAATTTTGCCCTACAATATCACATGGGCAATTACCACTAATGAAACCTGCTACAATTGATCATCTATCCTGAGTCCCCTGATGAACCAGTTTTTACGATTACTGGGGAAACGCGTCGGGACAAACTGCTAAGAAGGGACGAACATCTTCAATCCTTACAGGCAGGGTAATATTAGGCTACAGCGAGGGCTTAGCCACCGAGAGGTGGGTTCGCCCCTTTTGGGGCGGGTGCTCTGCCTGTAGGCAGGGGTACATTGAGGAATGTATTAGGGACTTTGTTCCCCCCCTCATCTATCCCTGGCCCAGACTTCACCTCTCTGTCACCGCCTGGCCAGGTCCACAGTCATCTAACTGTAAGTTGCCGTTATTTTTTATATATCGGACTGCACTATCCTGGATACGTCCAAAGTAAGGCCTTGTCTATTTATTTGACTTAGCCTAATATTCATATTTACATGGGGTAATATTTTAACCAATGATAGTAAAAGTTATGTTTTAGATGAAAAGTCAATTCTCTCTGTGATATATTATTTTTCTATTGATGACCAATCCTCAGGATAGGTCATCAATATCAGATCAGCAGAGGTCTGACACCTGGCCTCCCCGCCACTCAGCTGTTTGAGGAGACGGCTGTGAGCACATGCCATCTCCCTTCTCTTTTCCTGTCCACTGCTGCTGTCCATAGACAGCAGTGGTGAGCAGGAAGAGAGACAAGAGACAGCACGTGCACACTGCTCTCCATCTCCTCATACAGTACAGCTGATCGGTAGGGATGGTGGGTGTCGGACCCCGCCGATCTGATATTGATGACCTATCCTGAAGAAAGATCATCAATAGAAAAAGCCCGGACTACCCCTTTAATATTACCACTGATATGAGCTAAAAGACTCCTGAGTGCCCCTTTACGCTTCCACTGGTCCTTCATTTCTCAGCATGTGAGTTACTCAAAGCCTCCTTCCAATTACAAGTGGATCTAAGACCTGGGTCTCATTAGATGTGGGAATTTCCAGATATTACATGAAAGAAAAATAAATACATTTCAGCACTTTCCAGAAAATGAAACAGTTGTACAGGTGCAAGTACATTATGGTAGCACTACAAAATCAAACACAAGATGTGGCACTCACATGCGCTGTGTGACAATAAATGCTTCATATTAGTCATTGGATGGATTTAGACAATTCGCAAAATAATGTGTTCAAACTAATAGGGGTCTGTCTAGAATTTTCCTATTGATTGCCAGCTAACATCTGCCTGTAGCATTTTTAGCAGTACATAAGGCCTCAAAAAGTTGCATTTAAAAAAAAAAAGATTATAGGGAAAATGTATCCCAAAAAACATCACTTTTAAAAACTTAATGGTTTGAGGAGTTGGTGGAAGGAGGCCTGCCCTGGGAGGCCTGGAACATTTATTATAATTTATGGCAGAAATTGCTGTATACAATAACCAGTGGCGTAACTAGAAATGACTGGGCCCCACAGCTAATTTTTGAACATGGCACCCTAGCAACTTTCTTGCAACCCCCAACTCCCGTGCAACCACCACTCTTGTGACTAGTTAGGAGTGTTATCTCAGATGAGGCCCGGCAGCTGCTCCATCTGCTACCTATATGTATATACTCTATGTCATGTCACTGTATATACTGTAATTGAATAATACTGTTGAGGGAGCCCTGACAATAAAATATTTTAGTCCTCCAGCCGCTTCCCCTGCTTCCCCTATGGCTATGACCCTCATAATAGCTGAAATGTAAACCAGCATCTACTGTAGCTTATAGATTTTACTTCTGATGGACAGATGGATATGCACCTCAATTATTAAGAGATGCACCTCTTAATAGTTGTGTGACATCAGATTCCATCCCACAGAAATTAAGATCGGTATACAAAACAGCAAACTTAATAAATCCCCCCTATGTGTGAAAATAGCCATATATTATTTATCTAAAAGACAAAGGCTTGAAATTACTGTTTTCTGTTTTCCCAGAGAAATACAGAAGGTGTAATGCTAAATAATAAATATGGCATGTGTAACGTGTGAAACCTCATGAGTTATGACACAGAAAATAAACCAAGTAAAACAAATACCGCTCCATGGTGGCAATACTTCTCTTTGTTACATTCACACCTTACCTGACAAGTCATATCAGTAGCAGAAAAGTAACATGGTAGTGCAGTGAAGATAAATTACATCTGTACCTGCCGTTATGAATCAAAATGTATACACATATTACCAAAAGGAGCTCCATGTGCATCCTAAAAAAAGATAAAGCAATCTGGCATTAAGATATAGCATATGCTGATATTCCAGATTTGTAGCTCTTGTACAGATTTTTCATTTGCGCTCTAAAAATCCACTGTGCATTCAGTGTGTATAAAGTATATGCCATGCGTTTCCAAGAATGTACTGTTCCAGCATTTATATTCATTATTATCAGCAAAGCAATGAGGTTGTAATTGCATTGTTAATTACATTGTATTATCATGGAAAATTATTTATACATAGATGCAGTCAGTATGCATGTATAAATAAGGCATAGTGAGTGACTCTTGTTCTGGAACTATGATACAATTAATCAAATTAAAGTGCTTCTGCTAACCAGGTTTAGTCATCCGTCCGCTAGGAGCTTTTCCTCAATGATTGCTATATGCTAAAAAAAATTATGATAACCTTTGCAAGGCCTCATGTACATGCAGGTGCAAAGCTGATATGTCCTTCAGGGTATAGAAAGTACCAACACGTCACTCTGTCTTGCCCAGGATATTGGTATGCAGAGCTAGGGCAATTCGGATGTAGAAATTGGAAATTGTAAAAAGCCATAATATTTGAGAGACATGAGATCAAAGATATATATATATATACTTTCCAAAAAACGAGGCAGCACTTCCAGGTTTCGGTGACAGGGTGAAGACCCCAAAACTTTATTCCCAGCAACGTTTAGGCCTACTCAATGAGGCCTTTGTCAAGCTATACAACAGTGCTTACTACTGGGTATATATACCCACAGATCAATATACACACAGTGTAATTAGTGAATCTACATGTTAGCAATCAAGTCACATGATCTTCAGCATTAACATCACATGACACTCTGTGTCTAATACATATTTGTGTTACATCCATACATATTTCAAACATGAAAACTATAAAACCCATATTTTCAGTGATCATACTATCAGTGTTATACAGTACAAAATCTAATTCATATGTAAATATCTATGACCCTTGACTTCAAACATTGAGAGGCCAAGGGTCTAATGTGAAGTACAAAAGTGCTCAGTGTATCGGGGGTTAAAACTTCTTAAGAAGGATGCAGCTGCATCATATCTAAATTAAAATAGTGTAGCCAGGGGCGTAGCTATAGGCTCATGGGCCCTGGTCCAAGAGTTCAATTTGGGCCCCCCCCTACCCTCAATACCGTTTCCTAACACCACCAGACCCCTGCACACCCACCATGTTCAAGCTAAACTAATCTGATTTCACTCACTTAAAACTGTTATCAGCTGCGGGCCGCGTTCTCCTGGCTGAGGGGGCCCCGTTGGCCCCCCTGACTTAGGGGCCCGGTCGCAATTGCGACCGCTGCAACCCCTATAGCTACGCCACAGAGTGTAGCCTACAATCCATGGATCCGCCGTGGCCGCAAGTGTTGGCGTCCCCCTTTATGCTCTGCGCATGCGCCGGGCCAAACGTTCCTCCACCTCCTCCCGGCGCCGCTACTACACCACGTTCGTACGTTCCTTGGAACGCAGCGTCATTCAGTGGAGCGCATCGCGTGCGCAGCAGCGGAGGGAGGAGGGTAAGGCCATGCGACACAGCCGCAGTCACACCGCATCTGGGAGGCATGCCAATATCCATGGTAACCTGGGATACATATCCAGGTACGGACAATGGTGGGGGCATCCACACTGCCACATAGATGCATATGATCCGCACATGACTATGCCTCAGTGAGTGAGGGGGGGCCGAGGGATGGCAGCGGCTGGCACCGCGTCAGCAGTGGCAGCCACTGGGAAACTGTAGTGCCACCCTCGGCCCTCCCCCACACACCGAAATTCACTGGTGCAGCTCCAATGAAATAAACCCTTCCCATCTGCATACACGCAACCATGGTGAGCCATACAAATGCTGACTAGTATTACAAGGTTTATGGCCAGTCTCACAGCATTCCATCGCCACCACCATAACGACACATACAAATTGTTGATATCATCATATTAACATCATGCACCATGTGACAAGTCCCAGAAGGCACCCGCCGATGTCCACCTGATCTTCATATGGTAGGCACAGCACACTAGCGGGCTCCACGGATCCATTAGCGGCATTGCTCACTAAAGTAGACAAAGGGCCATTAAGCTTGTCCAGAAATATATAATATATACAGTGGATATAAAAGTCTACACACCCCTGTTAAAATGTCAGGTTACTGTGATGTAAAAAAAAGATAAGTAATTTCAGAAATTTTTCCACCTTTAATGTGACCTATAAACTGTACAACTCAAGTGAAAAACAAACTGAAATCTTTAAGGTAGAGGGAAGAAAAAATATAAAAACTAAAATAATATAGTTGCATAAGTGTGCAAACCCTTAAACTAATACTTTGTTGAAGCACCTTTTGATTTTATTACAGCACTCAGTCTTTTTGGGTATGAGTCTATCAGCATGGCACATTTTGACTTGGCAAGATTTGACCACTCTTCTTTGCAAAAACACTACAAATCTGTCCGATTGCGAGGGCATCTCCTGTGCACAGCCCTCTTCAGATCTCCCCACAGATTTTCAATCGGATACAGGTCTGGGCTCTGGCTGGGCCATTCCAAAACTTTAATCTTCTTCTGGTGAAGCCATTCCTTTGCTGATTTGGATGTATGCTTTGGGTCGTTGTCATGCTGAAAGATGAAGTTCCTCTTCATGTTCAGCTTTCTAGCAGAAACCTGATGGTTTCTCCACTTGATGATGACTGTCTTCATTGTGTTCCATGATATATCTAATGCCTTTTGTACCCTTCTACTGACTGATACCTTTTAACAATGAGATCCCTCTGATGCTTTGGAAGCTCTCTGTGGACCATGGCTTTTGCTATGGGATGTGACTAAGAAAATTTCAGGAAAGACCAACTAGAGCAGCTGAACTTTATTTGGGGTTAATCAGAGGCACTTTAAATGATGGCAGGTGTATGCTGACTCCTATTTAACATGATTTTGAATGTGATTTCTTAATTCTGAACACAGCTACATCTCCAGTTATAAGAGGGTGTGCACACTTATGCAACCACATTATTTTAGTTTTTTTTTTGTTTTCTTCCGTCTACCTAAAAGATTTCATATTTCTTCAAATATTTGTCATTTTTTCCATCTGAACACATGATTCTTCCCTGCTTCTTGCTTGTGGGTCAATAAGTCATTGGCCCACAAGCAACTTAAGCAGGGAGGAATAATGACTTCAGATGGAAAAAAATTATGAATATTCTAAAAAACTAATTTATAGCACTATATTCAATATATGTGGACAAGCAACTTAACCAAGGAGGAATCATAACTTGAGATGGAAAAAAAAAAGATGAATATTCCAGATTTTTTTTATATATAGCACTATATCAAATATATTTTTCATCATCCATCTGAAGTGAACAGTATACATGATTCCTCCCTGCTTAGCGTGTCTGGTTCCCATCAGGTGCGGCATGTGGGCGGGCGTACGCAGGTGACACTGCTCCTCCCTCCGACGCCATACTCCCGGCCCGATGTGAATGTACCCTGAGTGAAGTAGCTCCGGCCAATGCTTTACCCCCCCTCTCCCCTTCGCCTGCTGCTGATATATATCGCCCAGAGTACAGGACGCCAGGACGCTGTCATTTTGCGGATCTGCTACTCAGCTTCCCCTTCATTTGGCTTCTCTGTCCCTCTGAAGATAAAGATAAAGAAGGAGAGAACAAGTGGAGCAGACTGAGGGGCCGAGATGCAACTAGTGAGGTGAGCTATGGGGAAGTTTATGCCCCCCCCCCCCCCTCGTCCCCCGCTTCGAGGACAAGGTGGGCGCCTGCTTTTCTCTTCCTCTGGAAAATCGAATGTAAAATGTCGAGGCATCAGTGGTGAAAGGACGCAGGCTGAGGGGTGTTGGACTAGGGGCCACTAGAATGGGTCGCTTGGATAAATGCGAATGATGCACCTGGAGACCCCCCCTTGGAAGCCAGTGTTAAAGAAATAGGAGGAAAGAGATGGAGCAAGGCAGCTAACCCTAAAGAGGACAGCGAAGTAGGAGAGTCGCAACAGCTGGAATTAATTGTATTGTAAGGACTTGGAGTCGAGGGGGGAGAGCCAAAACTTGTTCACCTTGAATGGGGTTTGACGGCGTGTGGCTTAAGGTACTGTCCAACATCGATGCTTGAGCAGGTTGGCATGGGCAGATTGGCGGTGGACTGGTTACCTTAAAGGAAGCTCGCTTTCTGTCCTTTTTCCATTATCTGCATAAAAAGTACCGTATCTTGTTTTACAAAGTGCTTTATGGAAATCGGTTGGAGGAACTGGGTTCATGAACTGATCTAATTAATTCATCTATTCAAATAAACCGCTGTTAACCAGGGTTACTAACTGTATCTGAACTGCACTAACCATGTAGTTTTTGTCTTTTTTTTCTTCAACTAACCGACTACAATATATTAAGGCAGAGAAGGGCGGCTAGTTGAAAAATGGACGTATGAAACAATGGAGATAACTAACTATTTAATCCAACTAACCAACTAAGGGACGGCTGCTAACCTTGGTTATCAACTGCACCTGAATTAGCATTGACCACGCAGGTTCTTACTCAACTAAAGGACTATAATATATGAAAGCAGAGACGGGTGCTTAATGGTCAAATGGTTATTATGAAATATTGGACCCAGCTGATTATTTAATTGCATGTGGATTAAAGCATTGCTGTTGTTGATTTTATGTTGATTTCCCTTTTATGATGGTAATATTTTGATAGAACATAGTAGAGGTGGTTAAGGTGAGGTGGGCGGGGAAAAAGGGAAAAGGGGGTCTGATGAAAGAGGGAATCCCTAAGGATGGCTAGACAGGGGGTGGAAAAAAGGGCTAAGGATCAAGTTTCCCCTATGACAAAAAAAAAACTGAAAAAACTAAGCAACTACTTTTAATAAACATGCGTGCACAAAGTAGCCCCCCCAAAAAGAAAAAAGAGGAGTTGACTCTCTGCCAAGTGGACAAATCCATCCTAGAGGAAAATTCTGCATTGAAGGTGACTGAGGTGAGTTTCCAGTCTGGAGATGGGGGAGGGAAACAGGTGAAAGTGGGGGAGGAGGAAAAAGACACTAAAAAAGAGGATCAGGTTCCTAGTTTGCAGGACATATTTCAAGAAATAAAAAAAATGCAGCCTGGCAATACAGGACCTCTCTCTCCAGACTGGAAATATCAGGGAGTCGGAGCGGACGTTCAAAAATATAAAGAAAGTTTAATAGAAATAGAGAAAAGAACATCTGACTCTGAGGATCTCTTGCAGACAATCAGTGTAGAAAAAACTCCCTGAAGGAGGAAAATAGGGAATTGAAAATTAGAATACTGGATTTATAAAAGAGGTCCAGGAGGTTTAATCTGAGATGTCTGGGAATCCCAGAGGGGGCGGAGGGGCAAGACCTCTCCACTTTTGTACAAACTTGGCTGAAGGAACAGCTGGGCCAGGACATTTTGGATTATAAAAACTTTGTGGACCAAGCCTATAGACTCGCGTCAAAGAGACCTCCACCTGGAGCGAGACCAAGTTCAATAATCCTCAATTTACTATCGGTTAGGGACAAGGATGAGATAATGCGTAGATCTAGGAGAGGGCAAATGGAATATTCAGGTGCAATAGTAATGCTATTTCCTGACTATTCAGAAGAAACGGTAAAAGAAAGAAGCCGGTTTATAGAGGTGAAAAAAAACTTACGTTTAAATAATGTCAAATATTCAATAATGTTCCCAGCCAAATTGAGGGTTGAATGGGAAAACAAAAACAGTTTTTTTGATACAGCGGAAGCGGCCGGAGCATGGGTCAGAGAAACGATAAGGAGCTGAGGGGTACTGGGCTGGGGGTCGGCTGGGAGGGGGTAATGCCAAGATAGAGAACCAGGATTGGAGTTCCTGGCTGTCACGGAACCATGAACCAGACGTACAACAAGGGATAAGTGAAAATAAGAAGGCTTTATTGAAAATAAAGCTGTAAAGCAAAAGTCCAAACGGATGGCGAAACCGAAGCAGAGTCTTTGCGAAGCCAGAGGTCAGGAACCAGAAGGGTAGTCAGACGAAGCCAGGATCAGGAACCAGCAGGGTAGTCAGACGAAGCCAGGATCAGGAACCAGCAGGGTAGTCGGACGAAACCAGGATCAGGAACCAGCAGGGTAGTCGGACGAAACCAGGATCAGGAACCAGAAGCAGCAGCAGTCTAGAAGCATGTGAACACAGGAGGACCAAGCAAGGAACTGAAGCCACAGACCTCCTATATATATGAGCTAGGCATCCAGCTCCTCCCAGTGGGAAGGAGGAGCCGCAGGGTGGGAGGCTACAAGAAACCCAGAAACCAAGATGGCCGCCAGCACATGTCAAACGAAGGAGAACAGCAAGAAGGTAAGACCATGACAGTACCTCCCCCTCAAGGGCCCCTCCTCCGCGGAGTAAAGAACGGTTTCTGAGGGAAGCGTGCGTGGAAGGCTCGGAGCAAGGCAGGAGCATG
This sequence comes from Bufo bufo, assembly GCF_905171765.1. Lineage (NCBI taxonomy): Eukaryota > Metazoa > Chordata > Amphibia > Anura > Bufonidae > Bufo > Bufo bufo. The sequence continues at coordinate 692,988,653 of NC_053389.1, forward strand.
GACATCTGCGGAGGGAACCCAGGAACGCTCCTCTGGACCATAACCACGCCAATGGACCAAAAACTGCACCCGACCGCGGACCAGGCGTGAGTCCAGGATATTGCTTACCTCATACTCCTCACGATTACCCACTTGGACCGGACGAGGCCGAGGAACCGAGGAAGTGAAACGATTACACACCAGTGGCTTCAACAGGGAGACATGAAACACGTTGGAGATCCGCATGCCAGGAGGAAGCGCAAGGGCATAGGCTACCGGGTTTACCCTGCGAAGCACTCGGAAGGGACCAACAAAGCGAGGCGCCAGCTTGGGAGTGGGCACTCGAAGGTTGAGGTTGCGGGTGGACAACCATACACGGTCTCCGACCTGGTAGGAAGGAGCAGGCGCTCGTCTGCGATCAGCCTGGAGTCTCTGGCGCTGCGCAGAGACCTCAAGGGACTTCTGGATCAGTACCCAAGAAGCACGTAGGACGGAAAGGTGATCCTCCACAGCCGAAATATCCTGGGGAGAGAATACCTCCGGTAACACGGCAGGTTGGAACCCATAATTGGCCATGAAGGGAGACGTCCCAGAGGAAGAGTTCACCGCCGTGTTCCTGGCAAACTCAGCCCAAGGCAGGAGGTCAACCCAATTGTCTTGGTGATCGGAGACATAGCAACGAAGGAATTGCTCCAAGGCCTGATTGGATCGTTCTGCGGCCCCATTGGACTGAGGGTGGTAGGCCGAGGAGAAGGAGAGATGAATCCCCAACTGGGAGCAAAAGGCGCGCCAGAACCTGGACACAAACTGACTCCCCCGATCCGACACAATCTCCTTGGGCAAACCGTGCAACCGGAAGACCTCCCTGGCAAAAATCGTGGCCAACTCTTGTGCAGAGGGTAACTTCTTGAGAGGAACACAGTGGCACATTTTGGAAAACCGATCCACAATCATGAGAATGACCGTATGGCCTCGGGATGCAGGGAGGTCCACAATGAAATCCATCCCCAGGTGTGACCATGGGCGCTCCCCGGTGGCTATGGGTTGCAGAAGGCCCAACGGAAGGTGCCGAGGGGACTTACTCTGGGCACAAACGGAGCATGCCGCTACATATGCGGCGATGTCGGAACGTAGGGAAGGCCACCAGAACAGACGTGAAACAGCCCAGGACAGCTGATTCTTTCCAGGATGCCCCGCGGTCTTGGAGTTATGGTAGGTTCGCAACAACCGAGTGCGCAACTCCTCAGGCACAAAACATCTGCCGTTGGGTCTCCCAGAGGGAGCACCAGATTGAGCCGCCAAAATCTGCTCACCCAGCGGAGAGGTCAGGCTGGTGCGAATGGCGGCCAAGATCTGATTCGGAGGTATGCCGTGATAAGGCATCCGCCCTGATGTTCTTGGAACCGGGTAGGTAGGAGACCACGTAATTAAAACGTGACAAGAACAGAGCCCATCTGGCCTGATGTGGTGTCAATCTCTTGGCCTCAGAAAGGTAGGTCAGATTCTTGTGGTCCGTCAGGATGAGGACCGGAACCACCGAACCCTCGAGCAAGTGCCTCCATTCTTTAAGGGCCTGCACGATGGCCAATAACTCCCTGTCACCAATCTGATAGTTGCACTCCGCGGAAGACAGTTTCCGGGAGTAAAACCCACAAGGAAGCAGAGGACCCTCTGGTGTTCTACGCTGAGACAGAAGGGCGCCTACTCCCGTCTCAGACGCGTCCACCTCGAGGACAAAGGGCAACCCAGGGTTGGGATGCGACAGAATCGGAGCCGACACAAAGGCGGACTTTAGAGCCTCAAAAGCTCGGATGGCCTCGAGCGGCCAGACCTGGGAATTACTGCCCTTCCTGGTCAGATCCGTGAGAGGCTTGGCTAGCATGGAAAAGTCCCTGATGAACTTCCGATAATAATTGGCGAAGCCCAAAAAGCGCTGCAGGGAACGAAGACCACTGGGCTGGGGCCACTGTAAGACAGCCGAAACCTTCTTAGGATCCATGGAGAACCCCTCAGCGGAAATGATGTAACCTAAGAAGGTTACCTGGGATCGGTGAAATTCGCATTTCTCAAGCTTACCGAACAGCTTGTTCTCTCGTAACCGTTGCAACACTCGTCTGACATCCAGAATGTGGGCTTCCATGGATTCAGAATATACCAAGATGTCATCCAAATAGACCACCACACACTGCTGCAACAGGTCACGGAAAACATCGTTGATGAATTCCTGAAAGACTGCGGGCGCATTGCACAACCCAAAGGGCATAACCAAGGATTCATAATGACCGGTCCAGGTGTTAAACGCGGTCTTCCACTCATCGCCCGTCTTGATCCTTACCAGGTTATATGCCGCCCTCAGGTCGAGTTTGGTAAAGACCGTGGCCCCTTTAAGGCGATCGAACAGCTCGGAAATCAAGGGTATCGGGTAAGCGTTCTTAATCGTGATGCGATTGAGACCCCTGTAATCGATGCAAGGCCTCAACTCACCGCCCTTCTTTTTCACAAAGAAAAATCCAGCCCCTGCCGGGGACGAGGATTTGCGAATGTGTCCGCGTGAAAGCGCCTCCCTCATGTACTCCTCCATGGCCTCATTCTCCGCTACCGACAGTGGATAGACTTTGCCACGAGGAGGAACGGCACCAGATTGTAACTCTATGGCACAATCGTATGGGCGGTGCGGAGGTAGGGCAACCGCGCGCACCTTATCGAATACATCCCGGTACTCCTCGTATTCAGGAGGCAACAGAGAGTCCGAGGAAGTACACAGCAACTTGACAGACCCATGGATGCAACTAGCCCCACACTGTGGTGACCACGAGAGGATCTCGGCCGATCTCCAATCGAAAGTCGGATTATGCTTCCGGAGCCAGGGGTACCCCAAGACCACCGAGTAGTGTGGAGACGAAATAACCTGGAGGCAGACCGACTCTCTGTGAACGGCACCAATGGCTATCCCCACTGGAAGGGTCTCATGAGTCACGTGTGGCGGCAGAAGGGGTCTGCCGTCTATCGCCTCAAGAGCCAGTGGGGAACCTCGAGCCTGCAGAGGAATGGAATTGGCGGCAGCGAACACATTATCAATGAACAAACCACCAGCACCAGAGTCCACCAACGCCTGGGTCGTCACCGAGCCCCCGACCCAGGAGAGGACAACAGTGATCAGTGGTTTGTCAACACGGGAAACCGGGGACGAGGAGACTCCACCCAAGATCTGCCCCCGACAGGATCTCAGGTGCGAGCGTTTCCCGGACGGTTCGGACATGCCAACCGAAAATGCCCACCGAGACCACAGTACATGCATCGGCCCTCGCGTCTCCGGAGTACCCTCTCCCCCTCAGACAGGCGAGCAAACCCCAGCTGCATGGGTTCACCCCCAGACAAGTCATCCCCAGGAGGCGTGGGAGGAGAGGGAGGCACGGGTGGGACAGCAAACGTAGGCGCCAATCTGTTAGAAAACCTCCGCAGGCTCTCCTTAAAGGAAGGTCTCTCCCTGAGTCTGGTGTCAATCAAAATCAGGAAAGAAATAAGAGACTCGAGCTCCACTGGTAGGTCCTTAGCTGCAACCTCATCCTTCAAGGCATCCGAGAGACCATGAGAGAAAGCAGCGACCAGAGCCTCATTATTCCAGCCCACCTCTGCTGCCAGGGTACGAAACTCAATGGCGTATTCAGCTACGGATCGTGAACCCTGTCTGATGGACATAAGGAGCTTCGCAGCAGAGGCAGCACGAGCCGGCACATCGAATACCTTCCGAAGAGAAGCAACAAAACCGGAAAACTCGGCAACCACCGGATTGTTGTTCTCCCATAAAGGGCTGGCCCAGGCCAAGGCCTTGTCCGAGAGCAGCGAGATCAAGAAGCCCACCTTTGATCTCTCAGTGGGAAAGGCATGTGGCAGCAACTCGAAATAAATGCCCACCTGGTTAAGGAAACCTCGGCACTGAGTTGGCTCTCCCCCAAAGCGCTGTGGAAGAGGGGCAGAACCGGTCATACCCCGAAACACCGCAGGTGCAACAACAGGTGTCGGGGTAGACTCTGGCGCAACAACCGGAGCGGCAGTAGGAGCGGGCCCAGGAGCGACAACCGACCCATCAGCAACGGGAGCGAAATGAGCCGTGCGTTCAAGCAGGGTTTGCAACGCCACAGCGAACCGACCCAACAGGTGATCCTGCTGATCAAGTCTGGCAACCAGCGTGGGTAGCGAGGATGGCCCTGTACCGTCAGAATTCATGGCTTGGTCCTAATGTCACGGAACCATGAACCAGACGTACAACAAGGGATAAGTGAAAATAAGAAGGCTTTATTGAAAATAAAGCTGTAAAGCAAAAGTCCAAACGGATGGCGAAACCGAAGCAGAGTCTTTGCGAAGCCAGAGGTAAGGAACCAGAAGGGTAGTCAGACGAAGCCAGGATCAGGAACCAGCAGGGTAGTCAGACGAAGCCAGGATCAGGAACCAGCAGGGTAGTCGGACGAAACCAGGATCAGGAACCAGCAGGGTAGTCGGACGAAACCAGGATCAGGAACCAGAAGCAGCAGCAGTCTAGAAGCATGTGAACACAGGAGGACCAAGCAAGGAACTGAAGCCACAGACCTCCTATATACATGAGCTAGGCATCCAGCTCCTCCCAGTGGGAAGGAGGAGCCGCAGGGTGGGAGGCTACAAGAAACCTAGAAACCAAGATGGCCGCCAGCACATGTCAAACGAAGGAGAACAGCAAGAAGGTAAGACCATGACACTGGCTCATTCAGATGGGAGGATGGGTGGGTAGGGGCAGGAATTTCAAGGTGCCGCTTGTTTTTTTTTGGGCGGGGGGTTCTGCTCCTTTCCCCTTTTTCTTCCCCCCCCCCCCCCGCCTCCCTGGGGGCTTTTAAAATATCATAATACATTTTGGAAATGGGTAGATATACAAATAGGCTTCTATGAGAATCATCTCTTGGAATATTAGGGGCCTGAGTAGGGGCGTAAAGAGAGTGGCAGTTTTTGACACAATACACAGACTCTTACCTGCGATAGTTTGTCTACAAGAGACACACTTGACAGTTGAAACGACAAATGGCTTGTCAAGATCGTGGATACAGCACTCTTTCCATTCAGTTTATTCATCATATGCCAGAGGAGTGAGTGTATTACTACACAGGGATGTGGATATTAAAATAGGGGAAATAGCTATAGATAGGGAGGGTCGATATGTCTCTTGGAAGGAAGACCATGGGTAATTACGAACGTCTATATACCGCCGCCTTTTAAGTTGGAGATCTGCACCCCAAACTAAAAAAATATTCATGTTTTTCAAAGACTCACAGGAGTCTATCACAGATTGATCTAGTTTTCACTAATGATAAAGGATCGTCAGATATTGAGCAGGTTAAATATGGACAGCGTGGGATTTCAGATCATAATCCAATTATTATAAATATAAAATCACGAGGAAAAAAAGGAAGAGGGATGCACATAAATATTGGGTGGATAAATATAATGGGTATACACGATAAGATTCTAAACTAGATAATAGAGTTTTTTGATTGGAATAAAGGTTCTGCACCAATTAATATAGTATGGGAGGCTGCAAAGGCATATATTTGAGGGATTTTTTTTAAATACACTGCAGTTTATAAAAAAGGGGTAAGGAAATAAATAATGGACCTGGAACAAGAAGCGGGAAAACACGAAAATAAATATATTGGAAACCCTATAGATAAAAAAATTATAAAGAATGGATAGAGGCAGTATCCAAATTGGAAGATGAGCGGCTCTTACTGGCACAACAACAAAAAGAAAACTATGTGAGGGATAACTATATTTACGCACATATACCTAGTAAAAAGTTAGCGGACCTGGTAAAAAAAAAAACAACTATGTTCATTGTTTAATTGATAAATCAGGAGATAAAATCACTGAACAAGTGGATAAATTAGAACTGCTTAACCCCTTCAGGACCGGGCTCATTTTCACCTTAAGGACCAGGCCATTTTTTGGAAATCTGACCAGTGTCACTTTAAGTGCTAATAACTTTAAAACGCTTTGACTTATCCAGGCCATTCTGAGATTGTTTTTTCGTCACATATTGTACTTCATGACACTGGTAAAATGAAGTCAAAAAAATTATTTTTTTTGCACAAAAAAATACCTAATTTACCAAAAATTTGGAAAAACTTCATGCTTGAATTGTTTTGGGAATGATATTTTATTTTTTGGGGATGTTATAAGGCTTAGAAGTTTAGAAGCAAATCTTGAAATTTTTCCGAAATTTACAAAAACTCAATTTTTAGGGACCAGTTCAGGTCTGAAGTCACTTTGCGAGGCTTACATAATAGAAACCACCCAAAAATGACCCCATCTAAGAAACTACACCCCTCAAGGTATTCAAAACTGATTTTGCATACATTGTTAACCCTTTAGGTGTTGCACAAGAGTTATTGGCAAATGGGGAGGAAATTTGAGAATTTCATTTTTTTGTCTAATTTTTCATTTTAACCCATTTTTTCCACTATCAAAGCAAGGGTTAACAGCCAAACAAGACTGTATCTTTATTGCCCTGACTCTGCCGTTTACAGAAACACCCAATATGTGGCCGTAAACTACTGTACGGCCACACAGCGGGGCGTAGAGTGAAAGGTGCGCCGTTTGGTTTTTGGAAGGCTGATTTTTATGGACTGGTTTATTTACACCATGTCCCATTTGAAGCCCCCTGATGCACCCCTAGAGTAGAAACTCCCTAAAAGTGACCCCATCTAAGAAACTACACCCCTCAAGGTATTCAAAACTGATTTTACATACGTCATTAACCCTTTAGGTGTTGCACAAGAGTTATTGGCAAATGGAGATTAAATTTGAGAATTTCATTTTTTTGCCTAATTTTCAATTTTAACCCATTTTTTCCACTAACAAAGCAAGGGTTAACAGCCAAACAAGACTGTATCTTTATTGCCCTGACTTTGATGTTCACAGAAACACCCCATATGTGGCCGTAAACTACTGTATGGCCACACAGCGGGGCGTAGAGTGAAAGGTGCGCCGTTTGGTTTCTGGAGGGCTAATTTTGCTGGACTGTTTTTTTTACACCATGTCCCATTTGAAGCCCCCCTGATGCACCCCTAGAGTAGAAACTCCATAACAGTGACCCCATCTAAGAAACTACACCCCTCAAGGTATTCAAAACTGATTTTACAAACTTTGTTAACCCTTTAGGTGTTGCACAAGATTTAATGGAAAATAGAGACACAATTTCAAAATTTCACATTTTTGGCAGATTTTGCATTTTAATATTTTTTTTCCAGTTACAAAGCAAGGGTTAACAGCCAAACAAAACTCATTATTTATGGCCCTGATTCTGTAGTTTACAGAAGGACCCCATATGTGGTCGTAAACCCCTGTACGGGCACACGGCAGGGCGCAGAAGGAAAGGAATGCCATACGGTTTTTGGAAGGCAGGTTTTGCTGGACTGTTTTTTTTTTACACCATGTCCCATTTGAAGCCCCCCTGATGCACCCCTAGAGTAGAAACTCCATAAAAGTGACACCATCTAAGAAACTACACCCCTCAAGGTATTCAAAACTGATTTTACAAACGTTGTTAACCCTTTAGGTGTTCCACAAGAATAAATGGAAAATAGAGATTAAATTTCAAAATTTCACTTTTTCAGCAGATTTTCCATTTTAATATTTTTTTTCCAGTAACAAACCAAGGGTTAACAGCCAAACAAAACTCTTTATTTATGGCCCTGATTCTGTAGTTTACAGAAACACCCCATATATGGTCGTAAACTGCTGTATGGCCACACGGCAGGGCGCAGAAGGAAAGGAACACCATATGGTTTCTGGAAGGCAGATTTTGCTGGATTGTTTTTAGACACCATGTCCCATTTAAAGCCCCTTGATGCACCCCTAGGTTAGAAACTCCAAAAAAGTGGCCCCATTTTGGAAACTACGGGATAAGGTGGCAGTTTTGTTGGTACTATTTTAGGGTACATATGATTTTTGGTTGCTCTATATTACACTTTTTTGTGAGGCAAAGTAACAAAAAATAGAAATTCTGAAATTTCATCTCCATTTGCCATTAACTCTTGTGGAACACTTAAAGGGTTAACAAAGTTTGTAAAATCAGTTTTGAATACCTTGAGGGGTGTAGTTTCCAAAATGGGGTCATTTTTTGGAGTTTATACTCTAGGGGTGCATCGGGGGGGCTTCAAATGGGACATGGTGTCAAAAAACCAGTCCAGCAAAAACTGCCTTCCAAAAACCATATGGCGCTCCTTTCCTTCTGCGCCCTGCCGTGTGGCCATACAGCAGTTTACGACCACATATGGGGCATTTCTATAAACTAAAGAATCAGGGCAATAAATATTGACTTTTGTTTGGCTGTTAACCCTTGCTTTGTTATGGGAAAAAATTAATTAAAATGGAAAATTTGCCAAAAAATAGCTGTTTTGGCACTGTTTTTATTTTTTATTATTTACAACGTTCATCTGACAGGTTAGATCATGTGCTATTTTTATAGAGCAGGTTCTTACGGACGTGACGATACCTAATATGTATACTTTTTTATTTATTTAGGTTTTACACAATAATATCATTTTTGACACAAAAAAAAAACATGTTTTAGTGTCTCCATAGTCTGAGAGCCATCATTTTTTCTGTTTTTTGGCGATTGTCTCAGGTTGGGTATCATTTTTGCGGGATGAGATGACGGTTAGATTGGTACTATTTTGGGGTGCACATGACTTTTTGATCGCTTGCTATCACACTTTTTGTGATGTAAGGTAACAAAAAAATAGCTTTTTTGACACCGTTTTTATTTAATTTTTTTTACAGTGTTCACCTGAGGGGTTAGGTCATGTGGTATTTTTATAGATCAGGTTCTTACGGACATGGCAATACCTAATATGTCTACCTTTTTATAATTTATCAGGGTTTTACACAATAATATTTTTGAAACAAAAAAAAAATCATGTTTTAGTATCTCCATAGTCTGGGACCCATAGTTTTTTTATTTTTTGGGCCATTGTCTCATGTAAGGGCTAATTTTTTGCGGGATGAGGTGACGGTTTGATTGGTACTTTTTTGGCGTACATGCGACTTTTTTGATCACTTTTATTACCTTTTTTGGGAAGTAAGGTGGGCAAAATTTCAATTTCCTCATAGTTTTTATTTTTTTATTTTTATGGCGTTCACCGTGCGGGGAAAGTACCATGACCGTTTTATAGATCAGGTCGTTACGGACGCGGCGATACCTAATATGTGTAGTGTATTTTATTTATTTTTTTTTTATTCAGTGATAAATGTGTTTTTTTGAAACTTTACTTTTTTCACTTTTTTTTACTTTTTTTTTGACCCAGACCCACTTGGTTCTTGAAGATCCAGTGGGTCTGATGTCTGTATAATACAGTACAGAACAATATATATTGTTCTGTACTGTATTTTACACTTGTCTGAACAGATCTATGCCTTTTAGCATAGATCTGTTCAGCACCATGGACAGCAGGACGCCTGAGAGGCGTCCTGTTGCCATGGGAACCTTCCCCGTCTGCTCAGTACTGGTCAGAACTGCGCAGACGGGGAAGGGTAAGTACAGGGCTGAGGGGTGCTCTCTGGGGGCTCTCTCCCTCTCCCATCGGGGGGCTGCAAAGGCACAGCAGCCCCCCGATGGGAGAGGGAGGGAGCTCCCTGCGCTGTTAACCTTTTCCATACAGCGGTCCGTACGGACAGCTGTATGGAAAGGGTTAAACGGCTGACATCGCATCGCAGATGTCAGCCGTTTATACCAGGGTGCCAGCAATGTGCTGGCACCCTGGTATCCCCACTAGACACCAACGATCATTGAAGGGGAGGCGGGCGGGGGATCGCGATCCCGCCTGCCGCACCGCCCGCCTCCCGCACCTTACCGCACCTCCGCACCGCCTGCGACACCCCCCCTGCACCACCCGCCCACATAAAATCATTCAGGGGTGCAGGGGGGGTGAAACATCTTTATTTTGGGCATACTAAAGTTTCTGATCCCCGCGGTCAGGGACCGCGGGGATCAGTAACCGCAGAAAGCGCTACAAACCGCAGGTCTGAATTGACCTGCAGTTTGCAGCGATCGCCGACATGGGGGGGTCACAGGACCCCCCTCGGCATTGACCTTGTGTGTGACAGCTGGGATCTCAGCGCTGTCACCATGTCTGCAGACATGGTGACAGTTTATGCCATGACGTGTATACTCATCATGGCGCGCTAAGTAGCAGTGCGCCATGACGAGTATACTCGTCATAGGTGGGGAATATTTTCACACTTTCTCCTTCTCTGATCGCTTCCCTGACAGGAATTGGGGCGATCAGAGAAGGAGAAGCACATAGTCCCTCACTAACCCCCCCTTACCTGCCCCGATGCGCTGCGATTGGTCCCTCTGCAGTAATGGACCAATCACAGCGATCATGGGCGGGTCAGAGCTCAGATACAGCTCCTGCCGGCTTCTCTGGTTGCCTAGCAAACCCAGCACGCCGGCTTCACTGAAGCTTCAGCGCTTCGCTCCCTGCGCTGACAGTGAAACCCGATCACGTACATGCACGTGGGGATGCGGTGAGGCACCACATTCCCCCACGTACATGTACGTGATGTTGCGTGAAGGGGTTAAAGAACATTTTCAAGATATGTACAGTAGTAAGATAAACAAGAGTTTGACACAAATACAACAATTTTTGGAGGATATTACTATCTCTAGGCTAACAATAGAGCAAAGTCAAAAATTGGAGGTCCCCCTAAATGTTTCGGAAGTGGATAAAATACTGCCTGGGATCACAAAAAATAAGGCCCCAGGAATAGATGGTATCCTATTTGAGGTCTATGCCCAATGCAAATAATTATTAATTCCCAAACTATTGACAATGTTGGAGGATTCGAGGAAGGTAGGGAAGTTGCCAGACTCTGTGAGAGAAGCCCTAATTACGCTGATTTTAAAACCGGGGAAAGACCCAACCCTTCCCGACTCATACCGTCCCATTTCACTAATTAACACCGATAACAAAATACTGGCCAGGATCTTGGCAGCCAGACTTAGAAATGTTGTCACGGGACTTGTTCATGAGGATTTGACGGGATTTATGTCAGGCAAGACTACAACCGATAATATCATGCGCTACTTCGTTAACACCCAGCTTGATCCCACAAATTGCGGAGAACGACTGATTGATACCATAGATGCTTCAAAGGCATTTGATACTGTAGAATGGCCCTTTTTGATTACAACAATGAAGGAAATGGGATTTGGAGATAATTTTATATCATGGGTAAGGTTGCTATATACTGAAATTTCAGCAAAAGTTATACTAAATGGGGAATATTCTGATAATATTGATATTGGCAGGGGGGTTAGACAGGGGTGTCCCCTTTCCCCCCTGCTTTTTCCTTTAGCTATGGAGCGCGGATATGATAAGGCAAGATGAAGAAATCGTGGAGTTCAGGTTCGGAGAGTATGAGGAAAAAATTGCTTTGTATGCGGATGATATTATGCTGTTTGTAGGTTCACATAGATCACTTTTGAAGATCTTTCAGGTATTTGAACAGTATAGCAAATATGCCGGTCTCAATATAAATTGGTCTAAATCGGCCTGTGTCCCGATTGACCCTCTGAACAATTTTATATCAGGAGCACTGGAAATCAAGAAAAGCAATGAATCTGTCAAATATCTGGGTATTCAAATATCCCCCAAATCCCCAGGAATATGTTCAGTTGAATGTGATTCCCAAAATACAAGAAATTAAGAAGAAAATAGATGTCTGGAAAAGATTATATGTCTCGATGGCAGGTCGGATTTCCTTAGTGAAAATGTGTCTATTACCTTCCCTAAACTATATACTCTGGAATGCACCGGTAATAATCCCCCAAAAATTTTTCAAAAAAATAGCTAGTCTTTTAACGGACTTGATATGGCGAGGGAAAAAACCAAGGATAAAAGCACATATATTGTGTATCCATGAGAGGGAGGGCGGATTATCAGTTCCAGATATGGAACTTTATTTTAGATCTGGTCAAATAAAAAACATGATAATGTGGAGCAACACGAAAAGATATAAGTCTATGGTACTAGGAATAAATGAAAGGCTAGAGAACTGTACTATTTTTCAGCTGACAGAAGCGGGGGTTTTGACACAACAGGGAAGTAGAAAGATATTTGTGTTGATGGAAAAGGTTTGGAAGGAAGTAAGGGCCTTGTGGACCCAGGTTGGACTCCATGCAGACACCATATTGCAGTGTCGGACTGGGGTACCTAGGGACCACCAGTAAAATTTATTTTGGGGGCCCACCGTACGGATACATTCAAATATAATAAATAATCTAACAAGTTTTTTATATGAACATAAGCTGGTTGATGTGCTGTAAATTGAATATATGTATGTAGTGTACTAAATCTAATGTGTTATGTGCCACTTGTGCAGGGGGTGGGAGACTAGGGGCCAATCTTGCTCAGGGGCCCACCGGGGGATTCCCCTGCACCCCTGTGGGCCAGTCCGAGCCTGTCATATTGTGGGATAATACCCCACTAATAGAACTAAAGGTAATTGAACAAGAGATTTGGTGGAAACATGGAGTCTACAAACTGGGCCAGGTATGGAGACATGGGGATATAATACCTTATGAGGATTTTAAAAAGGAGTGTGGATTGAGTAATACAGAACTGTGTTGATTTTATCTACAATTAAAACAAATATTGAGAAAGCGGCTGGGGCGGGGTACACAAATTGTTGCCCTTCCACAGCCGCTAATTGATATTATTGGATTAACAACAGGGGGGAAACTTGTCTCCAAAATATACTATTGTCTGCTACAACAAAAGACTACGGAAATAGCAAGTAAAAGCTTAATGTATAAATGGCAGGATATAAACCCCCAATGCGAAGAGTTTGGGGATTTGGCCATACAGGGGCCATACAGTAGGATCTCAAAGAACTTTTCCCAATTTAATATACTCTATTGTATTTATTATTCCCCTAAGTTTTTAATGAAGTGCTATAAACCTAAAATCTTTAGATGTTTAAAGTGTGGGGAGATAGGGGTGAACGATGTTCATATACTTTGGACATGCCTGAAGACCCAAGAGTACTGGAGAAAGGTCAGGGATAGAATAGAGCAATACCATCGGATTAAAGTCCCCAGTCATTTTGAGATATGCATATTGGGGGTGATGGACAAAATGGATATCTATCAACATCGAGAAATCAAAATTGCTGTTTTATGCTAGGAGATGTATCATCCGACACTGGGGGGTAGTGCTGTACCCACGATCAAGGAATGGCAGAGGCTTACTAGAAATTCACTGGTTTGGAGGAATCTCATTTGGTAAATAGGAAGAAAAAACATAGATTTTCTAAAGTATGGCAGAAATGATTGGTATAGGCTGGGGGATGGAGGTGGGGGAGGGAGAGGTAGACTGGAAGAGTGACACCCTTTGTCTTTAGAATCGGCCATTGAAAAAGGGTGATGGGTGGGGAATGCCATGAATTATGGAATGTTATTAAAAGATTGTGAAAACTTTTTTGTATGATATAAAAAAAATAATAAAGATTATTAAAAGGAAGGACTTTTCAACAGAAAAAAAAAAAAGAAAAAAGAAAAGGAGCGTGTCTGGTTCCCAAAAAAACTGTTCTTATCTGTCCGGGCTCCATAGGATTTCAGCCCGCTCCAGTCAGTGCCCATTGCCATGCGCATGGAGCATCTCCATCACCATGGGAACGTCTCTGGGTTAGAATATACCATCGGATCTGAGTTTTCACGATCTCACTCATGAACAGCATCATCTATTGGTTTCATAGTCTTGTGACAAGAGTAATAGTATTGTCATAAGACTATGAAACCAATAGATGGCGATGTTTATGAGTAGTGTAGATTGCAAATATTCTAATCGCAAATTTTTATCAAAAATCATGGACAGATTAATGGCTTGCATATACTTGGCTTTTGACATATAGCCTTTTTGTGGTTGTCTATTGCATGTTGTAGATAATAGGAGTCCAAGATGCATCCAGCCATCCTCTTAATGCTGTTTCCAAACCATTTTGATGGGGTTTCCATCAAATTCTAAAAAAGAATTGTGAACCAGACACCCTCTCTTCTTTAGAGCAGGGGGTGCCTGACTTGATGCTCGGGTCTCCTATTGACTTTCATTGTATTAAATTGTACTCGAGCACCTGCAGTATTCGGCCGAGCATGCTAGCTCAACACTTATTGCTATATATATATATTTTTTTTTTTATATTCGCGAATATATGACAAATATTCTACAAAATATTTGTCAAATATCGCAAATTCGAATATAGCCCCTGCCGCTCATTACTAATTGTTAAAAGTACTAGCTGACCCCCCTAAAAAACAAAAGAATTACACCCTTTGTTACATAAAAAGATATATTGGCAGACATTTATGGACAGGCAGCAAGAAAAATTTCTGTAATGCCTTTAATCCAGCATCTAACAAACCAGAAAAGTCTTTCTCAGAACAACTTAAAGGAGTTCTCAGGTATTTGCATATTGATGGCCAAGATAGGTTATCAATAGAGATGAGCAAAGTTTAGAAAATGAAAGGAACAGGGACACTCTGAAGTCTGGACATTTGCCTATTTCCCCTATGCAAAGTTATAAACGTCTTACTTTATTTCACTTGAAAGGGTTAACTTGCACTTTTTAATACTGTGTAACTGCATTTTATATGTTGTGATATATATCATGTTCATTTGCACAGCACTGTGGAAAGGGTTAATGAATACTTAGAGACATTTGAGACTTTGAATGAGAAGCTGGCAATTTTCCTTAGCTGCCATATGGTTTAAAGAAGAGCATGGTTTGGAGGGAAAAGCCAAACTATTTGCCACCAAAACCAGACAATCTGACTGTCACGGTCCTTGTTGTGTGCCGTGACTCATTTGCCGTACATGTTGATTGCCAGGGGCAACAGGTTGTTGTTGCAGCATGTATGGGCTTTTCTCCCCTTCTCCTGGTTCATCCCCTGTCTGGTGCTGGAGGCGTTAAAGTCCTGGTTGGGTGTGGCCACTTGGGTTTCATCACCTGTGGCTTCCAGGCTGTAGTCAGTTGTACTCCAGCCTTTGTTGGTGCTGGAGCCTTGCTCCTTTCCTGGGTTGTGCTATCTGCCCTGTCCTTGAGGGCCACCTAGTGGGACATCAATGTCTCCCCAAGGTCACCATGATGTCTCCCCTATGTTCCCATTGTTCACCTTCCCTTCACTACCCTTGCATATGTTTGGCGTTGTTTATGTATGGGTGGTTGTTGTCTTATCTAGTGGTTGTTGCATGTCTGGTCTGTAGCTGTTTACAGGGAGTGCAGAATTATTAGGCAAGTTGTATTTTTGAGGATTAATTTTATTATTGAACAACAACCATGTTCTCAATGAACCCAAAAAACTCATTAATATCAAAGCTGAATATTTTTGGAAATAGTTTTTAGTTTGTTTTTAGTTTTAGCTATTTTAGGGGGATATCTGTGTGTGCAGGTGACTATTACTGTGCATAATTATTAGGCAACTTAACAAAAAACAAATATATACTCATTTCAATTATTTATTTTTACCAGTGAAACCAATATAACATCTCAACATTCACAAATATACATTTCTGACATTCAAAAACAAAACAAAAACAAATCAGTGACCAATATAGCCACCTTTCTTTGCAAGGACACTCAAAAGCCTGCCATCCGTGGATTCTGTCAGTGTTTTGATCTGTTCACCATCAACATTGCGTGCAGCAGCAACCACAGCCTCCCAGACACTGTTCAGAGAGGTGTACTGTTTTCCCTCCTTGTAAATCTCACATTTGATGATGGACCACAGGTTCTCAATGGGGTTCAAATCAGGTGAACAAGGAGGCCATGTCATTAGATTTTCTTCTTTCATACCCTTTCTTGCCAGCCACGCTGTGGAGTACTTGGACACGTGTGATGGAGCATTGTCCTGCATGAAAATCATGTTTTTCTTGAAGGATGCAGACTTCTTCCTGTACCACTGCTTGAAGAAGGTGTCTTCCAGAAACTGGCAGTAGGACTGGGAGTTGAGCTTGACTCCATCCTCAACCCCGAAAAGGCCCCACAAGCTCATCTTTGATGATACCAGCCCAAACCAGTACTCCACCTCCACCTTGCTGGCGTCTGAGTCGGACTGGAGCTCTCTGCCCTTTACCAATCCAGCCACGGGCCCATCCATCTGGCCCATCAAGACTCACTCTTATTTCATCAGTCCATAAAACCTTAGAAAAATCAGTCTTGAGATATTTCTTGGCCCAGTCTTGACGTTTCAGCTTGTGTGTCTTGTTCAGTGGTGGTCGTCTTTCAGCCTTTCTTACCTTGGCCATGTCTCTGAGTATTGCACACCTTGTGCTTTTGGGCACTCCAGTGATGTTGCAGTGAAATATGGCCAAACTGGTGGCAAGTGGCATCTTGGCAGCTGCACGCTTGACTTTTCTCAGTTCATGGGCAGTTATTTTGCGCCTTGGTTTTTCCACACGCTTCTTGCGACCCTGTTGACTATTTTGAATGGAACGCTTGATTGTTCGATGATCACGCTTCAGAAGCTTTGCAATTTTAAGAGTGCTGCATCCCTCTGCAAGATATCTCACTATTTTGGACTTTTCTGAGCCTGTCAAGTCCTTCTTTTGACCCATTTTGCCAAATAAAAGGAAGTTGCCTAATAATTATGCACACCTGATATAGGGTGTTGATGTCATTAGACCACACCCCTTCTCATTACAGAGATGCACATCACCTAATATGCTTAATTGGTAGTAGGCTTTCGAGCCTATACAGCTTGGAGTAAGACAACATGCATAAAGAGGATGATGTGGTCAAAATACTCATTTGCCTAATAATTCTGCACGCAGTGTATAGTCCAGAATGTTTGCTAGACATGTTCCCTGTGTGGTGTTCCTCCGGTGGAGGAACTACAAGTCTGTATGCAGCTCTGCCTGGGGCCACCATGCAACCTTTTTGCATGGGGTCCAGTCAGTAACTGGTGTGCTTGATACCTGAGTGTGGTTTGTTGTACTGTGTCCTGTATGGTGTGTAGGCACCAGTACTCATCCTCGGGTTCCAGTCTTGGTGTCTGCAGCAGGTAAGTGTTTTGTTCTGTGTGCTTACCTGCCGATCCAGTTGCTGTATACGGTCTCCACTTTTTCCTTGCAGCTAGGCCGGTGGAGACTCCTGTTCATCCGTGTCTGGGATAAACAGGTCGTCTCTGCCCTTTCTTTATTTAAGGTATTATCAGGGCGACTCAGTGGCACAGTGGGTTCACACCCGCTGACCCATGACAATAGCGTCGGGGCCACCCCAAATCCGGCCACGGCAGTAGCAGGCGCAATGACAGGGAATGGCAATGGCACCACGCTTCATCATTGAACCCTCAGATGCGACATTCATCAATGAGATAAATAAATAAATAAATAGGGCTTTTAGGGGTTAATGGGTGAAAAAGAATGCTCACCTTATCCATTTGAGCACAAAGAGGCCTCCGCGGCCATCTTGATTGAAAATCCCCTGCTGGCCGGCTGAATCATATGGGTTTAATTTTTTTTACCGCCATTTCAGGGGAAAAAAAATTGTTGCCACGAAGCATGAGGAAATTCAGGTTCATGGCAAATCTAATTTTCCCTGAAATTTGGATCAAAATCCACTTTGGATACTTTGCTCAACACTAGTCATCAATATTAGATCAGCACGAGTCCTGAGCGTCAGCTGTATGAAGAGGTTTTGTCACTCTGAGTGTTTAGGCCTCTTCCTAGGCCATGTGACGTCACATCATCAGTCACACAGCCTAGGCGTAGCCCAGTCTCATTCAAGTGAAAGGGGCTGAACTGCAATACCCAGCACAACTACTATACAATGTACGGTGCAGTGCTTCTTAAGCTGCAAGGAGGCTGCAGCACTCATGGGAGAGCTGCGGCTTCCTCAAACAGCAGATTGACGGAGTGGGTACTTGGACCATTGATGATCTCATATTGTTGACCTAGCCTGAGGATACATCATCAATATCTAAATTCCCGGGAACCAATTTAATCCTAAAGACTAGAACTAAAAGACAAAAAGAGCATAGATGACAATTGCTTTTTTTTGTAGCCTTCTTTCCACGCTGAGTGGTTGTTAGTAGAATAGCAGCAACAAAACCAGCAAATGTTCACATAAATAAAATGGTTTCTCTCCATCTTTGAAAATACAGACAAATCCTAATTTGTGTTAATTTGCGTTCATATGGGTCCTAACCGCTCCACATCACTCATCAGGTAGACCCAAATATATTACAGTAATGAATCTCATCTAGTCATGAAGGAGTTAAAGGGAAGCACTCCAAGATACTAAGTGTCACCACAAGAAAATGTCTGTTTAGATAGAGTAAATGTCTTATTTCTAATAAGGCAAAGTTTACATTTATCAAAAGCTTAATTACCCCAACATGTTTCAGATTTGGACTGACATTCGATGGCTGATACACTTGACATCATTTCAAAGATAACTTATTTGGCCTTTGTAGCAAGGATTATATTAACTCATAAATAAAAATAACATGGCAAGACTGATTAGAGCACAAACATGGCATTATTCCTTGGCGAGGACACGTGTTGAATAACAATCCTTGTCCCTGCAGACACTGCAGCCTGTCGTTGTTAGTATGCAGTTTCCTTTTTTCACATGCAATATCTCTGTTAAATTTAATCAAGGAATGAGCTGATAACGAACACCTCTGAAAGGTCAGCAGCAATTTTTTTTCCCCCCAAAGTGATTTATCTTACCCAGTGATATTTAAGTTTTGTGGAATCTGAATTGTGAGCACATGGACGGACGCCTGTTGGTCACCGATACAGATATATCTAGAATGAGCACACTTGAGGATCTAGTTAATATATGCAAAACCGTGCCGAGTGGAATCAATCCATTGCCAGTCAGACACAATTGTTATGGTCCACAAGACACCTTTGAACCCTTTCTAACTTTAATATAGAAAAGACAGAAGCAATTTGTTGGGTATATTGGAAAAAAAGGACACTGAAGAGATAAGATTTTATTTAAGCATTATTTTCATTGCGCACAATACAGTATTCTAAAATAATATAATGCATTATGGATAATGTAGCAGTGTGATTTTGCTTAAAGTAGGGGCATGGTTTTTTCATTATAGTGATATTCTTTACAGTTATTGCCACTTTATGTCATGGTGTGCTTTCCTTGTGAAGAAGAGATGAGCAAAACAATCCTAAACTAATCAAATTCCACCCAATTTTTTGGAAAAATCAAACCAGTTCAGAATCGGAATTATTGGCAATTTGATTCTGTTGAATTTCTCAAAATGGCATCAGCTTTTTTCAGATCAGGAGAGAGGAAGGAACATGAAGGAGGATCACATGGCCCCAGGCTTGCATGCATACACACTGGTAGGCAAAATTGGACATAGATATTAGATAATTGTCGGATATTTCCACTAATGTTGGCTGATTCCTCCAACAATCCGACGTGAATAGGGAAAACCCAAATATTCTCAGTTTGATATTCATTGTGTTGCAATTTACGATACCCAGTCCCTTTACCAAGGAGATTTGCCACCAGAGGTGTCTAGCAGCTCAACAACTCTGCTTATGGCAAATAAGGAACAGGTAAGAGGAATATTAAAGGAGTTGTCTGGGTGTTTTATATTGATGATCTATCCTCAGATCACCAATAGCAGATCGGCGGGGGTTCAACTTCCACCACCACTGCCAATCAGCTGTTTGAAGAGACCACATAATTCTGTGAGCAAAATGGCCTCTTCCTAGGCCAGTAATGTCACATTCATCAGTCACATAGCCTAGGCACAGCTCAGTCCCTTTCAAGTTAAATTGGCTGTGCTGCAATGCCAAGCATAGCCGATATACAGGGTGGGCCATTTATATGGATACACCTTAATAAAATGGTAATGGTTGGTGATATTAACTTCCTGTTTGTGGCACATTAGTATATGTGAGGGGGGAAACTTTTCAAAATGGGTGGTGACCATGGCGGCCATTTTGAAGTCGGCCATTTTGAATCCAACTTTTGTTTTTTCAATAGGAAGAGGGTCATGTGACACATCCAACTTATTGGGAATTTCACAAGAAAAACAATGGTGTGCTTGGTTTTAACGTAACTTTATTCTTTCATAAGTTATTTACAAGTTTCTGACCACTTATAAAATGTGTTCATTGTATTGGATTGTCAATGCAACCCTCTTCTCCCACTCTTCACACACTGATAGCAACACCGCAGGAGAAATGCTAGCACAGGCTTCCAGTATCCGTAGTTTCAGGTGCTGCACATCGTATCTTCACAGCATAGACGATTACCTTCAGATGATACGAGATGTGCAGCACCTGAAACTACGGCGAATCGAACTTCAGATCATAGATCAGAAGTCGATTTGTTCAAATACTTTGATTTTAACGCTGTTTCCATACAACATTAAAATGTATTGGCTCCGTGGAGCCAAAGTTCGTCTTGCCCTAAGTCGCGCAAGACTTCAGTGAATTACTACTTTATTTATATCTACGTATTTAAAAACAATTTAAAATACTGTACTATTTTGACGTGGGCTTTGGTACTGGCTGGTACCTCGGTACCAAAGCCCACTTCAGATTGCTATTTTAAATAGTTTTTAAATACACAGATATGAATACAGTAGTAATTCATTGAAGTTTTGCACGACTTCGGGCGAGATTAACTTGCATTTTAAGGCTGTACGGAAATAGCATTAAAATAGAGCTATTTGAATGAATCACCTTCATATCTATGATCCTCTCTGTTAGCAGAAGGTTCTATGCTGAGGAAAGGCCTGAACAAGCAGGCCCTTACTTCCTTAGGTTGGCACCCTGACCAAAGGGCTGGCGACACAGGATCTATAGCAGTCCATCCCCATCTCAGCATCTTCTTCTAAGCACTCATGCAGTCTGGCAGTGTCTCTCCTATAGTGTTGAGCGAGCATGCTCGGCTGAACTGATGTTCGGCTCGAGCATCGCTATGCTCGGCACATGGCAGTACTCGCATATGCTCGAGCGCCTTTCTCGAGTCTCCTCCCAGCACGTTTTGCGGCTGTTATCTAGCCAATAAACGTGCAAGTAAGTACTGCCCTCACTGTAATGCCAGTAGCCATGTTGGTTACTGGCATTACAGTGATTGGCTGGCCAGAGAGCTTTATCGGGTGCTATATAGCACCCAATGACGCATGTTCGGCTCATTTGTAGTCAGGGAGAGGTGCACTTAGGAAGGGACAGATAGAGTAGAGAGTGTGAATGCAATCTATATAGTTGAAAAACGTTCCAAAGACCCAAAAGTCCTTTTTAAGGACAGCAATATAATATAGCCATCAATTCCCCCCCCCCCCCCCATCATTTTCAATACTTTTTCTATAGACTTGGGACATCTGTGCAATACCTTCTGTGTGTCAGGGCCAGAGATAGGAAAAATATAAGTGAAAACGAGTATATTTTTTTCCATAATTTTCAATACTTTTTTCTATAGAGGGTGTTTGCAGTGACTTGTGACATCTCTGCAATACCTTCTGTGTGTCAGGGTCAGAGATAGGAAAAATATAAGTGAAAATGAGTATATCTTTTCCATCATTTTCAATAATTTTTCTATAGAGGGTGTCTGCAGTGACTTGTAACTAGAGTTGAGCAGACACCTGGATGTTCGAGTTTGATGGGTTCGGCCTAACTTCACAAAAAAGTTTGAGTTTGGGACCCGAACTTGACCCGAACTTGACCCTGAATCCGAACTCCATTGAAGTCAATGGGGACCCGAACTTTTGAGCACTAAAATGGCTCTAAAAAAGTAATGGAAAGGGCTATAGGGCTACAAATGGCAGAAAAATGTGGTTAGGAGCATGGCAAGTGCTCTGCAAACAAATGTGGATAGGGAAATGACTTAAAATAACATAAAATACATAAAAATTAAAAAATAATAATCTTGATCTTGGAGGACGAGGTCCATGTGGAGTAGAAGGTTGAGGATGCAGTGGATGTGGCGGTGTAGGTGGAAGCAGCAGTGGAGGATGAGGAGGTAGCCTGCACTGCTTTTTGGTTTTATTTTTTATTATTATATATTTTTTTGTTTAAATTAGGGTACACCCCAAAACATTGGGAAAAATAACCTGTGATAAACCCCTCCAGCTGTGCTAAACAAACGTTCAGAGAATACACTGGCTGCAGGGCAGGCCAGCACCTCCAAGGCGCAAAGGGCAAGCTCAGGCAATATGCCCAATTTGGAGACCCAGAAGTTGAAGGAGGCAGACCCATCAGTCAGTACATGTAGGCGTGTGAACACATACTGCTCCACCATGTCACACATCCCCGTGATGTGCACAATCCAATTGGATATCTGCTCTATCAACTTTAGATGTTCTTTTCTGCGCCTACCATGTTGATCACAGTTAGCGGCGAATCAGGGTTCCTTGCCGGAGCGTGAGAAAGGGAGACCACATCCAAGGGAGGTCAATGGCTGCAATGTGATCAAGCTGAAATGTGGGACAAATTATTGAAGCCTAAGCTTCCAAGTAAAGGAGGGGGAGCGGGGCAATTACCCACTCCCGACAGGAGAGGCCCTGCTACCGCTTTGTTGACTCTAGATAACTTCTGCCTTATCGCATGTTGATGTGACGTCCACAATCCATTTGGATATCTTCTCTATCAACTTTCGATGTTCTTTTCTGCGCCTACCATGTTGATCATGGTTAACGGCGAATCAGAGTTCCATGCCGGAGAGAGAGCGTGAGAAAGAGATGCCACATCCAAGGGAGGTCAATGGCTTTAATGTGATCGAGCGGAAATGTGGGACAAGTTGTTAAAGTTGAAGCATCGAATGAAAGGAGGGGGCGCACGTCAATTACCGTATTTTTCGCCCTATAAGACGCACCGGCCCATAAGATGCACCTAGGTTTTTGAGGAGGAAATTAAGAGAAATATTTTTTTAACCAAAAGGTGTCCTTTTAGTGGGCTTTGAACTAATGGTAGCCTGTGAATGACACTATTATAGGGGTCTGTGGATGGCACTGTTATGGGGGTCTGTGGATGGCACTGTTATGGGGGTCTGTGGATGGCACTGTTATGCGGGTCTGTGGATGGCAATGTTATGGGGGTCTGTGGCTGACACTGTTATGGGGGTCTGTGGCTGACACTGTTATGGGGGTCTGTGGCTGAAACTGTTATGGGGGTCTGTGGCTGACACTGTTATGGGGCATCTGTGGATGGCACTGTTATGGGGGCATCTGTGGATGGCATGACACTGCTATGGGGGGGGATCAGTGGATGACAGATAAATAGCATCTCCACAGATCCCCCCCATAACAGTGTCAGCCACTATGAATAACCCCCAATACAGGGAGTGGGGGCTGGCATCTACACTAGTTTTTAAATGGCAGCGGGGGCCCAGTACAGTCATTGTTTTCCATTGCACCAGGCCCCGCTCACTGTACTAATGGTATCTACTGTAACTGCAGGCATGCAATGGTTAACTATAGATATGTTTGATCCAGCGCTGAGCAGCTTGTACTTACGATCATAGCAGGCTGGATACAGGAGGCTCGGCAGGCGTGTGGGAACTGGCAGCGTAACTTCCTACGTCACGTGCCTGCGCGCCTGCTTCATTCATAAAGTGAGCGGAGCAGGCACGTGACGTAAGAAGTTACGCTGCCAGTGCCTGCCAGCCCGCCCAGCCTCCTTCCTCCTGCCTCCAGCCTGCTATGATCGTAAGTACAGGCTGCTCAGCGCTGGATCAAACATATCCATAGTTAACCATTGCATGTCTGCAGTTACAGTAGATACCATTAGTACAGTGAGCGGGGCCCGGTGCAATAAAATACAGTGACTGCACCGGGCACCGCTGCCATTACAAAACTAAAGGCCGACCCCAAGCCCCTCCACTCTTCTCGCTGATACACACGCCGGCCTCGCTGTACAGCTTGCGGTCGGCTGTGTATCAGTGTAAAAACGGCAGCCTTCGCCCCATAAGACGCACTGCCATTTTCCTCTTATAGGGCGAAAAATACGGTAAAAATTAATTTTAGAAATTTTATTCCCTGTCACCTATGCAGAGCAGGGGTTTTTCATTGCCAGAAATGGGTTAATGTCACCCACCAATGGAACAGATGATTTTTAAAAATTTCGGGCCCTGTCACCTATGCAGAGCAGGGTTTTATTCACGGCAAAAATGGTAAAATGTCATCCAAGAATGTAACAGACGAATTAGTGAAATGTATTTCCTTGTCCACTAGGTAGAGCAGGGGTATATCACAGCCAACAATTGGTGAATGTCACCCGACAATATAACAGAAAAATTTGTGAAATTTATTAACCTTTCAACTAGGTTGAGCAGGGGTATATCACAGCCAAAAATTGGTGAATTTCACCTGAAAATGTAACTGCCAAATTAGTGAAATTTGTTTACCTGTCTACTAGGTAGAGCAGGGGTATATCACAGCCAAAAATTTGTGAATTTCACCTGAAAATTTAACAGAAAAATTATTGAAATTTGTTTACCTGTCTGCTAGGTAAAGCAGGGGTATATCACAGCCAAAAATTGGTGAATATCACCCGACCATGTAACAAAAAAAATTATTGAAATGTATTAACCTGTCAACTAGGTAGAGCAGGGGTATATCACAGCCAAAAATTGGTGAATGTCACCCGACAATGTAACAAAAAAATTTGTGAAATTTATTAACCTGTCCACTAGGTAGAGCAGGGGTATATCACAGCCAAAAATTGGTGAATTTCACCTGAAAATGTAACAGACAAATTAGTGATTTTTTTTTACCTGTCTACTAGGTAGAGCAGGGGTATATCACAGCCAAATATTGGTGAATTTCCCCCGAAAATGTAACAGAAAAATTAGTTAAATTGGTTCACCTGTCTACTAGATAAAGCAGGGGTATATCAAAGCCAAAAATTGGTGAAGGTCACTCGACAATGTAACAGAAGACTTTGTGAAATTTATTAACATGTCTACTAGTTAGAGCAGGGGTATATCACAGCCAAAAATTGGTGAATGTCACCCAACTATGTAACAGAAAAATTTGTGAAATTTATTTACCTTTCTACTAGGTAGAGCAGGGGTATATCACAGCCAAAAATTGGTGAATGTCACCCAACTATGTAACAGAAAAATTTGTGAAATTTATTAACCTGTCAACTAGGTAGAGCAGGGGTATATCACAGCCAAAAATTGGTGAATTTCACCCGAAAATGTAACAGACAAATGAGTGAAATTGGTTTACATGTCTACTAGGTAGAACAGGGGTATATCACAGGCAAAAATTTGTGAATTTCACAATACACTGGCTGCAGGGCAGGCCAGCACCTCCAAGGCGTAAAGGGCAAGCTCAGGCTATGTTCCCAATATGGAGACCCAGAAGTTGAAGGGGGAAGACCCGTCATTCAGTAGGTGTAGGCGTGTGCACACATACTGCTCAACCATATTGTTGAAATGCTGCCTTCTGCTAAGAGATTCCATATCAGCTGGGGGTGCTGGTTGTTGTGGCGTGCTGACAAAGCTTCTCCACATTTCGGCCATGCTAACCCTGCCTTCTGAGGTGCTGGTGGTGCCCCAGCTGCGTTGGCGACCTCTTCTTCCTCCTCTGCCTTCGCCTTGTGCTTCCACTGTGACCCCGCTGTCAGATGGGAATGCCACCAGCAGCACGTCTACCTGCTTGCGCTTTTACTCGCGCATCTTACGCTCACTCTCCAGTGACAGAATTAAGGACAGCACATTGTCCTTGTAACGGGGATTTAGTAGCATGGCCACCCAGAAATCAGCACAAGTTAGAATGTGGGCAACTCGGCGGTCATTGCGGAGACACTGCAGCATATAATCGCTCATGTGTGCCAAGCTGCCCAGAGGCAACGACAAGCTGTCCTCTGTGGGAGGTGTATCGTCTCTCTCATCTGTATACCCCCAGCCATGCACCAGTGATGCCCATGAGCTGGTTTGAATGCCACCCTGATGTGAACATGGTTCCTCCTCCTCCATCTTCTCCTCCTCATCCTCCACCTCGTCATCCTCCAGAACTGTGCCCTGGCTGGACAATTGTGTTCCTGGCGTTTGTAGGTGCAGGAACCCACCCTCGGAGCCACTTATGAATGACTGGTCTGAAAACCTGTGAAATGATCCATCTTCCTAGATAGATAAGATACCTTAAGATAGATAAGATCTCCTCCTGTGCCACATCCTCTTTCATCGTCGCCAGAAGAGTTTTTTTAAGTAGGCATAGAAGTGGGATTGTAACGCTGAGAATGGCGTTATCGGCACTGGCCATGTTGGTGGATCACTCAAAACAGCGCAACAAGGAACACAGGTCTCGCATCCGGTCTAAGCTGACCGGATGAGGAGGTGGTAGAGGAAGAGGAAGTGGAGTAGGAGGAGGAAGCAACAGGAAGCAACAGGAAGCAAAGAGAAGCGCCCTGCAATCCTCGGTGGTGGAAGGACATGCGCCAAACTGCTATCCGCCTCAGGTCCAGCCACCACTGCTTTTACACAGTGTGCTGTTAGGGAGATATAACGTCCCTGACCGTGCTTACTGGTCCACATATCCGTAATTAGGTGGACCTTTCGACAGATGGCGTTGCGCAGTGCACACCTGATTTTGTCCCACACTTGGTTGTGCAGGGAAGGGATGGCTCGCTGGAAAAGTAGTGGCGGCTGGGCACGACGAACTGTGGGACAGCCACCGCCATAAGGCTTATAAAACTCTCCGTCTCCACCAGACGGAATTACAGCATTTCAAAGGCCAACAATTTTGAAATGCTGGCATTCAGTGCCAGGGATCGCGGTTGGGTAGGGGGGTATTTCCTCTTCCGCTAAATGCTTCCGTGGGACATTGTAGACATGCTTGGTGACCCAGGTGGTTGTGTTGCTGGCAGATCCTCTGTTTGCGGGGTGGCAGGAGCAACTGTCACTCCAGAGGTGGATGAAGAGGCCGAGACTGCAACAGAAGAGGAAGCAGGAATAGCCAGAGACCTTTCTTTGTTTTTGAGGTGTCTACTCCACTGCAGCTCGTGCTTTGCACTTAGATGCCTGGTCATGCAGGTTGTGCCCATGTTGAGAACGTTTATGTCTCGCTTCAGGCTCTGATTGCACAACGTGCAAACCACTTGTGTTTTGTCGTCAGCACATTGTCCGAAGAACTGCCACGCCAGGGAACTCCTTGGAACTGGCTTTGGTGTGCTTGTTCCCTTGCTGCGTTGGGCAGTAGCAGGCGTAGTGTCTAGGGGACGGCCACTCCAGTTTTGCACCCTGCTCCCTCTTCTGCTGTGCTGGTGGGTGTGTGCAACCACCGCCTCTTCCTCCAAACCAGTGGCGTAGGAATCGCCATAGCAGCCATAGCAATGGCTATGAGGCCTTATGCCACTGGGGGGCCCGGGCTGCCAGCTGAGGATTAAAATATATATATATTTGAGTGGCGGTGCGATAGGGGCCCGGGCCCCCCCTTCATTGGTGGCAGCAGCAGGGGAAGTTCCGATCGGAGTCGGAGTCCCAGCAGTGTAATGCTGGGGCTATGATCGGTTACCATGGCAGCCAGGATGCTACTTAAGTCCTGGCTGCCATGGCCAGTTACTCTGCAGAATACTTACATGCACTGTGGCCGCCGGGCGCTCCTTCTTCTTCTAACTCGTCACAGGTCTGTGCGGCGCATTGCTATAAGCATAAGCAATGCACCGCACAGACCTGTGAGTTACAAGAAGAAGGAGCGCCCGGCGGCCACAGCGCATGTAAGTATTCTGCAGAGTAACTGGCCATGGCAGCCAGGACTTCAGTAGCGTCCTGGCTGCCATAGTAACCGATCGGAGCCTCAGCATTACATTGCTGGGACTCCAATCGGAACCGCCGCTGTCACCAATGAAGGGGGAGGGGGGGCCAGGGGGGCGCACTGCCCACTGCCCACCAATGATTTTTAATACTATGAAGGGCGGGGGGAGGGCACACTGCCCACCAAAGATTGCCGGGGGGCGCACTGCTCACCAATGATTACCGGGGAGGGGGGGCGCACTGCCCACCAATGATTTAAAGACCGGGGAGGGCGCACTAGGGGCTGATGGGGAGGGTACTAGGGGCTGGTGAGAGGCACTAGGGGCCTAATGGAGAGGGTACTGGAGGCTGGTGAGAGGCACTGGGGGCTGATGGAGAGGCACTGGGGGCTGGTGAGAGGCAATAGGGGCAGGTGAGAGGCACTGGGGGCTGATGGAGAGGCACTGGGGGCTGGTGAGAGGCACGGGGGGCTGATGGAGAGGCACTGGGGGCTGGTGAGAGGGACTAGGGGCCGAATGGTGAGAGGCACTGGGGGCTGCTATGAGGCTACTGGGGGCTGCTATGAGGCTACTGGGGGCTGCTATGAGACATGGGGCTCTTATCTGAGGTCTGATTGGGGGTCATTCATATTTGGGTCTGAGCTGAGGTGTTATCTGAGGTCCTATTGGGGTCTTCAGAGAACAACGGTCATAAGACCAAAAAAAAATCCCTTTAGGGATCTCCACAAAATTTTATAAAATTATCTCTTTATTTTATTGTTTTAAAACATGCTGTGTCAGGACAGAAGGAACCGTTAAAACTATCAGTCCAGGATGGATTTTGAAACCAATTTACCCAGTGGCTGCTAGAGATCACTAGCGGTGACTGAGGGGCATGTGGCCATATGGCTGTTATAACCACATACAAATGCTCAATACACTTTTTTGGAAATTAGCAAAACAAGATGTGTGGTTTTGAATGCAAATGCCCTGTTCCAAAAGGCATGCATTAGCCATTGACAGCAGAGTATGATTTGTATTAATGATCGGGGTTGGTTAATGCTGTGATAGCTGATTGGTTGTTCATGCGTATGCACATAAAAAGCAGGCTTTGGATTGACTCAGTAGTGCTAAAGTCTAACCACACAATTATTTATTGTGGTTGATCTTTGCCTGTTTATTTCACAGGTATAGCACTTCGGTCAGTTGTCCTGCAATTGCTACAATGTGTGATGGACACATGACTCAATGGCATACATTGTTGCTGAACACTATCTGTGTGCCGCCCCTGTCTTTATCTGTCTAGCTAGACTGTACAGTGGCAAGCCTCAATGAATACACATGTTGCTGACTAACTTGCCCTCAGTGAAACATCGCTCACTGTATATTCCACTTGGACTGTCTAAAACTAAAGCGCAGCACGATTACACCCCACCCGACATGTTTCGCCACAGAAGTGGCTTCGTCAGGGGATGTGGGGTACTAGCGTGCGCGCGCTACAAAGTGCTGATTGATATGCATGTCTGGGATCCGCCCCCAACGTCAGCATCCAATGATAGAACAGTGATGCAAATTGGCTGGCGTACATCACTGACCAGCCAGCGCATATTGCTGACTACAGTGGGCGCGTCACTGTGAGGTAATTCTACTCTCATTCCCACTTTAACCCTCGCTAGACTGCCATCGTCGTTCTGTCTCCTCCCCATCTATGACGCTCACTATTTTGAGTTAACCCTCTGGGTGTGACTGTTCTGCTTACACCCATGCTAGGGAGAATGTGTAAAGGGAGAACACAAACGTGTTCTTACTAATGGTCCTCCTGCATAGCCATATTGTGCTAAACACATGTTATCCCATATATATGTACCTAAATGTGGGTGTATTTACTTCTGTGGTAACAGTGTATAACACCAGTTATCATGCTGTAATATGGTTGTATAATTTAACATGTATTGCATAAATATATGGCATCAGTGTAAGGAAGCCAATCGCTCACATATGACAGAATTGTGTGGCTTTGATATATAAGGCCTCATGCACACGACCGTTTTTTTTTTGCGGTCCGCAAAACGGATTTCCGTTGTTCCGTGATCCGTGACCGTTTTTTCTTCCGTGGGTCTTCCTTGATTTTTGAAGGATCCACGGACATGAAAAGTGAAAAAAAAAAATAAGTCAAGTTTGCATTGAAAATGATAGGAAAAATGGACACAGATCAAGGACACGGATCACGGACGCGGATGACTATCTTGTGTGCATCCGTGATTTTTCACGGACCCATTGACTTGAATGGGTCCGTGAACCATTGTCCGTGAAAAAAATAGGACAGGTCATATTTTTTTCACGGACTGGAAAAACGGACGCTGAAGCCAAACGGTGCATTTTGCGATTTTTCCACGGACCCATTAAAAGTCAATGGGTCCCCAAAAAAAAACGGAAAATGGAACAACGGCCGCGGATGCACACAACGGTCGTGTGCATGAGGCCTAACACTAATCAGTGGACTGTACCAACTGTATTTGGCCAAGAGAGTTCTCAATAATTGGCCAATACTGTATGAAATATATATAGCCCATACTCATTTCGTAGAGTGCAATGATGCTGTTATTTGAAGGTCAATATATTATTTAATACATGTAGACCATAATGATTTTGTTGAATATGGTCACACTATTATTTAAGGGTATTCAGATGTGGTGGGTGTGTGAGTATAGATGGCTATATAATTACCTAGTGATCCCATGATGTGCAATCAGTAGGGCACAACGTTCTAAACCTGCCTGACTCTTGGCAGTATTCCTCATAAATAGGTTGTCATGGTTATTTACTATGTAGAATGTTAGATAAAGGCCGTATATGAAAATCCTTCATTTAGGCCATTGGGGCTGAGGGTCCGCAACCTATGGATCCATCTTGCCTCTTCCTGAAGCAACTTTTGATCCAGGTTACCTCCTCTGGGGCCCAATTTAATCTTTTTCAAACCCCAGAATTTTTAGATGACTGTTGTGGGCATATGTAATATGTCTATACAGTAAGGTGTCTTTTTCTGTATTGATGGCACTGATGTGTCCTGATATCCTTCTCCTAAATTCTTGTATTGTTTTCCCTACATATAATTTAGGACAGGAACATGATGCCACATATATAATCCCACTACTCCGACAGTTAAAGAACTCTCTTATCGTGTATTCTCGCCCATCCACCGGATTTCTAAACTTCTTGACTTTGGGTACATATTTGCACTTTGTGCAATTACCACATGGGAATGACCCCACAGTATTTGATTTTAACCAGATTTCTTTTGTTTTTTGCATTACAGGGAGAAAACTGACCAATTTATCCCTAAGATTTTGTCCTCTTCTGTAGGTCACACTCGGATATGGTGATATGACTGTACTTAATTCTCGGTCACCGGTAAGAATCTTCCGGTGACCACCCTTGTGGTCATAAAACCAATGTATGATGTCTAGTTGATGTGTTTTTTAAGGATGTTCATAATCTGTAAATGGTTGTGATCGTATGTACCAATACATCTTTTTTGTGTTGTGCATGGAATCAGTTCTCTTTTTTTGTGATAGGATCTCCTCTCTTTTTTGAGTTTTTCGCGGGTAGCCTCTTGCTCGAAAACGTTTATATAATTTGTCCGACTCCTTTTTGAATGCTTCCTCTGTCGTGCCATTTCTCCTGGCCCTTAAATATTGACCGACCGGTATCCCATTTTTCAATGGTGTCGGATGCCAGCTTGTCCAATGGAGGAGTGTCACGCCCATGGTTAAGGTCGTGACTCCTTGGGAGCTGCATGCAGTTGCCCGCGGTCTGGGTGTTTTGTCAACCGCAGCTGGGGGCTGTTAGTAGTTTGCTATAAGTGCGGTTGCCGCGGACAACAGGTATGCATGCGGTTGCCTCTGGCTATGTGTGTGTGTTTGTGTGCACTTTCCCTGTCTGGTGTGCACTGTGACATTTTCCCTTCACTGTGGCTGCCCGTGGCAACGTGTCGTTTGTGTACATGTGGTGACAGTGTCTCGGCCTTCTGGCTGTTTCCCAGGAAATGGTTGCCACGCATGTCGTTGCCTGCGGTAACAGCTGCAGTGTGATGTTTGTTTGGACACTTCCCCTTTAAGTGGCAGTCTTCCCTGCCCTGTGAACACTGGGTGTGTCTGTGTGTGGGTGTGGCCACTTGGGGCTATTTAGCTCCTGCTGGATGCCAGACTCTGAGGGGTACTTCAGCCATGGTTAGCTGAAGTCATCCTTCTGGTTATATACCATCTTCCAGTGAGGGCCACCCTTGTGGTCATAAAACCAATGTATGATGTCTAGTTGATGTGTTATCCTTTCCGTGTTTTATTACAGCTATGGATGCCCTGGTTTCCTGTGTGTTTTGTGGTGTGCTGTCTCCTTGGTGTTTGTGTGGACAGCAATACTGGTGCATGGGTTCCAGTCAGCAAGGCTGTGGCAGGTAGGTTTGGAACTAGTGTTGTTCACCTGCCATATCCATATTCCTGTATGTGTTTCCCCTTCCTTGCAGCTTGGCCAGTGAGACCCCTGTTCCTCCGTATCAAGGAGGAACACGTCGTCTTACCCAGCTCCTAGTTCAGGGCCACCCTGAGGGCTAGTAGGGACTCCAAGGTTACGGAGTATGAGCCCTCCTACCATCAGGGTCGGCTCATACAGCTAGGAGTCAGGGTCAGAGTTAGGGACCCTGTAGGAGGTGACCTGCTCCCTAATTCTGTCATCCTGGTCGAGCAGCGACCAAACATCTTCTGGCATCGCACGGCTGAGGGTTTCCCCCATCCTCACAGGTGGCAAGGAGGCTGTTTGTCGATGTTGGCTTGCAAAAAATCTCCGTTACAATCTGCCCATTTGTATCTTTCATAATTGTTAGATCCAGGAAACAAATGGTGTTTGGATGAATCTCCCAGGTAAAATGCATACCTACATTATTGATGTTTAATTGGTCCACAAATTCTATGAACTCCTGTTTATCACGATCCCAAAATAACAAAACATCGGCAATAAATCTACCCTAAAATAAAATGTGACTTGTGAAATGTGCATATGTGTCCGAAAATACTATTTGGTCCTCCCACCACCCCAAAAACAAGTTAGCAAAAGTCAGTGCACAGGGTGTCCCCATAGCGGTACCTTTCATCTGATGATAAAAGGCACCGTTGTTTAGAAAATAATTGTGAGTGAGTATGAATCTCAGTAAGCTCAGTACAAATTCATTATGTTCGTGAAAACAAGTGCTGTTAGTGTCCAAAAAATATTTTGTAGCCTTTATGCCAATCTCATGTCCAATGTTGCTGTATAAAGCCTCGACATCTAAACTGGCTAGTAAAGTGGATGCAGATAGTGTTATACCACTAATTTTGGTGAGAACATCAGTGGTGTCCTTGATGTAAGACTGTAGTGATGATACAAATGGTCTCAGCACAGCATCCACGTATTCACTAGCCGGTTGTGTCAAGGCATCATTCCCTGACACTATTGCACCTTTGGAAGTGCATAGAATGTCGCAATAGTGGGATTTTTGTTGTACAGAAATTCTAATTCTTCTTTGGATATCAAGCATTTCTCTCTCCCTGTCTTTAAGATTAGATGTAATTCATTGAGGTATCTATTTGTGGGATTCTCTTTTAGAATCTCATATATTTCTTTATCAATCAATAACCTATTGACCATCTGGTCATATTCCGTTCTGTATTGGATGACGATGTTGCCCCCCTTATCATTCGATTTAATAACTATGTTCTTATTTGACCTTAGTTCCTCAAGAGCAACATATTCCTCATTTGAAAAATATCCGGTTTTGCTTTTAACTTGTCGATATCTTGAGAAACCAGTTCTACGAAGGTCTCAATGTTTTTAAACTGTGAGAATGGTGGGGTCCATCTAGATCTGGGTTTCAGGTCTGTCAATGGAGGTATAATATCGATACAATAACCCTCACTTTCCATCTGAAGACTTTCCATGGTGTGCAATGCTTGTTGTTCTCTCTGGATTAACTTGCCCGTATCAGATGACATACTGGCAAATTGCTTGTGCAGTGCTAATTTCCGTGCAAATAAATTAATATCTTTCACTCAACTAAACTTATCAAAACGTGATACGGGTGTGAATGTGAGACCTCTTTTTAAAAGTGTAATTTGTGCCTCCGTTAGAGACAGTGCAGTCAGGTTAATGACTTGGGTCGTATCCAACATGTCCGATAGTTGAACTACATCGTCAGTTCCCATAGAGGGGAACCCAAGGTTCCCTGGGGTCACATGTAGTTCCGGCCTTTGATGGCCTCTTGTATCACCAATTGAACCTATTTTGCATTGTAGCCCCATTTGTCCCTGTCCCTTAATTGGACATTGCTCTGTCCTAAAAAAAGGGGGGTTATAGGGGGTGTAGCGAAAATATTTGGCTGGCCAGTTAGTGCTGGGCCCATATTCTGTTGCACTGTCATATTGGTAGTATTTGCACCTAAATGTGTTAGGGACGATGATACTGTCACTGGGGTGTTCTGTCTTTCGATCATCATTTTTCTCCTTGTAGAGATTGTGTTGTCTACTGGTGCCTGAACTCCAGTCCCACTGGCACTGGAGAACACAAACCCACCCAATAAAGTGGATTCTCCAGCTTGCATCACTTAGGTACATTTTGAGGTGTTAGTCGTGGGGTTTCCTGTTTTTTTCAGGTTACGATATCTGTTATATCGACCTTTCTCTTAGCACCACCTCTATTAAAATCCTTGCTCTTTGCTGTTTCTGCTCCAGAAGTTTCAGATTCTGAATAGTTGGTATATCTGGTATTTCTCACTGTTGGATTCTGCTTGTTTTTCCAACTATATATGCGGTCAGTATCGAAATCTAACTTGTCACGGATATATTTCCGATTTTTCCTTTCTTTTATTTAGTCTTTCAGACCTTCCAGGCTTTTTTGCAACCTGGTTTCCTGATTTTTGAAGTCGGAGTGTTGGCTAAACGTGAGTATTTCTTTTATCTCTTGATTGAGATGTTCCGAAATTCGCTCAAAATTATGTTTTTCATACTCAACCATATATGTCATAAGTAGGGATGAGCGAACCCGAACTGTATAGTTCGGGTTCGTACCAAATTTTGGGGTGTTCGTGACACAGACCCGAACCCGAACATTTTCGTAAAAGTCCGGGTTCGGTGTTCGGCGCTTTCTTGGCGCTTTTTGAAAGGCTACAAAGCAGCCAATCAACAAGCGTCATACTATTGCCCCAAGAGGCCATCACAGCCATGCCTACTATTGGCATGGCTGTGATTGGCCAGTGCAGCATGTGAACCAGCCTCTATTTAAGCTGGAGTCACGTAGCGCCGCACGTCACTCTGCTCTGATCAGTGTAGGGATAGGATGCAGCTGCTGCTGTTAGGGTGAGATTAGGCAGTGATTTAGTCTTCAAAAACACTTACTGAAGTGATCGATGTACAGCTGTGTATCATTCAACCTCTGCTATTTAATTGCTCACTGTTTTAAGGCTGCCCAGAGCGTTTTTCTGTCACTTTTTTCTGGGGTGATCGGTGGCCATTTTGTGTCTTGTGGTGCGCCAGCACAAGCTGCCACCAAGTACATTTAACCATCAATAGTGTGTTTTTTTTTTTTTTGCTATATCCTACATCAGGGGCTTGGCTGTACTTGCTATTTTATTGAGGGGTAAAATACAATTGCCAGAATAGCAGTACCCTAAATCTGGTGTTTCAGCTGTGGCTAGCCAATTGTAATACTGTCTGCTGTCTGGCAAAGGATATATTTTTTCTGGGTGTAAATACAATTCCCAAATTAGCAATTCCCTAAATCAGTGTTTTCTGCTGTAGCAGGCCAAGTTTAAATCTATCCATAAAAGGGTATATTACATTGAAGGGTCATTCTCAATAACTTCAAACGCTACCGTGCATCTCCAAGTCAAATTCTGTCCGTAAACGTATACTTGTCATCCAGCGCCTAAATACTAGGCCTACAATTTATATTCAGCTAAATCTGTGGTTACTTATGTGGCTGGTCAATTTATTTAGTGTCCGCCAAAGCACAGTTTTTGTTCTGGGTTGAAATACAATTCCCAACTAAGCAATTCCCTAAATCAGTGGTTTCTGCTGTATCAGGCCAAGTTTAAATCTATCCATAAAAGGGTATATTAGATTGAAGGTGCAGATAGGGTCATTCTCAATAACTTCAAACGCTACCGTGCATCTCCAAGTCTAATTCTGTCCGTAAACGTATACCTGTCATCCAGCGCCTAAATACTAGGCCTACAATTTATATTCAGCTAAATCTGTGCTTACTGCTGTGGCTGGTAAAGTTATTTAGTGTCCGTCAAAGCACAGTTTTTGTTCTAGGTTGAAATACAATTCCCAACTTAGCAATTCCCTAAATCAGTGGTTTCTGCTGTATCAGGCCAAGTTTAAATCTATCCATAAAAGGGTATATTACATTGAAGGTGCGGATAGGGTCATTCTCAATAACTTCAAACGCTACCGTGCATCTCCAAGTCTAATTCTGTCCGTAAACGTATACCTGTCATCCACCGCCTAAATACTAGGCCTACAATTTATATTCAGCTAAATCTGTGGTTACTGCTGTACCTGTATTAGTGTAATACAGTACTTAAGTAGATAGCCAGATAGTGTTAGGTGCCTGTAAAAAAAGGCCTGAATTTGAATTCAATACATTGGGCCAAATTTTTTTTTTCTTATTGTGGTGAACGGTAACAATGAGGAAAACATCTAGTAAGGGACGCGGACGCGGACATGGTCGTGGTGGTGTTAGTGGACCCTCTGGGAGAGGACGTGGCCGTTATGCCACAGCCACACGTCCTAGTGTACAAACTACCTCAGGTCCCATTAGACGCCAGAATTTACAGCGATATTTGGTGGGGCCCAATGCCGTTCTAAGGATGGTAAGGCCTGAGCAGGTACAACATTAGTCAATTGGGTGGCTGACAGTGGATCCAGCATGTTCACATCATCTCCCATCCAGTCTTCTGCAGAAAGCGCACAGATGTTGCCTAAAAACCAAGCCCATCAGTCTGTCATATCACCCCCATGCATATCAGGGAAACTGTCTGAACCTCAACTTATGCAGCAGTCTCTTATGCTGTTTGAAGACTCTGCTGGCAGGGTTTCCCAAGGGCATTTACCTAGCCCTTCCCCAGCGGTGGAAGACATAGAATGCACTGACGCACAACCACTTATGTTTCCTGATGATGAGGACATGGGAATACCACCTCAGCACGTCTCTGATGATGAAACACAGGTGCCAACTGCTGCAGTGTGCAGACTGAACAGGAGGTCAGGGAGGAAGACTGGGTGGAAGACGATGCAGGGGACGATGAGGTCCTAGACCCCACATGGAATGAAGGTCGTGCCACTGACTTTCAGAGTTCGGAGGAAGAGGTAGTGGTGAGACCAAGCCAACAGCATAGCAGAAGAGGGAGCAGTGGGCAAAAGCAGAACACCCGCCGCCAAGAGAGTACGCCTGCTACTGGCCACCGCCATCTGGGACCGAGCACCACAAAGGCAGCTTCAAGGAGTTCCCTGGCGTGGCAGTTCTTCAAACAATGTGCTAACGACAAGACCCGAGTGGTTAGCACACTGTGCCATCAGAGCCTGAAGCGAGGCATTAACGTTCTGAACCTTAGCACAACCTGCATGACCAGGCACCTGCATGCAAAGCATGAACTGCAGTGGAGTAAACACCTTAAAAACAAGGAACTCACTCAGGCTCCCCCTGCTACCTCTTCTGCTGCTGCCTCGGCTTCTTCCTCCGCCTCTGGAGGAACGTTGGCACCTGCCGCACAGCAAACAGAGGATGTACCACCAACACCACCACCTCCGTCACCAAGCATCTCAACCATGTCACATGGCAGCGTTCAGCTCTCCATCTCACAAACATTTGAGAGAAAGCATAAATTCCCACCTAGCCACCCTCGATCCCTGGCCCTGAATGCCAGCATTTCTAAACTACTGGCCTTTGAAATGCTGTCATTCAGGCTGGGCGACACAGACAGCTTCAAACAGCTCATGTCGCTTGCTGTCCCACAGTATGTTGTTCCCAGCCGCCACTACTTCTCCAAGAGAGCCGTGCCTTCCCTGCACAACCAAGTATCCGATAAAATCAAGTGTGCACTGCGGAACGCCATCTGTGGCAAGGTCCACCTAACCACAGATATGTGGACCAGTAAGCACGGCCAGGGACGCTATATCTCCCTAACTGCACACTGCGTAAATGTAGTGGCGGCTGGGCCCCAGGCGGAGAGCAGTTTGGCGCACGTCCTTCCGCCGCCAAGGATCGCAGGGCAACATTCTTTGCCTCCTGTAGCATCCTCCTCCTACTCGGCTTCCTCCTCCTCTTCTTCACACCTGCTCATCCAGTCAGTCACACACCTTCACCACCAACTTCAGCACAGCCCGGGGTAAACGTCAGCAGGCCATTCTGAAACTCATATGTTTGGGGGACATGCCCCACACCGCGCAGGAGCTGTGGCGGGGTATTGAACAACACACCGACGAGTGGTTGCTGCCGGTGAGCCTCAAGCCTGGCCTGGTGGTGTGCGATAATGGGTGAAATCTCGTCACAGTTCTGGGACTAGCCGGTTTGACGCACATCCCTTGCCTGGTGCATGTGCTGAATTTGGTGGTGCAGAAGTTCGTTCACAACTACCCCGACATGTCAGAGCTGCTGCATAAAGTGCGGACCGTCTGTGCGAGCTTCCGGCGTTCGCATCCTGCTGCTGCTCGCCTGTTTGCGCTACAGCATAACTTCGGCCTTCCTGCTCACCGCCTCATATGCAACGTGCCCGCCAGGTGGAACTCCACCTTGCACATGCTGGACAGACTGTGCGAGCAGCAGCAGGCCATAGTGGAGTTTCAGCTGCAGCACGCACGGGTCAGTCGCACTGCGGAAAAGCACCACTTCACCACCAATGACTGGGCGAGACCTGTGTGCCCTGTTGCGCTGTTTCGAGTACTCCACCAACATGGCCAGTGGCGATGACGCCGTTATCAGTGTTACAATGCCACTTCTATGTCTCCTTGAGAAAACACTTAGGGCGATGATGGAAGAGGAGGTGGCCCAGGAGGAGGAGGAAGAGGGGTCATTTTTAGCTCTTTCAGGCCAGTCTCTTAGAAGTGACTCAGAGGGAGGTTTTTTGCAACAGCAGAGGCCAGGTACAAATGTGGCCAGACAGGGCCCACTACTGGAGGACGAGGAGGACGAGGAGGAGGTGGAGGAGGATGAGGATGAAGCATGTTCACAGCGGGGTGGCACCCAACGCAGCTCGGGCCCATCACTGGTGCGTGGCTGGGGGGAAACGCAGGACGATCACGATACGCCTCCCACAGAGGAAAGCTTGTCCTTACCTCTGGGCAGCCTGGCACACATGAGCGACTACATGCTGCAGTGCCTGCGCAACGACAGCAGAGTTGCCCACATTTTAACGTGTGCGGACTACTGGGTTGCCACCCTGCTGGATCCCCGGTACAAAGACAATGTGCCCACCTTACTTCCTGCACTGGAGGGTGATAGCAAGATGCGCGAGTACATGCGCATGTTGGTAGACGCTCTACTGAGAGCATTCCCAAATGTCACAGGGGAACAAGTGGAAGCCCAAGGCGAAGGCACAGGAGGAGCAAGAGGTCTCCAACGCAGCTGTGTCACAGCCAGCTCCTCTGAGGGCAGGGTTAGCATGGCAGAGATGTGGAAAAGTTTTGTCACCACGCCATGGCTAACTGCACCACCACCTGATACGGAACGTGTTAGCAGGAGGCAGCGTTTCACTAACATGGTGGAACAGTACATGTGCACACCCCTTCACGTACTGACTAATGGTTCGGCCCCATTCAACTTCTGGGTCTCCAAATTGTCCACGTGGCCAGAGCTCGCCTTTTATGCCTTGGAGGTGCTGGCATGCCGGCGGCCAGCGTTTTGTCTGAACGTGTATTCAGCATGGCAGGGGGCGTCATTACAGACAAACGCAGCCGCCTGTCTACAGCCAATGTGGACAAGCTAACGTTCATAAAAATGAACCAAGCATGGATCCCACAGGACCTGTCCATCCCTTGTGCAGATTAGACATTTATAACTACCTCCCCTTAACCATATATTATTGTACTCCAGGGCACTTCCTCATTCAATCCTTTTTTTATTTTCATTTTACCATTATATTGCGGGGCAACACAAATTTGAATGAACCTCTCCTCTGTCTGGGTGCCGGAGCCTAAAAATATCTGACAGTGGCCTGTTCCAATGTTGGGTGACATGTAGCCTGATTCTCTGCTATGACATGAAGCCTGAATCTCTGCTATGAGACCTCTCTCCTCTGTCTGGGTGCCGGGGCCTAAAAATATCTGACAGTGGCCTGTTCCAGTGTTGGGTGACATGAAGCATGATTCTCTGCTATGACATGAAGCCTGATTCTCTGCTATGGGACCTCTCTCCTCTGTCTGGGTGCCGGGGCCTAAAAATATCTGACAATGGCCTGTTCCAGTGTTGGGTGACATGAAGCCTGATTCTCTGCTATGACATGAAGCCTGATTCTCTGCTATGGGACCTCTCTCCTCTGTCTGGGTGCCGGGGCCTAAAAATATCTAACAATGGCCTGTTCCAGTGGTGGGTGACATGAAGCCTGATTCTCTGCTATGACATGAAGCCTGATTCTCTGCTATGGGACCTCTCTCCTCTGTCTAGGTGCCGGGGCCTAAATATCTGACAATGGCCTGTTCCAGTGTTGGGTGACGTGAAGCCTGATTCTCTGCTATGACATGAAGCCTGATTCTCTGCTATGACTTGAAGCCTGATTCTCTGCTATGACATGAAGCCTGATTCTCTGCTATGGGACCTCTCTCCTCTATCTGGGTGCCGGGGCCTAAATATCTGACAATGGCCTGTTCCAGTGGTGGGTAACGTGAAGCCTGATTCTCTGCTATAACATGAAGCCTGATTCTCTGCTATGACATGAAGCCTGATTCTCTGCTATGGGACCTCTCTCCTCTGTCTGGGTGCGGGGGCCTAAAAATATCTGACAATGGCCTGTTCCAGTGGTGGGTGAAATGAAGCCTGATTCTCTGCTATGGGACCTCTCTCCTCTGTCTGGGTGCCGGGGCCTAAATATCTGACAATGCCCTGTTCCAGTGGTGGGTGACGTGAAGCCTGATTCTCTGCTATGACATGAAGCCTGATTCTCTGCTATGACTTGAAGCCTGATTCTCTGCTATGACATGAAGCCTGATTCTCTGCTATGGGACCTCTCTCCTCTGTCTGGGTGCCGGGGCCTAAAAATATCTGACAGTGGCCTGTTCCAGTGGTGGGTGACGTGAAGCCTGATTCTCTGCTATGACATGAAGCCTGATTCTCTGCTATGGAACCTCTCTCCTCTGTCTGGGTGCCGGGGCCTAAATATCTGACAATGGCCTGTTCCAGTGGTGGGTGACGTGAAGCCTGATTCTCTGCTATGACATGAAGACTGATTCTCTGCCATGAGACCTCTCTCCAATTGATATTGGTTAATTTTAATTTATTTTATTTTTATTTTAATTCATTTCCCTATCCACATTTGTTTGCAGGGGATTTGCCTACATTTTGCAGCCTTTTGCAATCCTCTAGCCCTTTCCTGGGCTATTTTACAGCCTTTTTAGGGCCGAAAAGTTCGGGTCCCCATTGACTTCAATGGGGTTTGTGTTCGGGGCGAAGTTCGGGTCGAGTTCGGATCCCGAACCCGAACATTTCTGGGAAGTTCGGCCGAACTTCTCGAACCCGAACATCCAGGTGTTCGCTCAACTCTAGTGCTGACGCAAAACATTCCTTAATAGTTGAAAAGGCCTGCAATGCCTCATCCGACCAGACAGAGACGTCGGCGCCCTTCTTAGTTATATCGGTAAGAGGTCTTACAATGGTAGAATAATTCAAAAGAAATTTTCTATAATAATTAGTAAACCCAAAAACCGCATCAAAGCTTTCTGATTCTCCGGTCGGTCCCATTCCAGAACCGCCCGGACCTTTTTGGGGTCCATACGAAAACCAGAGTCGGAAAGCAGATATCCCAGAAACGGAAGCTCCTGCACAGAAAACACACATTTATCCAATTTGTCATATAATTTATTCTCCCGAAGGATCGTCAAAACCTGTCTCATGTGATCCTGATGGGTCTTCAGATCAGGAGAGTAAATTAAAATGTCATCCAAGTAAACTACCACAAACCTCCCCACAAAATGATGGAAAATGTCATTGACCGCTGAAATACCACTGGCGCTTTCGTTAACCCAAAAGGCATAACTAGATTTTCGAAATGACCCTCTGGCATGTTGAAGGCCGTTTTCCACTCATCCCCTTCCTTGATTCTGATCAGATTGTATGCCCCTCTTAAATCCAACTTGGAGAACACCTTGGCTCCAACAATCTGATCAAAAAGATCGGAGATCAAAGGAAGGGGATACGGATCACGGACCGTAATACAAACAAGGTCTCAGTGATCCATCCTTTTTCTTAACAAATAAAAAACCCACTGCCACTGGCGACTTAGATGGCAATATACTTCCGCATGACCTCTCTTTCAGGTTGAGAAAGATTGCAAATCCGAGATTTTGGCAACTTAGCCCCTGGAATGAGATTAACTGGACAATCATAGTCACGATTAAGGGGGCAATTCCTGAGCCCCACCCTCTGAAAATACATCCGCAAAATCTGAGAGATACAGAGGTAGAGCCGTATTAGACACTCTAGAGATAGATGTGCCAAGACAATTATCTGAACAAAATTCACTCCAACCAATGATCTGTCTTGCTTGCCAATCTATAATTGGGTTATGTTTTGTCAACCACGGTAAACCTAAGACTATAGGAGCGGGCAAGTCCTTCATGACAAAACAAGAAATAATCTCAACATGTGAATCACCCACCCTTAACAAAATACCATGAGCAATATGAGTGAGACTCCTTTGAAAAAGAGGGGAAGAATCAATTGCGAAAACCGGAATCTCTCTTTCTAAAGTGCAAGTACTTAGACCCAGATTTTGAAGAAAAAGAGAATCAATAAGGTTTACCCCAGCACCACAGTCAATGAATACTTCAA
Organism: Bufo bufo; assembly: GCF_905171765.1. NCBI lineage: Eukaryota > Metazoa > Chordata > Amphibia > Anura > Bufonidae > Bufo > Bufo bufo. Next base: position 693,031,450 of record NC_053389.1, read on the forward strand.
CAAAAACATTCTTGAGTCTAGCGCCACCATAGCTGGAAGGAGAAAATGAGTACTACAGGGAGCTTGCATACCTGTTTGCTCCACAACTCCATTCACACTATCAAGAGTCAAGAATGTTTTTTTTTCTCTTTAAATAAACCTCTTTGTGACTCTTTCTCATCAACATGCGGTTTAACAAAAGGACAAGCAAAAATAAAATGACCACTTTTCCCACAGTAATAACATAGTTTATGCAATCTCCTAAAGTCTCTACTATCAGAACGGAAAGATACCTGACCCAGCTGCATGGGTTCCTCCCCTACCCCAGAGTTACATGTAATACCACCTTGGGGAGTAGGTGAGACAAAACCATTAACAGAAGGGATTCCTTGCGCGGAGGGAGCCTTACACCTCTCTCTAATATGTCTATCTAACCGTACTGCCAAAGACATAGCATTCTCCAATGTATCCGGGTACTCATAAAAGGCAAGGGCATCTTTCAATCTCTCAGATAACCCCTGACAAAACTGACTACGTAATGTGGGGTCATTCCACTCTGACTCGGTAGCCCATCTCCTAAACTTGACGCAGTAAGCCTCAGCAGTATGTTCACCTTGCAATAAATTACGCAATTTAGATTCCGCCATCGAGACCCGATCTGGATCATCATAAATGAATCCCAAGGCTTTAAAAAATTCCTCCACCGACCGGAGGGCCAGAAAAGGCCCAGGATTGCGCGTCCCCTTTAAGCAGAGAAATGATTATACCAACCCTCTGACTTTCATCACCAGATGAAGATGGACGCAGCCGAAAATACAACTTGCATGATTCTTTAAAGCGGATAAAGTCATCCACACCCCCTGCAAATCTATCAGGGAGAGCGACTTTAGGCTTCCCATAGATTTGACTTGCACCTGATGCCAGAGCATTCTGACACCGTGTGACCGAATTACGCAGATCCGCAACCTCTAGGGATAATCCCTGCATGCGATCAACTAGCGTATCAATTGACTCCATCTCAAAACCGCTGAGCAATGGCAGTCAAAGTATTGTCGGGTTATAATGTCACGGCGGGCAGGATATCAAATACATAGAAAAATAAACAAACAAGTTTCTAGGCGAGAAGCTGGGGATCAAGGTCACCTCCTGACAACTCCCTACGAGCTCTCCCTATTCTGCTATGCCCACGTGCAGACCCTTAAGGTGGGAATAACATGTCCTCGTGCCTGGGCTGGAAATACCCTAAAATCCCTGAGATGGTGAAAGGGGAATAGAGGCAGCCTGTTCCCTCAGAACCTGGAGGGACAGGCGTCTCTCTAACAGCCTAGACAGCAAGCCACAAGAGAACAGAAAAACCACTTATCTTTTCTGAGCAGGAAAAGCCAATCCTTCCTTCCACAGAGCCAGACAGAAGCTATAACCCGCAAGGAACACTGGGAGTGGGTGTGATTTAAACTGAAACCAACGACCCCACCCAGTGCACCTGGAGGAAGGCGGATATAGCTCGACTCCAAAACAAAACAAAAGACTAGACACGTGCTGCTAATCTAGCAGAACTCCGCACATAGCCTGAGCAGGGCATGACACAACAAAAATTTAATGTTGATAAGTGCAAGATAATGCACATGGGGCGTAAAAACCCAAGAGCAGAATATAAAATCTGTGATGTAGCCCTAACCTCAGTATCTGAGGAAAGTGATTTAGGGGTCATTACTTCAGAAGACTTAAAGGTAAGCAGACAATGTCATAGAGCAGCAGGAAATGCTAGCAGAATGCTTGGGTGTATAGGGAGAGGCATTACCAGTAGAAAGAGGGAGGTGCTCATGCCGCTCTACAGAGCACTAGTGAGACCTCATTTGGAGTATTGTGCGCAGTACTGGAGACCATATCTCCAGAAGGATATCGATACTTTGGAGAGAGTTCAGAGAAGAGCTACTAAACTAGTACATGGATTGCAGGATAAAACTTACCAGGAAAGATTAAAGGACCTTAACATGTATAGCTCTAGAAGAAAGACGAGACAGAGGGGATATGATAGAAACTTTTAAATATATAAAGGGAATCAACAAGGTAAAAGAGGAGAGAATATTTAAAAGAAGAAAAACTGCTACAAGAGGACATAGTTTTAAATTAGAGGGGCAAAGGTTTAAAAGTAATATCAGGAACTATTAATTTACGGAGAGAGTAGCTGATGCATGGAATAGCCTTCCTGCAGAAGTGGTAGCTGCAAATACAGTGAAGGAGTTTAATCATGCATGGGATAGGCATAAGGCCATCCTTCATATAAGATAGGGCCAAGGGCTATTCATAGTATTCAGTATATTGGGCAGACTAGATGGGCCAAATGGTTCTTATCTGCCGACACATTCTATGTTTCTATGTTATAACAAATAAAAGTAGTCCATTGTAGTCTATAATCAAATGTGCTATCTATGGATGAGAGAATCTATTAATAGTCTAAAACTACATAGATTTTTACAAAATATGAATTCCTTTCTACTAGCTTTTACACCTTTCAAAAACATTAAGCATCTCAATATTTTCTATCCTCAAAAATCTACAGATGACTCATGCCCCTTTATGGCAGCTTTTTTGGTTATCATAGCTCTGAATAAAGTGCAGGCGTAGTATGGCCACGTGCATGAACCCTTATTAAAAAATTATAAAGAAATCTTAATACTAATTACTCACTGCAAGTTTGTGCAAAAAAGCATGTAGTGAAATAATAACGTCTATCTATTTTACGTGAGTATTTCTAGGCCACTGGGTTATAATTTTTTTCTCCGACATTTGATAGTTTAATACATACGGTACAGATATTCAGAATAAATTCACTAGGACATACAATTCTCTAAATGAATATTGTAGTAGAAAGGCATTTTTCCTCCTTTCTCTCCTATTTTTCTGTTCAGAAACTACAACCGAAATAAAATTATAATAAGAAAATAGAGCTACAGTTAAAAAAGGAGGAAAATAAACAATTGCTTTCTTTTTTCTTTACCCTGCAGACAATTTCATAACTGTATATTAGTACACGTGAAATTCAGTAACACATAATACATTTAAGAATTGAGATTGAATTTCTCTTGTTCAAACAAATGGAATAATATGATTCTGTCCCCAAATACTTATTACCGTTTGTTCTATTTAAATACTTGGATAAATTTACAGATATGTTTTATATTTGAATGAGTCCTTTTAAAATTTGCCAAGATACAGAAAATGAGTGCAGAAGATATTGAATCCAACCTGGAATAGATCTGTTCTTAAACCTTCAAAACTAGACTAGACTAATAAAATGTGAAGCGATGAGATTGTATTTGCCATTTGCTATGCAATAATTCCAGTCTTAAATTATTTTACAATTAATTGTTGGAAAGCTCTTAAACTATATTCCAAATTCTTGTTATGCATGTTAGTGTCACAATAACACACTTAAGGGTCAAAATTAGTGTTGGGCGAGCATGCTCGGCCAAACACTAGTTCGGCTTGAGCATCGCCATGCTTGGCACATCGCGGTGTTCGGCCGAATACCACGTGTGCTCGAGCGAGATGCTCAAGTCTCCTCCTCGCAAGTTTGTTAGCTGTTACGCAGCCAATAAACATTGCCTTGTTGGCTGCTGGCATCACAGTGATTGGCTGGCCGGAAGGCGTCATCGGGGGCTCAGTATTACTCAGTGAGAGCTGAAGAGCAGAACGGAGAGATAATGTAGGGATTGAAATAGCAATATTTTAGTTTTTATACTTGTTATAGACACAAAAGTCCCTTTAATGACTATTGTGTGTGGCAGCAATATATATTTTTAGTGCAACCTGCGCTAAATTGCTAAAACTTGTTAGAGACCCAAAAGTCTTTTTAAGGACTATAGTTGTATCTGGCAGCAATATATATTTTTAGCGCAACCTGCGCTAAATAGCTTACAATTGTTTGGCCGCTGCAAACAGCGACATTATCTGCGCTACATCTCCTGTCTAACATGTGCGCAGCCTTAAAATATCTGTGACATCCAGTGTACTTTTTTCGTAGACGGTAACCACTGTGGACAGTTACATTACCTTCACTACGTCTCCTGTATAATGTTTGCGTATCCGAAATATCAGTGACATTCAGTGTAATTTTTTCGCCGCTGGTGACAGCAACATTATCTGCTCTACATCTCCTGTGGAACGTGTGTGCAGCTTAAAAATATCTGTGACATTCAGTGTACTTTTTCTGTAGATGGTGTCCGCAGCAGACAGTTACATTACCTGCGCTACATCTCCTGTATATCGTTTGCGTATCCGAAATATTAGTGACATTCAATCTATTTTTTTTGCTGCTGGTTGCAGCGATTTTACCTGCGCTACATCTCCTGTATAACGTTTGCCCATCCTAAATATCAGGGACATTAGTTCAGTGTAATTTTTTATTAGCCACTGTCATTACTTGTGCTATACCTCCTGTTTAACGTGTGTGCATCCTACATATCAGTGGCAATCATTCAGTGTAATTTTTTATTAGGCGGTGGTGACAGTGACATTACTTGCGCTATACCTCCTGTTTAATGTGTGAGCATCCTAAATATCAGTGACATTCATTCAGTGTAACTTTTTGTTAGGCGGTGGTGACAGCGACATTACTTGCGTTATACCTCCTGTTTAATGTGTGCGCATCCTAAATATCAGTGACATTCATTCAGTGTAATTTTATTATTAGGTGTTGGTGACAGCGACATTACTTGCACTACACCTCCTGTTTAACGTGTGCACATCCTAAAAATATCTGTGACATTCTGTGTACTTTATTTGCGCATACACTTACAAAACCTGCGCTACTGTACGTGTCACATACTTGCAAGCATATATACCATTTCATATGCGCAAGGCGAGCAGTAAGGGACGGGGAAGTGGCCATGTTGCTGATGGTGCACGCAGAGGCCGTGGCCCTGGGCGCGGTTAAACTGTGCCTGCTGCCAGAGCACAAGAAACACACTCATCCACGATACCTGGCTTCATGTCCCAGTTTGCAGGGCGTCGCAGGACACCACTCTTGAAGTTAGACCTGTGCAACCAGGTGGTCGGTTGGATTGCAGCAGATAATGCTTCCAGTCGGTTAAGCACTACCCTGTCTTCCACAAAGTCCAGTCTCAGTAGCCAAGAGTCTGGTCAACAGAATCCTCACCCTGATACTCCTTCCACCCACCATGGAGAGTCTTGGCAAACAAGTGATCCCACACTTGGATATTCCAAGGAGCTGTTTTGATCGCCATACCTTAATTTGGGCCTCTTGCCAAGCCTGCTTGAAGAGGGACATGAGGAGATCTTGTGCCCTGATTCCCAAACTCTGGAGCATCCACAGTCAGAAAAAGATGACAGTGGGGAACGGAAATTAGTGTTTCACAAGGTAGATGATGATGATGAGACACAGTTTCCAATAAGTCAACCGCAATTTAGTGTCTCAAGAGGTTCATGATAAGGATGAGACACAGTTGTCAATAACTGAGTTGTTGTTAGGTCAACAAGTCAGGAGGATGACCAGAGTGAGGAGGTGGAAGAGGAGGTGCTTGACGATGAAGTCACTGACCCAACCTGGGAAGGTGGCAAGCCAAGCGAGGACAGCAGAACAGAGGGGAAGGGATCTGCAGCAACGCAACAGGCTGGAAGAGGCAGTGGGGTGGCAAAAGGGAGAAGGTGAGCCACACCAAACAGGCCACCAAATGTTCCCCGGAGCACCCCCTTGTGGCAATCTCCTTTGCCAAGGGGTAGGTGTCTTCCGCTTTTTTGAGGAAAGTGCAGATGATAAAATATTGTCATTTTCAACCTGTGCTGAACCAAAATGAGCAGGGGCGTGAACACTAGCAACCTCAACACCACCAGCATGATCCGCCACATGGCATCAAAGTACCCTAATAGGTGGGCCAAACGCCTGGGTCCATAACCAATGTCTGCGGGTCACACCACTGCCTCCTCTTCCCCTGTGTTACATGCAGGCCAATCCCCTGTCCAAGACGCAGGCCCGGATGCCTCCCGCCATGCACATGGACCTTTGCAAGCACCATCAGCTAGCACATCCACTTCTGTGTCCCAGCACAGCATACATATGTCTATACCCCAGGCCTTTGAACGAAAGCACAAATACCCAGCCAACCACCCACAGACCATAGTGCTAAATGTGCACCTTTCCAAATTGCTGGCCCTGGAAATGTTGCCATTTAGGCTTATGGACACTGAGGCTTTCCGCAGCCTGATGGCGGTGGCTGTCCCACGGTACTCTGTCCCCAGCCGCCAATATTTTTCACAGTATGCAGTCCCAGCCTTACACCAGCATGTGTCCCGTAACATCACCCGTGCCCCGATCAACGCAGTTATTGGGAAGGTCCACTTAACGACTGACACATGGACAAGTACTTTTGGCCCGGGACGCTACATTTCCCTGAAGACACACTAGGTGAACGTTGCGGAGGCCGGGAGTGAGTCGTACCCTAAGACGGCAGAGTTGCTACCGACGCCAAGGATTGCGGGCATTACTTCCATCAGGGTTTCCGCCACCACCTACTTTAGTGGCTGCAACCCCCCCTTCTCCTCCTCAACTTCCACCTCTGAATTATCATCTTGCAGCACCAGTCAGACATCAGTCAGTAGCTGGAAGCAGTGTAGCACTGCAGTGGGGAAGCAGCAACAGGCCGTGCCTAAACTGTTCTGCTTAGGTGACAAACAGAACACTGCTGCAGAGGGACCAGACTGAGCTGTGGCTTTCGCCACTCAACTTAGAACCAGGCATAGTTGTATCTGATAATGGCAGTAACTTGGTGGTGGCTTTGGAGCTCGGCAAGCTTACACACATACCATGCCTAGCCCACGTGTTTAACCTAGTGGTTCAGCAGTTTCTCAAATACTACCCCAATTTTCCTGAGCTACTGGTGAAGGTGCGCTGCGTGTGTGCCCATTTCTGCAAGTCATCGACAGTTTCCGCCGGTCTAGCAACGCTGTAGCTGGGCTTGCAATTGCCAGCTCACCAACTGTTCTGCGACATGAGCACGCGCTTGAACTCCACGTTCCACATGTTGGCCAGGCTTTGTGAGCAGCAGAGGGCAGTAGTGGAATACAAGCTACAACATGGTTGTCGCCTTTCCAGTCATCTTCCTCTCTTTACAAGCAACGAGTGGGCATTGTTGTCTGACCTCTGTGAGGTTTTATTCAACTTTGAGGAATTAACACAGATGATGAACGGCGATAACGCTATTATCAGCATAACCATCCAACTTCTGTGTCTACTCAAACGCTCGCTGCTCACAATTAAGGACGGCGCTTCACGTGTGGAAGAGGTGGAAATGGGGGAAGAAGAGATTACACAGGGTGATAGCCAGACCAGTTTGTCTTCTAAGGATGATGATGATGAGGAGGAGAAGCAGGAGACGGTTGCCTCCACTATAGAGGGTAGTACCCATAGAACTTTTATTCCATCTGTTCAGCATGGATGGGTAAAAGAAGAGGAAGAGGATGAGGAGATTGAGAGTCACCCTCTTGATGAGGACAGCGAAGTCTTGTCTGTTGGGACTCTGGCACACATGTCTGACTTCATGTTAGGCTGCTTTTCCCGTAACCCTCGCGCTGTACGCATTTTGGCCAACACCGATTACTGGTTGTTCACCCTTCTTGACCCTCGCTACAAAGATAACCTCTCATCTCTCATTCCTGTGGTGGAGAGGACGAGCAAAATGGTGCAATACCAGAAGGTCCTTGTGGAAAAATTGCTCCAAAAATTTCCAGCTGACAACGCTGGCTGCAGAGTACGTATTTCCTTGGCCAACCAAGGAGGGGAGACAAGGGGAACACACAGCAGTTCCAACAGAGGCAGGGCAACACTCTCCAAGGCCTGGGACAGTTTTATGACACGCCGCCAGCACCCTCAACCTGATGCATGGCCTAGTGTCACAAGGAGGGAAAAATTTGGGAAGATGGTGAAGGAGTACGTAGCAGACCGTGTCAGCATCCTCAGTGATCCCTCTGTGTCTAACATTAGATGTCCAAGCTGGACACGTGGCATGAACTGGTGCTCTATGCCTTGGTGGTGCTGGCCTGCCCGACCACCAGCGTTTTGTCATATCGTGTATTTAGTGCTGCTGGGGGCATAATAACTGATAAGCGCATCCGCCTGTCAACTGAAAATGCTGACCAGTTGACTCTTTTAAAAATGAACAAGGCCTGGATTGTCCCTGACTTCTCTACTCCACCAGAGGAAAGCGGCTGAACATAAAGGCACTCTAAATGTGGCTTTTATGGTGTATTGAATACACTGTATTCCCATGCACCCCTTCCACTAAAAAGGGTGTATGGTTCAGTCTCCCTTTTCTCATCATCCTCCATCATATCAACATGCTTATTAGGCTGCCCTCGCTCCTAATGTTTTAGATGGTCAGCTCAGCAGCAGGCCCTCACCCATAATGTTTTAGAGGGTCACCAGCAGGCCCTCGCCCATAATGTTTCAGATGGTCAGATCAGCAGAAGGCACTCGCCCCTAATGTTTTACATGTTCAGCTCAGCAGCAGACTTCACCCATAATGTTTTAGATGGTCAGTTCAGCAGCAGACCCTCAACCCTAATGTTTTAGATGGTCAGATCAGCAGCAGGCCCTCGCCCCTAATGTTTTAGATGGTTATATCAGCAGCAGGCACTTGCCTATAATGTTTTAGAGGGTCAGATCAGCAGCAGGCCCTCACCCCAAATGTTTTAGAAGGTCAGATCAGCATCAGGCACTCGCCCCTAATGTTTTAGGTGGTCACATCAGCAGCAGGCACTCGCCCCTAATGTTTTAGAGGGTCAATTCAGCAGCAGACCCTCACCCCTAATGTTTTTGATGGTCAGATCAGCAGCAGGCACTCGCCCCCAATGTTTCAAAGGGTAAGCTCAGCAGCAGACCCTCGCCCCTAATATTTTAGATCAGTGATGCCCAACCTACGGCCCGCGGGCCAAATGTGGCCCGCGAAGCCGTGTCATGCGGCCCCTCGCAGTAACAGGACTTTATCAGCGCAGGGCACGCTGCGAACGGCACAGGCAGCAAAGCGATGCTGCCTGTGCCTGCAATCTCCCCGCCCAGCGCCGCCTCCTAGCTAATTTATTCACTGCACTTACCTCTGTGAAATTGAAGAGAAGTGGCGTAATCTCGCACAGGCGCACTGGCAGAGGCATCAAAGTGCGCATGCACCGTCTTCCTGGCCTCTGCCAGTGCGCCTGTGCGAGAAAATGGAGCTTCTCTTCAATTATACAGAGGCAAGTGCAGTGAATAAATTAGCTAGGAAGCGGCTCTGGGTGGGGAGGATATCTGTGGATGACACTGAGGGGGATATCTGTGGATGACACTGAGGGGGATATCTGTGGATGACACTGAGGGGGATATCTGTGGATGACACTTACTGGGGGGATCTGTGGATGACACTTACGGGGGGATCTAGGGAGGGGTGTGGGGATGATGGGGTGGGAGGTCCTGGAGGGGTGTTTGGGTGGGAGATCTGGAAGGATTGGGAGGTCCGATAGGTATGTGGGGGTGGGAGATCCGGGAGGGGCGGCCCATAATTTTTTTTGCTATTGGGCCTAGTCATTTCTAGCTATGCCCCTGATTGGTAAGATTGGGCGGGCACTGGAGCGATAGAGCGCCCTGCTGTAGGAGAAGCCGGCGGGAGATGAAAGAAGGAGGGGCCAGCTCCTGGTGGTGTCGGGCACACGGCGCAAGCATGGTGGTGGAGGATCTGACTGAAGCTTAAAGACAGGACATCAAGGTGGACCTGCAGAAGAAGGTGACAGCACAGTATGTGATGTATACATGTGTATACAGGGGCGTAGCTATAGGGGGTGCAGAGGTAGAAGTCGCTACCGGGCCCATGAGCCTGAGGGGCCCAAAGACCCTTGTGCCACATAAGACACTGGCATTATAGAAAGTGCATACTGGTCAATTTACACCTATGGCTGGAGGGAAGGGGTTAGGTTAAGAATTTGGCATGAGGGGGTGCCCTTTCAATGTTTGCCTCAGGCAGCAGGAAGGCTGTGTGCTCCCCTGCCCCTTGCCAACAACCACTTAGGGACGGGGGCCCAAGCTGAACTCTTGCATCAGGGCCCATGAGCTTTTAGCTACGCCCCTGTGTGTATAATGTATGTAGTGCAGTGTGTGATCATCACATACTGCACTACATACATTACACACATGTATACATCACATGCCCCCTCACAGTAATAATGACAAGATATGTGCCCTCTTCACAGTAGTAATGCTCACACATGCCCCCTCACAGTAGTTATGCCCTGATATGTGCCCTCATCACAGTAGTTATACCCTGATATGTGCCCCCTCACAGTACTGTAGTTATGCCAGATATGAGCCCCTTCTCAGTAGTAATGCTCACACGTGCCCCCTCACAGCGTTTGCATTTCTTTCTGGCAAAGCAGATCAGCAGGCCCTCCAATAGTTTTTGAGGGTCACCAGCAGGACCTCAATCATAATTTTTCAAGGGTTTATATGATGCCCTACCTGCTTTATGTGTAATAAAGGGTGTATTGTAGTGCAAGTTCCTTGTAATTTTTGGCAGCCCTTTCACTTAGTGCATAGGCTTTATGAGTGTAGGAGTCCCACTTCCTAAACAATTGTACCACAATGTGAATGAGGCCCTCCTTTATGTTATATACAGGTTGTATCAGAGTGCCTCTTCCTTGTAATTTTTAGCTGCATTCGCACGTTATATACAAAAATATATATAGGAAAAAATGTTTCCGAACTATTTTTCCTCTAAAATTGTTTTTATCTTCGGTTTTGTGCGTATTATTGTTGGTCTATAAAAGTGGCGTACTACTCGGACAACATCGTTGCCAGCAGCGACATGGGAGTCCAAGATGCATCCAGACATCCTCCCCATGCTTTTCCCGAACCATTTTAGTGGTGTTTCCATAAATTTCTGACCTTTTCATGTGAACCAGACTCTCTCCACTATTCAGAGCAAGGGGTGCCTGGTTTTATGCTCGGGTTCTCCCATTGACTTCCATTGTGCTTGGGTGCTCGGTAGTGGTGTTGAGCTCTTCGTTAAAAAAATAATTTTCATAACTAAAATTGCAATGTAAAATTCTATTAATGCGCATGCACAAAAAGGGGCGTGACCCATCAACTGTTTTTGAACTACCCAAAGTTTGAGGCGATTGGAAAAGATGGTCGGAAGCAATTTTTGAGACAGTGAGGAAGAACTCCTGATTGCTGTATGTAATTTCACATTACACCAGTGTATTTCATTACATAAATTCTAAACATTGTGTGATTACAAGGGTTCCCATTCCCTCTGTATGGCGCAGGCCTTCTACAGAGGATATGGTGGTGGTTGTGGTCTCGGCATTGGAGGAGGAGGGATAGCATGCTGGACCCTCCCAGCATGCAGATGCTTCACCACCACCAGATGTTGGCGAGATGGTGGAGGTCTAAGGCTGGGTTCAGACCTGAGCGTCTTTGATATGCGCGTTTAACGCGCGTTTTTGACGCGCGTTTTTGACGAGCGTTTCTTGCAATAGTAAACGCGCGTTTGACGCGCGTTTGTGTGATTGACTGCAATGTCCTATGGCCACAAACGCGCGTCAAAACGCCCCAAAGAAGCTCAAGTACTTGTTTGAGCGTAGGGCGTTTTACAGCGCGTTTTTCAGCGCTGTAAAACGCTCAAGTGAGAACCAGGGCCATAGGGAAGCATTGGTTTTCATGTGTTGAGCGTTTTACAGCGCGTTTGAACGCACTGTAAAACGCTCAAGTGTGAACCCAGCCTAAGAGTCTGGTCCTTCTCAGCAGCCAGATTCCCCCCCCCAGCTCCTGATAAGGAAGAAGAGGAGGAGGAGGAGAAGGAGGAGGAGGAGGAGAAGGTTGTCACCAGTCCCCCCAGGAGGGTAAATATGTGCACACAGCAATATAATTCTGTATCCATAACATATACAGAAACAAAGGGCCAAAAGTGAGGGGACAGCACACACTACAGTAATAGAAAACAACAACACTGGACACTAAGGCTCCATTCACACGTCCACAATTTCGTTCCGCATTTTGCGGAACAGAATTGCGGACACATTCATTTCTATGGGGTAGCACATCGTGCTGCCCGGACACGGAATTGCGGACCCGCACTTCCGGGTCCGCACTTCCGGGTCCGCACTTCCGTTCCGCAAAAAAATAGAACATGTCCTATTCTTGTCCACAATTGCGGACAAGAACAGGCATATTCTATTAGTGCCGGCAATGTGCGGTCCGCAAAATGCGGAATGCACATTGCCACTGTCCGTGTTTTGCGGGCAGAAAGTGCACTAAAACATTGCAGCTTGAACCCTAGTTGGTGGCGGAGAAGTCACGCAAGTCATCCGGCATGCAGAGATTAAATACAGCAGGGTATGGACCATTTTTAGCCCAAGGCATCTCATCAGGCCTTTTTTAGTCAAATGCATCCCCCACTGTCAGTCCCTTCGGGATCCATGCTTTATTCATCTTAATAAAGGTGAGGTAATCTAGAGTTTTTTTTTACCTAGGCGACTTCTCTTCTCAGTGACAATACCTCCTGCTGCGCTGAAGGTCCTTTCTGACAGGACATTTGAAGCAGGGCAGGCCAGAAGTTCTATCGCAAATTGGAGTAGCTCAGGCCACATGTCAAGCCTGCACACCCAGTAGTCAAGGGGTTCATCGCTCCTTAGAGTGTCGATATCTGCAGTTAAGGTGAGGTAGTCTGCTACCTGTCGGTTGAGATGTTCTCTGAGGGTGGACCCCGAAGGGCTGTGGCGATGCGTAGGACTTAAAAAGCTCTGCATGTCCTCCATCAACAACACGTCTGTAAAGCATCCTGTCCTTGCCGGCGTGGTCGTTGTAGGAGGAGGATTACTTTCACCTCTTCCCCTGTTAGATTCCCGTTGTGCTGTGACATCACCCTTATACGCTGTGTAAAGCATACTTTTTAACTTGTTTTGGAACTGCTACATCCTTTCCGACTACCGGTAATTCGGTAACATTTCAGCCACTTTCTGCTTATACCGGGGGTCTAGTAGCGTGGCCACCCAGTACAGGTCGTTCTCCTTCAGCCTTTTTATACGAGGGTCCCTCGACAGGCATGACAGCATGAAAGACCCCATTTGCACAAGGTTGGATGCTGAGCTACTCATGTCCCGTTCCTCGTCCTCACTGATCTCATTGAAGATCTGTTCTTCCCCCCAGCCACGTACAACACCACGGGTACCATATAGGTGACAATGAGCACCCTGGGATGCCTGCTGTGGTTGGTCTTCCTCCTCCTCAAAGCCACATTCCTCCTCTGACTCCTCTTCCTCACAATCCTCTTCCAGCGTTGCCGCAGGTCCAGCAAGCGATGCTGATAAGGCTGTTTCTGGTGGTGATGGTGACCACAACTCTTCCTCTTCACGCTCATCTACGGCCTGATCCAGCACTCTTCGCAGGGCATGCTCCAGGAAAAAACAAATGGGATGGTGTCGCTGATGGTGCCTTCAGTGCGACTGACAAGGTTTGTCACCTCCTCAAAAGGACGCATGAGCCTACAGGCATTGCGCATGAGCGTCCAGTAACGTGGCAAAAAAATTACCAGCTCCGCAGAGGCTGTCCTAGCACCCCGGTCATACAAATACTCGTTGACGGCTTTTTCTTGTTGGAGCAGGCGGTCGAACATTAGGAGTGTTGAATTTCAACGTGTCAGGCTGTCGCAAATCAAGCGCCTCACTGGCATGATGTTTCGCCGCTGAATATCTGAAAAGTGCACCATGGCCATGTAGGAACGCCTGAAATGGCCACACACCTTCCTGGCCTGCTTGAGGACCTCCTGTAAGCCTGGGTACTTATGCACAAAGCATTGTACGATCAGATTACACACATGTACCATGCACGGCAGATGTGTCAACTTGCCCAAATTTAATGCCGCCAACAAATTGCTTCCATTGTCACACACCACTTTGCCAATCTCCAGTTGGTGCGAGGTCAGTCACTGATCCACCTGTGCGTTCAGGGCGGACAGGAGTGCTGGTCCGGTGTGACTCTCTGCTTTCAGGCAAGTCAACCCCAAGACGGCGTGACACTGTCGTATCCGGGATGTGGAATAGCCCCTGGGGAGCTGGGGGGGTGCAGTTGATGTGGAGCAAGACGCAGCAGCCGAAGAGGACTCAGCCAAGGAGGTTAGCAAAGAGGATGGAGTAGGAGGAGTAGAGGAGGTGGCAGCAGGCCTGCCTGCAAGTCGCGGCGGTGTCACCAACTCCTCTGCAGAGCCACGCATTCCATGCTTGGCAGCCGTCAGCAGGTTTACCCAATGCGCATTGTACGTGATATACCTGCCCTGACCGTGCTTTGGAGACCAGGTATCAGTGGTCAGAGGGACCCTTGCCCCAACACTGTGTGCCAGACATGCCATGACTTCCTTTTCCACTATAGTGTACAGATTGGGGATTGCCTTTTGTGAAAAAAAAATTTAGCCGGGTACCTTCCACTGCGGTGTCCCAATAGCTACAAATTTTTTGAAGGCCTCAGACTCCACCAGCTTGTATGGTAAAAGCTGGCGGGCTAAGAGTTCTGACAAGCCAGCTGTCAGACGCCGTCTGACCCAGGAAGAAGTACAACAGCGACTTAAAAAGATTAAAATAGACAAATCGCCAGGACCGGATGGCATACACCCCCGTATCCTAAGGGAATTAAGTAATGTCATAGCCAGACCCTTATTTCTGATATTTGCAGACTCTATACTGACAGGGAATGTCCCACAGGATTGGCGCATAGCAAATGTGGTGCCAATATTCAAAAAGGGTCCAAAAACAGAGCCTGTAAACTATAGGCCGGTAAGTTTAAGCACTTCCCATCTGGGCCATTTGCCCCCTTCCTGACCAGGCCTAATTTTGCAAAACTGACATATCTCAATTTATGTGGTAATAACTTTGGAACGCCTTTACTTATCCAAGTCATTCAGAGATTGTTCTCTCGTGACACATTGTACTTCATGATAGTCATAAATTTGAGTCAATATATTCCACCTTTATTTATGAAAAAATCCCAATTTTGCCAAAATTTTTGAAAAAATCGCAATTTCCTTAATTTCAATTTCTCTGCTTTTAAAACAGAAAGTGATACCTCATAAAATATATATTACTTAACATTCCCCATATGTCTACTTTATGTTGGCATCATTTTGGAAATGTCATTTTATTTTTTTAGGACGTTAGAAGGCTTAGAAGTTTAGAAGCAATTCTTCAAATTTTTAAGAAAATTGCCAAAACCCATTTTTTAAGGACCAGTTCAGGTCTGAAGTCACTTTGTGGGGCCTACATAGTGGATACCCCCATAAATGACCACATTGTAGAACATATGATTTTTTGATCATTCATTATAACACTTTATGGGGCAAGGTGACCAAAAAATTGGTTGTTTTAGCACAGTTTTTTTTTATTTATTTTTACAGCGTTCACCTGCGGGGTTCAGTCAAGTGACATTTTTATAGAGCAGATTGTTACGGACGTGGCGATACCTAATATGTATACTTTTTATTATTTCTTAAAGTTTTACACAATAATAGCATTTTTGAAACAAAAAGAAATATGTTTTAATGTGTCCATGTTCTGAGAGCTATAGTTTTTTTTATTTTTTGAGAGATTTTCTTATGTAGGGGCTCATTTTTTGCGGGATGAGGTGACGGTTTTATTGGTACCATTTTGTGGAACATACGCCTTTTTGATCACCTGGTGTTGCACTTTTTGTGATGTAAGGTGACAAAAATTGCTTGTTTTGACACATTTTTTTTTTTTTTTTACGGTGTTAACCCGAGGGGTTAGGTCATGTGATATTTTTATAGAGCTGGTTTTTACGGACGCGGCAATAACTAATATGTATAATTTTTTTTATTTATTTCACTTTAACACACTAATAGCATTTTTGAAACCAAAAAAATGATGTTTTAGTGTCTCCATGTTCTAAGAGCTATAGTTTTTTTATTTTTTGAAAGATTTTCTTAAGTAGGGGCTCATTTTTTGCGGGATGAGGTGACAGTTTTATTGGTACCATTTTGTGGGACATACGCGTTTTTGATCACTTGGTGTTGCACTTTTTGTTATGTAAGGTGACAAAAATTCCTTGTTTTGACACACTTTTTATTTTATTTTTTTACGGTGTTCATCCGAGGAGTTAGGTCATGTGATATTTTTATAGAGCTGGTTTTTACGGATGCGGCAATACCTAATATGTATACTTTTTTTATTTATTTCACTTTAACACAATAATAGCATTTTTGAAACCAAAAAAATGATGTTTTAGTGTCTCCATGTTCTAGGGGCTCATTTTTTGCGGGAGGAGGTGACGGTTTTATTGGTACCATTTTGTGGGACATACGCCTTGTTGATCACTTGGTGTTGCACTTTTTGTGATGTAAGGTGACAAAAATGGCTTTTTTTGACAGTTATTATTTTTTATGGTGTTTATTGGACTGGGTCGATTATGTGATATATTTATACAGCCGACCGTCATGGACGCAGCAATACCAAATATTGAAATATGTCTATTTTATTCTTTCTATTTTTAATTATTTTTTTTATTCCTTACTTGGGGAATTTTTTTTTTACATGTGAAACCTTTTTTTTATTTTTTTTTAACACTTTATTTTTTATTTTTTTATTTTACACTTTTCGTTCCCCATAAGGTCATACAAGACCTCTGGGGGACATTTACTTAACTTTTTCTTTTTTTTTTCACTGTTCTAAGAGCTATAGTTTTTTTATTTTTTGAAAGATTTTCTTAAGTAGGGGCTCATTTTTTGCGGGATGAGGTGACAGTTTTATTGGTACCATTTTGTGGGACATACGCGTTTTTGATCACTTGGTGTTGCACTTTTTGTTATGTAAGGTGACAAAAATTCCTTGTTTTGACACACTTTTTATTTTATTTTTTTACGGTGTTCATCCGAGGGGTTAGGTCATGTGATATTTTTATAGAGCTGGTTTTTACGGATGCGGCAATACCTAATATGTATACTTTTTTTATTTATTTCACTTTAACACAATAATAGAATTTTTGAAACCAAAAAAATGATGTTTTAGTGTCTCCATGTTCTAGGGGCTCATTTTTTGCGGGAGGAGGTGACGGTTTTATTGGTACCATTTTGTGGGACATACGCCTTGTTGATCACTTGGTGTTGCACTTTTTGTGATGTAAGGTGACAAAAATGGCTTTTTTTGACAGTTATTATTTTTTATGGTGTTTATTGGACTGGGTCGATTATGTGATATATTTATACAGCCGACCGTCATGGACGCGGCAATACCAAATATTGAAATATGTCTATTTTATTCTTTCTATTTTTAATTATTTTTTTTATTCCTTACTTGGGGAATTTTTTTTTTACATGTGAAACCTTTTTTTTATTTTTTTTTAACACTTTATTTTTTATTTTTTTATTTTACACTTTTCGTTCCCCATAAGGTCATACAAGACCTCTGGGGGACATTTACTTAACTTTTTCTTTTTTTTTTCACTGTTGATTTCTCCTGTAACTGGGGCTGACATAGTAGCCCCAGTTACAGGAGAAATGCACCCCCCAGAGAGGCTGTACAGCGCAATACAGCGCTGTACAGCCTCAGTGCAGGGCTGATCGAGGTCTGTGAAAGACCTCACACTGCTCCTGCACTCTCTGGTCCTGGCGGTCACATGACCGCCGGGCCGGAACAGGAAGCGCATAGCACTTTCTGCTCTGCATACACAGCGCTCGGTGAGCGCTGTGTATGCAGCGATCCAGAAGGCAGGGACACCTAGGCACTGTCCCTGCCTTCTCTCTGGGTTGCCCTGCTGTCACTGACAGCGGGCAACCCGATCAGCAGCTGCATGATTAGCGTGCAGCTGCAGTTTCTGAACTGACGTTCTGGAACGTCCATTCAGAAATAGAGAACCACCTCCCAGACGTTTATAGTCTATGGGTGGATGGGAGGTGGTTAACATCTGTTGTGGGTAAACTGTTTGAAGGTTTTCTGAGAGATGCTATGTTAGAGCATCTCAAAGGAAATAAGCAAATAACGCCATATCAGCATGGCTTCATGAGGGATAGGTCATGCCAAACTAATGTAATCAGTTTCTATGAGGAGGTAAGTTCTAGACTTGACAGCAGCGAATCAATGGATGTTGTATATCTGGACTTCTCCAAAGCATTTGATACTGTACCACATAAAAGGTTAGTATAGAAAATGAGAATGCTGAGACTGGGAGAAAACGTCTGTATGTGGGTAAGTAACTGGCTCAATGATTGAAAACAGAGGGTGGTTAACGGTACACACTCAGATTGGGTCACTGTCACTAATGGGGTACCTCAGGGGTCAGTATTGGGCCCTATTCTCTTCAATATATTTATTAATGATCTTGTAGAAGACTTGCATAGTAAAATATCAATTTTCGCAGATGACACTAAACTGTGTAAAATAATTAACACTGAAGAGGACAGTATACTACTACAGAGCGATCTGGATAGACTGGAGGCTTGGGCAGATCAGTGGCAGATGAGGTTTAACACTGACAAATGTAAAGTTATGCACATTGGAAGGAATAATGCAAGTCATCCATACATAGCAAATGGTAAAACACTCGGTAACACTGACATGGAAAAGGATCTAGGAATTTTAATAAACAGCAAACTAAGCTGCAAAAACCAGTGTCAGGCAGTTGCTGCCAAGGCCAATAAGATAATGGGTTGCATCAAAAGGGGCATAGATGCCCGTGATGAGAACATAGTCCTACCACTTTACAAATCATTAGTCAGACCACACATGGAGTACTGTGTACAGTTCTGGGCTCCTGTGAACAAGGCAGACATAGCAAAGCTGGAGAGGTTCCAGAGGAGGGCAACAAAAGTAATAGATGGAATGGGGCAACTACAGTACCCTGAAAGATTATCAAAAATAGGGTCATTCACTTTAGAAAAAAGACGACTGAGGGGAGATCTAATTACTATGTATAAAAATATCAGGGGTCAGTACAGAGATCTATCCCATCACCTATTTATCCCCAGGACTGTAACTGTGACGAGGGGACATCCTCTGCGTCTGGAGGAAAGAAGGTTTGTACACAAACATAGAAGAGGATTCTTTACGGCAGGGGCGGACTGGCCATAGGGCAGACCGAGCATTTGCCCGGTGGGCCGGGCCACCTCAGGGCTCGAGTTGAGGGGGAATGGGTGGGAACGGCATTCCTGCACTTTTTTCATGGCAGGAACGCCGTTCCCAAAGTTTCAGGGCAAAAGGACCAGGAAGGAAGCGGTGAATGCTTTTTATTCACCGCTTCCTGGTCCTCGGCTGTCGGCTCTGCAGGCTGCGCAGTGCGCACAGGAGTGAGTCGCTCTATGATGTGACGACGTCACGCTGTGCGCAGCCTTCACAGCACAGCCGACAGCAGGAGAAGAGGAGCGTCTGCGTCCAGGAGCAGGAGAGGTAAGTGTTTTTTTTTTCCATATATTATGGGCAGTGGGCTGATGAGAGGCACAGAGGGGCTGATGAAAGGCGCAGGGGGGCTGATGAGAGGTGCTGTGGGGCTGATGAGAGGCGCAGGGGGGCTGATGAGAGGCGCTGTGGGGCTGATGAGACGAGGCACTGGGGGCCTGATGAGAGGCACTGGGGGGGCTGATGAGAGGCACTGGGGGGCTGATGAGAGGCGCTGTGGGGCTGATGAGAGGCGCAGGGGGGCTGATGAGAGACACTGGGGGGCTGATGAGAGGCGCTGTGGGGCTGATGAGAGGCGCAGGGGGGCTGATGAGAGGCGCAGGGGGGCTGATGAGAGACACTGGGGGGCTGATGAGAGGCACTGGGGGGCTGATGGAGAGGCACTGGGGGCTGCTATGAGGCTACTGGGGGCTGCTATGAGGCTATTATCTGAGGTCTGATTGGGGGTCATTCATATTGGGGTCTGATCTGAGGTCTTATTGGGGTCTTATTAACATTGGGGATCTTATTGGGGCTGTTAGCTGAGGTCTGATTAACATTGGGGGTCTGATTGGTGGTCTGACCTGAGGTGTAATAAAAAATATTATTTTCTTATTGTCCCCCTCTAAAACCTAGGTGTGTCTTATGGGCCGGTGCGTCTAATAGGGCAAAAAATACAGTACTTGCTTGCTCCAGCCGACCTCCCCTGCCCTTTGCGAACGCCGCATGCTGTGACATCACGCGGTGGCACTTGGGTGAGTTCCCACACTTTTTTTTCCCCAGGACTTGACCCCTGGTTAGCCTGATTGTGTTCGGCCGGGCACGGCCGCTATTCCCGGGCACGGCCGCTATTCCATTTCCCGGGCACGGCCGTTATGCCTGATGCACATGTTGAGGTAGCTCCTCCCTCTCATTGCCCTGCTCAGAGGCCGAGCAGGCAGATGTAAACGAGCGTTGGTCATCTAAACAGGCTGATGCACTGCACTAGTACCTGACAGACCGGCGCTCGTTTACATCTGTCTGCTCTGCCTCTGATAACATTTTATCACCTGTATGCTAGCTCCACATTCTGCAAGCATCCACCTGAGTGTCAGCATTCTCTGCTACCAACAAAGCTTTCAATTTGGAGTGGAAATTGCATATCACAGCAGACTTCCCAGCCAATAGAGTATTGTCTTTGACAGACCAGGAAAAAGCTGTCAGTGAGGTGGTTTTGTGGTTCGCCTGTGTACGGAATTGGTGGTATTTGCCAGAGTTGCTGGAGAACTGTGAATGCTATTTCGGGGGCACTGACCTGTACAGGGTGTGGAGGATGGGGAGGTTGAGATCCACTGAGGATATTATAAGACTTTTCTGTAGCTTCCTATATTGTTGCAAGGTCGGTATGTTGGTTGTTGCAAAGCTTGTGTGTTGGCTGAAGCCTTCCTATCTTACTGGTGGCTGGCCCTGCCCCTCAATTGTGCTTCCGGTTTTGGCTCCGCCCCTAGACTGCAAGGGGGTGTGGCCTGTTGGGGGTCATGTGATTGGGCTGCTCAGTCAAAAATGCCCGGGCCTATTTTTTGTCCCAGTCCGGCCCTGCTTTACGGTAAGAGCAGTGAGACTATGGAACTCTCTGCCTGAGGAGGTGGTGATGGTGAGTACAATAAAGGAATTCAAGAGGGGCCTGGATGTATTTCTGGAGCGTAATAATATTACAGGCTATAGCTACTAGAGAGGGGTCGTTTATCCAGGGAGTTATTCTGATTGCCTGATTGGAGTCGGGAAGGAATTTTTTATTCCCCTAAAGTGGGGAAAATTGGCTTCTACCTCACAGTTTTTTTTTGCTTTCCTCTGGATCAACTTGCAGGATAACAGGCCGAACTGGATGGACAAATGTCTTTTTTTGGCCTTATGTACTATGTTACTATGTTACTATGTTACTATGATGAGATTAGTAAACACGAAAAGCAACCATTTGTCTTTCTGTGCACTTTATAATAACACAAAATTATTGACTTTCAAGGAAACATTGTTATATCTAAGAAGCTGAATGGTAATATTTGCAAAATTGAGTCTTATATTGATATTTGAAAAAAATAAAATTCTCTGGGTTAGGCCTCTAGCCAGGGCCGGTACAAGGCAGGGGCCGAAGGAGCGGGTGCCCTGGGCGCTACCATTTGCGGACAGGAGGGGGGCGCAGGTGAAGTGCCAGCCACGGCCCCCCCTACATCATGCTGTGCCCCCCCAACTAAAATGACCCCCCCCCCCCCCCCCCCCCCAAGTGAGCAGCCGCCGCCGGGCACAGGGAGATGAGCGCTTCCATTGCGCTCATCTCCATTGTAAACTGTCTGTGCCAGCGGAGGTGCAGGGGAGGGAGAGGCGTGTCCCTTCCCTTTCCTCTGATAGGCTGCAGGCAGGCACCGAAGTGGAGGAGAGGCCCCGCCCCCTAATTACTCCTGTTTACCTTTCTAAAGCTAAAGGACCTTTGATGATGTCATCACAGGTCCTGTAAGGGAACTGCACAGTGTAAAGTGTAGTTCCCAGGTTAGAACAGTGCATCTGCCAGGACCTGTGATGACATCATCTTCAACATCACAGGTCCTGCAGAATCTAGCAAAGGAACTGCACCAAAAATGGTGTAGTTCCTAGGTTTCAAAGGTACATCTGCCAGGACCTGTGATGACATCATCACAGGTCCTTCAACCCCTAACAGCAAGTATTAAAAGTTCACAAGCAGCTCTGTATTGATCCATACAGACTGGAATGGAGAGGTAAGAGGAGGTCCTCCACTTTTCATCATTTACCCCCCCCCCCCCCTCCATGCCCTGTTTTTACTCATTGCTCACTCATGTATACTACTTCAGACAGTTACCACTACCTCATGTACCTCACAGTGACTATAATGCATAACTGACCACATATTTCTGTAAACACTGCATCTACAGTATTATACCTTCTATGTGTCACATCAATACACTGCTCTGTATATATATATATATATATATATATATATACACACACATACATGCACACACACTGCATATATTACACAGTATTATACATGCAATATGTACAGATATATGGTATATACCGCAGTGCACTGATATGTGAGGTATGAGGTATAATAGATGCTGTGTGTACAGATATCAGTACACTTCTGTATATACTATATATGTGAGGTACGAGGTATAATAGATGCTGTGTGTACAGATATCAGTACACTTCTGTATATACTATATATGTGAGGTACGAGGTATAATAGATGCAGTGTGTACAGATATATAGTATATACAGCAGTTTACTGATATGTGAGGTACGAGGTGTCAATACACTGCTGTATTTACTATATACCTGTACACACTGCATCTATTATACCTCGTACCTCACATATTACACTACTGTATATACTGTATACACTGCATATATTATACCCCGTACCTCACATATCAGTACACTGCTGTATATACTATATACCTGTACACACTGCATCTATTATACCCTGTACCTCACATATCAGAACACTAGGGAATATACTATATACCTGTACACACTGCATCTATTATACCGCGTACCTCACATAACTGTACACTGCTGTATATAATATACATCTGCATCTATTATACCTCTTTTGTGTGCCAGGGCTGTTTTGTAATCCCATTCCGGCCCTGATGGCATAAATTATAAAACGCAGCAGCAAGAATAGTTCATGGAACAAAGGGAGGGGCTATAAAAGGGGAATGGGGGCCCAATTTAGATTCCTGCTATGGGGCCCAGTGATTTTTATGTACGCCCCTGGCTGCAGGCACTAGGCCGGCAGCCTATCAGAGGCCGGCGCAATGACGTCATCGTGCCGCCTGAGCCTTAACTTACAGCGTGGGACACAGGAAGAGGCTGCATCGCATCGCTGACACTTAGGTAAGTATAAGTGTTTTTTTTTTTGTTTTTTTTTACAATAGTGTTACTGGCACATTGGGGGGGCTTATTACAAAACTGGCACATGATGATGGGGGGGACTTTATACTGGCACATGATGATGGGGGGGAACTTTATAGTGTCTGTGACTTTCAAAGTCCCACAGTCCTTTGTTCTATTGCTTTAAGTATATTCTTGTTTTGAAACAACATTGATTCTTTCTTAAAAACGGGGGGGGGGGGGGGGGGGGTGCAGTTTGCCATCTTCGCCCTGGGCACCAAATGGCCTTGTCCCAGCCCTGCCTCTAGCACACGACCTTTGTGTGTTTTGCGGTCTGCAAATTGCAGATCCACAAAACATGGATGATGTACGTGTGCATTCCACAATTCGCGGAACGGCGTGGACAGCCGTTAATATAACTGCCTATTCTTGTCCGCAAAACGGACAAGAATAGGAGAGGTTAATTTTTTTTTTTTGGGGACCATGGATTGGAGCAACGGATACTGACAGCACACGGAGTGCTGTTCGCATCTTTTGCTGCCCCATTGAAGTTAAAGGGTTTCTACCACCACATTTTGACCTAATTAGCTGTCAGACACTAGCGATCTGCTAGTGTCTGCTGTACCTAACCATGCTATTGTAATTCCTTTCTCTGCAGCGGTTACCCTAAAAAACTTTTCTGCCGCCCAGCGCGCTCCAGTCTGCCCCTCTCCTCTAGATTGACAGCCTACTCGAGCCTGCTCCGTGTGATTCTGTATTCAGCGCAGGCGCAGTGACTGTTGGACTGCTCCCTGCGCCGTAATCGGCGCAGGCGCAGTGAAGATGTCGGCGCAGGGAGACAGTCACTGCGCCTGCGCCAAATAAAGAAGCACATGGCGCAGGCGCGAGAATTCGGCCGAGATGGAGAGAAGTAGGCTGTCAATCTAGAGTAGAGGGACGGGCTGGAGCGTGCTGGGCGGCGGAAATGGTGAGTGGACGGAGCCTCTAGATGCTGAAAAGACGCCCCCATAGCACCTAGAGGCTCATTTGCATACCAATAAAACTACATTTTTTAGGGTAACCGCTGCAGAAAAAGGAATTACAATAGCATGGTTAGGTACAGCAGACACTAGCAGATCGCTAGTGTCTGACAGCTAATTAGGTCAAAATGTGGTAGTAGAAACCCTTTAATGGGACCGCATCCGAGCCGCATACTGCGGCTCAGATGCGGACCAAAACAACGGTTGTGTGCATGAGGCCTAATGCTAATGTTTATTTGTAATATCAACATAAAATGACTAAAGCTTTTCAGATTCAGTATATATACAGTACAGACCAAAAGTTTGGACACACCTTCTCATTCAAAGAGTTTTCTTTATTTTCATGACTATGAAGGCATCAAAACTATGAATTAACACATGTGGAATTATATACATAACAAACAAGTGTTAAACAACTGAAAATATGTCATATTCTGGGTTCTAGAATCTAGGTTAAGTAGCCACCTTTTGCTTTGATTACTGCTTTGCACACTCTTGGCATTCTCTTGATGAGATTCAAGAGGTAGTCCCCTGAAATGGTCTTCCAACAGTCTTGAAGGAGTTCCCAGAGATGCTTAGCACTTGTTGGCCCTTTTGCCTTCACTCTGCGGTCCAGCTCACCCCAAACCATCTCGATTGGATTCAGGTCCGGTGACTGTGGAGGCCAGGTCATCTGACGCAGCACCCCATCACTCTCCTTCATGGTCAAATAACCCTTACTTTCAAAGTTTCCCAATTTTTCGGCTGACTGACTGACCTTCATTTCTTAAAGTAATGATGGCCACTTGTTTTTCTTTACTTAGCTGCTTTTTTCTTGCCATAATACAAATTCTAACAGTCTATTCAGTAGGACTATCAGCTGTGTATCCACCTGACTTCTCCTCAACGCCACTGATGGTCCCAACCCCATTTATAAGGCAAGAAATCCCACTTATTAAAGCTGACAGGGCACACCTGTGAAGTGAAAACCATTTCAGGGGACTACCTCTTGAAGCTCATCAAGAGAATGCCAAGAGTGTGCAAAGCAGTAATCAAAGCAAAAGGTGGCTACTTTGAAGAACCTAGAATATGACATAGTTTCAGTTGTTTCACACTTGTTTGTTATGTATATAATTCCACATGTGTTAATTCATAGTTTTGATGCCTTCAGTGTGAATCTACAATTTTCATAGTCATGAAAATAAAGAAAACTCTTTGAATGAGAAGGTGTGTCCAAACTTTTGGTCTGTACTGTATATATATATATATATATATATATATACACACTGCTCAAAAAAATAAAGGGAACACTTAAACAACACAATGTAACTCCAAGTCAATCACACGTCTGTGAAATCAAACTGTCCACTTAGGAAGCAACACTGAGTGACAATCAATTTCACATGCTGTTGTGCAAATGGGATAGACAACAGGTGGAAATTATAGGCAATTAGCAAAGACACCCCCAATAAAGGAGTAGTTCTGCAGGTGGTGACCACAGACCACTTCTCAGTTCCTATGCTTCCTGGCTGATGTTTTGGTCACTTTTGAATGCTGGCGGTGCTTTCACTCTAGTGGTAGCATGAGACGGAGTCTACAACCCACACATGTGGCTCAGGTAGTGCAGCTTATCCAGGATGGCACATCAATGCGAGCTGTGGCAAAAAGGAGACAGGCCAGTACATCAGGAGACGTGGAGGAGGCCGTAGGAGGGCAACAACCCAGCAGCAAGACTGCTGCCTCCGCCTTTGTGCAAGGAGGAACAGGAGGAGCACTGCCAGAGCCCTGCAAAATTACCTCCAGCAGGCCACAAATGTGCATGTGTCTGCTCAAACTGTCAGAAACAGACTCCATGAGGGAGATATGAGGGTCCGACGTCCACAGGTGGGGGTTGTGCTTAAAGCCCTACACCGTGCAGGACGTTTGGCATTTGCCAGAGAACACCAAGATTGGCAAATTTGCCACTGGCGCCCTGTGCTCTTCACAGATGAAAGCAGGTTCACACTGAGCACATGTGACATACGTCTTGCTGCCTGCAACATCCTCCAGCATGACTGGTTTGGCATTGGGTCAGTAATGGTGTGGGGTGGCATTTCTTTGGAGGGCATCACAGCCCTCCATGTGCTCGCCAGAGGTATCCTGACTGCCATTAGGTACCGAGATGAGATCCTCAGACCCCTTGTGAGACCATATGCTAGTGCGGTTGGCCCTGGGTTCCTCCTAATGCAAGACAATGCTAGACCTCATGTGGCTGGAGTGTGTCAGCAGTTCCTGCAAGACGAAGGCATTGATGCTATGGACTGGCCTGCCCGTTCCCCAGACCTGAATCCAATTAAGCACATCTGGGACATCATGTCTCGCTCTATCCACCAACATCACGTTGCACCACAGACTGTCCAGGAGTTGGCAGATGCTTTAGTCCAGGTCTGGGAGGAGATCCCTCAGGAGACCGTCCGCCAGCTTATCAGGAGCATGCACAGGCGTTGTAGGGAGGTCATACAGGCACGTGGAGGCCACACACACTACTGAGCCTCATTTTGACTTGTTTTAAGGACATTACATCAAAGTTGGATCAGCCTGTAGTGTGTTTTTCCACTTTAATTTTGAGTGTGACTCCAAATCCAGACCTCCATGGGTTAAAAAATTTGATTTCCATTTTTTTATTTTTGTGTGATTTTGTTGTCCGCACATTCAACTATGTAAAGAACAAAGTATTTCATAAGAATATTTAATTCAGATCTAGGATGTGTTATTTTTGTGTTCCCTTTATTTTTTTGAGCAGTGTATATATATATATAAACACACACACAGGAACTACTAATAAAATGTTATTAAGTTGTATAAATCAAATTGCATTTTTATATTTTATGCCTGTTTATAATGAGCAAAATGCTGATCAGTATCTTGGTGACCTGAAATGCCTTGTAATAAAATAAAGCTTAGCGTGCAGGGTAAATTTTATGAGCAGTCTACATTTGGAAATTATGACCAAGTGGTGATAGAGGCTCTTAAATAGTTACAGACAATCATCAAGATATAATTTAGATTTAGTAATAGCAGTATGCCCTGTGATTGACACATTTTCTACTTAATAATACTACATTTAAAACAACTAAATCTAGCTTTATGATTGGTGAATTCACAAATGGATTGTTTAGTGTGTGTGTGTGTGTGTATATCTATCTATATATATATATATATATATATATATATATATATATATACACTGCTCAAAAAAATAAAGGGAACACAAAAATAACACATCCTAGATCTGAATTAATTAAATATTCTTCTGAAATACTTTGTTCTTTACATAGTTGAATATGCTGACAACAAAATCACACAAAAATTAAAAATGGAAATCAAATTTTTTAACCCATGGAGGTCTGGATTTGGAGTCACACTCAAAATTAAAGTGGAAAAACACACTACAGGCTGATCCAACTTTGATGTAATGTCCTTAAAACAAGTCAAAATGAGGCTCAGTAGTGTGTGTGGCCTCCACTTGCCTGTTTGACCTCCCTACAACGCCGGTGCATGCTCCTGATAAGGTGGCGGACGGTCTTCTGAGGGATCTCCTCCCAGACCTGGACTAAAGCATCTGCCAACTCCTGGACAGTCTGTGGTGCAACGTGACGTTGGTGGATAGAGTGAAACATGATGTCCCAGATGTGCTCAATTGGATTCAGGTCTGGGGAACGGGCGGGCCAGTCCATAGCATCAATGCCTTCGTCTTGCAGGAACTGCTGACACACTCCAGCCACATGAGGTCTAGCATTGTCTTGCATTAGGAGGAACCCAGGGCCAACCGCACCAGCATATGGTCTCACAAGGGGTCTGAGGATCTCATCTCGGTACCTAATGGCAGTCAGGCTACCTCTGGCGATCACATGGAGGGCTGTGCGGCCCTCCAAAGAAATGCCACAACACACCATTACTGACCCAATGCCAAACCTGTCATGCTGGAGGATGTTGCAGGCAGCAGAACGTTCTCCACGGCGTCTCCAGACTCTGTCACGTCTGTCACATGTGCTCAGTGTGAACCTGCTTTCATCTGTGAAGAGCACAGGGCGCCAGTGGCAAATTTGCCAATCTTGGTGTTTTCTGGCAAATGCCAAACGTCCTGCACGGTGTTGGGCTGTAAGCACAACCCCCACCTGTGGACGTCGGGCCCTCATATCACCCTCATGGAGTCTGTTTCTGACCGTTTGAGCAGACACATGCACATTTGTGGCCTGCTGGAGGTCATTTTGCAGGGCTCTGGCAGTGCTCCTCCTGTTCCTCCTTGCACAAAGGCAGAGGTAGCGGTCCTGCTGCTGGGTTGTTGCCCTCCTACGGCCTCCTCCACGTCTCCTGATGTACTGGCCTGTCTCCTGGTAGCGCCTCCATGCTCTGGACACTACGCTGACAGACACAGCAAACCTTCTTGCCACAGCTCGCATTGATGTGCCATCCTGGATAAGCTGCACTACCTGAGCCACTTGTGTGGGTTGTAGACTCCGTCTCATGCTACCACTAGAGTGAAAGCACCGCCAGCATTCAAAAGTGACCAAAACATCAGCCAGGAAGCATAGGAACTGAGAAGTGCTCTGTGATCACCACCTGCAGAACCACTTCTTTATTGGGGGTGTCTTGCTAATTGCCTCTTATTTCCACCTGTTGTCTATCCCATTTTCACAACAGCATGTGAAATTGATTGTCACTCAGTGTTGCTTCCTAAGTTGACAGTTTGATTTCACAGAAGTGTGATTGACTTGGAGTTACATTGTGTTGTTTAAGTGTTCCCTTTATTTTTTTGAGCAGTGTATATATATATATATATATATATATATATGTATATATATATATATATATATATATATATAAATATATAAACACACTGAATATAAAAAGTCTAAACACCACTGTTAAAATGTCAGGTTTCTGTGCTGTAAAAAAATGAGACAAAGATAAATAATTTCAGAACTTTTTCCACCTTTAATGTGACCTATAAACTCTCTCAATTGAAAAACAAACGAAAATCTTTTAGGTAGAGGGAAGAAAAAATATAAAAATAAAGTGGTACAGTTTATAGGTCACATTAAAGGTGGAAAAAGTTCTGAAATAATTTATCTTTGTCTCTTTTTTTTTTCACAGCACAGAAACCTGACATTTTAACAGAGGTGTGTAGACTTTTTATATCCACTGTATGTATGTATGTATGTATATATATATATATATATATATATATCAAAAAGTAGCAGCAGCACAGTCAGTAGTGAAATTGGGTGCAATCCCTCCTGGATTTTAAGCATAAATGCAAAGACAATATCCAAAAAAACAAATGATAAGGCAGCACTCCAGTGTCCAGAATCTGTGAAGGGTGTTAGACCCGTTTATTTCCCCAGTCGCAACGTTTCAGCCCAGCACAATGAGGCCTTTGTCAAGCAAATGAAATGATGTCACGTGGATACATATATATCATAGAATAATCAAAATCCATAATTATATAATTAGTGTCAATTACAGTGATTATGTACATGAAACATATAAACAATCCATCATTGCATATATAATACATAATTGTTGCACCATAAATTCGATCTGCATGATTCAATAAAGAATAGTGAAAAAATAAATATAGATAAAGTGACTAGTGCATAAAGGTGCTAATGATATCATATGAAGTTAATATAGTTGCTCTAAGTGAAAACAGCAACAGCTGCAAAAATAAATTGAAATCTTACAACTACTATACCATTGGGGGTTCCAGTGGGAAAAGTGGAGTCTGCTACTGACCAGTGCGCATGCCCAGGAGACGCATGGCGCCAAACCATATGCCCCAGGACGTTAAATTCGCGCCTCCAGGATGTCATCACGCACATCATGCGAGTGCTCAGTGGGGCATCATGAAAACATCAAGGGGCGGGGGAAGGAGCTCCAGGCTATCCTGTGACAAGCACACCCACTGCTCATTGTTAGAGTTGAGCGGACACCTGGAAGTTCGGGTTCGGCCGAACTTTGCAAAAAAAGTTTGAGTTCGGAACCCGAACTTGACCTGAACTTGACCCCGAACCCAAACCCCATTGAAGTCAATGGGGACCAGAACTTTGGAGCACTAAAATGGCTCTAAAAAAGTCATGGAAAGGGCTAGAGGGCTGCAAAAGGCAGCAAAATGTGTTTAAGAGCATGGCAAGTGATAGGGAAATGACTTAAAATAACATAAAATACGTAAAAATTAAAAAATATAATCTTGTTCTAGGAGGATGAGGTCCATATGGAGTAGGAGGTTGAAGAGGCGGTGGACGTGGCGGTGTAGGTGGAAGCGGCGGTGGAGGAGGAGGTAGCCAACCCAGTTTTTTTTTTTTAAATTAGGGTACACCCCATAACTTTGGGAAATAAAAAAAATAAAACAATGAGAAAGTGCGCTGGAGTATAACAATGGCTGGGTGAAGCTGGTATAAATGTCTATTCTGCACAAGGTACGAACAAGTCCTGTGGGATCCATGCCTGGTTCATTTTAATGAATGTGAGCTTGTCCACATTGGCTGTGGACAGGCGGCTGCGCTTGTCTGTGATAATGCCCCCTGCCGTGCTAAACAAACATTCAGACAATACACTGGCTGCAGGGCAGGCCATCACCTCCAAGGCGCAAAGGGCAAGCTCACGCCATGTGCCCAGTTTGGAGACCCAAAAGTTGAAGGGGGCAGACCCATCAGTCAGTACGTGTAGGCGAGTGCACATATACTGCTCCACCATGTTGCTGAAATGCTGCCTCCTGCTAAGACGTTCCATATGCAGTGCAGGCCTGAGAGCTACTTTACAACAAAAAATGTAAATATGTCACCCCACAATAGAAAAGATGGATTTAACTGATTATATTTCACTCTCAGAAATGCAGCACAGGGGTACTTTACAGAAAAAAATGGGGATATGTCACCCCCTGGGTCCCTGAACTCAAAGACGGTATTATTTTCCCTTCCCCTGGACATATGCAGTGCAGGTGCACTTTAAAAATGGGTATATGTTGGCCACTGAACTACAAGAACAGGATTAAATGATTGTCCCAGGCACATATGCAGTGCTAGTGCACTGCTGTTGCACAAAATGGCCGTCGACGCCCACCTAACTAACAGACGGATTAAAACTTCATTTTTTTTCAGTCTCACTGGGCTCAGGTCAGGGTACAAAAATGTTGCATTGCACCCCCAAAACAAAAACGCTGTAGATCGCTGACTTCACACCAAGTGTAGATATCAGAGTCTTTCCTAATCTCTCCCTCACAGCAGCAGCATCCTATCCCTACAACTAGTAAGAGCAGAGTGATGTGCGGTGCTGCGTGATTCCAGCTTATATAGAGGCTGGGTCACATGCTGCACTTGGACAATCACAGCCATGCCATTAGTGGGCATGGCTGTTATGGCTTCTAAGGGCACACTAGTTAAAAGCTTGTTGATTGGCTGCAGCCTTTTAACAAGCACCATTAAATCACTGAACATCGAACCCGAACTTTTACGAAAATGTTTGGGTTCGGGTCCGGGTACAAAAAACCCTAAAGTAAAGCAGAAGTCCTTGTATAAAGCAGAATCCAGGTGCTTTCACACAAACAAGGTCGTAGGCCTTAATCCCGGCCCAAACTCCCAGGCCCCAACACAGAGACTGGCAGCGCTCCACTGTCAGAGAGGAGTAATCCACACCACCTGACAGTGCTGCCTGTGTTTTATATCCCAAACCATCACTTTGACTACTCCCAATAAGAGCCATCCCAGGTTAGTTTTGCAGCCATACTAAAACAGCTGAAGTGTCAGACTGCAATATGCAAAACTTACACTTTGAGAAAAAACGCTCTTACCTCACCGAGGCCAGGAACCTCGGTGACACGTACCGACCATAAATGACGATCCCTTGTTCCTTCCTACAATATATATATATATATATATACATACACTGCTCAAAAAAATAAAGGGAACACTTAAACAACACAATGTAACTCCAAGTCAATCACACTTCTGTGAAATCAAACTGTCCACTTAGGAAGCAACACTGAGTGACAATTAATTTCATATGCTGTTGTGCAAATGGGATAGACAACAGGTGGAAATTATAGGCAATTAGCAAGACACCCCCAATAAAGGAGTGGTTCTGCAGGTGGGGACCACAGACCACTTCTCAGTTCCTATGCTTCCTGGCTGATGTTTTTGTCACTTTTGAATGCTGGCGGTGCTTTCACTCTAGTGGTAGCATGAGACGGAGTCTACAACCCACACAAGTGGCTCAGGTAGTGCAGCTTATCCAGGATGGCACATCATTGCGAGCTGTGGCAAGAAGGTTTGAGTTTCTGTCAGCGTAGTGTCTAGAGCATGGAGGCGCTACCAGGAGACAGGCCAGTACATCAGGAGACGTGGAGGAGGCCGTAGGAGGGCAACAACCCAGCAGCAGGACCGCTACCTCCGCCTTTGTGCAAGGAGGAACAGGAGGAGCACTGCCAGAGCCCTGCAAAATGACCTCCAGCAGGCCACAAATGTGCATGTGTCTGCTCAAACGGTCAGAAACAGACTCCATGAGGGTGATATGAGGGCCCGACGTCCACAGGTGGGGTTATGCTTACAGCCCAACACCGTTCAGGACGTTTGGCATTTGCCAGAGAACAACAAGATTGGCAAATTCACCACTGGCGCCCTGTGCTCTTCACAGATGAAAGCAGGTTCACACTGAGCACATGTGACAGACTTGACAGAGTCTGGAGACGCCGTGGAGAATGTTCTGCTGCCTGCAACATCCTCCAGCATGACTGGTTTGGCATTGGGTCAGTAATGGTGTGGGGTGGCGTTCCCCAGACCTGAATCCAATTGAGCACATCTGGGACATCATGTCTCGCTCTATCCACCAACGTCACGTTGCACCACAGACTGTCCAGGAGTTGGCAGATGCTTTAGTCCAGGTCTGGGAGGAGATCCCTCAGGAGACCGTCCGCCACCTCATCAGGAGCATGCACAGGCATTGTAGGGAGGTCATACAGGCACGCGGAGGCCACACACACTACTGAGCCTCATTTTGACTTGTTTTAAGGACATTACATCAAAGTTGGATCAGCCTGTAGTGTGTTTTTCCACTTTAATTTTGAGTGTGACTCCAAATACCGACCTCCATGGGTTTAAAATTTTGATTTCCATTTTTTTGTGTGATTTTGTTGTCAGCACATTCAACTATGTAAAGAACAAAGTATTTCAGAAGAATATTTAATTAATTCAGATCTAGGATGTGTTATTTTTGTGTTACCTTTATTTTTTTGAGCAGTATATATATATATATATATATATATATATATATTTTTTTTTTTTTAAAGGTTTGCAATGGGTTAAAAACAACTCCAGTTCTGGCATTTCCCAGTCCTGTGTTGGTCTCTACTTCTTGGTCCCTCTCCACAAATTGGAAATGACTGCTCAGCCAATCAGTAGGCATATTATAGCAATGGCCCACCTCAGCTCTTGGGCAGATAAGCAGTCACTTCCTGTGTGTTGAGAGGGACCAGGAAGGAAAGAACAGCAGGTAACCTGGGAAGTATCAGATCAATTTTGCAAAAATTCTTTAGGGTGCGATCATATGGTCAGCTTTCTGCATGTAGTTTTGGAAGATATAAATCACAGAAAAAATGCACCAAACGGATATGCCACTGACTATACTGGCTAGTCATAAATGCAGATATTAAAAGCTGAGACTTTCGCCAATATATTCCAGTCAGGAAAATATCGGAGCCCATCATTGCACCACGTCACGGTCACTCAGCATGGCAAAGGGTCCTACCACTACGCTACCTATGGTGTAAACACGGTCTGAAGGCGATGTAATCCAGCTCGCAGCCAGGCTTCCACACAAACGCCTAGCAGGACAACTAGTGCAATGTGAACAAAGCCAAGACTGCAAGCCACGCCCATATCAGACCCTGTGATGGAGGTCACCAGGTGCAAAAGAGTGTTTGAATGCCAGGTAACGGCACATACACTACATATAAAACAAGACAAAAACACAGAAATATAGTGGCAATACTGGAGGAGCGGCTCAACCCCTAACACTGTAGCGTGTTTTACATTGGGGGAGCAGCCCCACCGCATGTGGACCGCATGAAAAAAGACTATCCCCAGCAAAAAATGCATACGGTGGAGGATGTCGGCGCGGTCCACATGCACCACAAGAGCATCCTACACAAAACGGAGCATTGTGCGGATGAAAATACAATCATATAAATCACAGAAAAAATGCACCAAACGGATATGCCACTGACTATACTGGCTAGTCATAAATGCAGATATTAAAAGCTGAGACTTTCGCCAATATATTCCTGTCAGGAAAATATCGGAGCCCATCATTGCACCACGTCACGGTCACTCAGCATGGCAAAGGGTCCTACCACTACGCTACCTATGGTGTAAACACGGTCTGAAGGCGATGTAATCCAGCTCGCAGCCAGGCTTCCACACAAACGCCTAGCAGGACAACTAGTGCAAAGTGAACAAAGCCAAGACTGCAAGCCACGGGGTATGGGCGTGGCTTGCAGTCTTGGCTTTGTTCACATTGCACTAGTTGTCCTGCTAGGCGTTTGTGTGGAAGCCTGGCTGCGAGCTGGATTACATCGCCTTCAGACCGTGTTTACACCATAGGTAGCGTAGTGGTAGGACCCTTTGCCATGCTGAGTGACCGTGACGTGGTGCAATGATGGGCTCCGATATTTTCCTGACAGGAATATATTGGCGAAAGTCTCAGCTTTTAATATCTGCATTTATGACTAGCCAGTATAGTCAGTGGCATATCCGTTTGGTGCATTTTTTCTGTGATTTATATGATTGTATTTACATCCGCACAATGCTCCGTTTTGTGTAGGATGCTCTTGTGGTGCATGTGGACCGCGCCGACATCCTCCACCGTATGCATTTTTTGCTGGGGATAGTCTTTTTTCATGCGGTCCACATGCGGTGGGGCTGCTCCCCCAATGTAAAACACGCTACAGTGTTAGGGGTTGAGCCGCTCCTCCAGTATTGCCACTATATTTCTGTGTTTTTGTCTTGTTTTATATGTAGTGTATGTGCCGTTACCTGGCATTCAAACACTCTTTTGCACCTGGTGACCTCCATCACAGGGTCTGATATGGGCGTGGCTTGCAGTCTTGGCTTTGTTCACATTGCACTAGTTGTCCTGCTAGGCGTTTGTGTGGAAGCCTGGCTGCGAGCTGGATTACATCGCCTTCAGACCGTGTTTACACCATAGGTAGCGTAGTGGTAGGACCCTTTGCCATGCTGAGTGACCGTGACGTGGTGCAATGATGGGCTCCGATATTTTCCTGACAGGAATATATTGGCGAAAGTCTCAGCTTTTAATATCTGCATTTATGACTAGCCAGTATAGTCAGTGGCATATCCGTTTGGTGCATTTTTTCTGTGATTTATATGATTGTATTTACATCCGCACAATGCTCCGTTTTGTGTAGGATGCTCTTGTGGTGCATGTGGACCGCGCCGACATCCTCCACCGTATGCATTTTTTGCTGGGGATAGTCGTTTGCTGCGGTCCACATGCGGTGTGGCTGCTCCCCCAATGTAAAACACGCTACAGTGTTAGGGGTTGAGCCGCTCCTCCAGTATTGCCACTATATTTCTGTGTTTTTATGTAGTTTTGGAAGCCAAAGTCAGGAGTGGATCATAAATGGAGATAAAGGACAGATATAACTTCTGTTATATTTAATTCACTCCTGGATTTGTCTTCCAAAACTGTATGCAGAAACCTGACCATCTGGATGTATCCTCAACCTGCTGGACAACCCCTTTATACAGGTGAAACTCGAAAAAATTAGAATATCATGCAAAAGTCTATTGATTTCAGTAATGCAAAATAAAAGGAATTGCATTAATGCAGCTTAAAATTAGAATTTTGTAAAAAGGTTCAATATTCTAGGCTCAAAGTGTCACACTCTAGTCAGCTAATTAATCCATACCCCTGAGCAAAGGGTACCTCTAATTTGCGACTTTGGGGTTTCATAAACTGTAAGCCATAATCATCCAAATTATAACAAATAAAGGCTTGAAATATCTCGCTTTGCATGTAATGAGTCTATCTCATATGTTAGTTTCACCTTTTAAGTTGCATTACTGAAATAAATGAACTTTGCACTATATTCAAATTTTTCGAGTTTCACCTGTATGTTTTAACTTCCATGTTCCATGGAGATGAAACTGGTACAAGCACTCTCTTGACAGATGCATTTAATTAAAGCTCCAATACACATTAGCCCTCCTCTGCCAGTTCAGCCACCACAGAGCTCTGGTGGCTGTGAACTATAGATACCACGTCTTGCGCCCCCCGGCCCAGCCAGATTTATCCGCATCTGCTCCAGGACAGGAAGGAGTGGAATGACATCATTCATCCCGCTTCTGCTGAGGTGAGTCCTGACTGCTGGATAAGGGGTGGGGGCCGCTGGTAGATGCACCATTACATTGGTGCCATGGTTTTCCCAGGGCACTTTATGGTGACGCTCCATGTGTTGACGCAGGGCCGTGGTGCCAACAATGGTACCCTGACTGCATTTCATCTTCTGCCAACAGTTCCTACATACAGCCATGCATACGTCCTCTGGCGGTTTAATGAAAAATTCCCACACCAGCGAAAATTGCATTTTATCCCCAACACTGCAGGGTTACTGCCTGCTGCTGCCTTTATGAATCTGTGCACCACAAGTTGTTGGACTTGCTCCTGAGTAGCAGATGGTCTCCCCTGGGCACATTAGGCTCCAGATCTCACACTGCTGCCACCCTGCTGACTCAGCAGATTCCAGCCACCCAGCTGCTGTCTCACCCAGCTACCAAGTGCAATCGGCTACATCCTCATCCACTACTGTCTGCGCTCCTTATGATCTCCCTACACTGTCCCTATCCCAGATTATAGTAATAAAAGCTTTGTAGGACACTTTCCCTAGCACTTGTCAATTCTCTCCCAATGTTCACTGTAAAATAGCGGAGACAGGGAAGGATGATACTTTTTATAGGGCTGTGACATGACAGGTGCTGGCTATCTGTTGATTGGCTGGCTGCATGGCATTATGGGTGATCCCTTGTTCCTGGGCCTTGTAACACGTACAGCATCAATTTTAGAAAAAAAATCTGATTTGTTACCACAGACCGCAAGGAAATTTTGCTTCTTGACCAGTGATGGCCAGTTCGCAGTGTTCGCCAACGAACACATGGGATCTGCCATCTTCACTCACAAGTCTGGCGATGCAGAGGTAAGTCCTTACCTGTGCCTGCGCCTCGAGCCGCTCTGAAACACATGGCGGTCACCTGGAGCAGGCACTTCCGAGAACAGCCTTCATATGGCTGTTCTCCGAACTGCCTGCTCCTGGTGACCGCATGTGTTTCAGAGCGGCTCGCGGCGCAGGCACAGGTAAGGAATTACCTCTGCATCGCTGGACTTGTGAGTGAAGATGGCAGATCGTATGTGTTTATCTGCGAACACTGCGAACTGGCCATCACTGTTCTTGACGACTCAAATTTTTTCCTGAAATTTAGATTGAATTTCACTTTAACTTCGATTCACTGAACACTAGTTACATTTGTGGTCGTGGCAACCAAGTACGTACCTATCCTACCTGGGATACCCTACCCCTAAGCGGTCAGAGTTGTGCCGTAACCGCGTCGTGGAGGGACGCCTGAAAGAGGGCATCCCCTTTGAGAGTAACAGGAGAAAGGGGTGGGTAGGAGGGAGAACTCTGCACGTCGTACGCCTGTGGGAGGGTTCCGGCCGTTGAAGTAGGTGGCCAAGCCCCTCCCACAAATACAGGCCAATGAATCGGCCTTTACACTTGTGGTCGTGGCAACCAAGTACGTACCTATCCTACCTGGGATACCCTACCCCTAAGCGGTCAGAGTTGTGCCGTAACCGCGTCGTGGAGGGACGCCTGAAAGAGGGCAAAAAGACATACTGATAGGCAGAAGTAATTTATTACAAAGACGTTACAAAGCTAAAGTTTGAAAGGCTGCCGACATTTCAGTTTCGGGGTGAGGTATGTAACGGTTGAAACAAGACGAGTGCCAACGCCCCAGTTTCTGTATGACATGCGCAGGCACTCGGTTTTTGGAGGCCGCGGATGCAGCACCTATGCGGAATGAATGTCCCGAAATTGTGGCAGGGTCACCGCCCGTGCTGGCCACAAGTGACCTTACATGGGATATGAACTGGTGGGTGGTGAGCGGAACCACCCCGAAGGGTAACAATGGACTATTCGGTCCGGCCTCGGACAAGGCAACCGTAACTGATGAAGCACCGTGACGGGACACCATTGGTGTGCTGTGGGAAAGAAGGATACCGGGACAGGGGGGCCCATCTGGGAGGTCTTGGACGTCTTGAGCAGTAATATGAACCCGTCGGAGTTCTGGACCAGCTGGCTGACCGTGAGGAACCTGCTACTGCCTGGCGAACAGGTGAACTCCCCAGGTCTTAGGAAGCCGTAAAAGGCTAGATAGATGGCGGATTTAAGTACCAAGCTGGGCAAAACCCCGAAAGGATTACCGTCCAAGGCGTCGGACAGTTTGCGGAAAAGAGGGCCGGTGACCGCTTGCCTGCGTACTTGGCTTTGAGGCCCGCACTTGCTCAAACCCTTGAGAGCGGCTTTGACAGCATGTATGGTGAACACTGACGCTAGTTCAGGATGGCTAACAGAGAGGAAGTGTTGCACTCCCGCCAGGTACGACCTCACTGTACCGTGGGAGAGCCTGCGCACTGAGTGGCAGTAACCAATGAACGCCAGGATGTACTCTGGAAAACTGGAGTCCCCTTGAGGACATTCCCCTCGAAACCTGCAGAACGTCTTCCACCCGGTGTTGTATGCCCTGGTTGTGTTAGGTGAGAGGGAATTGCGTATCAGAGCGTGAGCCGTCTCAAGGTGGTTGGTTACATTAGCATTAAGGACTCGTGAGGAGGGACGGTGGCGCCTGTCGCATCTGCCTCTGGCATGATCTGAAAGAAACGGGAGAAGTTAGCCCTCGACAAGGCGTCAGCAGCCCCGTTTTGCGCACCTGGCACATGCGCACTGAAAACATGAAAGTGGTGACGTAGGGAGAGCTGCACTAACCGTCTGAGGAAACACATGACTTGGGTAGACTTTGACAGTCCACTGTTAAGGATGTCTACCACGGCTGAGTTGTCAGTTACGAACAGAACAGACTGACGTGCCCAAAGACTGCCCCAAATGTGGGCGGCTACCACGATGGGGTATAGCTCGAACAGCGCCGAGGTTTGGAGGAAGCCCGGGATTTGTCCCACCTCGGCAGGCCATTCGTCTGCAACCCAGTGGGTGCCAAAAATGGCGGCAAACCCTGAGCCCGCAGCTGCATCAGAAAAGACTGTAGGCGACCGACAAGACAGCTTGGGTACGAATAAGGACACCCCGTTCCACTGGCTCAGAAAATGGTCCCACATGTGGAGATCCGCTAGGGCTTGACTGTCTAGGCACACTGGGCTGTCCTGTTCCGGGGCGGAACTTAAGAGCGACAGTAGGCGGGATATGAACGCTCTGCCCTGCGGAATGATGCGCATGGCGAAGTTTAACATACCCAGTAGAGACTGAAGGTCAGCCTTAGTGACCACGGTTGTGACTGAAAACCGACAACATGGATCCTGGGCCCGTTTTCATGATGATGGCGATAGCCTGATCGATCGAAGCATATCTCATGCCCACCTCCTCCGAAGGGATGAGGGAGTTAAGGCTGGGGACCTGGGAGCCGTGTGGGGCCGACAAGTCAATAATGAGTCTCTCCTTTTTGCTGAACTTGCCTGTGACTACCCCCACGGGACTGACTCTCCAGCGTTGAAAAGGGGGCACATCAAAGGGACCGATCAAGAATCCTTTGCTTAACTCGGCCTCTATTAATGCGTCTACCGAAGCGGGATTTCTTTCGGCTGACTGAAGGTTCCTGCACTCGTGTGTGAACTCTGGAGTCGTGATCAAGCCCGTATGGAAACCCTCGTGAAATCCTGACACCAGGAACTGTACAAACCCTGGATTGTGATGACCTTGTAAGTACTCTTGTAGACGGCTAATATTGACCACACTCATGTAATTTTTCACCGACTTTAATGAGCAAGCTACTCGGGGGTGGGCCCTAAAACAGTTGGTACAGATATGTAACAGACGGCATTGCCCGAAATTGCAAGACGCATAATTAAAATTGTTACATATCTGTGCCCTCCCTAGCTGAACGATGGGTCGGCCCAGCTTGTCTACTGAGTTGGGGGGTCTGAAGACGTCGAGTGGACCAGCTGCAGAGCTGGAGGGGTAGGACGCTGTGCTGACGGCGGACTTATCGCACCACTCGACAGAATGAAAGATAGACTGGCAGGGCGGAACAGGAGGGAGCTTTCAGGCCTGCAAAGTGTCTGCAGAAAAGCTCAGTATCCAGGTTGGACCAGTCAGTAACGTGTTGGAATTGGGAGAGAGCCGCTGCCGCCTTAGCTGAAAATGAACAGTGGTAGTCATAGAATGCGTTCCCTCCATACCTGTGACCCAATTCTGTGACCCTAAAAAGATACAGGTCTAGTTCCTCCCTCCTGTCCGGCCTGGCAGTGCAAATAACATCCCTAAAAAGGCTAAACGCCATGACGAATTCCGGAATGGACAATTTGCGGTTGAGCCGGTGGTCGCGGCTTCTCAGTACCACTGACACTTCCCCGCAAGCTATGACCTTATTGTCAGATAGGTCCCTGGAGGCTATCAGTAGAGACCTCACTGTACCGTGGGAGAGCCTGCGCACTGAGTGGCAGTAACCAATGAACGCCAGGATGTACTCTGGAAAACTGGAGTCCCCTTGAGGACATTCCCCTCGAAACCTGCAGAACGTCTTCCACCCGGTGTTGTATGCCCTGGTTGTGTTAGGTGAGAGGGAATTGCGTATCAGAGCGTGAGCCGTCTCAAGGTGGTTGGTTACATTAGCATTAAGGACTCGTGAGGAGGGACGGTGGCGCCTGTCGCATCTGCCTCTGGCATGATCTGAAAGAAACGGGAGAAGTTAGCCCTCGACAAGGCGTCAGCAGCCCCGTTTTGCGCACCTGGCACATGCGCACTGAAAACATGAAAGTGGTGACGTAGGGAGAGCTGCACTAACCGTCTGAGGAAACACATGACTTGGGTAGACTTTGACAGTCCACTGTTAAGGATGTCTACCACGGCTGAGTTGTCAGTTACGAACAGAACAGACTGACGTGCCCAAAGACTGCCCCAAATGTGGGCGGCTACCACGATGGGGTATAGCTCGAACAGCGCCGAGGTTTGGAGGAAGCCCGGGATTTGTCCCACCTCGGCAGGCCATTCGTCTGCAACCCAGTGGGTGCCAAAAATGGCGGCAAACCCTGAGCCCGCAGCTGCATCAGAAAAGACTGTAGGCGACCGACAAGACAGCTTGGGTACGAATAAGGACACCCCGTTCCACTGGCTCAGAAAATGGTCCCACATGTGGAGATCCGCTAGGGCTTGACTGTCTAGGCACACTGGGCTGTCCTGTTCCGGGGCGGAACTTAAGAGCGACAGTAGGCGGGATATGAACGCTCTGCCCTGCGGAATGATGCGCATGGCGAAGTTTAACATACCCAGTAGAGACTGAAGGTCAGCCTTAGTGACCACGGTTGTGACTGAAAACCGACAACATGGATCCTGGGCCCGTTTTCATGATGATGGCGATAGCCTGATCGATCGAAGCATATCTCATGCCCACCTCCTCCGAAGGGATGAGGGAGTTAAGGCTGGGGACCTGGGAGCCGTGTGGGGCCGACAAGTCAATAATGAGTCTCTCCTTTTTGCTGAACTTGCCTGTGACTACCCCCACGGGACTGACTCTCCAGCGTTGAAAAGGGGGCACATCAAAGGGACCGATCAAGAATCCTTTGCTTAACTCGGCCTCTATTAATGCGTCTACCGAAGCGGGATTTCTTTCGGCTGACTGAAGGTTCCTGCACTCGTGTGTGAACTCTGGAGTCGTGATCAAGCCCGTATGGAAACCCTCGTGAAATCCTGACACCAGGAACTGTACAAACCCTGGATTGTGATGACCTTGTAAGTACTCTTGTAGACGGCTAATATTGACCACACTCATGTAATTTTTCACCGACTTTAATGAGCAAGCTACTCGGGGGTGGGCCCTAAAACAGTTGGTACAGATATGTAACAGACGGCATTGCCCGAAATTGCAAGACGCATAATTAAAATTGTTACATATCTGTGCCCTCCCTAGCTGAACGATGGGTCGGCCCAGCTTGTCTACTGAGTTGGGGGGTCTGAAGACGTCGAGTGGACCAGCTGCAGAGCTGGAGGGGTAGGACGCTGTGCTGACGGCGGACTTATCGCACCACTCGACAGAATGAAAGATAGACTGGCAGGGCGGAACAGGAGGGAGCTTTCAGGCCTGCAAAGTGTCTGCAGAAAAGCTCAGTATCCAGGTTGGACCAGTCAGTAACGTGTTGGAATTGGGAGAGAGCCGCTGCCGCCTTAGCTGAAAATGAACAGTGGTAGTCATAGAATGCGTTCCCTCCATACCTGTGACCCAATTCTGTGACCCTAAAAAGATACAGGTCTAGTTCCTCCCTCCTGTCCGGCCTGGCAGTGCAAATAACATCCCTAAAAAGGCTAAACGCCATGACGAATTCCGGAATGGACAATTTGCGGTTGAGCCGGTGGTCGCGGCTTCTCAGTACCACTGACACTTCCCCGCAAGCTATGACCTTATTGTCAGATAGGTCCCTGGAGGCTATCAGTAGAGACGCAAGATTGACATCCCTACCCTCTAGGATGTCCTTCCTGATGTTGATCGGGACAAAGTGGGAGGGAGTCACGTTGGGGACGGACTGGACAGAGCGAATGTCTGCTGCGGCAGAGGTGGAGGCGACCGGAACCTCGAGGGAGGAAACTGGCAAGACTGCGCTGCGAGCCTCGATAGACTCCAACCTTGCCTGTATGGACGTGACGGCAGACGTCAGACTGTTTAGCATGACATGTATCTGAGTCAGCGAAGTTTGCATCGTGGCCGCAGGGGGATCATTGGTACTGGGTACCAGGGAGTCTTTCCACAGGCGATACAGCTCCGCTTTTCTGGCGGATGCCGGGAAAGGGACGCCCCGCTTTGTCAGCACCGCCATAAGCCTGGGGATGGTCCAAGCACGTAGGGACGGTATACTGCCCCCTTCGGATGTCTCTGCTACGACCTCATCCACTGACGCTTCGACAATGTCCGATGCGTGTGACATCGCAGCTGTGAAAACAGTAACGTAAAATGACCTGACTAGCCTAGATGACCGCCGGTATCCATGCAGCAGTCTAAACCACGTAATGAAAGGGTGAACTATCCCCGTGAGGAATGCACATTGACACCAGAAGAGCCGTGAAGGAGTGGCCAGGAACCGCCACCCGGGAGTCCATGCAAGGAGACCTGCCGTACTTACCAACTGAGAAGCACTATACTCTGACTTTCACGAAAGTATCAATGAAAAATAGAACAACCTGTACGTAAAATAATGCGTGAGACACAAGCCTGACAAGGCAGCACCTTCCCGTCCCCCAACGTATACCCCCACTTCCTTGGTTGACAAGGAAAATCAACTGAGATCCAAACCAACTTCTCTCTGACTAATGACTGTTTTGAACCTGGAAAACAACAACAGAACAACACAAAAGAACCAGTCAATGCGTAAGGCTCAATTGTAGAACGTGGGTTGTGAGTAGGAGGTATGGTCGGCTGATGAGAGTAGGTGTATTGATTGACGTTGACCACTACCTGACGTTGGTGATGAAACCCCTACCTGTCTAAACGGCACAGCGGCCTGTGCCAGACTTTGGTGTGGGCGAGGAGCGGGTCGTTTCGTGCCCCACCGTGCTCCACGGTAACCACGTGGGGAACGCAGAGTTCCCTGGCACCGTGAACCAAGTGGGGGTGGATCTTTGGCAACGGCTGACACCCCCCCCCACACATGATTCGGGTGCCACATGGAGGGCAAACGCGTGTTCCCGACAGGGTGCTCAGTGCGGGGCCCCCTCCGTCCCAGGGTAGCGCCACCCGCCGGCTGAGCACTACTGCCGCGTGGGGAGCAGCGCAGCCCTCTGGCATGAAGTCGACACAGGGGGGCCCCCGGCGACGAGGGCCCTACCTTGCCGAAACTAGAAATGCCGCGTGGGGGGCCTCGCCGGTCCCTGATGGAGTGCTCAGTGCGGGGGTGCCCCCCTTTCCTAGAGGGGCCAACCCACCGCCGGCTGGGCATCTCCACCACGTGGGGAAACAGCGCTGCCCCCTGGCATGGGGGGGGGGCCTTATCAGACACAGCCTCCCCCCTTCTAATGTGGGGACGTGCCACGTGGGGGGCCCACCGCTCCCTGATGGGGTGCCCAGTGCGGGGGTGCCCCCCTACTCCATGAGGGGCCGACCCACCGCCGGCTGGGCCCCTCCACCGCGTGGGGAAACGGTGCTGCCCCCTGGCATAGGGGGAGGCTTATCAGACACAGCCTCCCCCCTTCTTAGGTGACGACGTGCCACGTGGGGGGCCCA
This sequence comes from Bufo bufo, assembly GCF_905171765.1. NCBI lineage: Eukaryota > Metazoa > Chordata > Amphibia > Anura > Bufonidae > Bufo > Bufo bufo. The sequence continues at coordinate 693,076,280 of NC_053389.1, forward strand.
CCGCTCCCTGATGGGGTGCCCAGTGCGGGGTTGCCCCCCTACTCCATGAGGGGCCGACCCACCGCCGGCTGGGCCCCTCCACCGCGTGGGGAAACGGTGCTGCCCCCTGGCAAACTGAGATAACGGGGCCTGTGCCGCTTGTCCCTAACCTCCCGGTGTGATGGGCGGAGCTATGTGATGCCGCCCCGCCCCTCGGTAGGGGGCTCGTCACAGGGGTGCCTCCCCTAGCTAGGGGGCCGGCCCACAGCTGACTACGCAGCCCACCACGTGAGGGAGCGGGGCAGCATTGGCTGTGGTTATGGGCGGAAGCGGACGGAAGCGGGCGGGGAGGCAGGCGGAGGGGGGGGCCTCTCGTGACCGCTGGCCCCGCCCCCCGCCGGAGTGAAATGACGTGCTCGGACCTGGGCGGCGGAGGAGGGGAGTGCCGTATCCGTGGGCTCCATCCCCCCCGCCGGCGGCTGAAGGGGTACCGCCGCTGTGAACGGGCAGGAGGGGACCCCGGACTGTAGAGGCCCCGCTCCCTGCTGTATGCTGGCAACGCAGTGGCCCAGCGCATGGCGGCCCCTACTCACCAAAGGGCCGACCACCGCACGCACATCCACTCACCTTCTCTGTCGACAACGGACTGCCAGGTACGAGCGCACGCTTCCTGCGAAACTCTGCACGTCGTACGCCTGTGGGAGGGTGCCGGCCGTTGAAGTAGGTGGCCAAGCCCCTCCCACAAATACAGGCCAATGAATCGGCCTTTACACTTATTGCAGATTTCAGAACTGTTGCTTTTGGCTCAAATCTTTACTATCAACATTAGAGATGGCCTTGTGGTTCGCCCGGCGGTCGGTTAGCGGCGAACTTTACACATTTGCGGTTTGCCAAACATGCCAACATATGGCGATATTCGCCGGCGCCATATTTTTTTTACATTGTGAGAACTTTGACCCATGACACATCCATCAGGTGGTACAGGACAGCCAATTGAGACATTTCAGCACATGGACATACAGTGGCGGAAATAATTATTTGACCCCTCACTGATTTTGTAAGTTTGTCCAATGACAAAGAAATGAAAAGTCTCAGAACAGTATCATTTCAATGGTAGGTTTATTGTAACAGTGGCAGATAGCACATCAAAAGGAAAATCGAAAAAATAACTTTAAATAAAAGATAGCAACTGATTTGCATTTCATTGAGTGAAATAAGTATTTGAACCCCTACCAACCATTAAGAGTTCTGGCTCCCACAGAGTGGTTAGACACTTCTACTCAATTAGTCACCCTCATTAAGGACACCTGTCTTAACTAGTCACCTGTATAAAAGACACCTGTCCACAGAATCAATCAATCAAGCAGACTCCAAACTCTCCAACATGGGAAAGACCAAAGAGCTGTCCAAGGATGTCAGAGACAAAATTGTAGACCTGCACAAGGCTGGAATGGGCAACAAAACCATTAGCAAGAAGCTGGGAGAGAAGGTGACAACTGTTGGTGCGATTGTTCGAAAATGGAAGGAGCACAAAATGACCATCAATCGACCTCGCTCTGGGGCTCCACGCAAGATCTCACCTCGTGGGGTGTCAATGGTTCTGAGAAAGGTGAAAAAGCATCCTAGAACTACACGGGAGGAGTTAGTTAATGACCTCAAATTAGCAGGGACCACAGTCACCAAGAAAACCATTGGAAACACATTACACCGCAATGGATTAAAATCCTGCAGGGCTCGCAAGGTCCCCCTGCTCAGGAAGGCACATGTGCAGGCCCGTCTGAAGTTTGCCAATGAACACCTGAATGATTCAGAGAGTGACTGGGAGAAGGTGCTGTGGTCTGATGAGACCAAAATAGAGCTCTTTGGCATTAACTCAACTCGCTGTGTTTGGAGGAAGAAAAATGCTGCCTATGACCCCCAAAACACCGTCCCCACCGTCAAGCATGGGGGTGGAAACATTTTGCTTTGGGGGTGTTTTTCTGCTAAGGGCACAGGACAACTTATTCGCATAAACGGGAAAATGGACGGAGCCATGTATCGTGAAATCCTGAGCGACAACCTCCTTCCCTCTGCCAGGAAACTGAAAATGGGTCGTGGATGGGTGTTCCAGCACGACAATGACCCAAAACATACAGCAAAGGCAACAAAGGAGTGGCTCAAGAAGAAGCACATTAAGGTCATGGAGTGGCCTAGTCAGTCTCCGGACCTTAATCCAATCGAAAACCTATGGAGGGAGCTCAAGCTCAGAGTTGCACAGAGACAGCCTCGAAACCTTAGGGATTTAGAGATGATCTGCAAAGAGGAGTGGACCAACATTCCTCCTAAAATGTGCGCAAACTTGGTCATCAATTACAAGAAACGTTTGACCTCTGTGCTTGCAAACAAGGGTTTTTCCACCAAGTATTAAGTCTTTTTTTGTTAGAGGGTTCAAATACTTATTTCACTCAATGAAATGCAAATCAGTTGCTATCTTTTATTTAAAGTTATTTTTTCGATTTTCCTTTTGATGTGCTATCTGCCACTGTTACAATAAACCTACCATTGAAATGATACTGTTCTGAGACTTTTCATTTCTTTGTCATTGGACAAACTTACAAAATCAGTGAGGGGTCAAATAATTATTTCCGCCACTGTACCTCCTACCTTATAAATAGACCTGATCTGGCTGCAATTTTTCATTCTGTCTTTTGTCAGTGTTAGGGAGAGGTTGCTGTGTGGAGCAGGGACAGGCTGTTAGAGTGTTAATAGTGACACAAATCGATAGCTAATAGGTCCACAAAAGTCCTTTTAAGGACTGGTATAGGTGTGCTATTGATTGGTGTGCAGTATATAGGGGTGTAATGCACTTATAATATACTTTCTAATACAGAAAGCATATTATAGTGGATTTGTATAGTGCAGCATTGTGACTGGTGATCGGTTCTGCAGTGATACTACAACTACAAAGAGAGACAAACTCAATTAGAAAAAAGTATTATAACTGGTGTGATAGACCAGTGGCCCCCAAAACCACATATTGAAGCGGGGTGTTATCTAAGAATATACTACTCAAATGGGTGCTGCAGAAATGTATCCGCTTTCATTGCGTTACCTCTGCTACACACAGTAAGAAAATTTAAAGGAAAACATTTTTATAACTGTTGTGATTCTAGACCAGTGGCCCCGAAAACCACATATTGAAGCGGGGTGTTATCTAAGAATATACTACTCAAATAGTATATTTGGGTACTGCAGAAATGTATCCGCTTTCACTGTGTTACCTCTGCTACACACATTGCTAAAATTTAAACAAATATTTTTTTTTTAAACTGGTGTGATTATAGACCAGTTGCCACCAAAACGACATATTGAAGCAGGGTGTTATCTAAGAATACACTACTGAAGAAATTTAGCCGCTTTCACTGCGTTACCTCTGCTACTCACAGTGATTAAATTTAAACAATTATTATTATTTTTTAAACTGGTGTAATTATAGACCAGTTGCCACCAAAACGACATATTGAAGCAGGGTGTTATATACCTTCTTCCACATACACTGCGCTTCTCTAGAGACTTTTGTCACCGGGTCATTTAAAAAATGACAGGCAGAGAAAGAGGCAGACCCTTCCGCAGGGGTGGTAGGGGTAGGGCAGGAGCACCAGGCCGGAGCCAAAGTGGGAAGTTGCAGAAGGTGCGTTCAATTACGTCAAAGGACGCACCAGACTTGGTTGAGTGGCTCACTCAGCCTTCTGAATCTGTACCCTCCTCATCCTCTCTATCTGCACCCTCTTCACTCTCTGCTGTGTGCACCCCCAAAGACACCACCACCAACAATACCACCACCACCATATACCCTCCACTTTAGTCACAGGAATAATTTTCCAATCCATCACAAGACATTTCCGATGCACAGTCATTCTTGGCATCGGATCAGGAAGAGGAGGTAGCAACGGCCGCCAATCAGCAGTCTGACGACAGTACCCAGATCAGCCCAAGGAGGTTGGTCCCCGCTGTTGCTGCCTACTCCGAGATCTCTAACGTTAGTGGTGGGAAAGGTGACGTTGATGATGACATGTCTCTGGACATAACGAGGGTGCCCACAAGAGAGGAAGAGGAGGGGAGTTCAGAGGGAGAGATGGACCAGCAGTTAGGGAGGAGAAGCAGGCCAAACTTACATTGCACAGGAGGGACAAACCAGACTGCTAATGTATCAGGAGCGAGCAATCAACCATGTATGGTCACATCTTGCACTCAGGGCCGGTGCAAGGATTTTTGCCGCCCTAGGCAAGATAAAAATTGCCGCCCCCCCTTATCAGATGATCTGCCCATATCATGACATCACATATGTTCCACCCCTTTCTCAGCTTTTAAATAAAAAGAACTGCTAGGTTTCCCTTAGGGTTAATCCAGCTTCTTGTAGCTGTCTTTTTTTGCGGAACGGAATTGCGGACCCATACATTTCTATGGGGCCGCACGACGTGCGGCCCCGATCCGGAATTGCGGATCCGCAATTCCGATCCGGAAAAAAATAGAACATGTCCTATTCTTGTCTGCAATAGCGGACAAAAATAGGCATATTCTGTTAGTGCCGGCAATGTGCGGTCCGCAAAATGCGGAACGCACATTGCTGCTGTCCGTGTTTTGCGGATCCGTGGATTCGCAAAACACACATGGATGTGTGAATGGACCCTAAATGTGAGGTAAATTAGTTTCCAATGTAGTATTAATAACTAAACAATTACATAATAAACATATTGCATTGTCTACTTACCACCAGGACAATAAGATGATCTGCTCTCTGGCTGCAATCTGGCTCTGGGGACTCCCTTGTCACTCTCTTCTCCCCCACTCCCTCCCTTGTCACTCTCATTATTCCACCCCGGCACCCCCCTCCCTTTGTCACTCTCATTATTTCCCCCCCTCCCTTGTCAATCTCATTATTCCCCCCCCTCCCTTGTCACTCTCATTATACCCCCCCCTCCCTTGTCACTCATTATTCCACCCCGGCACCCCCCTCCCTTGTCACTGTCATTATTCCACCCCGGCACCCCCCTCCCTTGTCACTCTCATTATTCCACCCCGGCACCCCCCTCCCTTGTCACTGTCATTATTCCACCCCGGCACCCCCCTCCCTTGTCACTCTCATTATTCCACCCCCCCTCCCTTGTCACTCTCATTATTCCACCCCCCCTCCCTTGTCACTCTCATTATTCCACCCCCCCCCTCCCTTGTCACTCTCATTATTCCCCCCCCTTGTCAATGTCATTATTCCCCCCCTCCCTTGTCAATGTCATTATTCCCTCCCTCCCTTCTCAATGTCATTATTCCCCCCCCCTCCCTTGTCAATGTCATTTTTTCCCCCACCCCCCTTGTCAATCTCATTAGTCCCCCCCCTCCCTTGTCAATCTCATTAGTCCCCCCACACACACACCTCTAATGTAGCGTGGCCGAGCTCTCTTCGGTCCGCGGTACAGGAGCATTTGTTTCCTGTACCCGGCCGGACTGACAGGAAGTGCACACTAAGTGAGCACTTCCTGTCAGTCCGGCCGGGTACAGGAAACAAAAGCTCCTACCGCGGACCGAACAGAGCTCGGCCACGCTACATTAACAAAAGCACAGAGCAGACACACAGCAGGCGCAGGCTGCGCAGCAATGAGCCGGCGGCCGGAGATTCAAATTAGAGCGGCAAGCGCTCAGGAGGCGCAGCATGAGGGGCGCCGCTGGCCGAACTTATATAACCAATTTTATTTTATTTTTTACACCGCAACGGGCGCCCCCTGCTAAATAACCCTGCTTGCACTCCCAGGATGCCGGCACATGGATCCGCAGTGTGGGCTTTTTTTAATGTGTTAGCTGCTGACAATAGTGTTGCCATCTGCAGCCTTTGCAGTCAACGCATAAGTCGTGGTAAGCCCAACACCCACCTAGGGACGACCACCTTAAGAAGGCACCTGGCCTCACATCAACGAGCCCAGTGGGAGCAACGCTGTCAGAACCCACAAAGCCACACTCCACCGTCAAGGCTCTTCTCCTTCTCCTCTCTCCTCACAATTGTCCTCCACTCCACCTTCCATCATGCCGTCCTCACGTTTGTCAGGAAAAAGGCAGGCTTCCGTGGCCCAAATGTTCGAGCGTAAAGGATAACCCTCTTGCCCAACGGTTGACCGCTGGCTTGTCGGAACTGATAGCCAGCCAACTACTGCCATATAAACTTGTGGACTCGGAGGCCTTTCGAAAATTTGGCAATGTTGGCAAAACATACAAAAGTTGTTTACGTATGTACCTGGGTATTTTTCGTCCCAGATTCTTTTTATGAAACGTGTCTGTCTTCGCTTCATGTCTGACCATTTCTTTAAAATGGTCACACGGCGGTGTTTGCTACCCATTTGGCGCCACATTTCATAGGCCAACTCCCGCACTATCCTCTGTTTCTCGGCGTGGGACCGGGTGTGGTCGTAGCCCCGACCCAACATCCGCTGAAAGAGAAAAATGCATACATATAATCCCAATTTTTAACAATAATAGTATTGAAAATAATTTACTCAAGTAAACTGCTAAAAGTATTTAATGCTTTGAGGTGGAAATATTAGATTTAGGCCGCCTGCACCGCCAGTATTTGCTGGTTCATTAAGAGTTACCCAGGGTGCATCCCGGGGAGACGAACCAGCTGTACACCCCATACCGTATCGTCACTTCACTAGACAGGTACATCTCTGCTTAGCTGGACAGTATCTGATAGCTCAGACCCACCCACATACAGTCGTACTACAATCCCATCTTCTAACAGTAACAGTAAGGCCGCATGCACACGGGCGTGTTTTTTCAAAACTACAGACCATACAAACCCGTCCTGCCATCCTGCAGAGTGGACAAGCGCACGGCGTCATTGGTTGCTATGACGATGTGCGCTTCCAGGCCACCACCGCTGTACTGTGATACACTTGTATGATCTATGCAAGTGTATTACAGTGCAGTGGTGGCGGCAAGAAGCGCACGGCGTCATAGCGAGTTAGCATTAGCAACCAATGACGCCGTGCACTCGGCCACTCTTCAGGGTAACCTAACATAGTGGGTGTGATGTCACAGCCAGGAATACTTAGTGCAACAATCACTAATATCTAGTGAGACATTATAAAATGTGAAGTTTGGTGCACTTAAGAAAAATTTGACTCGCAGAAGGTCGCACTGGCGATTTTTTTTAACATTCTTTATGCATATAAAGCGATTGTTCAGACATGCAGGTGAATTGTAATCAAATACACTACTTTAATGAAGGATTACTTACAGTCATCAGGAGTTGAACTTCACTCCAACTATCGCATCCATCTAATTGCTAGTCGGTGTAAACCAGTTGCTGTAGGCCACACCTTCCGAGCGCATGTGCTTTTGCGATTAATATTTTGCCGAAATTTTGCCGATAAAAAAAGAATGCTTGTCGATCGTAAAATCGCTTAATACTTCTGGTATGTCAGTGTCCATGTTGTGGGACTATGTGTGCACATTTACTAAGTAATTTGTGGCTGCAAATATGACCTGGAGGTTTCTCATGTTCGCATGCCATTAAAATAAATGGGACCCGCCGCGAACCTGTGGTTTGCTAACATCTGAGCGAGTTCTAGCGATCGCGTTCGCGAACCGTCCCATCAGATGTTCGTCCATCACTAATCAACATATAACACCTGTTGCAGACATTTGGATTGGTAAAACTTCTTTAGGCATCCAATCCTGATCTGATCATCATGTGAGTACACTACAATAGCCCATGATCATATATGAACTAACTGTATCATAAATTACTATGGCACAGTTTATTTGGGTCAGGGGAGCCATATTGGCCCCGGAGATGTGGCTGACACACAAACTGTTTTCCCAAGCCGATCACGGTTGTGTGCATGAGCCCTAATGCTGAGAATGAAGCAGTCACAGAGTTGACTAAATTTTTCTGCCCAATGGCTTAATACCATGTCCAGAACATTGTCATACACACAGGAGGTCTAAAGGACTCATGATAATATCTCAGGAATAGGAATCATAACCAATGGCTGGACTCCTAGCATACACAATACTACAACAGATGCTATATTACAAAATATCAAATTTAGGCCTCTTGCACAAGAACGAGCGCGCCCCATGGCCGTGCTGCGGCCCGCAAATTTTGAGCCGCAATGCACAAACATCCACCGTGGGGCAGCCGCAGCGGATCGCGGACCCATTCACTTTAATGGGTCCGCGATCTGGCCGTTCCGCAAAAAGATAGGACATTTTCTATCTTTTTGCGGAATGGAAGTACGGGGCGAAACCCCACGGAAGCACTCTGTAGTTCTTTCGTAGGGTTCCATTCCATGAGCCTGTTCCGCACCATTCCGCATCTCCGGATTTGCGGACCCATTGAAATGAATTGGTCGGCATCCATGATGTGGAATGCACACGGAATGGTGCCTGTGTATTTTCAGGAAAAATTTGATTTGCACCAAATGTGAATTTCCTCACGCTTCGTAGTAACAAATCACATTTTTTCTAAAATGGCTGCTGCATGTGTGAGAACATGAAGAAGGAACTCTAGGAAGGCGGGATCACCCATACTGACTTGCATGCAGCCAATCAGCAGTCAGCCATCCCTGTGATGTCACAGCCATATAAATACGGCAACCATCTTAGATTCTGTCATTCACCAGCATACTTAGTGCAGGGAGAGACGTGTCTTCAGGTGCTAGGGACAGTGATAAAAAAAATCCTAATTGTGCTAAAAAAAAAAACAATTTACAAGTGGAGGGAAATATTATTCAAGGTGTAGGGAAAGGATAGGGAGGAATCCTTCCACTGCATTCGTGTTGAACAGGGTTCAATCAGGGAGGTGACCACCTTGTTAATAGTAACAATCTTATTACACGTTGCTGCACTGACTGGCGATACAAATTGCCATTATAGAGCTCTGTAATTCCAGCAAACCGTTCTTATTAGGGTACAAGTGCTGTTTGATACAGGCATTAACCATAGGCGTGCGCAGCCTATTGCATTAGGGTGTGCACCCTAAAGTACAAACACAGACGCCCCGCGCACGCGTGTATGTATATATATATTATATACATACACACACAGGCCGGGCCTCACCCTAGCGTTGCCGTGACTCCGCCTCTGCGCAGTGGCGACTCTAGGAACAATATATAGGGGTCACATAAGATACCACAGTCAAAAATGGGGTGGGCGGGCACTAATAATTTTCACCACTTAATCATGCTACTGAAAAACCCTGAAATAAGTATATATAAATAAGATTACAAAATAGGAGAGTATTGCGGTATGCAGGGATACCTTTTTATTGTACTATCCTAATACTTAAAAGACAAGCTTTCAAGAGTTTTCCTTTCTTTCTCGGTATTGCTTCAGACCTGAGAAAGAGAGAAACACTCTCCAAAACTTTTCTTTAGAGTTTAAAGCAGTTTCAGCACTATAATAAAATAATTTACTTACAAAAGAAGCTATTCAGTCGTCTGCTGTGCCGTCCTCTGCTTGCTTCCGCGGATCTTCCCCTGCTTTCAGTCTCTCCTCAGTGCGCAGGTGCACTGTTATGGGGGATCTGTGAATGACACACTGTTATGGGGGACCTGTGGATGGTACACTGTTATGGGGGCTCTGTGGATGACACTGTTATGGGGGACCTGTGGATGATACACTGTTATGGGGGATCTGTGGATGACACACTGTTATGGGGGATCTGTGAATGACACACTGTTATGGGGGATCTGTGGATGACACACTGTTATGGGGGATCTGTGGATGACACTGTTATGGGGGCATCTGTGGATGACACTGTTATGGGGGCATCTGTGGATGACACTGTTATGGGGGCATCTGTGGATGACACTGTTATGGGCATCTGAGGATGACACTCCACTGTTATGGGGGCATCTGTGGATGACACTGTTATGGGGGCATCTGTGGATGATGCACTGTTATGGGCATCAGTGGATGACACAGGGTTATGGGGGCATCTGTGGATGACACTGTTATGGGGGCATCTGTGGATGATGCACTGTTATTAACAGTGCATCATCCACAGATCCCCCCCATAACAGTGTCATATTCCACACAGATCCCCCATAACAGTGTCATCCACAGATCCCCCATAACAGTGTCATATTCCACAGATGCCCCCATAACAGTGTCATACACAGACCACAGATATCCCCTTAACAGTCTATTAAAGGGATATCTGTGGATGGCACTGTTATGGGGGCACCTGTTGATGACGCACTGTTATTAACAGTGCGTCATCCACAGATTCCTCCCATAACAGTATCAGCCACAGATCCCCCCCATAACAGTGTCATCCACAGATCCCCCATAACAGTGTCATATTCCACACAGATGCCCCATTAACAGTGTCATCCACAGATCCCCCATAACAGTGTCATATTCCATAGATGCCCCCATAACAGTGTCATCCACAGACCACAGATATCCCCTTAACAGTGTATTAAGGGGATATCTGTGGATGGTACTGTTATGGGGGGCAGGGGGGGATCTGTGGATGACACATATATAGCAGCATCTTGTGCTATATATGTGTCCACAGATCCCCCCCCCCTCATAACAGTGTCCCTGACAGTGACCCCCAACAGGGGGGGTGGAGACCTCAGGCCGGCAACTATAGACCCCGCCGTGTTCCTTTGGTAAAGTGTTGTAAACTTGTAGTTGTACTACTATTACTAACTTACTGGGACAGTGGGACTCCCTCCATCTAGTATTCACGCGGGCTCTGAAACATTCAAACTAGGCCGGCGGCAGCGTAACGTGACGTCACTCACGCCGCACGCGCCTGCTCCTCCCACTTTATTAATGAAGCAGGTGGAGCAGGCGCGTGACGTCGAGGTGAGTGACGTTATGCAGCCGGCTGCCGGGACACGGAGCACAGGACTCCCCAGGAGCAGTCGAGCAGATGTAATTGAAGCTGTGCGAGTGTGCGGGGCAGCCGGGGTTTAAGAGGCAGCTGCGGTAGGCGGCGGTGCAGGAGCACAGAGGTGTGATTAGGGTGTGCCCAGGCACACCCGGCACACCCCGTGCGCACGCCTATGGCATTAACAGGTTTCATTACAATGAAATATTTCTACATTTTATTTGCCCTTGTGCCGTGCAGTTATATGTTCTAAAGCATTTTTTGGCTTGTAATAGTGGGGAAAAAAGGGCTTATTAGCGGTGCAGTTATCTGTTTTAAAGCCCTTTTTTGCGTGTATTAGTGGAAAAAGGAAAAATATCTTTGCCGCTCAGCGGTGCAGTGAGATATTTTATAGCCCACTTTGCCATGTATTAGTGGAGAAATACAAATATACAAATATATTTGCTGTTCATAGTTGTACTTTTCTGTTGAAAAGCCTTTTGTGTAAAAATAGAAAAAAATTAGGGCCTAATTGCCGTTCAGCGGTCAAGTGCGATATTTTACAACCCAGTTTGCCGTGTATTAGTGGCGAGATACAAATATATTCACCGTTCATAGTTGTACTTATCTGTTGAAAAGCCTTTTATGTAAAAATAGAACAAATCAGGGCCTAATTGCCGTTTGGCGGTGCAGTGAAATATTTGATAGCCCAGTTTGCTGTGTATTACTGGCGAAATACAATTATATTTGCCGTTGATAGTTGTACTTATCTGTAGAAAAGCCTTTTGTGAAAATTTGTCATATATTCGCGAATTTCGCGAATTCGAGATTATTTTATTGAATGCGTTAAATCGGCAATGTAAAAATCGCGGAATGCAAATTTGTACCTCGAAATACAGGCGTGGGTCACTTTGGCTACATCTTTCAAGCTGGTATAAGTTAAGAGTCAAGTGCTCCAATATATTCGCGATTGCGCTAATCGGCAGTGATTTGAATATTTTTTCACACTACGTGCAACTTCACATTTTATCAGGCCTGACTACAGATTACTGATTGGTGTACTTGACATTGCTTCCTTCTCATTGGCTTACAAGAAAGAAGCAGAGAGGAATCATGTGTTCAGATGGAAAAAAAATTATGAATATTCAATATGACGACAATATAGCACTATATTCAAAATAATCGCAAATTCTCGAAGTGGCGATATTCGCAATAAAAATTTGCTATTCAAATATTCGTGCTCAACACTACTGAAGTACACGGAGCAGTTCCTCCCCTGTATAACTCTGTTCGCCCAGGCAAACCAGGTGCAGAACAGCATGACAGTGATGAGAGGGGTCGCACATGGCTTGCATACACTACATGTCTCCAACATAATTGTTGGATCGCTACATGAAAATAATGTATTTGGTGTAAATCGCGAGAGGGGCATTGCTGGAGACATTGACTTCACAAGAGATACAGAGCAGCAGAGTTTACTTTGAAATTTTAAATTTCAACACTGTGTAATTCAGCCCATACAGCAAAAGGAGGTGTACATTTTTTGTGGACTGCAAAATACATACGGTCATGTGCAAGAGGCCTTACCCTCGTGGTCACTCCAACACTGGTCACCAATCCATTCTTGTTGATGAAGCACTTTGTTTTTCCAGTTTGTCTTTTAAATCTTGTGGTTTTGCCCCTTCTGTGTTGTATTTTATGTGTGGTTATATCCTGTTTGTTAAATAAACGTTGTTTTTTATCCCCCATTCAAAAAATAATAATAATTGTTTGTGATTTGGTAGCCAATAGTGTTGAGCGCGAATATTCGAATCGCAAATTTTAATCGGGAATATTGTCACTTTGAGAATTTTCGAATATTTAGAATATAGTGCTATATATTAAGTATTCACGAATATTCTAATCGTTAATTTATTGCGAATTTATCGTGAATATGGGCACTTAGCAACATCCCTAGCAACCAATAGGAAAGTTGCCTATAGGAGTAGTGTTTATCGCAAATTTTCGTATCGCATACTTTCCGATTGCCAATTTTCACAATCAAGAAAATAATGACGAGATCCTGAATTCGCAAATATATGACGAATATTTGCCCGAATATCCGCGAAATATCGCGAATTCGAATATTGCCCCTGCCGCTCATCACTGGTAGCCGAAAGCAGGAGCGGGTACAAAACACAGAGGACATGCAACTATTCCATTCACGTGTCATCTCTGTTTTGGATCCACTCCAGTTTATTTTTTGGGCATTAACAATAATGATGGATTGCTGACCAAATGCTGACCATGTGAAGACGGATGCTCAAAAGACAGGGTCCGTTTTTTGGGGTGTTGTTCTTATGACCGATCAGACGAAGGGCAAAATAATCAGTGATGTCAACACAAACTTACTCCTGACACCCTCTTCACTCTGTCATGGGGGCACTACTTGTATCAGCTTGTAATAGAACAAGTTCTGTAGACATCTATGTGGAATCAGATGATGATGGTGTAAAAGGAGTGTGCTTCTTCTTGGCGCTAACATTGGCCTGTAAGGCAGAGTTCATACTCAGTTATGCGGTCAGTTTTGGCCCCGTGACTGCCAGAAAAGGGGAAGTGGGCAGTGATTCTAAGAGTGACGCGTGTCATCTGTATGTCATACGGACTCACGGTATTAATTTACTACCAAAGCAGACTCCCTATGCGTGTTACTGCAAGGCACAGTGTTCTACACCACTATAAAGGCTCTCTGCAGCCAGGAAATAGAAGTTTTTTTTATGTAATTCACCGCACATTTATTCAGATTGAAACAAATTTTTCCAAAAGAATCAAACTTTTGAAAAATTTGTTCATCTCTAGTACTGACCTAGGTATAATATTTGAAATGGTTCAAGATTCACCACTATAATTACACACAAAATCTCATTTACAATGTGTGGGTTCGAGTTTGTACGATTTTAGAAAAAATAATGTGAAAATGGAAATTCTATGTCTACATTGATCTTACCAAACATGTTGCATCTTTAATGATTTTGCTGTTAATATTTCAGCTACGGCTAAAATAAATCTGTATATAGCAATACTGTGTCCCTGAGTGTTTCATCTAGATATTGAGCTAAGAATATTGCCATAGCAACAGAAGTCTTCTTCTTGTAATCCATATTACCCATGTAAAAACTATAAGCATTGAGATCTTTGCTTAGTGTCGCTTTGAAGAATTTATCATTGTGTAATGTAAAGCTTTGGCTATATGTGTTCAATATAATATGTTTAGATTCAGGCTTAAGTTTTCACATTCAGGTTTTTTTCATGGAATGTTTCAAGCCAAAGCCAGAATTGGGTTAAAAAATGGCATAAGACTCAAGTATTTACTTTATAATTGTCCTCAGTTTATGATAACTTCCTAATTTTGGCTTCAAAAACTGCATAAGAAATGTGAAAACTTTATGCCACATTTATCAATTTTTTCTTATCCTTAAACTCAACACTTCTGTCTATAAAAGTCAATCCAGTTTTCCTACTCCACCCTACTACTGGAGTGAGATTGTGTCTTAAAGAAAAAAAAAAGTCTCAGTGATGAATCTGGAGTGAGACTCATTAACATAGCTAACCAAACCCACTTCCCCACCCATATTTCAGAACTGAAGTGAATGGTGTAGAAATGCATGAATAAAGGTATGATAAATCAGTGTCCTTGCCTGTTTTGGAAATACAGATGAATTGAGTTTCTTAAGCTGAACCATATCGTATTACTAAATTAGTTCCACAGTCTAAAAAATATGTATTCAAAATTATGATCAAATTCCAAATGATTCGCTATATTCAGCTGTAACATTTTTTCTTTTATTGATAGTCATGGAGACCAATGACACTGTGACTTCAGACTACAGCTTCCCTGTCTTGACAATATGGGGACAACACTATTATGAGATGTTCCATACACTGTGTTGGCTCATGTATTTAATATTGTAATTAGGGATGAGCGAATCGACTTTGGATGAAACATCCGGAGTTGATTTGCATAAAACGTTGTTCTAATACTGTACGGAGCAGGAGCTCCAATGTCCCGATGAGCTGAAGTTATTGCTTCGTGAACTCTCGCAAGACTTTGTACAATAACTTCATAAATTAATTTGTACTGTAAAAAAACATTTCCCGAACTCGGGTTCAGTTCCAAGTGGTACATTGGAACCGAACCCGAGTTTGGGAAATTGATTTTTACAGTACAAATGAATTTATGTAGTTATTGTGCGAAGTCTCGTGAGACTTCGCGAAGCAATAACTTCGGCTCATCTGAGCCAATACATTCTAATACTATACGGAGCTCCTGGTCGGTACAGTATTAGAACAAAGTTTTATGCAAATGGACTTCAGATGTTTCATCCAAAGTCAATTCACTCATCCCTAATTGTAATGTTTAACTCAAGTATAAATAATTTTTGAGCTTAAAGGCTTGAATATGAGTTGAAGAATCCTTAATCATAATCGAGGTGAAACATCATAATGTTAGCTGAATAAGGTGTATGTGATGTATGGAATCTAGTTCTGAAATGTATCATTCTTCCTTTTACTGTGGGGCTCTGAAGGGCTCAAGCCTGACACTGCATGGGCATTCAAAGTATACTTAAAGATGTGCTCCTTATATTGGACTTGCTGCTGATCTTTGTAACAGTGGGTTGTATATAAACAGAGTGGGTGCACATCATTGGTAAATTACCAATGTAATGTCACTCACTAGCATCTTCCTGTCCCAGTCCCTTCTGACATTGGAAACCAGAAACTAGCCGCAAAGAAATGTAGAGGTGTTTATTTTTTATGCGTCCACCAATGAGTAAGGGTGTATGCCCTGTTATGGTACCTGAAAATGGTAAATAAAACTCCAAAGCTCGGGACCCTCCTCAATTATCCAGAGCAGAGATTGTCTAAGAAGTAGCATCTCTCCCTCTAGAAAGTTCAAGTCACCATTGTATTACATGGATTGCCATTTATCTGAATGAATGTAATACAGTGTAATACTATGTTTCCTATGCATTGGCTGTGACATAGGACATGTCTGGTGATTTGTGAAGGACAACCCTTTTATTATATCTCACAAAGATTGTTCAGTCTACAAACTTTACAGTGGCTTTATACACCATGTCCCAAATCAAGTGAAGGGATTAAAGCGGTTGGTTCATGTCAGAAATTGATGGCATATCTCTAGGATATGCTATCCATGTCAGAGAGATGTAGATCCCACCTCAGATAGATGCTAGTCCCTCCAGAACAGGACCACCAAAGTAAAGGAGAGCACACCTGTGCATGTGTACCGTGCTCTCCTGGCTATAGGAGTTCTGAGAATAGCCTGGCGAGTGCAATCGGCTGGTTTCTGAATTCCAATACCAGTGAATGGAAAGTGCACCTCACAAGCACAGCCACTGCTCAATTCACCAGTATGGGACTGACAGAAATAGCCTAGAAGATGCTTGGCTATTTTTGAAAATCCCATAGTGATGAATGGTGGGTGGCCACCCATGCATGGCTGCTCTCCGTTCACTTTTAGCACCCAGTTCTGGAGAGGAGCAGTTCCCAGAGGTCGGAGCCAAACCTATCTGACTTTAATGGCATGTCATAGTGATATGCAATCAATGTTTGAGATGATCCAACTCTGTTAGAAAACAGAGCTGATACCTTCATTTTTTAGCTTGAGACAAACCTGAATGTCCTAATTTAAGTAACATTAAAGAGATAACATCCACATGACACATCAAGAAACTATTTCCTATAAAAAAAACAATCACTGTTTTTGTTAATTAAACTGGGAATAAATACTCTGTTCTTGTGCATCTGTTTTTTTCAGTAGTAAACGCATATTCATCATTGGTATTTCTTGTCTGTCTCTATAATATTCCCCAAAAGGACCAGGCTTTGTTCATTATAAAAGAAAGTAGATGAAATGGCAGGGTTCCTATTAGATATGATGATTGGATTAGATTCGGATATATGAGCTTTAGGTAAAAGATCTAAAATGTTTCTAGGCAGTGACTCTAAATCATATTAAGATATAATTAACTTTAAACAGCTTTGAATAGCAATGCATTGGTGAGGTAGAGGAAATGAAGCAGAAAAACGACATTAGTAAATAATTTTGCCTTCAAATAGTGAAGGCAAATAATGTTGCCTTCAAATATTGTCTGAGCTGCATGAAGTAGAACAGCACAGGAGGAAAAGGCATTCACACTGGATTGTCAACAACATAAATTTTACTTTTTGAAAGATGTTTTTTTCTCCATTTATATGAGGCCATAATGTGACTTGGGAGCTGCAAGTCACATGTAGACCTTTTTATTGTGTTTTTTGACTACCAACCAAGTGTCCATGATACAATGAGGCAGTCCTGGTGTTCCCCAGAATGCAACATCTCTCTTTTTTGTGCCCTATTTATTTTCTATAGTGCTGATAGCTGATGGCATTTATCTACATTTCATTGGCTCCTAATTGGAATCTCAAGTGTAATAGCTTATTAGTAGAGTAGAGATTGGACCATGCTGGATATAAGGGTTATCAAATGGAGCATAGGGGCAAAAGTAACCAGAGTTTTGTGACAAGACGAGGATCAAGGTAAAGATTGGTCAGTAATATGAAATCTGTCTGAGAAACCAAGAAATGCCTAGAAAACAGCACTGTGTTGTCATTGTAGAACTGAACGCTGTACTCTGGAAAGGCAAAAACTTCTCTATCATAGTGGATTTGGTCAAAATCATGGATGATGAAGGCTATTTTTAGTAGTACAAATCTAAATTTGTGTGTGTGCCACAAAAGATAGTATGGCCTTCTGCTTGCATACTAAAAAAAAGTAGCAGCAAAGATTGTCACGGGAGAGGTGGCATTTTTCAATAGTGAGTGCTATAGTCCACAACATGCATATACAGTTATAGATGATACAGTTCTCACTATGCTGTTTCCCTGGCTTGCTTACTGTCAGTCTTCTTACATGATCCTTAGTGTGCCTTTGTGTGTATAATATTCTATGTAGTATTAGAAAGAAGGCCTAACAACCCATTTAATTTATGGTTGGTTTTAAAAAATCTGCTTGTGTAAAATATAACCTTTTCACCATATCTATCATCCAACCCATGATGTTACAGCAAGTGAGTGATGGTCTTCCATTCCCTGGTGACTTTTGTGTGTATTTAAGCCGTTTACCAGGGTGGGCTCCCCAGGATGCAGTGAAGTCACAAACGAGGAAAGCAACCCCAACACCAGCATTTGCCAAAACAGAATTTTACTTAAATGTGGCAATAAACATAACCACAAATGCTGAGAACATACAATCAATTTACATACACCCAGCCTGAAGGCTGAGACCCTTGTGCTACACAGCATGGTGCCCTCCGATAGATGCAGCAGAAAAAGGCAGTAATTTACCTACTGGCGGGCACAACTAAACTGCCACACCGTACCTGTTATTACCCTAAAAGAACAAGAATCACTGTATGGGTGTGTGGTACGGGCTGGCCTGCTGTACAGCACGACAGCTTACAATCTTACACAAATCTACATCCCCTCCCATAACTGGTCCTGTAGCACGTGCCTGAGTATTCCTCCTGTGCAAAACTCCAGCCTGGCTTGAGTTTGTGGGGATTTATCAGCTGTCCAAGGTGAAATGTCCCTTTAAGTTATGGAGTCCTTGCAATGAACAACATTAACACATGTTGCCTGACATAAACAGAAACTCTAACTAACTAACTAGAGGCCTGGTCTTAGTCTCTAGGCGCCAACACTGTAATGAGGTGCAGGCACGATCTTACCGACCTGGGTCTGCTTTGCATCCGCTGGTGACTCCAAATAAAACAAACGTCTCTCCAAAAAGCATGCGGTACCGCAGTGTATGTTGCTTTGTTCCTCTGCTCTCATCAGCGCTGCTGGCCGCAATCTTCCTTCCTCTGGACAGGATCAGGGTCTTAAACAAGATCAGCTTCACTCAGCTGCAGCTCTGGTCGCTCTCACACCTGGATGCTGTCAGATTCACTGCTCAAACAGTTCCTCAGTGTCTCTCACAGCCTCCTTCTAAGATGACTGCTGCCGTCCCCTCCAAACTCTGTGTGTAACTCCCCCCCTCTCATGAATATGGAGATATATGTGCTGTCTGTAGCTGTGTTAGGAAACAGTGGCATCTTGTGGGCAAACAGCAGAATGTCAGTCCAGAACATTTAATTTAGTCACACAAACAGTGTTCAGACAAGGAGAGCTGTTTCCCCATCTCACATGTATCTGGCATGGTACATGTAGTAATTTTAAAATGAATTACCTGTTAAGCAATCACACTTCCTCATTCAGACTTTGTGTAAGCCACTCAGATAAGCAGTGTCTTTAGAACTTCCAGGTATTTTATCCCCCCACCCCCCTCCTTTTACCCCTTTGCAGAGATCTGGTCTCTGTTGCTTGGAGATCTTCCTGGTGGTGTCTGCAGAGTAGCTGTTGACAGGTAGAACAAACGAGTATAAGAGGGAATAGGAGAGCCAGGGGTCGATTCTACAGAGACAAACTTCAAAGGCAGAGGATATTCAAAGACAGCCAGAGTTGGAGCTGGGTCTATTAACCAGGAGGAGTACAATTGTCAGAACAGCAGGCAAATGGGAAGTCAGAGAGTCCAGGGTCAAATCCAAGTTAATAGAGAAGTAGAAAGACAAGCTGAGTTGGGAAATGAAAAGTCAAGGCAACAATCAAGCTAAACAGAATAAAGAGTCAATAATTGGCACTGACTGAACACAGAGCAGATTCACATAGAAAGCCAAGCTCTCAGAGCCTGCCTTAACCTTTCCCCTGATTGGAAGTGGTAGGACACCAATCAAACTAATAACTGCTTACTGGGATGCCCCTTTTCCTGTTTAGTTCCTTGAGTGCACAAAGGTAAACTGTTTTGAATGTGGGTCTGAATTGCTCAACACAGTATACGCAGTACTCACAGTGCACTATTTGTATGTCTATGAGGCTATGTCACCATCTTTTCTGTTTGAATTAATATCTAGGAAAATCTTTATTTTGGTGGTTTTGTTGCTCATTTTGGCTTAATAACATAAGACCTCATGTATGAAAAGTAGCTCAGCCAAAAGTAATTCTGCCTATAGAAAACAAGAAGATGAAAAAGTTAAAGGAGTTGTGCAATGTTACAACATTGATGACCTGTCCTCAGGATAGGTCCTCAATATCAGATTGACAGGGTGTTTGAAGGGGTAGAGGTGCTTGTGCGATTGTTTCCAAAAAAATTGCAGCAACTGTGCAGGGTAATTACAAGTGCTCACCCTATTAACTTGAATGGGACAGAGCAGTTGTAATTACTGTACACTGCACCACCCCAACACGAGGTAATTTCGAAGAGGAAGCATTTCTCTCATGAGCCCAGCTATCACTTCCAACAGCTAATCGGCAAGTCAGACCTGAGGATAGGTCGCCAATATCCTGACACTGCTCAACCCCTTTAACCCCTTAGGCCTCTTGCACACGAGCATGACGGATTGGCTCCGGATGCGTTCAGGGTGCGTTCAGTGGAACTCACATCATTTTGCAAGCAAGTTCAGACAGTTTTGTCTGCGATTGCGTTCAGTGGTGCAGTTTTTTACACGCGGGTGCAATGCGTTTTGAAGGTTTACAAACAACATCTCTTAGCAACCATCAGTGAAAAAATGCATTGCATCCGCACTTGCTTGCGGATGCAATGTGTTTTTCACTAAAGCCCCATTCACTTCTATGGGGCCAGGGCTGCGTGAAAAATGCAGAATATAGAACATGCTGCGATTTTCACGCAAAGCACAAGTGATGCGTGAAAAACAACGCTCATGTGAACAGCCCCATAGAAATGAATGGGTTCGGATTCAGTGCAGGAGTAATGCGCTCGCATCACGCATTGCACCCGCACGGAAAACTCGCTCGTGTGAAAGGGGCCTTAAGGACCCACGCCATACATGTACGGCGCAAGGTCTGTCAGGTGCTGGGGCATCCATGCCGGGTAAGGGCAGCATGGTGTCTTTCCACCCCCCTGCAGCTCCAAGTGCTGCGATTGGCCGGTCAATGAAGATCGGCACATTGCAGCCCTGGAAGCAGAAGGAAGCTGCGGGGCGGGTCGGGGGGGGGGGGGGATCATGGGGAGATGACCAATGCTGAACAAGTCAGGTTCAGGCAGGGGACTCCAGTGTTTGGCTTTGAATGGCTGGAACAACGCTCCAGCCAATGGCAGCGCTATAGAAGCACAGAAAAGGTCTGAATCTCTCTGCAGGAAGCCATTCTAGCTGGTGACTGCATGCAGAGAGGTGTTGTGCTTTTCTGTGCTGCTTGTTGGCTTGCTGGGACTTGTGGTAGACCAGAACGAACAAGTGGAAATGTTGTATCAAAATATAAGTTTATTTATAAAATATAAAATGTGGAGAAACTACAGGAATGTATCCAAAGATACGGAAAAGCACAGGGTAAATGACACCAATCAATCACCAATACTACTGTGAAATATAGCATACGGTAGGATGCAGTCCATGAATCCAAATCAAAGCTCAAGGAGAACCAGGATGGTGAGTGCCACTGTAGGACTATGCACCCACTGTACAAATGACCATACCTGATAGTCCATGGGCTGATTCGCACCTGACACAGTACATAAATACCTAGACTGGCCAATATAATGGTAGATACTGAAGATAGAAATAAATATCTCAGTCGGAGAGAGGAGATGGTACCAATATGCACAGAAGAAATATATCTGTATGGGAGACTCACTATGGATACGAGCAAAGGTCCCATGCAAGATGTAATACAGTACTAGTGACAGGACGTACCTGAGGACATGGTGATGGATGGAAAGTCAAACCCTGAGCGCGAGACCTCGACGCGCGTTTCACCTCAACGGCTTCACCTCCTGACGAAGCCGTTGAGGTGAAACGCGCGTCGAGGTCTCGCGCTCAGGGTTTGACTTTCCATCCATCACCATGTCCTCAGGTACGTCCTGTCACTAGTACTGTATTACATCTTGCATGGGACCTTTGCTCGTATCCATAGTGAGTCTCCCATACAGATATATTTCTTCTGTGCATATTGGTACCATCTCCTCTCTCCGACTGAGATATTTATTTCTATCTTCAGTATCTACCATTATATTGGCCAGTCTAGGTATTTATGTACTGTGTCAGGTGCGAATCAGCCCATGGACTATCAGGTATGGTCATTTGTACAGTGGGTGCATAGTCCTACAGTGGCACTCACCATCCTGGTTCTCCTTGAGCTTTGATTTGGATTCATGGACTGCATCCTACCGTATGCTATATTTCACAGTAGTATTGGTGATTGATTGGTGTCATTTACCCTGTGCTTTTCCGTATCTTTGGATACATTCCTGTAGTTTCTCCACATTTTATATTTTATAAATAAACTTATATTTTGATACAACATTTCCACTTGTTCGTTCTGGTCTATCATAGTTTTCAAGTGGTAAATTATAGCTGTCTAGTTGGCAGTTGGCCTTTTTTGTAGGTTAATTGCTGGGACTTGTGCACTGATTTTTATATATATATTTTTTTCATTTGCAGCTGTTCCAGATCTCTAAACCACCCTCCATCCCTGTCCCTGTTTTTTTTCTCTCCATGTAGTTTTATATATATATATATATATATATATATATACATATACACATACACACATACACACTCACCTAAAGAATTATTAGGAACACCTGTTCTATTTCTCATTAATGCAATTATCTAGTCAACCAATCACATGGCAGTTGCTTCAATGCATTTAGGGGTGTGGTCCTGGTCAAGACAATCTCCTGAACTCCAAACTGAATGTCAGAATGGGAAAGAAAGGTGATTTAAGCAATTTTGAGCGTGGCATGGTTGTTGGTGCCAGACGGGCCGGTCTGAATATTTCACAATCTGCTCAGTTACTGGGATTTTCACGCACAACCATTTCTAGGGTTTACAAAGAATGGTGTGAAAAGGGAAAAACATCCAGTATGCGGCAGTCCTGTGGGCAAAAATGCCTTGTGGATGCTAGAGGTCAGAGGAGAATGGGCCGACTGATTCAAGCTGATAGAAGAGCAACGTTGACTGAAATAACCACTCGTTACAACCGAGGTATGCAGCAAAGCATTTGTGAAGCCACAACACGCACAACCTTGAGGCGGATGGGCTACAACAGCAGAAGACCCCACCGGGTACCACTCATCTCCACTACAAATAGGAAAAAGAGGCTACAATTTGCACGAGCTCACCAAAATTGGACTGTTGAAGACTGGAAAAATGTTGCCTGGTCTGATGAGTCTCGATTTCTGTTGAGACATTCAAATGGTAAAGTCCGAATTTGGCGTAAACAGAATGAGAACATGTATCCATCCTCTGATGGCTACTTCCAGCAGGATAATGCACCATGTTACAAAGCTCGAATCATTTCAAATTGTTGGATTTTACTAGTCTATGACGTAAAGTCATGATTTTATGAAGGACACGGAGGCGAGTATTGCTTAACCACTTCAGCCCCCAGTGCTTAAACACCCTGAAAGACCAGGCCACTTTTTACACTTCTGACCTACACTACTTTCACCATTTATTGCTCGGTCATGCAACTTACCACCCAAATGAATTTTACCTCCTTTTCTTCTCACTAATAGAGCTTTCATTTGGTGGTATTTCATTGCTGCTGACATTTTTACTTTTTTTGTTATTAATCGAAATTTAACGATTTTTTTGCAAAAAAATGACATTTTTCACTTTCAGTTTTGCAAAAAAAAGATTTGCAAAAAAAACTACATCCATATATAAATTTTGCTCTAAATTTATTGTTCTACATGTCTTTGATAAAAAAAAAATGTTTGGGTAAAAAAAAAATGGTTTGGGTAAAAGTTATAGCGTTTACAAACTATGGTACAAAAATGTGAATTTCCGCTTTTTGAAGCAGCTCTGACTTTCTGAGCACCTGTCATGTTTCCTGAGGTTCTACAATGCCCAGACAGTACAAACACCCCACAAATGACCCCATTTAGGAAAGTACACACCCTAAGGTATTCGCTGATGGGCATAGTGAGTTCATAGAACTTTTTATTTTTTGTCACAAGTTAGCGGAAAATGCTGATTTTTTTTTTTTTTTTCTTACAAAGTCTCATATTCCACTAACTTGTGACAAAAAATAAAAAGTTCTATGAACTCACTATGCCCATCAGCGAATACCTTGGGGTCTCTTCTTTCCAAAATGGGGTCACTTGTGGGGTAGTTATACTGCCCTGGCATTCTAGGGGCCCAAATGTGTGGTAAGGAGTTTGAAATCAAATTTTGTTAAAAAAGGCGAGTGAAATCCGAAAGGTGCTCTTTGGAATATGGGCCCCTTTGCCCACCTAGGCTGCAAAAAAGTGTCACACATCTGGTATCTCTGTATTCAGGAGAAGTTGAGGAATGTGTTTTGGGGTGTCTTTTTACATATACCCATGCTGGGTGAGATAAATATCTTGGTCAAATGCCAACTTTGTATAAAAAAAATGGGAAAAGTTGTCTTTTGCCAAGATATTTCTCTCACCCAGCATGGGTATATGTAAAATGACACCCCAAAACACATTCCCCAACTTCTCCTGAGTACGGAGATACCAGATGTGTGACTTGGTATCTCTGTATTCAGGAGAAGTTGAGGAATGTGTTTTGGGGTGTCATTTTACATATACCCTTGCTGGGTGAGAGAAATATCTTGGCAAAAGACAACTTTTCCCATTTTTTTATACAAAGTTGGCATTTGACCAAGATATTTATCTCACCCAGCATGGGTATATGTAAAATGACACCCCAAAACACATTCCCCAACTTCTCCTGAGTACGGCGATACCAGATGTGTGACACTTTTTTGCAGCCTAGATGCGCAAAGGTGCCCAAATTCCTTTTAGGAGGGCATTTTTAGACATTTGGATACCAGACTTCTTCTCACGCTTTGGGGCCCCTAGAATGCCAGGGCAGTATAAATACCCCACATGTGACCCCATTTTGGAAAGAAGACACCCCAAGGTATTCAATGAGGGGCATGGCGAGTTCATAGAAATTTTATTTTTTTTGGCACAAGTTAGCGGAAATTGATATTTTTAATTTTTTTCTCACAAAGTCTCCCGTTCCGCTAACTTAGGACAAAAATTTCAATCTTTCATGGACTCAATATGCCCCTCACGGAATACCTGGGGGTGTCTTTTTTCCGAAATGGGGTCACATGTGGGGTATTTATACTGCCCTGGCATTCTAGGGGCCCTAAAGCGTGAGAAGAAGTCTGGAATATAAATGTCAAAAAATTTTTACGCATTTGGATTCCGTGAGGGGTATGGTGAGTTCATGTGAGATTTTATTTTTTGACACAAGTTAGTGGAATATGAGACTTTGTAAGAAAAAAAAATAATAATTCCGCTAACTTGGGCCAAAAAAATGTCTGAATGGAGCCTTACAGAGGGTGATCAATGACAGGGGGGGTGATCAATGACAAGGGGGGTGATCAATGACAGGGGGGTGATCAATGACAGGGGGGTGATCAATGACAGGGGGGTGATCAGGGAGTCTATATGGGGTGATAACCACAGTCATTGATCACGCCCGTGTAAGGCTTCATTCAGACGTCCGTATGCGTTTTGCGGATCCGATCCATCTATCAGTGCATCCGTAAAAATCATGCGGACATCTGAATGGAGCTTTACAGGGGGGTAATCAATGACAGGGGGGGTGATCAATGACAGGGGGGTGATCAGGGAGTCTATATGGGGTGATAACCACAGTCATTGATCATGCCCCTGTAAGGCTTCATTCAGACGTCCGGATGCGTTTTGCGGATCCGATCCATCTATCAGTGCATCCGTAAAAATCATGCGGACATCTGAATGGAGCTTTACAGGGGGGTAATCAATGACAGGGGGGTGATCAGGGAGTCTATATGGGGTGATAACCACAGTCATTGATCATGCCCCTGTAAGGCTTCATTCAGACGTCCGGATGCGTTTTGCGGATCCGATCCATCTATCAGTGCATCCGTAAAAATCATGCGGACATCTGAATGGAGCTTTACAGGGGGGTAATCAATGACAGGGGGGTGATCAGGGAGTCTATATGGGGTGATAACCACAGTCATTGATTATGCCCCTGTAAGGCTTCATTCAGACGTCCGGATGCGTTTTGCGGATCCGATCCATCTATCAGTGCATCCGTAAAAATCATGCGGACATCTGAATGGAGCTTTACAGGGGGGTAGTCAATGACAGGGGGGTGATCAGGGAGTCTATATGGGGTGATCACCACAGTCATTGATCATGCCCCTGTAAGGCTTCATTCAGACGTCCGGATGCGTTTTGCGGATCCGATCCATCTATCAGTGGATCCGTAAAAATCATGCGGACGTCTGAATGGAGCTTTACAGGGGGGTAATCAATGACAGGGGGGTAATCAATGACAGGGGGGTGATCAGGGAGTCTATATGGGGTGATAACCACAGTCATTGATCATGCCCCTGTAAGGCTTCATTCAGACGTCCGGATGCGTTTTGCGGATCCGATCCATCTATCAGTGCATCCGTAAAAATCATGCGGACTCTGAATGGAGCTTTACAGGGGGGTAATCAATGACAGGGGGGTGATCAGGGAGTCTATATGGGGTGATCACCACAGTCATTGATCACGCCCCTGTAAGGCTTCATTCAGACGTCTGGATGCGTTTTGCGGATCCGATCCATCTATCAGTGGATCCGTAAAAATCATGCGGACGTCTGAATGGAGCTTTACAGGGGGGTAATCAATGATAGGGGGGTGATCAGGGAGTCTATATGGGGTGATAACCACAGTCATTGATCACGCCCCTGTAAGGCTTCATTCAGACGTCCGGATGCGTTTTGCGGATCCGATCCATCTATCAGTGCATCCGTAAAAATCATGCGGACATCTGAATGGAGCTTTACAGGGGGGTAATCAATGACAGGGGGGTGATCAGGGAGTCTATATGGGGTGATCACCACAGTCATTGATCACGCCGTGTAAGGCTTCATTCAGACGTCCGGATGCGTTTTGCGGATCCGATCCATCTATCAGTGGATCCGTAAAAATCATGCGGACGTCTGAATGGAGCTTTACAGGGGGTTGATCAATGACAGGGGGGTAATCAATGACAGGGGGGTAATCAATGACAGGGGGGTGATCAGGGAGTCTATATGGGGTGATCAGGGGCTAATAAGGGGTTAATAAGTGACGGGGGGGGTGTGGTGTAGTGTAGTGTAGTGGTGCTTGGTGCTACTTTACTGAGCTACCTGTGTCCTCTGGTGGTCGATCCAAACAAAGGGGACCACCAGAGGACCAGGTAGCAGGTATATTAGACGCTGTTATCAAAACAGCGTCTAATATACCTGTTAGGGGTTAAAAAAAACACATCTCCAGCCTGCCAGCGAACGATCGCCGCTGGCAGGCTGGAGATCAACTCTCTTACCTTCCGTTCCTTTGAGCGCGCGCGCCTGTGTGCGCGCGTTCACAGGAAATCTCGGCCATCGCGAGATGACGCATATATGCGTGACTCTGCGCAGGGCTGCCACCTCCGGAACGCGATCCTGCGTTAGGCGGTCCGGAGGTGGTTAATCTCTCTTTACTGACAACCACAGCAGCAAAGAAAAAATGAACACATTAACATATTGCCATAGCAACCGTCCCTCCCCACACAGTAGACCCTATATAATGTCCACCAGTCCTCATAACTTCCTCTTTCTTGGCGAATGCCACCTCTACTGGAACAGATACTGGATACTTTCAAACGGAAACCTCAGGAAACTGCAAACCCGCAGAATTGGAAAGCCGGAGGGACAACAACCAAATCCTTCCTCGGAACAGACGGAAACAAGGGAGTCTTCCTGCGAATACGTAACTGCCGAACTGGAACAGGCAGAAGACACCCCATAGGAACACCTGGATGTAAATCACCATCCTATTCAACCTGCAAGAGAATAAAAATGCATGAAAGGAAATGTTCCATCCGTATCAAAAATCTGCAAACATCTTAATCAATCAAACGACAGTAACATGAATCATCCAAAATGACACTGTACATAATAAATAAGCAATTACCCAAGGGAGGGAAAATACAAAGGGAGGGCAATACTCGCCTCCGTGTCTTTCATAAAATCATGACTTTACGTCATAGACTAGTAAAATCCCAAAATTTTATTTCAAGACACGGAGGCTCCTATTGCAAGTTCAAAGCTGCACAACAACAGAAGAAAATGCATGACGAGCAGGGCGAAAGTAAAATTCCTTAAAGGTCGAAACTCGAGACCAGTCGGCAATCTTCATAATGTCCTCCAAACGAGCCCCAGACACCAACATAGAGGTGGAAGCTGCACTCCTAGTTGAATGAGCCATGAACACAGAGGTATCCACTCCTGCCAAAGACATACACCATTTAACCCAACGAGCCAGTGCGGGAGTCGCAACCGGAGCAAAAGGTCGCCGATAAGATAGAAACAACTGAAAACTTTCAGTCGACCTATGCAAAGAGGTTCGAGCCTCATACTCTTGGAGACAAGCAACCGGGCAAAGGTTTGGAATGGTCGGAAAACTGGGATAAGAGACCGAGCGAATATGCGTCTTGGTTCGGCGAGAAATATTGAAAGTGACCCCCTCCGGGGAAAAGGACCTGGCATCGAAATCCAATGCCCTGACATCGGAAACCCTCTTGCAAGATACCAGGCAAAAGAGGGTAACCAGCTTGGCAGAGAGCTGGCGTAGAGAAAGCAGAGAGTTAGACGGCCAAGCCGTGAAAAGATCCAAGACAAAGGAAACATCCCAGGTGGAAGAAAAACGTGGCCGAGGGGGCCACGACATACGCAAACCTTTAAGGAGACGACATACCAGAGGATGTTGCCCCGCAGGACGACCCTCAAAACCCTGATGGAAGGAAGAAATTGCGGACCGAAAGAGGTTGATGGTACGGTACGCCTTACCCTCCTCGAATAAAGAAGTCAAAAACTCTAAAACGTCTGAAACAGGAGCCGAAAGGGGATCCACACTCCGTGCGACGCACCAACTAGTCCACGATCCCCAGGCCACTCTATAGGCCCTTCTGGTGCCAGGAGCATACGACTGCTCCAAGAGTCTTCTAGCAGTGTCCGAAAGCTCCTCGCCTTGTCCGAAACGCCTGATTTTCTGCATGCCAGCAGGCGGAGAGATCCCTCCAGCAATAGCAGGTGTTGCGCGCCTCCGGCGTCTAAGAGAAGCTCTGGAAGTTCCGGGAGGAGCAACGGTGGCAGGATGAGCAGGTCCAGCAGGTGAGGGAACCATGACTGAGAGGTCCAAAACGGCACAATCAACACTAACTCCGCTTGCTGCCAGCGCACCTGGGTCAGGACCCGTGGAAGCATCGCAAACGGTGGAAATGCGTAAAGTAGAGGTCCGCCCGCGCCAATCCTGCAGGAATGCGTCCACAGCCTCTGCGTCTGGATCCGGGCGCCAACTGAAGAAGCATGGCAACTGAGTGTTCAACCGAGAGGCAAACAGGTCGATACAGAACGGACCCCAGAGGGAGGAGATGTGTGAGAACACCAGACCATCTAACTTCCAATCGCTGCCATCCCTGAGATACCGAGAGTTCCAGTCCGCCTGGACGTTCTGCAGACCAGGGAGATGCTCCGCCACCACCGTAACCTGCTGGTTGAGACAGAAGGACCAGAACTCCTTGGCCAAGTGAGATAACATGCTCGAATGGGTACCTCCCATGGAGTTGACATATCGGAAAGCCGACACGCGTAGGCCATGCGTAGGCGAATGCAGGCACTGGCACTGTTCTTGGCAAAAACTAGAGATGGCAAAAGAGCTGGCCAGGAGCTCCAGGGCGTTGATATAGAGTGAGGCCTCCTCCTGAGACCAGGGACCTCCAGTGGAAACTCCGCCGCAGTGGGCCTCCCACCCGAGCAGGCTGGCGTCGGAGTCGATGGTGAAATCCGGACGAGGACCGCAAATCGCCTTCCTATTCCACGCCTGACGGTTCGAGATCCACCAACGCAACTCGTCCCGAGTCTCGGAATCCAGCGAGATCGTATCCGCGTACGAAGCCCCGGTCTGAAGGTGAGCGTGCTTCAAGCGCTGAAGAGCCCGGTAATGGAGAGGAGCCGGAAACACCGCTTGAATGGAGGAGGAGAGGAGTCCTATAATCCGCGCCAGGTGGCGAAGCGTAATCCGAGGAGCAGTCAGCGTCTTGCGCAGTTCCTTGCGTATGGACCGGGCTTTCGCCAGAAGGAGGCTGAGAGTCTCTGAGACGGAATCCACTGAGAAGCCGAGGAATTCCAAAACTCTGGAGGGGTCCAGGGAAGACTTCTCGTAGTTGATGAGGAAACCCAATCGGGATAGAAGGTTCATAGTTACCTGTAACTGCGAGCGGAGAACAGCGGGGTCCTGGGCCATAAGAAGGAGGTCGTCCAGGTAGATGATCAGCCTGATCCCGCGACTGCGGAGCCAAGCCACAACCGGGCGCATGATCTTGGTGAAGCACCAGGGAGCCGAGGACAGGCCAAAGGGGAGAGAGGTGAAACGCCAAACCTGACCCTTCCACAGGAAACGGAGGAGATCTCTGGATGGCACCGAAACCGGGACAGTGAGATAGGCATCCTTCAGATCTAACTTCACCATCCAATCCCCTTGAAGGAGGAGATCCCTGAGTAGGTGAATACCTTCCATTTTGAAGTGTCTGTAACGAACAAACCTGTTTAGAGGTTTGAGGTTTATGACGGGGCGCATCTGCCCCCCTTTCTTTCGTACAAGGAAAATACTGCTGAGCAGACCCTCCGAAGGGTACGGGACCAGCTCGATTGCGCTCTTGAGGAAAAGGTCTGTGAGCTCCTTGTCTATGGCTAGCGACGCAGCCCCAGAAGCTGGAATAGGTGGGGGAGCAGGAAGATGATAAGGGGACTGAACCAGTTCTATCTGGAAACCCTGGATTGTGGCTAACACCCAGCCGTCTGACGTGATTGATTCCCAAGCATGAGAAAAAAGTCGGAGTCTGCCCCCTACACAAACTGGAAAAGAAGGAAGACGAGGAACACTTACCAAGGGGACTATGGAACCCGGAGCTTCCTTTGAACGGCCTTCGGCTAGGAGCACCTCGGGATGGGAAGAAACTCTGTGATTGCCTTGCGTCCTGGAAGGAGGATCGTTGATTAAAGGGTCTTTGACCATAGGAGACTCTGCCCGAGCCCCGGGCATGGAAGGAGGAGCGGCCGGCAGAACGGCCCCTGAAGTTGCCGGCCCTTGAGGAAAAACGGCGCTGGAATACCTTCCTCATGGAAGATTGAGCCTTGTCAAGAGCCGTAAAGGCTCCAACGAATTTGCCCATGTCCTTAATGAAGGAATCCCCAAACAGGAGGCCCTGAGCATCACTTCCGGCCTCAGTGAGGGACAAGTTCACTAATTTGGGCTCAATTTTAAATAAAATAGCCTTACGGCGTTCAATAGACAGGGAACTGTTCACGTTGCCTGCTATACAGATGGCCCTTTGGATCCACCCACGGAGTTCCTCCGGATCCACAGATGTATTGGACTCTCTGGCGATCTCAGCCATCTCAAAGATTTTGGCCAGTGGGCCGAAAACGTCCAGGAGTTTGTCCTGGCACGCTTTTAAGGCCGACTCCAGACCCCTTCTGGGGTTCCAACCTGACTTAGATAAGAACTGGACCATTTTAGGATCCACCGACGGAGTCTCACAAACCTTATTCGCCACAATGGGTCTAGGGCATTCTGCTTTCATTTAATTGCGAGCCTCTTTAGACAGAGGGCAACGAACCCGAGCCTCCAGGTATTGTGCCACATGGTCAAGGGGAAGCCTTTCGGCAGATCTAGGGTGATGGAGACTATCAGGGTCAAAGAGGGGTTCCCCAAGAGGGTCGGTTAGGACGCCAGAAGGTCCCTGTATAGCGTCCGAGGACGAAGCGCCCAGAGGCGTCGGGGTGGGTGCCGTAGCAAGGTCGGTAGGGGCAGAATCGGACAGCTCGTCCTCAGGGAAAACCATGTCCTCAAATCTCACCTCCTCCTCAGAGTCGACCTCGGAGTCAATCTCAAACTCAGGGTGTGCTCTCGCACACTTCCAATTCCGTGCCCGTTCTGCCTGGCGGGATGAGGCTCTTTTGCGCGATAACGCGCTCTCTTGGGTGGCATTAGACTCACCAATCAAAGGGGTTCTGGAGGCGTGAGGCACAGGTAATTCAGCTTGTATTGTGTCACTAGAAACACTAGGGCGTGCTGAAAGGGCGTCAGAAATAGACTTAGTGAGGGTGTTGGTAACAGACCCCATAGCAGCCATGATAGCTTCAGACACAGACCGCTGGAAGGCTTCCATAGGGAATGCGGTGCCAGCCGTTGCAGATGCAGGAGAAGAGACCTGCGCATCTCTCCCTGTCTCCACCACTTGTGAGGGATGCCCAGTATGAGACATGATTGGCAGAATGATATATATGCCCAGAAAATCACAATGGCCAGCAAAGAACACCTAATAGGGCAAGCTAAACTAAAGGCAGGCAAGCACAAAGGGGGGACCGCCTAACAGATTAACTGAGACCTGGGGCAGGAGGCACACAGAGGGTAGTCACCCAGCTAGTGCGCACGCAGGAAGGCAGACGGAACGGAACGAGCACAGGGCGGAGGGGCGTGGCTACAGACGGAAGAGAAAAAAACGCGCTAGAGGGAAGAACCGAACAGGAGAGGCGCCGGAAGAAAAAGGCCACAAGAATATGGCCGCCGAAAGATCTCAGGCGGCCGAAGTCCCGCGAGATTGCGGCCCCAGCACCAGACACCGGCGGGAAGCGGGGAGAGACAATGCGGTAAGAGATACTAAAGTCCGGGCGCTTGGCCCCCACCAGGAATAGAGGGGAGACCGGGGCAAGCAGCGAGACTGCGCAGGGGAGAGAAAGGACAAAAATTAACTCTTTCGTCCCCCGAACCCGCTCCCAGCAGGGAGACAGGAGCGGGAAGGAACAGGGAACAAGAGATGAATAAACGGCTAGAAAAACCTAGGAAAAAAACCTACATGGGTATATATCAATATAAATAAATGCACCCCCGCAATAACAGGATAACGGAGCAATAAACTAAACACAAAACTAATCAAACACTTTAAAACAGATGCATCAAAATCAGAGTATACTTAGCTTGTGGCAGCAGCAAAGAAAGAGGAAGTTATGAGGACTGGTGGACATTATATAGGGTCTACTGTGTGGGGAGGGACGGTTGCTATGGCAATATGTTAATGTGTTCATTTTTTCTTTGCTGCTGTGGTTTTCAGTAAAGAGAGATTAAGCAATAGGAGCCTCCGTGTCTTGAAATAAAATTGGTTTGTTGAACATGACATTGAGTTCACTGTACTAAAATGGCCCCCACAGTCACCAGATCTCAACCCAATAGAGCATCTTTGGGATGTGGTGGAACGGGAGCTTCGTGCCCTGGATGTGCATCCCTCAAACCTCCATCAACTGCAAGATGCTATCCTATCAATATGGGCCAACATTTCTAAAGAATGCTATTAGCACCTTGTTGAATCAATGCCACGTAGAATTAAGGCAGTTCTGAAGGCAAAAGGGGGTCCAACACTGTATTAGTATGGTGTTCCTAATAATTCTTTAGGTGAGTGTATATATATATATATATATATATATATATATCTCCATATACATATATATAGAATAAAATTTTAGTTAGGTAGTGTTAGTGTAGATTTTCACATGCACGCAGCATCTCTGTGCGCGCATGCATCCTGCAATTTTTGTTTATTTTTTACTCCTTTTCTCTATATTTCAAATGTATTACAAGCCCCTTCACTCGTAAAAACACAACATACACACCCCTCACACTAAATAAAGGTTTACCCATTTCATACGTCACACCCCAATAAAATAAAAATGGCTCGTCCGTCCCAACGAGTATACTCAGCTGAAGAGGCATACGCCATGCTTGCCTCCGATACTGAGTATGCCAGTGAGGGAGAAGAGGATGCCACTTTCCTCTATTCCTCTATCCCCTCATAATAATAATAATAATAATAATATTAATACAATTTATTTATATAGCGCCACCATATTCTGCAGCGCTTTACAAATTCATAGGGTTCATTTACAAAACAAAAGTAACTGGCTAATATGCAAATGAAACACTAGGAGTCAGGGCCCTGCTCGGAAGAGATTACAATCTATGAGGAATTTGGGGTGACACATAAGGTAGTTGATTGTGAGGAGTAGGATTTGAGCCATTATTGAACTGACAGGAGTGGTGGCGGCCGATCTGCTTTGGGTTTGGGACTACTAGAGTACCGAGTTTAGGATAGAGGAGTTGGTGGGGAAAAGGTTTAGTCTGGGAAAAGTCATTTTAGGTAGCTTGATAAGCCTGCCTGAATAGATGTGCTTTAAAAGGCACTCTTGAAGGTGGAGAAGTTGTAAATTGACCTAGTATTCTGGGGCAGAGTATTCCAGAGAGTAGGTGCAGCTCGAGAAAAGTCTTGAATACGGGAGTGAGAGGTACGAATTATGGAGGTTATTAATCTTAGGTCGCTAGCAGAACAGAGAGCACGAGTAGGGTGTTAGATGGAGATGAGGGAGGAGATATATGGAGGTCCAGCACTGTGGAGAGCTTTGTGGGTAAGAGTGAGAAGTTTGAACTGTATTCTGTGGTGGATGGGCAGCCAGTGAAG
Source organism: Bufo bufo (assembly GCF_905171765.1). Taxonomy (NCBI): domain Eukaryota; kingdom Metazoa; phylum Chordata; class Amphibia; order Anura; family Bufonidae; genus Bufo; species Bufo bufo. The sequence continues at coordinate 693,110,768 of NC_053389.1, forward strand.
TGACTGGCATCAGTGTAGCGGTTGGATGGATAGATGAGCCTGGCTGCAGTATTTAGAACAGACTGAAGGGGGGAGAGTTTAGTGAGAGGGAGACCAATTAGTAATGCGTTGCAGTAGTCAAGACAAAAATCAATCAAGGCAAAAAGAGTTTTTGCCATTTCCACCGTAAGAAAAGGGAAGATTCTGGCGATATTCTTGAGGTGCAGACGACAAGAGTGTGTAAGTGATTGAATATGGGGAACAAAGGAAAGATCAGAGTCAAATGTGGCCTCAAGACAGCGGGCATGTTATGATAGTGCTGCAGACCGAAATTGAAATATCAAGGTTAGGTGAGTTAGTAGATGGGGGAAAGACAAGAAGTTCAGTTTTTGAGAGGTTCAGTTTTAGATACAGAGAGGACATGATGTAAGAGGCAGCTGCCAGACAATTACTGGTGTTTTGGAGTAAAGCAGGGTGATATCAGGGGATGAAGTGTACAGTTGGGTGTCGTCAGCATAGAGATGGTATCGAAAGCCAAATCTAGCATACGCTAGACCCCTAGGTTGGAGCCTAGTAAGTGCAGCAGAGATTATGATGTTTTGGGGACTCGTGCTGCATATGGGCGTTGTAAAGAATAATATTAACAATATTGACAATAGACAATATTGGAGTTCGGACATTTTCTACCAGACTCCAATTTACAGTAAGATCATGACCCGGAAGCGATTTGAGTCAATTCAGAAATTCCTACACTACAACAACAATGTACAGTGCCCACCCCAAAATGACCGAACATTTGACCATCCGTTCAAGGCTAATAAAAATTTCAGTGTAGATGAGTCCCTATTACTTTTCAAAGGGAGGATTAGATTCCGCCAGCACCTGCCTAGTAAACGGGCAAGGTATGGCATAAAGATTTACAAACCTTGTGAGAGTAGCTCCGGGTACACCCACAAGTTCTGCATTTACGAAGGGAAAGATTCCTGGACAGAATCCCCAGAATTCCCCCCCATCCTAGGAGTCAGTGGGAAGATTGTGTAGGACTTGCTGCACCCACTGCTGGATAAGGGTTACCACCTCTATGTGGATAACTATTATACCAGCATACCCCTTTTCATGTCCCTAACTGCCAGAGGTACTGTGGATTGTAGCACAGTGTGCAAAAATCAGTGAGCGCTGCGGCACAACTGATGACCAGGACCTGACATCGGTATCCAAGTCCTTTCTTACTAAAGTGCTTAGCCAAGCACTGGACAAAGCCCTCAGACCGGTCCTGACCGAACTGGCGGACATCAAAACTGAGATCTCCCAAGTGGGACATAGAGTTGAGGCCTTGGAGCAAGCAGCCCACGAACTGCGGTCGTATGCCACAGGGGTGGCTGAATGTCTCAGTGGACACGCCGAAGAGCTTAATAGAGCTTTCTTACTGCTGGAAGATCAAGAAAATCGCAGCAGGCAGCGTAATGTTTGGATAAAAGGCCTACCCGAATCCTGGGCCGCTGAATCGCTACGTAAAGTAGCCTTGGAAATATTCTCAGATTTATTGGACCCAGACTCTGCTGCGACAATCACAATAGAACACATACACAGAGCCTTGAGACCCCAGCCGAAACCAAATGAGAGAACGAGAGATGTGGTCTGCGGCCTACTATCTTTTGTTGACACAGCGCGTGTCATGGAGGCGGCATGTACTAGAGACCGGATTTCATATGGAGGTACAGACATTGCGCTATACCAAGACATTGCGCCCTCAACACTCGCAAAACTGTGCATAATGAAGCCTCTGCTTGATGCATTACGGACACAAAAGACCCTATACACCTGGATGTACCCTTTTGGACTGTCCATACACAAGAATGGAAAACGCATCACTATACACACACCGGATGACCTAGACAAGGCGTGGGAGCACATTGGTATCCAGCCCATCGACATCCCTACGTGGCTACCTGTGGCCTACCCGACGACACCCCTGTCCCTTCCACAGCTTGAACCCTGGAGAAGAGTCCAACGCACCAAGGCCAGCAAAGCAACCAAATACCTGATGGGAGCCACAGACCTTCCGCGCTGAGGACTTACCACGCCAGGATCTGGTTCAGTATTGATGAGAGCATGGGAGGGTTCCGGTGGTGGTTCTTTCATTGTAGACGGTCCTTACCTTATTGCACATATATCATCTAAGGCGGAATTTACCGCCCCTTGTCCACAAGTCTGGTGACTTACAGCTAGACCACTGCATACCCTGGGGGTTCGCGATAGTCACTAATCCCCAATGAGTCTTCCTTTGCACTCTGCACCTTGTTTGATGTTTTACTAATATGGAATCCTTGATAAATGTTCTCAGCACCTGATTACCTGACAGTTTATACCTGTATAGCTTAGGTAACAATATGTTCCTGTTTAATGTATTCAGCATCTTCCTAAAGGTTTTTATTCGTGGTGCTTAATAAGCAGCACGTTTTGTTTTGTTTAATGTACTCAGCATATGCATACCTGAAGGCTTATATTTGTGATAATCAGATATTAGTGCACTTCTGTTTAATGTACTTAATGTCTTCCTGCCTGAAAGTTTATATTTGTGGTGTTTATTCCATGATATGTTCTTGATTAATGTACTCAGCACATTTTTACCTGACAAGCTTAGACTTATGCCTACCAAGCCCATATCCCCCCCCCCCCCGACCTCTCCGTCCCCACCTCCCCCCACTTACCCTCCCATTCCCCCTTCCTCTTCCACCCCTCTACTTAAGGCCTAGGAAATTATTAGATTATATGGGTCACTAAAAAATAGTCTTAACATTTCTGGCTGGGTAACACGACCAGGCTAGAAGTTTTCTTGTGTTTCACCCCCTTGCTATCCACATTTACTACTGATAACACCTATTGTGATAGCCTCATTTTACTGGCCTCATACCCAGTAACCGATTAAACACCTCTTGTGCGGACAGCGCCTGGTGTGGACCTGTACTAGGCCTCTCTCCAGGCGGTGCTCCACACAGGCCTCACACGGGGGCATAGAGATACCTAATATTGGACGACGGCGGACGAATTTCTGCTATTGTCGGATACGCCCCTCTTGAAATCTAGAATTTAGACTGTGTGTTACCCTGCGGGAGGCCCCTCTAGATTCAACTACAGTTAACAAATTGTATTGTTCTATTGAACGTCATTGTTCTCTCTATCTCTATCTTTTCTTGATTCCCCTTCTTTTCTCTCCCTCCCTACTGGTATTCCATTCAGATCCTTCAACTTACCTCCTATACGAATTCACAGATTATTTCTCTGTACTGAAAGTAGATAATTTTGCTCACTGGAGATGACTGATATAGTGGTCTCTACATTCAATGTGAAAGGCCTCAATTCACCTCAGAAACTAGATCAGGTTATGCTTGCTCTCAAGAAAATGTGTTCCCATATAGTGATTCTTCAGGAAACTCACCTCCGCCAGAGGAAAATGCCAAGACTACCGAAGCGTCAATTTGCGCACTGGTATCACAGTGTACATCCAGTTTCAGCTTCTAAAGGGGTTGCCATAGCAATTTATCAATCTGTCCCATTTACCTTCCTACAGCAGCATTCAGATGCAAAAGGAAGACTCCTGTTAGTCAAGGGCTTAATAGCAGATCGCAAGTTTACTTTAGCTAATTTTTATGTTCCAAATAAGTCTCCTGTGCATTGGCTTCTACAAGCTCTTGACACACTTAAACTTTTTGCTGAGGGACAGATAATTCTAGGAGCTGACCTAAACCTAGTTCTAAACCCTGCTATGGACTCATCCTCGGCTAAGTCTCATATAACCCAAAAGATTCTCAGTAGACTTCATAACAAACTCCATGATTTACACTTAGTAGACGTATGGCGTAGTCTTCACCCTACAGACAAAGATTTCTCCTTCTATTCTGTTCCGCACGGGTCGTACCAAAGGCTAGATCATGTTTTGACCTCTTCATCTCTTCTTCCCTCTTTTAGATCAGCTGAGATTGGAACCATCACCTTGTCAGACCACGCACCTTGTTTAGCGACCTTCACCCTGGCCTCTCTACCAAAAAGAGAATGGAGTTGGAGATTGAATGAATCTCTACTACACAACCAACTTCATCTGGATCCGGTTAGGACCCAATTGACAGAGTACTTTGCACTCAACTCCTCCACACACAGCTCGCAACCTATTGTATGGGAGGCCCACAAGGCGTTTGTTAGAGGTTGCTTTATCTCTTTAAGCACTAGGGTTAAGAGAGAACAACAAAAAGCTGTTGACACACTCTTAGCGGAAATGGCAACAGTAGAGAAATTACATAAAGCTTCACTACTTAACGAACACCAAAAAAACTCTGACAGAACTTAGGATACAACTCCGTGACCTCCTTAACCAAAGAGTGACGAGACAAATGTTGAATTTTCAGCATAAAGTATATGCCCATGGAGACAAAGGAGGAAAGCTGATGTCATCCTTGCTTAAGAAAGCTAAAAATTTCACTTATTTTCCTCTATAAAACAGTCAGATGGCAAACAGAAACACCTGACCGGGAACTCCAAAGGGAGGACCGCATTAGGGACTTCTTAGATTCTCTCCATCTTCCGGTCATCACACCGGAAGACTCTTCGTACCTCATTAGACCGATAACAACCGAAGAAGTAGTCAGCACTCTTAAAAGTTTTCCACCTGGCAAGAGCCCAGGACCAGACGGTCTGTCCTTGCTATATTATAAAAAATGTCAGGATATTCTTATCCCCAGGTTTACAGAAGTTTGCAATGCCTTACTACAAGGTGACTCCCTGCCCAAACAGACACTAGAATCTTATGTCACCTTAATCCCTAAGGAGGGAAAAGATCCCCAAAGCTGCGGGAGCTATCGTCCGATTTCCCTCCTGAACCTGGACTTAAATCTGTGGGCCAAGATCTTGGTGTGCAGGCTGGGCAAGTTCTTGCCAGCTCTGATAGGGCATGAGCAATCAGGTTTTGTCCAGGGTCGGGAGGGGAAAGACAATTCCCACAGAATATCCACGCCATACATATGGCACATAAAAAGAACTTACCCCTAGCTTTACTTAGCATCGATGCCGAAAAAGCCTTTGATAGGGTCAACTGGCTGTTTATGAAGTTGACCCTGCAACGCTTTGCCTTTCCAGATGCTTTTACGCAGGCAATCTTTACTCTCTACCAGAACCCCCATGCCAGATTGAAAGTCAATGGCATGCTCTCGCCGACTTTTGATATTACCAACGGGACCAGACAGGGGTGCCCTCTGTCCCCCTCTTTATTTATCTCTACAATTAGTCAGACAATCACCAGATATCCCGGGGGTTAAATATGGCCAGAGAGAACTAAAATGCACTGCATTTGCAGATGACTTGCTGTTCTTAATAATGGATCCTGAGAAAGGACTAGACCCCTTGGTGAATAGTATAGACACATATAGCTCTAAATTGGATTGGGCGTCACTCAATATCAGGCAAACATATGTTCAAGCTGGATTGTATCAGAATAAAATTTATAGTGAATAATAAGCACATAATATGTACAACATGTTGCATAAAAAACAATCTAAATTAAAAACACAATCTGTATTAAAAAACCTTATGCTAAAAGTCAATTGCGCTGGAAAGTCAATTATACTAAAGAGAGGCTATTCGCCGTGTCTTTAAATAATGTCTTGAAATGTATAGCCCAAAAAGTCAAGTCAGATAAGGGTATATATCACAATGAGCTTGGCATCAAGATCATGTATTTGAATGTGTGAGCAAAAACAACTGTGCTCATATTAACATGGTACTTTACCACTCCTGCGTCTTTTTTTGTTGTCGGTCCACTTGCACACCGGAGCTGTAGCGTGATCCTCTGTTATTATCTGCAAGGACCTGTAGGTGAAGTTCTCCCGCTCTTAGATGTTTGTTGCAGCGGTATGGCGTTGTTTCACCGCTGTGACCTGCCAGGACCTATGTGGCATCCCACGTGGTTCACTGCACGGTCATGTGACTTGTAACTTCCGGCGGGGATTTCAAATCTCTTTCGACGTAGGTGGTTTTACTTCGAAGTTGCCAATATTCCGGTTAAGGAAATATGCGAATGTAAGCGCTTCTGTCTTGATGGTCCCTCACTGTTATTACCAACGCGTTTCGGGGTAAAACGACCCCTTCTTCAGTGGTGTAAACAGTGTTGGCCAAATGTCCTCTTTTATATGTTATCCTTAATTGAAACAATGCATGTTGGGACAGTGAGGGATTCTCGAAAACATGGATATGGATCCCAGTTTTCTCATTCTGGGATATATATATATCTGGATGAATGTTCCTATTGCATGACCATTTTAGGAGATAATCTCTAATCTTCACAATTCATATGCAGAACATAATTGTTATAAGACAGGATTGCATATATTTCCACTTTTTATAGGACTCGTACTCTCTAATCTTCACAATTCATATCCAGGACATAATTGTTATAAGATAGGGTTGCATATACTTCCAATTTTTATACGACTCATACTGTTTAAAATAGTGTCTGTATCATTCTTATAAAATATATTTATATATATATAAATATATATATAATTGTGTCGATACATATCCTAAATATAAATAAACAATAAAAACAGAAAAATGCGATTTCTTCGCGTTTTCGGTGCGTTTTTTTCAAAATACTAAAAAAGCTAAAATCGGAGACTGGTGATTGAATATTAGAGTCTAAATTAGATATTCATCCATATACAGTGAAGAAATAAGATGTGTTTACCTTTATTCTTATAAGATATATATACTGTATATATATATACACAAATAGACCATAATACAAATAGACCATAAAAATAGAAGAAACGCATGTGCGGTTTCTTCACGTTTTCGGTGCGTTTTTTTCAAAAATACTATAAATACTAAAATCAGAGACTGGGGATTGCATGTTGGGGTCTGAATTAGATACTCATCCATATATAATGTACGTATTGTAAAATTTAGAAATAAGAACACATAAGACACATATAGCTCTCTCTCAGATTTTAAGGTGAATCACACCAAATCTGAGATATTAAATATATCTCTACCAGAATCTAAAGTAGCCGCCTTACACGCCCGCCTTCCATTCCATTGGACTAAAGGGCCTATTAAATTCCTAGGGATCCAAATCCCCAGGAACACTAATGATTTATACCAACACAACTATGCTCCTCTCCTAGGGGAGATACAACGTCTGCTACAAACTTACAACCTACCCTACCTCTCCTGGATGGGACAGAAAAACATTCTAAAGGCCTATGTGATACCCAAAATTCTGTACATTATGCAATTAGTCCCGATATCTTTTTTCTCGAATATACGGGGTATGTTCTGTAGGTTCCTATGGAATGGCAGGAAACCTCAGATCTCTCACAAAATCCTAGTCAGATGTAGGGAGAGGGGAGGACTGGGAGTACCTGACGTCTCTAGATACTATAGAGCGATACAACTCAATAGATGGCTTGAAATGGTAGACCCCAAGAGACAACCAGATGTACACGCCATTTGTAGATATAGCGCAGGAAGACAATTCCAGAAACACCTATGGCTCCCAGATAGGACTATACATCGAGATATGACTTTAGACCCGATGCTTCGTGGATTCGGAGAGGTTTGGAGAGAAATGAGCAAAAGTTTGGCCCCTATCCCATCTCCCCTGATGCCGGTGAGCCTTATTCCAGACCTCCTAAATCGAGTTAGCCTAGATAAACCACATTTGTGGACCTCCCTGACATCGGTCAGACTTAGTGAAGTCACTAATGATGTGGAGTCCTCCATCCTCGGAGCGCTTCCACGTTCCATCACTGATTCCCCATATCAAAGCTGTGTATGGAGAGTTGAAGGAGCGGCACTCCCTCCAAAGGTCTTTAACCGAATTTGAGAAATTGATCTCCTCACCACTTACTGCTGCTAGGAAGGTAGCAAAGCTCTACCCACTGGTAGGAGGCGAGGGTGAACCTTTGAAACCTTTGCACCTCAGAGAATGGGAAAAGGAATTAAGTAGGGTTTTGGATGATGCAGAGGTCAAACGGGTGCTGAGACACTCACATGGGTTCTCTTCCTGTATCCGTCTACAGGAGAATCATTTCAAATTACTTTCAAGGTGGTACAAAACCCCTGATTTTCTCTTAAGGTGTGATTCACCTTAAAATCTGAGAGAGAGCTATATGTGTCTTATGTGTTCTTATTTCTACATTTTACAATACGTACATTATATATGGATGAGTATGGAGATGTGGAGATGGAGTAGGCTCTCTGTCGCATATTTGGTGGGATTGCCCTCGGATTAAATCCTACTGGGGAGAAGTGGAAGCGTTGATTCAGAAACTCACAACCCCAGATTTCAGACTTACGCTAGAGATGGTGGCTCTAGCTCTCCCCGCCCCTCAATATTCCCCATCCAAACTGAATCTAATATCACACCTTATAGCTGCCACCAAAATGGTAATTTCCCTGCATTGGCTAGATGCAAACCCCCCTTCCATACAAGAATGGAAAGCTAAAGTAGCTCAAATCTGCTGGTTTGAAGAGATGACTGGGTGGATTAACAGGACTCATGATAAATTCTTGAAGTTGTGGAGTCCTTGGAGGTCCCTGGTGGAGGTAACCCCTGATTAAACCGATACACCAGCATACAGATTGGAGACATCATTTGTCTGTGTGTCCAAAAAGCCATATGCTGCTACTTCCACTCTGAAGCCTGCTGTGCGCCCTTACATCATGTTTTGAGCACAAATGGGGAGTTTCTGTAAACTCCAGAATCAGAGTAATAGATTTTGAGTTTTGTTTGGCTGTTAACCCTTGATGTGTTGCAGAAAAAAATAGATAAAAATTTTAAATCTGCTAAAAAAATTGACATTTTATTCCCAGGCCATTTTTCTTTATTTCTCGTGGGACATCTAAAGGGTTAAAAAAGTTAGTAAAATCAGTTTTGAATAGCTTGAGGGGTGTAGTTTATAAAATGGGGTAATTTATGGGTGGTTTATAATATGTAAGGCCCACAGAGTGACTCCATAACTGAACTGGTCCTTAAGAAATTAGGTTTTGGAAATTTTCTTTAAAATTTTAAGATTTGCTTCCCAAAAAGATAAAATGTCATTTTCAAAATGATCCAAACATGAAGTAGACATATGGGGAATGTAAAGTAATAACTATTTTTGGAGGTATTACTATCTATTTAAAAGTAGAGAAATTGAAATTGATTTTTTTGTAAATTTGGTATACTTTTACAAACAAAAATGAAATATTTGGACTTAAATTTACCACTGTCATGAAGTACAATATGTGACGAGAAAACAATATCAGAATTGCCTGGATAAGTAAAAGCGTTTTAAAGTTCTCACTACATAAAGTGACACATATCAGATGTAAGATCCTCACCTGTCTCGCACTCCGGTGTGACCAAAAAGGGTCCTCGTGGACTCCATTGATACACCAGCTCCGACCCCTTTGCGAACCGATGCGGGGATGCATTTGCATGTACGCCGGAGAGGAAGACCGCATGGCTTTCGGGGACAGCTTGGCCGGGCTAGTGGCAGTGCACTGCGGCCGACCTTGTCTCTGGTGCCTATTGCGGAATCCATTCTGGTGTCCATGTCGACGCACTTGCGCACTCTTGCAGAGCCTGTCGTGCATCCGCGTGTACGTTAAAAACTGGTTTGCAAGGGGATACGCAGTCGCTTGTACGCGCTTATTATGCGCTTCACCGACCAGCGAAGGGAATAGCACCTGGCCGTAAGTTCAAAGTAGATTAGGAGGCCGGCATTGGTCTAATTGACTAATGACCGACCAAAGCCTTGTACACAGGTATAGGGCAGGATCATGACCTATGGGGAGTGGACAGTTGGCGCCCTGGGATTTGTTAGCAGGCACATAAAAGGTGGCCTCCCAGGTTGGTCAGTGTCCACTGTTATCCTTCCTTATCCAGGTGCAGGTCAGTACTGCTATCTACTGACTGAAGATTGCTGGGACTCCGTCCGTTCCAGTCGGACCCAGGACCCAGGACTTTCCGTGACACATCCGTTTATCTGGCAAGTTGCACAGAGACTTATGCACGGATCGGGACTACTCCTGGCTTTCCTTCGTTTTATGTTTGCCTGATATTTGCCCAGTGAAGTTTACCTGGACTTTGCTTATTATCTTAATAAACGCCTTTGACTTCATCCTCACTGGTCTGTTTCATCGGTGCCTTGCATTACATCAGATTTGCAAAAAATTGCCTGGTCCTTAAGGTGAAAAATGTCAGGGTGCTGAAGGGGTTAATATTTGCAAGGTCTGTTCCAGAGATATCTAATTCACTGCTTGCCCTAATGTTAGAGGCTTCTCTAAGGCCACTTGCAGACAAGCGTTCCTCCCGCAGCGAGTCCGCATCGCAGCACTCCCATCGCTGCCGGGGGTCACATAGCATTATATTGATTTATGATGCTATGTAACCCTTAAGCCCCTTTCACACGGGCGAGTATTCCGCGCGGATGTGATGCGTGAGTTGAACGCATTGCACCCGCACTGAATCATGACCCATTCATTTCTATGGGGCTGTTAACATGAGCAGTGATTTTCACGCATCACTTGTGGGTTGCGTGAAAATCGTAGCAAGCTCTATTTTGTGCGTTTTTCTGTGAAGTGAATGGGGCTGCGTGAAAATCTCAAGCATCTGCAAGCAAGTGCGGATGCGGTGCGATTTTCACGCATGGTTGCTAGGTAACGATCAGGATGGAGACCCGATCATTATTATTTTCCCTTATAACATGGTTATAAAGGGAAAATAATAGCATTCTGAATACAGAATACATAGTAAAATAGCGCTGGAGGGGTTAAAAAAATAAATAAATAATGTAACTCACCTTAATCCACTTGTTCGCGCAGCCCGGCATCTCTTCTGTCTTCATCTTAGCTGTGTGCAGGAAAAGGACCTTTGATGACGTCACTCCGGTCATCACATGATCCATCACATGATCTTTTACCATGGTGATGGATCATGTGATGGACCATGTGATGACCGGAGTGACGTCACCACAGGTCCTTTTCCTGCAATCAGCAAAGAAGGAGACAGAAGAGAAGCCGGGCTGCGCGATTAAGTGGACTAAGGTGAGTTTAATATTTTTTATTTATTTTTAACCCCTCCAGCGCTATTTTACTATGCATTCTGTATTCAGAATGCTATTATTTTCCCTTATAACCATGTTATAAGGGAAAATAATACAATCTACAGAACACCGATCCCAAGCCCGAACTTCTGTGAAGAAGTTCGGGTTTGGGTACCAAACATGCGCGATTTTTCTCACGCGAGTGCAAAACGCATTACAATGTTTTGCACTCGCGCGGAAAAATTGTGCATGTTCCTGCAACGCACCCGGACCTTTTCCCGCAACGCCCGTGTGAAAGAGGCCTTACAGTTCTGGAATGTATTGGATAACACTGGCATAAATCAATATAGTGCTATGTGAATCCCGTCAGTGCTGGTAGGTCAGGCCGGATGATGCTATGCGGACTCGCTGAGGGAGGAACGCTCGTCTGCAAGGGGCCTAAGGTTTCAAAAATATTGGAACCCACATGGACCCCATAAAAGTCAATGGGGTTCACCTGTGTTTATTTTAAACCTGATCTTGCAGAGTGTTTTTACAAATCCTTGGAATTCCAAAAAGCTTGCTTTCAGATAAGAACATGGAAAAGTAAAAATGATATGTTACATTATACGGTAAGTGTCAAATCTCAAACAAAAAAATGTGAACTTTACAAAATGTTACTGAATGTAAGGCTGACTCTGTACCTAGCAGAGAATTAGTAATGTTTGGCTTAGGGGGGATTTCATTAAATATACTTTTTTATTACAACTCATGTCAAGGAAAACTAATTATTGAAAAGCAGTATATTTGCTATTGTAAACTGATTTCTGCAAGGGATCATATGTTTTTCATTGCAGAAACTAATATAAAAAACAGCTATGAAAAGAGAAAATTTTAATGGGTACTTTATCAGTAATTCTGTAAAGTTTTTAGCTATAAAAGCAAATAAAATGTGAAGATGGAGAAAGAATCATTTATTTGTCTCAAAGCAAAAGTTTTTAGAAGTTATTTAGCACTGGTATTACATATTTCGTATATAAACTGTATGATTCTTTTTCTCTTTCCCTTCTTTTGTCCTAAGACTTGAAGACAAGACCTTGAACAAATGTAGTTGACCTAGCAATCAGCTAATTACCTTGTGCTCTGCCTCAGAATTCTCTGGCTCTTATGACCAAGAGAAGTTATAGCCAGACATACATTTCCTTGCAGAAGCAGAAATGCAAAATTACATGGCAGACACTCAAATCTTAGCCATGTCCACTAGACATAGATAGCCTCTCTGGTTCATAAAGGGTGGTCTCTATTTAAAAGGAGTACCCTGTTGAACCAACACTTTACATCTGTTGGTTAATTGATTGTACTTAAACAGCTAGGACTGATATCACAAAAAGTATAAACAGGGGGCTCTCTGTGGTCACAGTAATTGTCTGACTGCTGCTTCAATAGTCCAAACAAAGGGGAAGTTAAAGTGCAAGGACAGGAAGTATACATTGGGTAAAAACACCCACCTGTTTTATAAAAATAAACTAAAAAACACAACAGAAATACACATATAGGCTAACATATGATTTTTAAAAAAAAATTATGGAAGTTTCCAGCTCTGTACTCTTTTCAGCTCCAGGAAGCTGGGAAAAATACAAAGGAGAGCGACTAAACTGATAAGGGGCATGGAGGGTCTAATTTATGAGGAAAGATTAAAAGAATCAAATTAATTTAGTCTTGAGAAGACACATATCAGCTAAAATCTGACATGCAGTACTTTTAGCTTAGCCAAGCAGGCAAAGGCAGGTAGGGAAGGCCTTGCGGTTCGCCCGGCGGTCATTTTGCGTTGAAATTAGCTTTTTCACGATTCGCCGAACATACAAACATATGGCGATGTTCGCATAAGCCATATTCATTTGCATTACGCATGCTTTGACCCATGACACATCCATCAGGTGGGACAGGACAGCCAATTGAGATGTTTCAGCACATGGACACACCCCCACCATATAACAGAAGCCAATCTGGCAGCCATTTTACATTCTGTGTTTTGCCAGTGTAGAGAGAGGTTGCTTTGTGAAGCAGGGACAAACTGTTATAAACACCAAACGCTAGCTAATAGGGCCACAAAAGTATTTTTAAGGACTGGTATAGCTGTGCTATCGAGAGGTGTGATTTGCTGAGGGGTGTGATATACTTATAATATACTTTCTAACATAGAAAGTATATAGTGCATTTGTATTGTGCAGCAGTTGTGTGCGGTTCTGCTGTGATACTGCAGGTATATAGAGGGACAAGTGCTATTGGAACAACTATTTGCAACGGGTGTGATATACCTGTTGCCCCCACCAAATATGAATTGGAACCTGTGATACACCTGCTTCCACTAAATATTGATTATGGGGTTCTATATACCTGCTTCCACAAAATACAGATTGAGGGGTGCAATATACCTGCTTCCACAAAATACTGATTAAGGGGATTGATATACCTGCTTCCACCAAATATTGATTGAGGCCTGCGATATACCTGCTTCCAGAAAATACGGATTAAGGGTTTTGATAAACCTGCTTCCAAAAAATACTGATTGAGGGGTGCGATATACCTGCTTCCACAAAATACAGATTGAGGGGTGCAATATACTTGCTTCCACCAAATATTGATAAAGAGGTTCTATATACCGTACCTGCTTCCACAAATTACTAATTAAGGGGATTGATATACCTGCTTCCACAAAATACTGATTAGGGGTTTGATATACCTGCTTCCACAAAATACAGATTGAGGGGTGCGATATCCCTGCTTCCACAAAATATTAATTAAGGTGTTCTATATACCTGCTTACACAAAATACTGATTGAGGTGGGTGATATAACTTCCACAAAATATTGATTAAAGGGATTGATATACCTGCTTCCGCAAAATACTGATTAACGGGATTGATATACCTGCTTTCACCAAATATTGATTGAGGCCTACAATACACCTGCTACCACAAAATACTGATTATGGGGTTTGACATACCTAAATCCACCAAATATTCATTAAGGGGTTTTATATACCTGCTTCCACAAAATACTGATTGAGGGGTGCGATATACTTTCTTCCACCAAATATTGATTAAGGGGTTCTATATACCTGCTTCCACAAAATACAGATTGAGTGGTGTGCTATACCTGCTTCCACCAAATATTGATTGAGGCCTGCGATTCACCTGCTTCCACAAAATAATGATTGAGTGGTGCGATATACCAAATAACGATTAATGGGTTTTATATACCTGTTTCCATAGAATACTGATTGAGGGATGCGTTGATATACCATATTTTTCGCCCTATAAGACGCACCTGCCCATTAGACGCACCTAGGTTTTTGAGGAGGAAAATAAGAAAAAATATATTTTGAACCAAAAGGTGTGCTTTTGGAGGGTTTTGAACTAATGGTGGTCTGTGGATGACACTATTATGGGGGATCTGTTGAGGACACTGTTATGGGGGATCTGTGGGTGACACTGTTATGGGGGATCTGTGGGTGACACTGTTATGGGGGATCTGTGGGTGACACTGTTATGGGGGATCTGTGGGTGAAACTGTTATGGGGGATCTGTGGGTGACACTGTTATGGGGGATCTGTGGGTGACACTGTTATGGGGGATCTGTGGGTGACACTGTTATTGGGGATCTGTGGGTGACACTGTTATGGGGGATCTGTGGGTGACACTGTTATGGGGGATCTGTGGGTGACACTGTTATGGGGGATATGTGGGTGACACTGTTATGGGGGATTTGTGGGTGACACTGTTATGGGGATCTGTGGGTGACACTGTTATGGGGATCTCTGAATGGCTCTTACTGGGGTCTCTAGATGGCACTGTTATAGGGATCTGTGGATTACACTGTTATGGGGGGATCTGTGGATGACACATATATAACATCTTATGCTATGTGTCATCCACAGATCCCCTCCATAACAGTGTCCCTCAAGTGTGAATGACCCCCAATTCAGGAGGTGGGGGTCGCATCTGGTTTTATAATGACAGCGGGTCCCGTGCAGTGACTGTATTCTACTACACAGGCCCCGCTCACTGTATATAATCATATCTGTAATTGTAGGCATTGTTAATGTATACAAATTCTGGGTAATCAGCGCCTGTATTACAGTACTTACAAGCACTCGGTAGAAGCAGAGAGGAGGGAGGAGGCAGGCCGAGAGGATGGGCGCTGGCAGCGTGTCACTACGTCATGCGCA
Organism: Bufo bufo; assembly: GCF_905171765.1. Classification (NCBI taxonomy): domain Eukaryota; kingdom Metazoa; phylum Chordata; class Amphibia; order Anura; family Bufonidae; genus Bufo; species Bufo bufo. The sequence goes on from NC_053389.1 coordinate 693,126,034, forward strand.
CACACCGCCTAATTCATTCAAAGTGGGCGGCGCAGGCGTGTGACGTAGTGACTCACGCTGCCAGCGCCCGTCCTCCCAGCCTGCCTCCTCCCTACTCTCTGCTACCGAGCGCTTGTAAGTACCATAATACAGTCGCTGATTACCCAGAATTTGTATACATTAACAATGCCTAGAATTACAGATACGATTATATACAGTGAGCGGGGCCCGTGTAGCAGAATACAGTCACTGCACGCATCCGGCTGTTCCTCCGTCAGCGTCCCACGTGGGTTTGGGGGTTAGTTCACCACAAGGGTGATACTTACGGAAATGACGTAGCAGGCAGACAGGACTGGATCTTCCGGTATTTCATTAATCTGAATCCTCAATCAAACCCTTGATTATCTTTGGGCAGTGAACTGAAATTGACAGTGCTCTGTTTGTCATCAAGATAAAGTCCATTCTTTTAGGGTGAGGTTAATAACTTCAATTGATATATGATCCTCACCCTAAAAGAATGGACTTTAGTGCCTTTAGTTTATCGGGTCAATCCCAGTCTAATACAGCACAGACTTTCTCAGGATCCATTCGAAAACCCGAAGATGACAGCAGGTAGCCCAAGAACTGCACCACGTGTACCGCAAAAACACATTTTGCAAACAATGTATATTCCCTTAGAATCTGTAACACCTGTCTCACATGGTTCTGATGTGTTTCCATGTCAGGAGAATAAACAAGAATGTCATCCAAATACACAATCACAAACCTCCCCACCAGGTGATGAAAGATGTCATTCACAAAATGTTGGAAGACCGCTGGGGCATTGGTCAACTCGAAAGGCCTGACCAGGTTCTTAAAGTGACCCTCAGGAGTATTAAAAGCCATCTTCCATTCATCCCCTTCCTTGATCCTAACCAGATTATATGCCACCCTTAAGTCCAATTTGGAGAACACCTTGGCACCAATAATCTGGTTAAACAAATCGGGAATCAAAGGAAGAGGGTAAGGATCACGGATAGTAATCTGATTGAGTTCACGAAAATCCAGACATGGCCAAAGACCTCCATCTTTTTTTACAAAAAAGAGCCCTGCAGCCACTGGAGACTTGGAAGGTATTATGTGCCCTTTCTTCAAACTCTCGGCAATATATTCTCTCATGGCCTGCCTTTTAGGTTCAGAAAGATTATACAACCTAGATCTAGGCAATTTAGCCCCGAGAATAAGATTGACAGGGCAATCATATTCCCAATGGGAAGGTAAATCCTGACATCCACTCTCAGAAAACAGATCGGCAAACACGGATATAAAAGAGGGTACAGCCTTAGTAGTAACCACAGAAAAGGATGTATTGAGACAATTATCAAAGCAATAGTCCTCCCAATCCAGAATCTGCCTAGCTTGCCAATCGATAGTAGGGTTATGCTTGGCAAGCCACGATAAACCCAAAACCATAGGTGCAGGGAGACCTTCCAAGACAAAACACAAGATAACTTCTTGATGAAAGTCACCCACTCGTAATCTGATATCATACAAAACTTGCGACAAGCACCTCTGAGTAAGAGGGGCAGAATCAATAGCAAATACAGGAATTTATTTTTTTAATGTACCTGGTGATAACCCATGCATGCGGACAAACTGAGCATCAATCAGGTTCACCCCGGCCCGCTGTCTATAAATACTTTAATTTCCACAGTTTTTCATTTTAGCACCACCTCGGCAGTCAGGATAAATCGGGTACTACCAGCAAAGGACAAATGCACATTCTCTGACTTCCCACTCACACCTCCGATAGTCAGATGGGATTTAGATGCCCCTTTTTGTTTCTCGTTTTGGAGCTGAATGCTTGGACATATATTGACAAAATGTCCCCTTTGACCGCAGAAAAAACATACTCCTTTCTTGTGGCTCCTACTTTTGCAAGCAGATCCCGGAGTCGCTCCCTCTAATTGCATGGGTTCATCCTCAGGTATAAATAAGCTCAGGAGTCTCTTCAACCAAAAAATCAAAGGCATATGATACTTAAGTAATAGAACATCCTGAGAAAGTGGGCCCTTAGATCTCTCTCTCAGGCTTCTATCAATACGGACAGCCAAAGATATAGCGGCTTTCAAAGAGTCTCATAAAAGGCCAAAGCATCCTTCAGCCTGACAAAACTGGCTACGTGGAGTATCCTAAATTCGAAACAATAGATCTCCGCCGAACACTCTCTCTGAGGCAGGCCGCACAATTTACTCTCGGCCAGGGAGGTTCGGTCCGGGTCATCATAGATGAGACCTAAAGCTCGGAAAAATGCATTTACAGATCGGAGAGACTGTGATCCGGTCGGCAGAGAAAAACCCCAAGACTGGGCGTCTGCTTTGAGCAACGAAATAATCACACCCACTCTCTGGCTCTTGTCCCCAGATGAGTGTGGACGCAACTTAAAGTACCATTTGCACCCCTCCCTGAACCAAATAAAATTATCACTCCCCCCCCCGAGAATCTATGCACGAGAGCAACTTTAGGTTCAGGATAGGTCAGGTAACCACTGCTAGGATCAGCCAACAGTGGTCTCTGCATCTGTGAGACGGTCATGCGGAGGTCATCCACCTCCAGGGACAGCCGCTGTAGCTGTCCTGTCAGTGCAGTGATAACATCCATGGCTGTACTGATACAGGAAACAAAATTATGGTTATTTGGCAGTTTATATTGTCATGATCAGTGTGGGGGTAAAACTACACTCTAAAAACAGGAGGGAAGGGGAACAGTAACTGGGCCTGGAAACTAGGGAAGAAACTGGTCACCTCCTTAAACACCCTAATCCGGGCCCTAACTACCTATCAATATGAATATACCTTGAAGGTAGGAATATTCATATGCTGTATACCTATGCCCTTATATCCCTATAAGGCCCTGGAATGAGATTAAGACCAGAGACAACCCATTCCTCCCCAGATGGACGAATGAAAGTCTCTGTCTCAGGCCCAGATACAAACAACAGGGAATATAACAAAAACAAAACAATAAGAACACACAAGGCTTATCTGAAAGTAGAAAACTGGCAACTCCAGAATCATCACAGAGTACAACCGACCAGCTAGTTAGAAGGCAGGAAGAAAATCTATGCACTGCACCTTCTTCATTACCGCTCAGGTCTAAAAAGGGATGGCGTGGGCAGGGAAAGGGATACATTTATGGCCATCAAGTTATTGGATACCACCGCCATACATTGACCGGATAACACCTTTGTACAGTGACCGGATAACACCGCCATATTGTGACCGGATAAAAGAGCATAAGAGGGCAAAGTACAGGGAATGAATAGGGGCACTGCACAGGGTGTAGCAAGAGGGCACAATGCAGGTTATAAGCGGGCAAGGTATGGGATGAGGGGCACAGTACGGGGTGGGGAGACAGTCCCATGACCCTGTGACATTAGGAGGTCCTTATGGTGAATGTGGTTCATACGCCACCATAATGAGAGGCAGAGGAGTGAGACAGGGGTGTGATTATGTGGCTAGAGATAAAAAATGTAACAGTCGGCCAGTACAGTTAGACCTCGCAGTGCACAGGCAATAGGCATTCACCTGACAGCCAAGAACTTTGTAGAATTCTGTGGCTGGAAGTACAGGGTGGGCCATTTATATGGATACACCTTAATAAAATGGGAATGGTTGGTGATATTAACTTCCTGTTTGTGGCACATTAGAATATGTGAGGGGGGAAACTTTTCAAGATGGGTGGTGACCATGGCGGCCATTTTGAAGTCGGACATTTTAAATCCAACTTTTGTTTTTTCAATAGGAAGAGGGTCATGTGACACATCAAACTTATTGGGAATTTCACAAGAAAAACAATGGTGTGCTTGGTTTTAACGTAACTTTATTCTTTCATGAGTTATTTACAAGTTTATTGCCACTTATAAAATGTGTTCAATGTGCTGCCCATTGTGTTGGATTGTCAATGCAACCCTCTTCTCCCACTCTTCACACACTGATAGCAACACCGCAGGAGAAATGCTATCACAGGCTTCCAGTATCCGTAGTTTCAGGTGCTGCACATCTCGTATCTTCACAGCATAGACAATTGCCTTCAGATGACCCCAAAGATAAAAGTCTAAGGGGGTCAGATCGGGAGACCTTGGGGGCCATTCAAATGGCCCACAACGACCAATCCACTTTCCAGGAAACTGCTCATCTAGGAATGCTCGGACATGACACCCATAATGTGGTGGTGGGTGCACCATCTTGCTGGAAAAACTCAGGGAACGTGCCAGCTTCAGTGCATAAAGAGGGAAACACATCATCATGTAGCAATTTCGCATATCCAGTGACCCCCTTACACTTTTATCTTTGGGGTCATCTGAAGGCAATTGTCTATGCTGTGAAGATACGAGATGTGCAGCACCTGAAACTACGGATACTGGAAGCCTGTGCTAGCATTTCTCCTGCGGTGTTGCTATCAGTGTGTGAAGAGTGGGAGAAGAGGGTTGCATTGACAATCCAACACAATGGGCAGCACATTGAACACATTTTATAAGTGGCAATAAACTTGTAAATAACTCATGAAAGAATAAAGTTACGTTAAAACCAAGCACACCATTGTTTTTCTTGTGAAATTCCCAATAAGTTTGATGTGTCACATGACCCTCTTCCTATTGAAAAAACAAAAATTGGATTAAAAAATTCAGACTTAAAAATGGCCGCCATGGTCACCACCCATCTTGAAAAGTTTCCCCCCTCACATATTCTAATGAGCCACAAACAGGAAGTTAATATCACCAACCATTCCCATTTTATTAAGGTGTATCCATATAAATGGCCCACCCTGTACATTAGGTGGTCACAGGATAAAAATGCAACTGTCGGCCAGTACAAGCCCCATAAATTAGCCAATAGGCATTTACCTGACAGCAAAGAACTTTGGATTCTGTGGCTTGAGGTACATTTGGCAGTCACAGGATAAAAATGAATGCAGGCCAGTACAAATACATGTCAAATACATATGTTTAAAATAACAAAAAAAATAATAATTGGACTAAAAACATGGCTAACGAAATCCCCCCTCTTGAATAAACCCCAAATGATAATAAGTGAAATTCAATTACACGTGGTCATCACAGGTGTTGAATTCCTCCGAGATCCATGCCTCATTCATTTTTAGAAATGTGAGGTAGTCCACACTGTTGTGAGCTAGGCGAGTGCACTTATCGGTCACGATCCCCCTGCTGCGCTGAACGTCCTTTCAGACAAGACACTCGACGAGGGGCAAGCCAAGAGTTCCATGGCAAATTGTGCCAGCTCTGGCCACAGGTCAAGCCTGCACACCCAGTAGTCCAGGGGTTCCTCGCTTCTCAAAGCGTCCACATCGGCCGTTAACCCGATGTAGTCGGACACGTCGGTCTAGGCGTTCCATGAGGCTGGATCCGGAGGGTGGCTGTCGATGGGTTGGCTGCAAGTATGATCTCATATCCGAAGTGACCAACACATCTTCAAACCACCCTCTTTTTGCAGGTGCAGTAGGATTGGTACCCGCACCTGTTTCGCTGTGGGTGGTAATTCCTCTGCCAGCGCCTGCAACAGCAGAATGCAGCATCCCTTTGCAGCAAGGCCTGGAAATGCTGCATTCTGCCACCCCTCTGTGATGCTAGTAACATGTCCGCCATTTTGTTTTTGTACCGGGGGTCCACCCAGTACAGGTCCATGCTTTTTATATGGGGGTCCTTCTTCAAACACTGGAGCATGAAGGCCCCCATTCGCACTAAATTGGAAGCGGTGAAGTGCCCTGCCTCCTCCTTATCGCCCAAGAGAATGTTGTCCTCGGTCTCCTCCCCCCAGCCACGGACAACACCAGGGATCCCCAAAAAGTTTAAAGTCCCCCTCAAAGCCTGCTTTTTTTGTTGGGCTTACCGCGACTTATGAGTTGACAGCACAGGCTGCAGATGGCAACACTATTGTCAGCAGCTGACATGTTAAAAAAAAGCCCACACCGCGGAGCCATGTGCCGGCGTCCTGGGAGCGCAAGATGTGACCGTGCATGGTGGATGGCTCGCTCAAGATACATTTGCAGTCTGCTTTTTGCCTCCTGTGCACTACGAGGTCTGCCTTCTTCTCCTCCTTCTCCTCCCTATTTGCTGCTCTGTCTCTCCCTCTGAACTCCCCTCCTCTTCCTCTCTTGTGGGTACACACGTGACAGCCATCGACGCATCATCATCATAACCTTCATCACCACTGACATTAGAGATCTCGGAGTAAGCAACAACAGCGGGGACCTCCTTGGGCTGATCACCACCCCTCATTGGGCTGATCTGGGTACTGTTGTCAGTACCTGTGCATCGGAATGGCTGTGCATCGGAAAGGTCTGGGAATGGATGGGAAAATAATTCCTGTGACTCGACTGGAGGGGTGGTGGTGGTGTCTTTGGGGGAGCACACAGCAGAAAGTGAGGAGGGTGCAGATTCAGAGGATGAGGAGGGTGCAGAAGTGGAAGGCTGAATGAGCCACTCAACCAACTGTGGTGCGTCCTTTGACATAATCGCACCCACCTTCTCTAACTTCCCACTTAGGCTTTGGCCTGGTGCACTTGCCCGACTCCTACAATCCCTGTGGAACGGTCTGCCTCTTCCTCTGCCTGTCATTTTCTAAATGACCCTCTGCCTAAGTCGGTAGAGAAGAGCAGTATTTGGGAAAGAAGGAATATTGCAGCTCTCAATCAGTATTTGGTGGGAAAAGATATATAGCAATAGCACCCCTCAATCAGTATTTGGCGGAAGCAGGTATATAGCACCCCTCAATCAATATTTGGCGGAAACAGGTATATGGCACCCCTCAATCAGTATTTTGTGAAAGCAGGTGTATCGCAGCCCTCAATCGCTTGTTCGGTGAATCACGAACAAGCAAAGTTCGCCGCAAAATGACCACCGGGAAAACTGCATTGCCATCTCTACCTACAGTTAAATTGTTATTCAGTGACTGCCTAATGTACCTCCAGCCACATAATCAATTGTTCTTTTCTGTCAGGTGAATGCCTAATTTTTTGGGCCTCTACTCCACTGGCCTACAGTAAAATTGTTATTCAGTGACCGCCTAATATACCTCCAGCCTTATCATCACTTGTTCTTTTCTGTTAGGTGAATGCCTAATTTTGGTGTACTGTACTGGCCTACAGTAAAATTGTTATCCTCTGATCATCTAATATACCTCCAGTCACATAATCACTTGTTCTTTTCTGTCAGGTGAATGCCTAATTTTTGGGGACTGTACTCCAGTGGCTACAGTAAAATTGTTATTCAGTGACGGCCTAATGTACCTCCAGCCACATAATCACTTGTTCTTTTCTGTCAGGTGAATGCCTAACTTTTGGTGCCTGTAATGGCCTATAGTAAAATTGTTATTCAGTGACCGTCTAATGTACGTCCAGCCGCAAAATCACTTGTTCTTTTCTGTCAGGAGAATGCCTAATTTTTGGGGCCTGTAATCCACTGGCCTACAGTAAAATTGTTATTCAGTGACCGCCTAATGTACCTCCAGCCATATAATCACTTGTTCTTTTCTGTCAGCTGAATGCCTAATTTTTGGGGCCTATACTGGCCTACAGTTAAATTGTTATCCACTGACTGACTAATATACGGTACCCTTCAGCCACATAATCACTTGTTCTTTTCTGTCAGGTGAATGCCTAATTTTTTAGGCCTATACTCCACTGGCCTACAGTAAAATTGTTATTCAGTGACCGCCTAATGTAACTCTCACTCACTCACCCAGATTTCGGTGGAGCTCCCAGTCAGAAAACCATCTGGAAGTATGCAGAAACCAAACGCTTAAGGCCAAACAATTTGTATTTGATAATGGAAATGCCAAATCAATTAGAGATAAATCTATGACAGAGACGTTTAGAGAGCTAGAAACTCTTCTACATAAACAACTGAGACAATGGTGGGAGATAAGGTCCCTAAAACAATATATTGATAATGGCATAATTTTTAAAGGCCTACAACTTACAAAGATCCCAGCACAAGATCTGTGTGATACAGATTTAGTTGAAGAGTGGAACTCCCTTTTAATGACTCAATCCATAGCACTGGTTCAACTAATTATTAAAAAAGAACACAAATTTTAAACTGTATTGCGTAGAAAATAAACAACATGCAAGGGAAGATTGAACAACTCCCAAAGAATGATGAATACAATATATGGCAAGATAGACTTTGCAAAAGCTTGGGCAAACTAAAACAGGATATTATGGATAAAAAAATGAAAAAATTCAGGAATAATTATGAAAATACACAAGTAAATAAAATAATAGAAAAACCACAAACTCAATCACGGGGAAATGTTGGAGAAATAGGAGAAAGGGACAAAGATGCAGTACAACCAAGATTTAACATTATACCAGAAAAAGAAGAAACCCCATGTATCATCTTACCCTTCAAGTGCCCAACATAAAAAAGTGGAAAGAATTATTCAAACACATTGGCATTATATACAAAACGATAAATTGATAGGCCCTTATATTGCCAATAAACCAAGTATAATCTACACTAAAGCCCCAAATTTGGGACTAAAGGTTGCCCCATCAATCAAAATCCCAAACAAAAAATCAAACCAATCAATGAGGGGATGGTTGGATTTAACAAATGTTGCAACTGTAAGACAACCACTTTTCAACATATTAACAACATAAAAAATGGTTACGAATTACATTCCTTGTCCAAACATTTTAAAACAATACATAACCAAGATCCGAAGGGTTTATCATTTGCGGCAAAAGAAAGGGTCAATGGAGATTGGAGAGGAGGAGACCACATGAAAAAGATGTCACGGATTGAATCAAGATATATATTTGAGTTCAACACACTTATACCAGGAGGATTAAATGCAGAATTCGAACTGTTTGGCTTCCTATGAATAGACTGGGGTGGATGCCCCCGGCTGATGGAGGGTCGGTGTCCAGCTGTTTCCCAGCACCCCGACCCTCCCTCGGCGGGTGGCTCCCCCCCCCCATTCTCTCTATCAAATACCTGATCGACCTTGAACAGACCTAAATAGAAAGACATGAATGCAGTTTAGTTGAATATATCAGATATTCATACAGCGATACCAATGTTTACACAATATGAACCATAAATTCCAAGAAAAAGAACAAAAAGAGAAAACAAAATAGAATAAAAGAAAGATGTTTAATAAGAGCTACACGGTACCGCAATAGAAACGCAACACTCCACTTTCAAATATAAGAATGCCACCCTGAGAGGACAGACAATTTATGTACTGTTGGCATCAATCTCATATATCACTCAGACAAAAAGTCTCATGTTTTTATATTTTTCACATATATACCTTTTCTAGATATATATTTTTTTTATCACAGGAACTTACTGTTCTACATATATACACTAGAGTGAATCCCCAAAGACATGACTCGAGTTCCCTCTCCTTTAAATCAAAAAGAAAAAAAAGGGAAAAAAGAAAAATGCGGCGGTTCCGCAACAAAAACGCAACCGGCAATTTTTTTAACTTATGAAATATATTACATACTATATACAATATGAATTATAAATCTTAAGAAAAAGAACAGAAAGAGAAAAGATAAAAGAAAAAAGAATAGAGCTGCCTAACAAAAGTGTTGCGGTATCACAATAGAAACGCAACATTTCACTTTAAACACTAGTATGTCCCTCTGGGAGGGCAGATAATCTGTATATTGTGAGTATTAATTCCACACATTATTTAAATAAAAGTCTTGTGTTTCAAAATATTTCTATATTTTGTGTTTTACACTTTCTATTTATATATATTATTTTTATTATTATCACATACATCACAGGTTTAATGAGGCGCACAGGACTGAGGAAAAATTAGGACGAGGTGCTGCCAGTAAAGGAGGATCCGCCCTTCCTCTAAAGTGAATAAATAATGTTAAAAAATATAAAAAAATATACTGGGCACACTCACTTATGTAGAATCATATATTTTATTCAAGGACATGTAAGGTAAAGTAAAATCAATTATTTTAAAAAACACATATAAAATACAGTCAAGCAATATAAGAACACATGGATACAATAAAATATATAGATCTAGAATAAATACTAGGACCAGTGGTGGATAGGCTGGGGATGGTAAAAAATCAGTCCATACGAAAGTCAGAACAAATAGAAGTATAGCCCAGCTGGTGGCTTGAGCTAATATAGTGGCTAGCTTCACAAAGTACTATAAGGTTCACAGTCCTGATTCACTGCAAGAGGATAATGTAACTGTGGTACAACAGAATTCACTTAAGTGAGTATACTTGCGGCGTCCCGCTAATACTCACTGTGCAGTGCGGTTCCTTATGAGGTAAACTTGGAAACAAATTGTCATTATCAGCTGCTGCTGTAGCAACTGAAGGATACTGTGTCTTTTTTCTGTGCCCTTGCGATCCTCTGGCTGCCGCTCCGTAGTAGCAGGAAGCCGGTCAGCGCTGGGACTCAAGATGCTTTTCCCCTCGTCGGTATGTTATGCGACACACTCCTCGTGTGTTTGCGCTTGTAGGTCCCGGCGTATCAGGGGTTTAGTAAGGCACGGAGTTCTCAAAGACTTTGAATTGCCGCACGGCTCTGGATAGTTCAAGCACGTACTCCTTGGGGTTGTTCCGGGGGGCTCCTCACCAAACGCGTTTCGGGGTACTTGCCCCTTCTTCAGTGGTACAGGTTCCCCCACAACTGCCTACTTTTATAGTGTCTTACAAATGGTAATTGTTCAAACACATGATTTGGCTCAAAAGCTGACACGGAGTAGAAGAGTCCATTCCATTCAGATCGCACCCAATTATCCACAAAAAAGACTTAAATTTCAAATAACCTACTGTTTAGTACACATCATAATAATCCGATTCCTATAAGTACTAATACAATCCATTCCTATCCCTACATGTTATGTTTATTTCATTTCTTTCTCCATCAAATAAATTTATTTATACACTTCATTGATTTTATTCGTCTACAAAAAATCCCTTGCGGTATCTATGCGGTTTTGGTTATTAATCATAGGGTTATAGCTAACAGATTAAATAACAATCATTCCCTACAGTCCCCTGTCATTTATGTATGGCTACAATTACAAAATATAAAAATAAAAATAAAATTATATAAATAAGAAATTTTTCCTAAAAATCTTTTATATATAAATAAGAAATTTTTCCTCTATATATAAAAATAAGAACAATAAAGTTAAAAAGTAAAAATATAAATATATAAATAAACCACTTTATTTCATGCATTGTTAAAAATGTATAATTTATTTATTATAAATGCTTCCATTTTTCTTCATAATTTGAACACCAGGGTGGATTGTTGCACCCCTCAGGGGTTAAGATGTTGGGTGGAGGCCCCCCATGAAGGGCCGAACCCCCCCAGGATATTACACAACCTGCTGGGGTTTTGCCATCTATAGGGGACATCCACCAATTTACAAGAATCCGAATAACTCGAATTCTGCATAAATCTGGACATTTTACTAATGTGGTCCCCCCCTCTCCATCCTTTCTCTACTTTGTCAATTGCCGCAAATCTTAGGCCTGTCGGGTTTTTGTCATGCATCAGTTTGAAATGTTTAGACAGGGTGTGGGTTTCTAAGCCCTTTTTAATGTTGGTGATGTGCTCTGAGATGCGTTTTTTTAAAAGTCTTTTTGTTCTCCCAACATATTGGCGTCCACATGGGCACTCAATGATGTAAATGACATTATCAGAGTTGCACGTTAAAAAGTCTTTTATCGTATGTTTGTATTTATTGACCGTTGAAACAATTTCACTTGTTTTCCGAGGAAAAGAAGTGATCCTACAATTTGCACACTTCCCGCATCTATGGAAACCCTCCATATTCAACCAGTTGTGTAAGGCGGTATTCCCGGGATTTCCTCTTTTGACCGTTGGGGCCACTTTATTCCCTAAATTAGGAGCTTTCGTGAAGGTTATCCGAGGTTTAGTTGGGATTAGGGAGCCTATGGTTTTGTCTTTTTGTAGCCAACTCCAATGTTTCCCTATTATTTTTTGTATTTTCCTGTACTCATCATTAAAGGGTAGGATAATCCTAATCTCTTCCTTTTCTTCATTTGAGTTTTTCACCTTTTCTACAAAAAAATCTTCCCTTTTCATATTCCTTACTTTATTTAGGGATCCGGTAATCAATTCTTCTGGGTAATTTTTCTCTAGAAATGCCTTTTTCATCTTGTTAGCCTCCTCTTCAAATTGATTCTCTAACGTACAGTTTCGCTTTAACCTTTGGAATTGGCCTTGCGGTATATTTATCAACCAGCTGGGTAGGTGACAACTTTTGTACAGTATATAACTGTTCCTCATAGTCGGTTTCATAAAAGTACAACTCTAAATTTGCGGCAATTGACAAAGTAGAGAAAGGATGGAGAGGGGGGGACCACATTAGTAAAATGTCCAGATTAGAGTCCCAACGTATTTATGAACTCAACACTTTGATGCCGGGTGGATTGAATGCAGAATTCGAGTTATTCGGATTCTTGTAAATTGGTGGATGTCCCCTATGGACGGCAAAACCCCAGCAGGTTGTGTAATATCCTGGGGGGGTTCGGCCCTTCATGGGGGGCCTCCACCCAACATCTTAACCCTGGTGTTCAAATTATGAAGAAAAATGGAAGCATTTATAATAAATAAATTATACATTTTTAACAATGCATGAAATAAAGTGGTTTATATATATATTTATATTTTTACTTTTTAACTTTATTGTTCTTATTTTTATATATAGAGGAAAAATTTCTTATTTATATATAAAAGATTTTTAGGAAAAATTTCTTATTTATATAATTTTATTTTTATTTTTATATTTTGTAATTGTAGCCATACATAAATGACAGGGGACTGTAGGGAATGATTGTTATTTAATCTGTTAGCTATAACCCTATGATTAATAACCAAAACCGCATAGATACCGCAAGGGATTTTTTGTAGACGAATAAAATCAATGAAGTGTATAAATAAATTTATTTGATGGAGAAAGAAATGAAATAAACATAACATGTAGGGATAGGAATGGATTGTATTAGTACTTATAGGAATCGGATTATTATGATGTGTACTAAACAGTAGGTTATTTGAAATTTAAGTCTTTTTTGTGGATAATTGGGTGGATCTGAATGGAATGGACTCTTCTACTCCGTGTCAGCTTTTGAGCCAAATGAGGAGGCTCATCATGTGTTTGAACAATTACCATTTGTAAGACACTATAAAAGTAGGCAGTTGTGGGGGAACCTGTACCACTGAAGAAGGGGCAAGTACCCCGAAACGCGTTTGGTGAGGAGCCCCCCGGAACAACCCCAAGGAGTACGTGCTTGAACTATCCAGAGCCGTGCGGCAATTCAAAGTCTTTGAGAACTCCGTGCCTTACTAAACCCCTGATACGCCGGGACCTACAAGCGCAAACACACGAGGAGTGTGTCGCATAACATACCGACGAGGGGAAAAGCATCTTGAGTCCCAGCGCTGACCGGCTTCCTGCTACTATGGAGCGGCAGCCAGAGGATCGCAAGGGCACAGAAAAAAGACACAGTATCCTTCAGTTGCTACAGCAGCAGCTGATAACGACAATTTGTTTCCAGGTTTACCTGCATAAGGAACCGCACTGCACAGTGAGTATTAGCAGGACGCCGCAAGTATACTCACTTAAGTGAATTCTGTTGTACCACAGTTACATTATCCTCTTGCAGTGAATCAGGACTGTGAACCTTATAGTACTTTGTGAAGCTAGCCACTATATTAGCTCAAGCCACCAGCTGGGCTATACTTCTATTTGTTCTGACTTTCGTATGGACTGATTTTTTACCATCCCCAGCCTATCCACCACTGGTCCTAGTATTTATTCTATATCTATATATTTTATTGTATCCATGTGTTCTTATATTGCTTGACTGTATTTTATATGTGTTTTTTAAAATAATTGATTTTACTTTACCATACATGTCCTTGAATAAAATATATGATTCTACATAAGTGAGTGTGCCCAGTATATTTTTTAACATTATTTATTCACTTTAGAGGAAGGGCGGATCCTCTTTTACTGGCAGCACCTCGTCCTAATTTTTCCTCAGTCCTGTGCGTCTCATTAAACCTGTGTTGTATTTTACAATTCGTCCTGGTGACTGCACGGACCGTTGAGAAATATGGATATGTGGAATCATGTTGAATCCAAAAATCAAAAGGTTGATAACTTTATCTTTGAAACAAATGATATTTGTGAAAATATGGAGGAAATTAGTATGAGTAAGACCTTTAGAGAATTAGAGGGACTCCTGATACGTCAGTTGAAACAGAAATGGGAGATCAAAACCCTCACAAGGTGTATAGAGGTCAATCAGATCCCTAAAGGCCTATCATATAGCAAAGTCCCAGCTCAGGATCTTTGTAATAAGGACTTTGACCTGGAATGGGGTAATTTACTATATGAACAATCGGTAGCATTAACCAGATTGATTATAAAAAGACGTACTGTAATTTTAGAAGAAACTGTTCAAAAAATTACAGCTATCAAATTAATCACTGATAAATTTCCCATAACGGAGGAATTAAATATGCTACAAACTAGATTATGTAGCAATTTGGATAAAATTGAACGAGAAATTATGGAGAAAAAATTAAAGAAAATGTTCTTTATTCAAAATAAAAAGGATAAGAAATATAGGGGAATCCAACGTGAGGATAGAGAGAGAATAGAGGACATTAGGGAAGAGGAACAGACAGAAAATACCACTAATCCACGGGACAACCACACCAAAGACACGAATAGACACAGTAATTTCACTATACCGACCTATAATAGATTCGAGATTTTTGATGAACGGGAATCTTTTTTAGATCGGACTCCACCACACCACCGAATACGGACCAGACCACCATCACCTTTAAGGGTCACACAAAAACCTTATCACAAACCACAAATAGATCACCAGTACAACCTGAGAGACAGGCCACAGACACACAGGGAGCAACAGGACCCCAACCCACAACACATAGGGAAATATCGATCACCTCACAATCAATACAATCACAACACGAGATATCACGACGAGAAAAGGGGAAGGTACGCAGAGGAAGGAGGAAGAATAAGACACCACAGATAGTGGAGTTAGAAGTGACTAATGACTTCATTATCAATTTAAGTTCTATCCCATTAACTAATGTCCAAAAACATCTCTTAAACAAAGGCTTAAAATTTGCCCCGACTGAAAAACTTAATAAATTCGCCACCTTCATAGGGGTGGAGAAATTCATACAGCGGCTATGCCTTAAAAAATATTTTGCGAAAAATCCGATTGAAAAAGAATTAGGAAATAACAGCCAGAGGGAAAAATACACACACACTGAACTTAAAAACCGTTCAAAAAAATATCCGAGGAACGAAATTAGCCATGAAATGGCAACATTCAAAGAAAGTGTGGAAAATGACCTACGAAAAATTAAAGATACTAATAAATACAGACGTAAGAACCTAACGAAGGGAGAGATTGGGACCCTAAAGCAATTACAGAAAGATAATAGGATTATTATTCGCCCAGCCGATAAAGGGGGGGCAATTGTCGTACAAGATGTGGATAAGTATAAACAAGAATGCTATAGACAACTGTCAGATGAGGACACTTATAAAAAATTAACAAAAGATCCAACTAGTGACTTCTTCATGGAACTATTAGATTTAGTAGAAGACGGTAAAACGAGAGGGATTTTGATGGAGAATGAATATAATTTTATATTGAACAAATATCCCAGAATTCCGGTGTTCTATTGCATACCGAAAGTGCATAAAGATATGAATAACTCACCAGGTCGTCCTATAGTTTCAGGGATAGAGTCCCTGACCTGTAATCTTTCAAAATACATTGATGTATTATTACAGCCGACAGTTAAAAAAACTACCTCATATACCAAGGATTCGACACAAATAATCAAAATTGTAGAGAATATGGTATTTGAGGAGGACTGGTGGATGGGCACACTGGATGTCCAATCCTTATACACTATTATTAACCACGAGCAAGGTAAACGAGCGATTGAGTCCCAATTAAAACAAGAAGGTAGGTTAAAAGAGGAACAGATCAATTTTTTAATACAAAGCATAGATTTTATATTGACACATAATTATTTTAACTTTGAAACAGATTTTTATCTCCAAACCCAGGGCACAGCCATGGGCACCAGGTTCGCCCCCAGTTATGCAAATTTATTTATGGCGGATTGGGAAGAACGGAATATTATCCCCCTACTGGGGGTGAACCTGGTGTTATGGCAAAGATATATAGATGATGTGCTTTTTATCTGGAAATCGGGAAAGGAATCTTTGGAGAAGTTTTTAGGAGTTATTAATCAAAATGATTTAAATTTAAAATTCACTCACAGTATTAGCAATGAAACATTGGAATTTTTAGATTTAAAACTTTTTATAGAAGAGAGGACAATTAAGAGTTGTACTTTTATGAAACCGACTATGAGGAACAGTTATATACTGTACAACAGTTGTCACCTACCCAGCTGGTTGATAAATATACCGCAAGGCCAATTCCAAAGGTTAAAGCGAAACTGTACGTTAGAGAATCAATTTGAAGAGGAGGCTAACAAGATGAAAAAGGCATTTCTAGAAAAAAATTACCCAGAAGAATTGATTACCGGATCCCTAAATAAAGTAAGGAATATGAAAAGGGAAGATTTTTTTGTAGAAAAGGTGAAAAACTCAAATGAAGAAAAGGAAGAGATTAGGATTATCCTACCCTTTAATGATGAGTACAGGAAAATACAAAAAATAATAGGGAAACATTGGAGTTGGCTACAAAAAGACAAAACCATAGGCTCCCTAATCCCAACTAAACCTTGGATAACCTTCACGAAAGCTCCTAATTTAGGGAATAAGGTGGCCCCAACGGTCAAAAGAGGAAATCCCGGGAATACCGCCTTACACAACTGGTTGAATATGGAGGGTTTCCATAGATGCGGGAAGTGTGCAAATTGTAGGATCACTTCTTTTCCTCGGAAAACAAGTGAAATTGTTTCAACGGTCAATAAATACAAACATACGATAAAGGACTTTTTAACGTGCAACTCTGATAATGTCATTTACATCATTGAGTGCCCATGTGGACGCCAATATGTTGGGAGAACAAAAAGACTTTTAAAAAAACGCATCTCAGAGCACATCACCAACATTAAAAAGGGCTTAGAAACCCACACCCTGTCTAAACATTTCAAACTGATGCATGACAAAAACCCGACAGGCCTAAGATTTGCGGCAATTGACAAAGTAGAGAAAGGATGGAGAGGGGGGGACCACATTAGTAAAATGTCCAGATTAGAGTCCCAACGTATTTATGAACTCAACACTTTGATGCCGGGTGGATTGAATGCAGAATTCGAGTTATTCGGATTCTTGTAAATTGGTGGATGTCCCCTATGGACGGCAAAACCCCAGCAGGTTGTGTAATATCCTGGGGGGGTTCGGCCCTTCATGGGGGGCCTCCACCCAACATCTTAACCCCTGAGGGGTGCAACAATCCACCCTGGTGTTCAAATTATGAAGAAAAATGGAAGCATTTATAATAAATAAATTATACATTTTTAACAATGCATGAAATAAAGTGGTTTATATATATATATATATTTATATTTTTACTTTTTAACTTTATTGTTCTTATTTTTATATATAGAGGAAAAATTTCTTATTTATATATAAAAGATTTTTAGGAAAAATTTCTTATTTATATAATTTTATTTTTATATTTTGTAATTGTAGCCATACATAAATGACAGGGGACTGTAGGGAATGATTGTTATTTAATCTGTTAGCTATAACCCTATGATTAATAACCAAAACCGCATAGATACCGCAAGGGATTTTTTGTAGACGAATAAAATCAATGAAGTGTATAAATAAATGTATTTGATGGAGAAAGAAATGAAATAAACATAACATGTAGGGATAGGAATGGATTGTATTAGTACTTATAGGAATCGGATTATTATGATGTGTACTAAACAGTGGGTTATTTGAAATTTAAGTCTTTTTTGTGGATAATTAGGTGGATCTGAATGGAATGGACTCTTCTACTCCGTGTCAGCTTTTGAGCCAAATGAGGAGGCTCATCATGTGTTTGAACAATTACCATTTGTAAGACACTATAAAAGTAGGCAGTTGTGGGGGAACCTGTACCACTGAAGAAGGGGCAAGTACCCCGAAACGCGTTTGGTGAGGAGCCCCCCGGAACAACCCCAAGGAGTACGCGCTTGAACTATCCAGAGCCGTGCGGCAATTCAAAGTCTTTGAGAACTCCGTGCCTTACTAAACCCCTGATACGCCGGGACCTACAAGCGCAAACACACGAGGAGTGTGTCGCATAACATACCGATGAGGGGAAAAGCATCTTGAGTCCCAGCGCTGACCGGCTTCCTGCTACTACGGAGCGGCAGCCAGAGGATCGCAAGGGCACAGAAAAAAGACACAGTATCCTTCAGTTGCTACAGCAGCAGCTGATAACGACAATTTGTTTCCAAGTTTACCTCATAAGGAACCGCACTGCACAGTGAGTATTAGCGGGACGCCGCAAGTATACTCACTTAAGTGAATTCTGTTGTACCACAGTTACATTATCCTCTTGCAGTGAATCAGGACTGTGAACCTTATAGTACTTTGTGAAGCTAGCCACTATATTAGCTCAAGCCACCAGCTGGGCTATACTTCTATTTGTTCTGACTTTCGTATGGACTGATTTTTTACCATCCCCAGCCTATCCACCACTGGTCCTAGTATTTATTCTATATCTATATATTTTATTGTATCCATGTGTTCTTATATTGCTTGACTGTATTTTATGTGTTTTTTTAAATAATTGATTTTACTTTACCTTACATGTCCTTGAATAAAATATATGATTCTACATAAGTGAGTGTGCCCAGTATATTTTTTAACATTATCACATACATGTTCCTATATATTAAATGGCGACCATATATATAAAGAGTGATCTTCCAACCCAACCAGACAGATCTGAATTCTTTCCCAAATTGAAAAGAGAAAGAAAAAATGCAGTGTTATCGCAACAAAAACGCAACCTGTTATTTTCTCAAACCTCTAAGTTTACTAAATATATCCTGTGACACAAGAGAATATGAATCCCCATACAAGGATGAAAGTCAGAAAATTCAGAGTGTGAATATGAACATCTAAATAGGAAGTAAGAACCTTGAAAAATCCATTCAATCCATTCCATCTTTTGTGCATACCCCGAGATGGTATATATAGAAGCCTTATTGGCAAAGTGGCAAAGTGCAGGTTAACCACTGAGGAAGGAGTCAGTCCTAGACTCCGAATGGACGCGTATGGTGTAAAGAATGACTTTTGCCCTCACTCTACATTTAAATATTCCGACATAACTTCATCTGCTTTTTGGAAGCGCTTCCAATCACCACAACAAAACCTGCCAGCGGATCGGCTAGCACAGGATCGTCACTACACACGTGGAACACCAAAAGACTGACGTCTCATCCACACGTCTGCCGATTTTACAAGGACGAATACAAGCAGGATAGCCGTGAAGACAACACAGGTAACAGCAGTTTGGAGTTGTGATCGGCTGCCACGTGGAACGCCACGGATGACCTAACAACCCTCTGCCTGTGAATTACATTTATCTATTAAATACTGTTGCATTGAAATATTATAACAGTATCCAGCAGAATTGGGTAACCCTTTAACTGAAAGCCACAATTATCCATCCAATAAGTGTGAATACCACTGTATTGAAATATTGCAACAATATCCAGGAGAACTCTATTAAACACTGCTAACCTATTGGGACATTGTGCAACATATTTACCATTATTAGAAGTTCTATTAACCACTGTTAACCACTGCCAAGCCATTGGGACAATGTGCAATATAAATGCTAGCTATCTATGACTATTACCAGCATTAACTATTATAGAAGAACAGAATTATCCCACAGAGGAAAGGAGAATACAAATCTATAGGCGAAGATACTGAACTATTTATACCACAGTGATATATATTTTTTTCTTACACATATTTTTCATCTACTTTTTGATCTTCTATCAAGAATACAAACACCAATTAATTCACTAGCACCAGGATCAACTTGTCAACCAGATTGGACACTCAATTTTATTATATATTTTTATTTTTACTATTTTTATATTTTCTCATTTTTTTTTCATTTTTTCATATTTTTTCTTTTCTATTTTTTACCTACCTTTATCGATTCACAATCTTGAATATTTTTTTACTGCACATGCACTTTCTTTGCACAATTGCACCAATGTGATCAAGTTCATATCGATCTTATGTCTGTGTGGGAACTCCAATAAGTAACATTTTATCTGTACCTCATATCTTCCTTAAACATATCCTTTTAAAAAAAAAAATTATACCTCTTTTAACTAATAAATATTAATTTCTGCATAAGACCGGATGAGGAGTGCTCGTCTATACATTATATTTCAGATTTAAAATTTACTGATTGGGTGAATCAGATAGATTTTGAGCACCCGACACATGGTCAAAACCAAGTGAGCCACCCAAAACAAGCTGTAATATTCAACTAATGTAACTTGTTCTTGTCTATCAGGTGAATGCCTATTTTTTGGTGCCTGTACTGGCCTATAGTAAAATTGTTATTCAGTGACCGCCTAAGGTACCTCCAGCCACAAAATCACTTGTTTTTTTCTGTCAGGAGAATGCCTAATTTTTGGGGCCTGTACTGGCCTACAGTAAAATTGTTATTCTGTGACCTCCTAATGTACATCCAGCCATATAATCCCTTGTTCTTTTCTGTTAGGTGAATCCCTAATTTTCGGGGACTGTACTGGCCTACAGTTAAATTGTTATCTACTGATTGTCTAATATACTTCCAGTCATATAATCACTTGTTCTTTTCTGTCAGATGAATGCCTAATTTTTGGGGACTGTACTCCAGTGGCCTACAGTAAAATTGTTATTCAGTTACCGCCTAATGTACCTCCAGCCACATAATCACTTGTTCTTTTCTGTCAGGTGAATGCCTAATTTTTGGGGACTGTATTCCTGTGGCCTAGAATAAGATTTTTCTAGGCTCTAGCAGGGCACATTTTTGAGAGTTTCCCTGATTAAAATACAGTGGCCCCTGATTAAAATACATATTTTTTGTGGGTATTTTAGGAATTTATCCCCCTCTGGTATGTCACTGTCCATGTTGTGGGACTATTTGTGCACTTCTAGTAAGTATTTGGTGGCTGCAAATATGACCTGAAGGTTTTTCAGGTTCGCCTGCCATTAAACTGAATGGGGCCCATTCGCGAAACCTCCCCGGCCGATGTTCGTCTATCACTATAGGCAGGAGCCCGCTCCACTCGGCTGATCCTGGCATAGGATGTGATTACAGGGTATCCATGTGCTATGCCAGAATTTTGGCAACCTCGGCTCTCTGCGGTCGCATTGATACAGTGTAGAGTCCGTACTCTGTACACCGCTGAGAAGTCAGCGATGTGCCAGAAGAGTAAATTTAAAGCAGTCTGGAAATTAGGGCTTTAGGGGAAAATATATTTTCTTTTTAAAATTCAAAATCACTAAATAAAGTATTTTAGCAAATTATTTTTAGGGCATTTGGGACATTATGAAAAAATTCTTGAATAAAAGTTTAGTTACACTTTAATGTAATTTTACCCCTTGAGGAAGCTGACTGCGAAACGTGTCGGGGAATCTTTTGTGATGCGGTAGCCATCTGTCCCCTTGTGTCTCAGCAATATGGATCTGTATTTGTCATGTTGGACTTTTCTTAAGTTGATCTCCTAATTTATTTATTTTTTGTATTTCTTATGCAATTTATTATCCTTTTTGACCTTTTGGTCAACTTTACATTTGCACTTTATGGCTTATGAAATTGATAACTGTTTTTGATTTGGTTTTTCCATATTTATCATGATGCTAGCTGAATGACCC
Source organism: Bufo bufo (assembly GCF_905171765.1). NCBI lineage: Eukaryota > Metazoa > Chordata > Amphibia > Anura > Bufonidae > Bufo > Bufo bufo. Next base: position 693,147,972 of record NC_053389.1, read on the forward strand.
GGCTTTGCATGGGTATATTTCATCTATTTCATTTAATGTTTGTGTGCGTTGTTAAAAAGACATTGACTTTTGACCTTCACAGCAGCCTGCCCCTTTAACAGTGACCTCGACAGCATCCCGCCCCCTTACCAGTGACCTCCACAGCAGCTCGCCCCTTTAACAGTGACCTCCACAGTACCTCATCTCCTTAACAGAGATTTCCACAACACTCTGTCCCTTAACAGTGGCCTCTACAGCAATTTGCACCTTAACACTGACCTCCATAGTGGTCCATTCCATAATTGGGACCTCCACAGCAGCCTGCCCCTAGGGTAGCCAGAGGTCTGGTTTTAGGCAGGCAGTCCGGCTTTCAGACTCCCTGTCCTCCATCCGATGCAGGGCCTGGACAGACACAGGGATGTACTTTTGAACAGCTCACTCTCAGCACTGTGCTGTCTGAGCGTGAGCTGCAAGGAGAAAGTCACCCTCCCTCCCACCCCTGCAGCTGACAGAAGTTGATTGTTACCTTCATTTTTTAAATCCCCGTTGACTGCGGAGTGGGTGGGGCCGTGGCCTAACCAGGTCAGGAGCATGGCTTAGCAGGACCCGGGGGCGGGGTTTTTAAGTCCATCTTTTGAGAGTTGCCTGAATGGCCACCCTACCTGCCTCCAGAATTGTGACCTTCAAAGCACTACACTCCCTTAACAGTGTCATTCACAGCACTTAGTACCTTATTTCTAGATGTGCCTTTGTTTCAGCAATAGATGTTTTCTACCTTCTGAAAATCCAGTTTATTTGGTATGCAAATGAGCCAGTAAGGTGCCCATAGGGGCGTCACTATTGCAGGAAGGAGCCCAGGCACGCCTCCTGCTAGTGCCCAAGCCAGCCCTCATGCTGGGAGCAGGTAAAAGGGGGGAAGAGTTATGTCTTGAATGTGATGTAGGAGGGGTGGGTGGACATATTGTGGCAGGAGGCATGCCTGGGCTCCTTCCTGCAAGAATTAAACCTGGTGTAAAACTGTGTGTTTGTGGAGACTAAAGGCCTGCGAGCTTCTATTGGCTGATAAGAGTCATGTGACCAGGCTTCTATTGGCTAATGCATTTTTTTGGAATATCTCAGGAACAGTACCTGCTAGAGAGCTGATACCCAGTCTAAAACCTTCCTGGACACCTTATGTACCTGTGTGCCAAATTTCATGATTGTAAATGCTACGGTGCAGATTCCTTTAGCGGACATATATACACACACACATACATACATTCAGATTTATATATTAGATGTGTAAGAACTATGAGGGTCATTTTCTAACCAAAAATACACCTATATTAGGGGTATGTCTGGCACAGATTGAGGAACAAAGGTCATTTGCTCACAATCTGCGACTTTTACTTGCTCACGCCAGATATAAAAAGTAAGTGTGGCGTGGGTGAGGAGGGAGACAGACCAGGAGGCCCATCTAATACATCATTTTCTATGCCAGGTTTAGTCGTAGAAAGTGGTCTAAATTTAAGATAGTAAGGAAGCTGTCTTACATTTAGAACCAGCGGTGGATCCGCCAGAGTGATGTAGAGGCCAGTGCCTCTACATAACTCCGGCGGATCTACCACCAGTTATTGGGGATATTAAGACCGGTGTCTAAAATGCCAGTCTTATAAATGACCCCCCCATATTTTGCAGCCCTAATGAATTGGAGACTTATATTTGAATCGCTATCACATGATTAATGATTCTTGTTTATTTTGGAGATCGCGGCATTACCAACCACACTGTGTTGTTTTTAATGGTCTTAATTATTGTGTTAATAATAGGTTAATACAGTTGCAAGAAAAAGTATGTGACCCCTTTGGAATGATATGGATTTGTGCACAAATTGGTAATAAAATGTGATCTGATCTTCATCTAAGTCACAACGATGGACAATCACAGTCTGCTTAAACTAATAACACACAAAGAATTAAATGTTATCATGTTTTTATTGAACACACCATGTAAACATTCACAGTGCAGGTGGAAAAGGTATGTGAACCCTTGGATTTAATAACTGGTTGAACCTCCTTTGGCAGCAATAACTTCAACCAAACGTTTCCTGTAGTTGCAGATCAGACGTGCACAACGGCCAGGAGTAATTCTGGACCATTCCTCTTTACAGAACTGTTTCAGTTCAGCAATATTCTTGGGATGTCTGGTGTGAATCGCTTTCTTGAGGTCATGCCACAGCATCTCAATCGGGTTGAGGTCAGGACTCTGACTGGGCCACTCCAGAAGGCGTATTTTCTTCTCTTTAAGCCATTCTGTTGTTGATTTACTTCTATGCTTTGGGTCGTTGTCCTGTTGCAACACCCATCTTCTGTTGAGCTTCAGCTGGTGGACAGATGGCCTTAAGTTCTCCTGCAAAATGTCTTGATAAACTTAGGAATTAATTTTTCCTTCCATGATAGCAATCCTTCCAGGCCCTGACGCAGCAAAGCAGCCCCAAACCATGATGCCCCCATCACCATACTTCACAGTTGGGATGAGGTTTTGATGTTGGTGTGCTGTGCCTCTTTTTCTCCACACATAGTGTTGTGTGTTTGTTCCAAACACAACTTTGGTTTCATCTGTCCACAGAATATTTTGCCAGTACTGCTATGGAACATCCAGGTGCTCTTGTGCAAACTGTAAACGTGTAGAAATGTTGTTTTTTTGGACAGTAGTGGCTTTCTCTGTGGTATCCTCCCATGAAATCCATTCTTGTTTAGTGTTTTATGTATTGTAGATTCGCTAACAGGGATGTTAGCATATGCCAGAGACGTTTGTAAGTCTTTAGCTGACACTCTAGTATTCTTCTTCACCTCATTGAGCAGTATGCGCTGTGCTCTTGCAGTTATCTTTACAGGACGGCCACTTTCTAGGGAGAGTAGCAGCAGTGCTGAACTTTCTCCATTTATAGACAATTTGTCTTACCGTGGACTGATGAACAGCAAGGCTTTTGGAGATACTTTTATAACCCTTTCCAGCTTTATGCAAGTCAACAATTCTTAATCGTAGATCTTCTGAGAGCTCTTTTGTGCAAGGCATCAGTCACATCAGGCAATGCTTCTTGTGAAAAGCAAGCCCAGAACTGGTGTGTGTTTTTTTTATAGGGCAGGGCTGCTGTAACCAACACCTCCAATCTCATCTCATTGATTGGACTCCAGTTGGATGACACCTCACTCCAATTAGCTCTTGGAGATGTCATTAGTCTACCTACACTGTGAATGTTTACATGGTGTGTTCAATAAAAACATGGTAACATTTAATTCTTTGTGTGTTATTAGTTTAAGCAGACTGTGATTGTCTATTGTTGGGACTTAGATGAAGATCAGATCACATTTTATGACCAATTTGTGCAGAAATCTATATCATTTCAAAGGATTCACATACTATTTCTTGCAACTGTATGTGTCTATATATATATATATATATATATATATATATATATTTTTATATACGTAGAGTATTATTGGCTGCTATTTGGAATTATACAGTATATATCATTTGTAAGGATTATGGATTTCTTTGGATATATGGTCCAAAGGTATTGGTGATAAAGAGGAATTTCTTTGGTCGGTTCTTCTTTAATGTAAGAACTGTGGGGGAGATTTATCAAACTGGTGTAAAGTAGAACTTGGTTAGTTGCCCATGGAATCTCTGTGGAATAGTCTACCTCAGGACCTGGTCACAGCAGGAAAAATGCAGTTTAAAAAATGCTTAGATACATTCTTAAAATTAAATAACTAATGCTTATGAAAATGTGTAGAAGTCTGGGTTTCATCCTCCTTTTCTAAAATTTATTTCCCCACCCATCCCTTGGTGGAACTTATATATTTTTTCAACCGAATTAACTACGTAGCTATGTTTCACTTTAATGTGTATTGTGAGTTTAACTCCAACTCCACTCTAGGACCGATATTCCAAAAGGTGGATAGATAGATAGATAGATAGATAGATTGCTCAATAGACAATAAATAAAGATCAGAGCATATATTTATTATTAAAATAGGCCACTTTTGTGACGTTAAAAAGTGGCAAACTGTCCCATAGGTTTTATTTTAACAGTAACTGGAGTGCTGTGATCTCTTCTTGCGTTTATAACTGTGGCTGAGGATTGAAGCCTGGATCCCGTGCACACCTTTGGTACTAACTTTGCTGAGGAGCCCTGATTTCTTCCCTTTCGTAGATAGATAGAAGTGAACCTATATTTTGATCACTCGATTGTTTAGCTTTAAATAACTGTTTAAAAAATATAGATACAGACCACAGAACATGCATGTATATTACCTGCAGGAGGAAGACTATCCTGTTGTTTACTAACATGTAATATGTAAATTTATGGCATTTACAACCGCTTTCAATAGAAAAGGTCAACAGAAACTCTCTAGTATATTGATGATATAACCTTTATCGAAGGCCAAAGGAAGTGACATAACATCATAACACATCACTAAGCAGGTGAAACAGACAATCCTATAAACCATTTGGCATATGGCCAGCTCATCAAATCTTAAAATGACATATAATACAGGAAATGAACAGAAAATTCTGTTGCACTGAAAATAATTAATACTGTACTTTAAGGATTTTTTGGCCTGTGTAATTCCAACCACTAAGCAGGTCACCTATGTAAGTTTCTTTACTATTAAAACAATCTTGATATTTGCAGTTTTAAAAAGTTATAAAGTCAGCACATTGCTCTTTAATCAAAAATATTAATAAAAGCATAGAACAAGCTAGATTTTTAGAAAACACTATATTTTTTCATCAGACTTGACAGTCCTCATGCAACCACTGATGATCCATTTAGCAAATGTATTTTAATTTAGTCATGTTATGGTCAAAATCTTCTGCTTGCTCTGTGAAGTATTCTCTCTGGGCTTTTGAACTTCATTAATTAGCATCTTTTAAATGGTTGGGTAATATTCCTGACTACTTTTCTAAGCTATCTCCCTAGGCCCTAATTTTAATAAAATTTAGAATGAACATTTGAATTTTTAAGATCTTGCCATAACATGCATAAAGTGATGAGAGGCAGAGAGCCATATTTATCAGTGTGATTAATCTGGATCTCATGAATGGAGACAGTTCTTTTTCCTTATGTAAAGGGGCTGAACAATGGATAATCAGTGGCAAATGCTATTTTTTTAATTTTGTAATTGTGATTAAACCAGAGATAAGGATGATGTAGGTCAAAATTAAGAGGCGTTCTCTTATGCTCATCAGGAAAATGTAGCTTGTACTTTAGCATGTGGATAAATAATATAGTGTTAATATCTAATTGTTCAATATTGAGTACTACAAAGGGTTTTATGAAAGGCTCTAGATAAACATTTACTTCTTCTTGCTTACGGAATTTATTTTATGCAAGAGCAAATTCAGTTCATTAATTAGGCTATTACTGCATTGCAAATCGGAGGAAACCCCAAAGCCTCAAAGCATAATATCCTGAGGACTGAGGTCTTCAAGGTGGTGATGAAATTCTAATAATACATAAATTAGCAGACATGTGAAATACAAAGGAGGACATTTTTGAAGACTGGTGTCATATTTCCACCAATCAGATACTGATGAACCTATTTAGATGATAGGTTATCAGTTAAACTATCTCAGAAAACTCCTTTAAAGGGGGTGCCTATTAACAAATTAGGTGCATCTTTGGCCCTTTATGGGCCATAAAGTCAAATCTATGCCAGCTATTAGCTGCATGGATTTGGGCTATCATTTATGCCAGTTGCTGGAGTAAATTATGGCAAATTTGACAGGCTACACCTTTCTAGCTAAGCCCCACTTTTCATAAGTGACAAGAATGGTGTAAAAGCCCAAAAAGATGGTGTACTTCACAACTTGCGACTTTTTGATGCCATAAATGTGGCCTAAAATTGTTTCAGAATTATCCCACAGAGTTCAGATTCGATGACTTTGATTTACCAATCCTATAGATGGTGTATGTCTATACCTGCACCCGATTTATCATAGAGGCTTAGGCTAGATGATACGTTTGGTACAAGTCAAGACACTTTTGTCTAAAACTATATCAATAATTGGTTGGCTTACTGTAAGGGCTCATTCACACGACCATATGAATGAGTCTGCATCCGTTCCACAATTTTGCAGAGCGGGTGTGGACCAATTTGTTTCAATGGGGCCTCAAAAGTTGAGGACAGCACACCATGTGCTGTCCGGATCTGTAGTTCTATTTTGCGGCCCTGCAAAAAAATAAATAAATAGAGAATGTGCTATTCTTGTCCACAATTGCGGACAAGAATAGGCATTTTCTAGTGGCATTTTCATAGTGGCGGCCATGTACGGTCCACAAAATGCAGTTTTGAAGTTCTGCCCCTTCCAGCTGAGCCCTGCTCCTTATTAAACAAGTCTTAAAAAGTGTAGAAGCCCTCATTACAGCAAAATGAACCAATTTGAACCACTTTTTAGACAGATTCTAGGCTTTAAAGATGTCAGTAAATCTGGGCCATTATCCAATGTGCTCTTTTGAAAGGAAATATCAAGATGCTCAAGGCAGAGGCAACACTAGCATCTTTTGATGCATATATGAATATATCACATATTATGGGAAACATTTATCATTTGCAGTTGTTTTGGTGTCAGTTTTAAGTCTCTATTTACTTTGTGTTCTTGCATCACATTTATGAAATGGTGCACCTTAATAATATATTTGGTGTGAGTGCAATGTGGTTTACAGCTATATGTGTAAAAGTAGACCTGGGGGTTGCCTGGCATAGGTTGTGACTTTTCTACGACTTTTGCAAAAGTTGCATATAGTAAATGTGCCATAATGCAAGTCTAAACTCACTTTTATCTCAAATATAGACCACTGTGAAAAGTGCCGAGAAAGTTGCCATGACTTGCACATTTTTAATCCAAAAAACTGACATATCTGATTTGATAAATGTCCCCCTATATTTTTCTGTAGTGGGGGTTGGACAAAATAATAATTCTTTTTGATTATGGCAGTTTTTTTTTATTGTAATTTTAATCTTAAATTGTATGTAATATTTAACATCCTTTTTCCATCTGCTCCAGTGCTTATGGTCTATGATCTGGTTTCTGTTTACTCTGACGGAATCGGTGTCATTTTATACTGGCACAGGACCACTTCAGCCAATCACTGACCTCACTGTTCTCAATAGGCATGGCTTATGGCTAATCCATCCAGAGGATTTAAAGTTATAAGCTTTTTTTTTTTTTGCTAAGAGATACTTTCCGTAGGTACATTTATAAACTTTACAGCACATTTTCTGAATAACCTCTTTAAGGTCAATTGACTACAGATAGGATAACTATTCCTTTTTTGTAGTATGCCTAATATATTATCAATACTATGATGCAAGAAAATCCTAAACTTTTGTCAACTTTCACCAGTAACATATGACATTCTTGACATCTACATGTAGGAGAATGAACTTAATTGAGGTTATGTGCTATATATACTATATATCTTAAAGCTTCTAGACCAGCTCACATAAAGCTCCACGCCACATTCCAGAAAGTACTAGCTAATAGAACGCTTGTGAAAGTGTTTTTTTTTCCTTAGTTTTCATCCTTTCACCCCTACACAGGGAGTTGCAGGGAACCCCAAGGTCAAAACCACAGGAGTAATCTCTGCGATCAAGAGCTGGAGTAACACCAACTGGTGATACCTGGATATAGTATCCAGTCTGAGCACAGAAATCATAGATAGGCAAGCAGAGGTTAGACGAGTGATATTTAGTGTGAAGGACTGGACAAAGCAGCGGTGCCCTTGATAGGGTAGGTTCAGTCTCCTTAATAACAAAGTAAATAATAAATGTGGGAACCGCGCTATATATTTGTGGTTTATGGAAGTTGTTAGAATAAAGAACCGTAAAAAATGGGGAACTGAGTTCACATCCAGCTTTCGGAAGTAACAGTCACAAGTCCGTCATTCGCATACAAAGAAGCTGCTATACACTTCCAGCCGGTCATCAGATCCCGCCTTGAGCCACCGACCGCTCACTCCAACACCGGGTCAAGATTACCTTTACAAAAGGACAAAGAGATGGTGCAGTACCCTCAATACTCAGCGGTAACAAAGGTTTTATTGTACTGGGCATTCTTATGTGCATGTGAAAATTTTGGAATATGTGAGTACAATAAAACCTTTGTTACCTCTGAGTATTGAGGGTACTGCACCATCTCTTTGTCCTTTTGTGAAGGTAATCTTGACCCGGTGTTGGAGTGAGCGGTCGGTGGCTCAAGGTGGGATCTGATGAACAACTGGAAGTGTATAGCAGCTTCTTTGTATGCGAATGACGGACTTGTGACTGTTACTTCCGAAAGCTGGATGTGAACTCAGTTCCCCATTTTTTACGGTTCTTTATTCTAACAACTTCCATAAACCACGAATATATAGCGCGGTTCCCACATTTATTATTTACTAAGCAGAGGTTAGAGCTGGTGGATATGTTCTCAATAATGAAAAAGATAGAGTCAGGGAAGGCAGAGTTTAGGCAATATGGTAGGCAAGCAATAGGCCAAGGCAGGCAGCAGATAAATGGCTGTAGTCAACAGAACACCTCAACACAATAGAAGGTACCTTAAGTAGCATGGGCCAGCTGATGTTTGGCTGGATGAGGACAATCTTAGGAGGCCCTTTAAATGCTGAGAATCAATGCACGCTGTACCACAAAACCTGACAAGGGTGCAGCAGACAGGATGCTTAGCATAGAGACTGGGATCAAGAACAGATCAGCAGGGCCCAGAAGGAGAGCAATGATGTCAGGAGGAGAGCAGGGGTGTCTGCAGGTGAGGGCAATATGCATGAGCCTCTTCCTTTATCTCAGGATCCACTGTAAAACACAGATTTTAGATTTTTTTTATTTTGTGACAAAAGATTATTATGCAGTAAAAAATTATTATGTAATGCTTAATAATATTTATTGGACTTTTATACCTTAAACATGGCTGAGTGCATGCCCGTATTTATATACGCACTAAAGTCAGAAGACAGAGAGGCTTGTTCTGAACTAGTGTTGATCGCAAATATTCTAATTGCAAATTTGGATCGCGAATATCAGCACTTCGAGAATTTGCGAAGATGTAGAATATGGTGCTATATCTTCGTAATTGCAAATATTCTAGATTTTTTTTTCATCAGCACCCTCACTGCTTCTTGCTTGTGGGCCAATGAGAAGGCTGCATTATCTTTGAGCTTATCAACATCCCTAGCAACCAATAGAAAAGTTGCCTATCTCTTACTATATAAGAACCTCCCCAGCAGTCATTTTCTGCAGTTTTTTGAAGTTCTGAGAGAGAGAGAGAGCAGTGTCATTACTGTACTCTGTGCTTTGCTGTGTCATTACATTGCTTAGTCACTTACATTAGATAGTTAGCTCAAATATATAATACAGATAGTTAGTGGGAGATAGTCAGTGTAGGTTATATCCTGATATAGTGTAGCTGATAGGAATTACTGTACTGTGCATTTTCTCCAGTCTCAGGAAACTTTTAGCAGCTTGAAAAATGTAGCGAAAGTGACCCATGCCTGTATTGCGCGTGCAATACGCGCATAATACATTGCCGATTTTCGCAATCAAGAAACTAATGACTGGAGATCACAAATTCTAGAATTTGCAAATTTATGGTGAATATTAGGCCAAAAACTTGCGAAATATCGCAAAAACGAATAATGCCTATGTTGCTCATCACTATTCTGAACCAAGCCTGTAAAAATTCTCCCTTTTAATTGGGAACTGCAGCAGTGTGAATGTGGAAAGGGTAGGGTAATAGTGGCATGTGACCGCAGTAGCAGCACAGCATGGAACAGACAAGGCGGTAGATGTGCGTGCAGCTGTTTAGTTGTAATAGTAGTAGCATCAGGAGTAGTGTTGTCCGAGCATGCTCGGCCGAACACCAGTTTGGCCGTATACCACATGTGCTCGAGCTCAATGCTCGATTCTTCTCCACGCACATTTGTTGGCTACTACGCAGCCAATAAACATGCAGCTAGCTGCTGCCCTTCACTGTAATGTAGTAGCCATGTTGGTTACTGGCATTACAGTGATTAGCTGTCCGGAACGCGTCATCGGTAGTGATGTCGCGAACATAAAATTTTCAGTTCGCGAACAGCGAACGCGAGCTTCCGCAAATGTTCGCGAACTGGCGAACCGGGCGAACCGCCATAGACTTCAATAGACAGGCGAATTTTAAAACCCACAGGGACTCTTTCTGGCCACAATAGTGATGAGAAAGTTGTTTCAAGGGGTCTAACACCTGGACTGTGGCATGCCGGAGGGGGATCTATGGCAAAACTCCCATGGAAAATTACGTAGTGGACGCAGAGTCGGGTTTTAATCCATAAAGGGCATAAATCAACTAACATTCCTAAATTGTTTGGAATAACGTGCTTTAAAACATCCAGTGTGTGTATACGATCAGGTATGATGTTGGCACTGGCAGTGGGCACACTACAGTCAGTGGAAGAGGGCCTGACACACTGACTGGCAGCAGGCAAGCAACTGAATTTAGACTACTGTCTAAAAATTAAATGCCTTATTTATCGGCAAGCTACTGTGCCACCCGGTATCAGTGGTTGGCACTGGCAGTGGGCACACTACAGTCAGTGGAAGCGGGCCTGACACACACTGGCAGCAGGCAAGCAACTGAAATTACACTAAAGTGTAAAAATTAAATGCCTTATTTATCGGCAAGCTACTGTGCCACCCGGTATGAGTGGTTGGCACTGGCAGTGGGCACACTACAGTCAGTGGAAGAGGGCCTGACACACACTGGCAGCAGGCAAGCAACTGAATTTAGACTACTGTCTAAAAATTAAATGCCTTATTTATCGGCAAGCTACTGTGCCACCCGGTATCAGTGGTTGGCACTGGCAGTGGGCACACTACAGTCAGTGGAAGCGGGCCTGACACACACTGGCAGCAGGCAAGCAACTGAATTTAGACTACTGTCTAAAAATTAAATGCCTTATTTATCGGCAAGCTACTGTGCCACCCGGTATCAGTGGTTGGCACTGGCAGTGGGCACACTACAGTCAGTTGAAGTCGGCCTGACACACACTAGCAGCAGGCAAGCAGCTGAAATTACACTAAAGTGTAAAAATTAAATGCCTTTTTTATGCAAAGTCCTGTGCCAGCCGGTATGAGTGGTGGGCACTGGCAGTGGGCACACTACAGTCAGTGGAAGTCAGCCTGACACACACTGGCAGGCAACTAACCTTAGATTAAAGTGTAAAAATTAAGTGCCTATTTTTTAAGCAAAGTCCTGTGCCACTCGGTATGACAGGGGTGGGCACTGGCAGTGGGCACACTACAGTCAGTTGAAGTCGGCCTGACACACACTAGCAGCAGGCAAGCAGCTGAAATTACATTAAAGTGTAAAAATTAAATGCCTTTTTTAAGCAAAGTCCTGTGCCAGCCGGTATGAGTGGTGGGCACTGGCAGTGGGCACACTACAGTCAGTGGAAGTCAGCCTGACACACACTGGCAGGCAACTAACCTTAGATTAAAGTGTAAAAATTAAGTGCCTATTTTTTAAGCAAAGTCCTGTGCCACTCGGGATGACAGGGGTGGGCACTGGCAGTGGGCACACTACAGTCAGTTGAAGTCGGCCTGACACACACTGGCAGGCAACTAACCTTAGATTAAAGTGTAAAAATGAAGTGCCTTTTTTTTAAGCAAAGTCCTGTGCCACACGGGATGACAGGGGTGGGCACTGGCAGTGGGCACACTACAGTCAGTTGAAGTCGGCCTGACACACACTAGCAGCAGGCAAGCAGCTGAAATTACACTAAAGTGTAAAAATTAAATGCCTTTTTTATGCAAAGTCCTGTGCCAGCCGGTATGAGTGGTGGGCACTGGCAGTGGGCACACTACAGTCAGTGGAAGTCAGCCTGACACACACTGGCAGGCAACTAACCTTAGATTAAAGTGTAAAAATTAAGTGCCTTTTTTTAAGCAAAGTCCTGTGCCACACGGAATGACAGGGGTGAGCACTGGCAGTGGGCACACTACAGTCTGTGGGCCTGCAGCTCCTCACACACAGGCAGGCCAGGCAACTGCAATATGTATATAAAGGAAAAAAAAAAAGCAGACTAATGTTGCAGCCCTAAAAAGGGCTTTTTGGGGTGCTGTCAGGACGCTGTCCTTACAGCAGAGATCAGATGAGTCTTTCAGGACTGGAGTGGACACTGAATTCCCTAGCCTAGCTATCGATTTCCCAATTAAATCAGCAGCAGTTACAGTCTCCCTCCTCTCACTAAGACTGCAGCTTCAGAATGAATCTAAAATGGATGCTGTGCAGGAGGTGGGAGGGTCTGGGAGGGAGGGTATGCTGCTGATTGGCTGGAATGTGTCTGCTGACTGTGAGGTACAGGGTCAAAGTTTGCTCAATGATGATGTATAGGGGGCGGACCGAACATCGCATGTGTTCGCCCGGCAGAGGCGAACGCGAACAAGCTATGTTCGCCGGGAACTGTTCGCCGTCGGATAGTTCGGGCCATCTCTAGTCATCGGGTGCTATATAGCACCCGATGACACGTGTTTGGCTCAGTGTTAGTCAGGGAGAGCTGTGTTGAAGAAGGGAAAGATAATGTAGGGAGTGATTTTATATATATTTTTTTTTAAGTTGAGAAACTTCAACCTGCGCTAAATTGCTAAAACTTTACAGACCCAAAAGTACTTTTAAGGACTATTGTGTGTGGCAGCAATATCTATTTTTAGCGCCTCCTGCGCTAAATAGCGTGCAATAGTTATGCCGCTGCAGACAGCGACATTATCTGCGCTACATCTCCTGTGTAACGTGTGCGCATCCCAAAAATATCTCTGACATCCAGTGTACTTGTTCCGTAGACGGTGTCTGCTGCGGACAGTGACATTAGCTGTGCCACATCTCCTGTCTAAAGTGTACACATCCAAAAATATCTGTGACATACAGTGTACTTTGTCAATAGAAGGTGTCCGCTTCTGACAGTGACATTATTATCTGCAGTGTAACGTGTGTGCTTCAAAAATGTATCTGTGACTTACAGTGTACTTTTTTGCGTAGACGCTGCAGACAGTGACATTACAGGTGGTACCTCTCCTGTGTAACGTTTCCTCATCCCAAATACCTGTGACATTCCCTGTAATTTTTCATTAGTCACTGGTGACAGCATTGACATTATCTGCGGGATATCTCCTGTGTGACGTTTCCAAATCACAAATACCTTTTTAAATTTGTTTGCGCATACACTTCCAAATTCAATGCTACGGTACGTGTGACAGATTTTCAATCATATATAATATTTAATATGAAGAAGGCGAGCAGTAAGGGATGTGACAGTGGCCATAATGCTGATGGTGCACGCAGAGGCCATGGCCCTGGGTGAGGTGAAACTGTGCCTGCTGCCAGAGCACAAGAAAAACAATCATCCACAATACCAAGCTTCATGTCCCAGTTTGCAGGGCGGCACAGGACACCACTCTTGAAGTTAGATCAGTGCAACCAGGTGGTCGGTTGGATTGCAGCAGATAATGCTTCCAGTCGGTTAAGCACCACCATGTCTTCCGCCAAGTCCAGTCTCAGTAGCCAAGAGTCTGCTCAACCCAATCCTCACCCTGATCCTCCTTCCTCCCACCATGTAGAGTCTGGGCAAACAAGTGATCCCACACTCGGATATTCCGAGGTGCTCTTTTCAGCGCCATTCCTTGATTTGGCTTTCTCGCCAAGCACGCTTGAAGAGGGACAGATCTTGTGCCCTGATTCTCAAACTCTTAAGCATCCACAATCACAAGAAGATGATGGTGGGGAACGGCAATTACTGTTTAATGATGTGGATGATGATGAGACACAGTTGCCAAAAAGTCAACGGCAATTACTGTCTCAAGAGGTTGATGAAGAGCATGAGACACATTTGTCAATTACTGAGGTAATGGTTAGGTAAACAAGTCAGGAGGATGAGCAAAGTGAGGAAGTAGAAGAGGAGTTGGTGGACGATGAAGTCACTGATACAACCTGGGAAGGTGAAAAGCTGAGCGAGGACAGTAGTACAGAGGGTGAGGGATCTGCTGCACCACAACAGGGTGGAAGAGGCATTGGGGTGCCAAAAGGGAGAAAGTGGGCCACACCCGCAACTGTTTACCGGAGCCCACCCTTGCGGAAATCTCCCTTGCCAAGGGGTAGGTGTTCCGCATAGAGTTGAGCGGACACCTGGATGTTCGGGTTCGGCAGGTTCGGCCGAACTTGAAAAAATAGTTCGGGTTCGGGACGCGAACTTGACCCGAACTTGTCCCCGAACCCGAACCCCATTGAAGTCAATGGGGACCGTAACTTTTGGGCACTAAAATGGCTCTAAAATAGCCCTGGAAAGGGCTAGAGGGCTGCAAAAGGCATCAAAATGTGCTTAAGAGCATGAAAACTGTTCTGCAAACAAATGTGCATAGGGAAATGACTTAAAATAACATAAAATAACGAAAAATTAAAAATAACAATCTGGATCTAGGAGTAGGAGGTTGAGGAGGCGGTGGATGGGTGGATGTGGCGGTGTAGGTTGACGTGGCGGTGGAGGTGGAAGCGGCGGTGAAGGAGGAATAGGTAGCCAACACTGATTTGTGTTATTTTTTATTTTTAAATTGGGGTATCCCCAAAAATATTGGGACATATAACAAAATAAAACAAAGAATAAGTGCACTTGAGTACAAGAATGGATGGTTGAGGCTGGTATAAATGTCTATTCTGCACAAGGTACGGACAAGTCCTGTGGGATCCATGCCTGGTTCATTTTAATAAACGTAAGCTTGTCCACATTGGCTGCGGCCTGTGATAATGCTCTCTGCCGTACAAAACACACGTTCACACTATACACTGGCTGCAGGGCAGGTCAGCACCTCCAAGGCTGACAAAGCTTTTCCACATTTTGGCCATGCTAACCCTGCCTTCTCAGGTGCTGGTGGTGCCCCAGCTGCGTTGGCGACCTCTTCCTCCTCCTCTGCCTTTGCCTTGTGCTTCCACTGTGCCCCCGCTGTCAGGTGGGAATGCTAAAATCAGCGTGCACTTGTAGTCGCGCATCTTCCGATCAGTAACAGATGTTTTCACAAAATTTTGTTCCCTGTCAGCAATGCAGAGCAGGGGTTCATTCACGGCAAAAGGGGGATCATGTCACCAAGCAATACAACAGAGGATTTTGAGAGATTTAGGCCCCTGTCAGCAATGCAGAGCAGGGGTTAATTCACGGCAAAAGGGTGTTCATGTCACCCAGCAATAGAAGAGAGGACATTGAGAGATTTAGGCCCCTGTCAGCAATGCAGAGCAGGGGTTCATTCACGGCAAAAAGGGGGATCATGTCACCAAGCAATACAACAGAGGATTTTGAGAGATTTAGGCCCCTGTCAGCAATGCAGAGCAGGGGTTAATTCACGGCAAAAGGGTGTTCATGTCACCCAGCAATAGAAGAGAGGACATTGAGAGATTTAGGCCCCTGTCAGCAATGCAGAGCAGGGGTTCATTCACGGCAAAAGGGGGATCATGTCACCAAGCAATACAACAGAGGATTTTGAGAGATTTAGGCCCCAGTCACCCAGGAACAGCAGGGGTTCATTCACGGCAAAAAGGGGTTCATGTCACCCAGCAATACAACAGGGGATTTTGAGAGATTTAGGCCCCTGTCAGCAATGCAGAGCAGGGGTTAATTTACAGCAAAAGGGTGTTCATGTCACCCAGCAATAGAAGAGAGGACTTTGAGAGATTTAGGCCCCTGTCAGCAATGCAGAGCAGGGGTTCATTCACGGCAAAAGGGGGTTCATGTCACCAGCAATACAACAGAGGATTTTGAGAGATTTAGGCCCCTGTCAGCAATGCAGAGCAGGGGTTCATTCACGGAAAAAGGGGGTTCATGTCACCCATCAATAGAAGAGAGGACTTTGAGAGATTTAGGCCCCTGTCAGCAATGCAGAGCAGGGGTTAATTCACGGCAAAAGGGGGATCATGTCACCCAGCAATACAACAGAGGATTTTGAGAGATTTAAGCCCCAGTCACCCAGGCAAAGCAGGGGTTTATTCACGGCAAAAGGGGGTTCATGTCACCCAGCAATACAACAGAGGATTTTGAGAGATTTAGGCCCCAGTCACCCAGGCACAGCAGGGGTTCATTCACGGCAAAAAGGGGTTCATGTTACCCACTAATAGAACAGAGGATTTTAAAAGATTTAGCCCCTGTCAGCAATGCAGAGCAGGGGTTCATTCATGGCAAAAGGGGGTTCATGTCTCCCAGCAATAGAACAGTGGAGGGTGGACCATAGGCGCAAAACACAACCAGAGTTTGTTTCAAACCAATAGGTTTTTTTAAATTGTTTTTGTTATCGTGACAACGCGTTTCGGGGTACTGTTGATCCCTTTTTCAAGTCTGTGAAAATGCTGCTGATGGAAATTGCGCTGCTCCCAGCTTCTGGCACGTGCGGCGTCCAGATGCTGTACACAGCAATGGAGGAGGAACAGGTAGCCAACAATGTATTTTTTTTATTTTTTATTGGGGTAGGTAGCCCAGAAAATATTGGGACAAATAAAAAAAATGAAAACAAACAATCATTGCACTTGACTTGAGTACAAGAATGTATGTTTGATGGTGGTATAAATGTCTTGTGGGATCCAAGCCTGGTTCATTTTAATGAACGTGAGCTTGTCCACGTTGGCTGTGGACAGGCGGCTGCGTCTGTCTGAAATGACGCCTCCTGCGTGCTAAATACACGTTCAGAGAGTACACTAGCTGCAGGGCAGGCCAGCACCTCCAAGGCATACAGGGCAAGCTCTGGCCATGTGGACAATTTGGAGACCCAGAAGTTGAATGGGGCATAACCATCAGTCAGTACATGTAGTCGTGTGCACAGGTACTGTTCCACCATGTTGTTCAAATGCTGCCTCCTGTTAACACACTCCATATCAGCAGTTGGGGCCGTTTGTTGCGGCGAGGTGACAAAGCTTTTCCACATGTTGGCCATGCTAACCCTGCCTTCTGAGGTGCTGGCACTGACACAGCTGCTTTAGTGACCTCTTCCTCCTCCCTTGCCTTCGCTTTGTGCTTCCACTTGTCCCCCGGCGTCAGTCGAGAATGCTCTTAAGAGCGCGTCTACCAGCGTGCGCCTGTAGTCGCACATCTTCCGATCACGCTCCAGTGAGGGAAATAAGGACGGCACATTGTCTTTGTAATGGGGATCCAGCAGGGTGGCCACCTAGTAGTCAGCACACGTTAAAATGTGGGCAACTCTGCAGTCGTTGCGCAGGCACTGCAGCATGTATTCGCTCATGTGTGCCAGGCTGCCCAGAGGTAAGGACAAGCTGTCCTCTGTGGGAGGCGTATCGTCTGCGTCCTCCGTATCCCCCCAGCCACGCACCAGTGATGGGCCTGAGCTGCGTTGGATGCCACCCCGCTGTGAACATGCTTCATCCCCATCCTCATCCTCCTCCTCCTCGTCCTTTAGTAGTGGGCCCTGGCTGGCCAAATTTGTACCTGGCCTCTGCTGTTGCAAAAATCCTCTTTCTGAGCCACTTCTAAAAGACTGGCCTGAAAGTGTTAGAGCTGACCCCTCTTCCTCCTCCTCGTCCTGGTCCACAACATTTTCCATCATCGCCCTAAGTGTTTTCTTAAGGAGACATAGAAGTGGTATTGTAACGGTGATAACGGCTTCATCGCCACTGGCCATGTTGGTGGAGTACTCGAAACAGCGCAACAGGGCACACAGGTCTCGCATGGAGGCCCAGTCATTGGTGGTAAAGTGGTGCTGTTCCGCAGTGCGACTCACCTGTGCGTGCTGCAGCTGAAACTCCACTATGGCCTGCTGCTGCTCGCACAGTCTCTCCAGCATGTGCAAGGTGAAGTTCCACCTGGTGGGCACGAAGCATATGAGGCGGTGAGCGGGAAGGCCGAAGTTACGCTGTAGAGCAGACAGCCGAGCGGCGGCAGGATGAGAACGCCGGAGCAGCTCTGAAATGTCGGGTATTTCTGAATGAATTTCTGCACCACCGAATTCAGCACATGCGCCAGGCAAGGGATGTGTGTCAAACCGGCTAGTCCCAGAGCTGCAACGAAATTTTGCCCATTATCGCACACCACCAGGCCGGGCTTGAGGCTCACTGGCAGCAACCACTCGTCGGTCTGTTGTTCTATACCCCGCCACAACTCCTGCGCAGGGTGGGGCCTGTCCCCCAAACACATCAGTTTCAGAAAGGCCTGCTGATTTTTACCCCTGGCTGTGCTGAAGTTGGTGGTGAAGGTCTGTTGCTGACCGAATGAGGAGGTGGTAGAAGAGGAGGAGGAAGCCGAGTAGGAAGAGGAGTTAACAGGAGGCAAAGAATGATGCCCTGCGATCCTTGGCGGCGGAAGGACCTGCGCCAAACAGCTCTCCTCCTGGGGCCCAGCCACTACTACATTTACCCAGTGTGCAGTTAGGGAGATATAGCGTTCCTGGCCGTGCTTACTGGTCCACGTATCTGTGGTTAGGTGGACCTTGCCACAGATGGCGTGGCGCAGTGCACACTTGATTTTATCGGATACTTGGTTGTGCAGGGAGGGCACTGCTCTCCTGGAGAAGTAGTGGCGGCTGGGAACAACGTAATGTGGGACAGCAAGCGACATGAGCTGTTTGAAGCTGTCCGTCTCCACCAGCCTGAATGACAGCATTTCAAAGGCCAGTAGTTTAGAAATGCTGGCATTTAGGGCCAGGGATAGAGGGTGGCTAGGTGGGAATTTACGCTTTCTCTCA
This sequence comes from Bufo bufo, assembly GCF_905171765.1. NCBI lineage: Eukaryota > Metazoa > Chordata > Amphibia > Anura > Bufonidae > Bufo > Bufo bufo. The sequence continues at coordinate 693,166,691 of NC_053389.1, forward strand.
AAGGTTTGTGAGATGGAGAGCTGAACGCTTCCGTGTGACATGGTGGAGATGCTTGGTGACGGAGCTGGTGTTGTTGGTGGCACATCCTCTGTTTGCTGGGCAGCAGGTGCCAACGTTCATCCAGAGGCGGAGGAAGAGGCCGAGGCAGCAGCAGAAGAGGGAGCAGGAGGGGCCTGAGCCCTTTCTTGGTTTTGAAGGCGCTTACTTTACTGCAGCCCGTGTATCACATGTAGATGCCTGGTCATGCAGGTTGTGCTAAGGTTGAGAACGTTAATGCATTGCTTCAGGCTCTGATGGCACAGCGTGCAAACCACTCGGGTCTTGTCGTCAGCACATTGTGTGAAGAAGTGCCATGCCAGGGAACTCATTGATGCTGCCTTTGGTGTGCTCGGTCCCTGGTGGCGGTGGTCAGTAGCAGGCGAACGGTTTCGGCGATGGCTGCTCTGCTTTTACACCCTGCTCCCACTTTTGCTACGCTGTTGGCTCGGTCTCACCACTGCCTCTTCCTCCGAACTCTGAAAGCCAGTGGCACGACCTTCATTCCATGTGGGGTCTAGGACCTCATCGTCACCTGCTTCATCTTCCACCCAGTCTTCCTCCCTGACCTCCTTTTCGGTCTGCACACTGCAGAAAGACGATACAGTTGGCATATGTGTTTCGTCATCATCAGAGACGTGCTGAGGTGGTATTCCCATGTCCTCATCAGGAAACATAAGTGGTTGTGCGTCAGTGCATTCTATGTCTTCCACCCCTGGGGAAGGGCTAGGTGGATGCCCTTGGGAAACCCTGCCAGCAGAGTCTTCAAACAGCATAAGAGACTGCTGCATGACTTGAGGCTTAGACAGGTTCCCCGATATGCACGGAGGTGATGTGACAGACTGATGGGCATGGGTTTCAGGCGCCACCTGTGCGCTTTCGCCAGAAGACTGGGTGGGAAATAATGTGAACGTGCTGGATCCACTGTCAGACACCCAATTGACTAGAGCCTGTACTTGCTCAGGCCTTACCATCCTTAGAACGGCATTAGGCCCGACCAAATATCGCTGTAGTTTCTGGCGGCTACTGGGACATGAGGTAGTAGGTTCAGTAGGACGTGTAGCTGTGGCAGAATGGCCACGTCCTCTCCCTACACCAGAGGCTCCAACAACACCACCACCGCGACCATGACCGCGTCCTTTATTAGATGTTTGCCTCATAGTTAGCGTTCACAAAGCAAAGTAAAAATTGGTTAAGTATGTTAAAAATAATTAACCACCAATATAAACCCTGATGTAGGGTATTGCACTCAATTTTTTACTCTATATGACAGCGGCATTTGTGGCCTAAATGTGACTGTATTCAATGTACGTTAAATCCAAAATGATCAGTATATGAACACACGGTTTATTTAAACCGCAGTAAACAAATGACCGTATTTGTGGCCAAAATGTGACTGTATTCTGTGTACGTTAAATTCCAAATGAGCAGTATATGAACACACGGTTTATTTCAACCGCAGTAAACGAATGGCCGTATTTGTGGCCTAAATGTGACTGTCACCTATGCACGTGTAATCAAAGATGACCAGTATATGAACACACGGTTTATTTCAACCGCAGAAAATGAATGGCCGTATTTGTGTCCTAAATGTGACTGTATTCTATGTACGTTAAATTCAAAATGACGGGGGGGCGGAGCCAGCGCCAGATCGGGATGGACGTGTGCGCTTGAGCTCTGCTGGTCAGACCCGGCTTTATATCAGCTAACCTTAGTTGTTCAGCTTAAATTATGGGCAAAATTGGCCAGCAGAAAGCAGGGGACTCGTCCCTCTCCCACAACCACTCGACGAACTGCCGAGATATGGACAAGTTCATCAAAAAAGCCGCTGCAGTTTGTGCAGCGCGGGAAGCTAAGATGGTGCCGGAGCCAAGCAGAGAAACGGAGCAGAGTGAGGCCGAGCTACAAGCTGACGGCAGCGATGTGGAAGACCAAAGACATCGTAAACACCTCCCGATTTCCAAAAAATATCTGGACTCTGCTCTCCAAAGAGCAATGGAACCGCTCATCAGTGAACTCTCCTCTTTAAGACAAGATGTCAGACATGTGGGCGGCAGAGTGGAAGCCCTGGAGAACAACCAGGCCGCGATCCTGGATTTCCAGGCGGCAGCAGCCATTAGCCTACAGAAATGCCAAACGCATCTCAACGACGCGTTCAATGCCCTGGAGGACCAGTAGAATCGTGGGAGAAGAAACAACCTTCATTTCAGAGGAATCCCAGAAACAGACTCCTCTCAAGACTCTTCAGCCATTGTGAAGGAGTTATGTGAAAGCCTACTGGGCCCGGAACGCTCCGCTTCTATAATAATTGAGAGAGCTCATTGGGCTTTGCGCCCGAAACCGAAAGGCAATGAGCCCCCTAGAGATATTATATGTCGATTTCTCCACTTCCAGGATAAAGAAGCTGTAATTGCTAAAGCTCATCTGCCAGGTGGAGCAAAATACAATGGGTTGCCGATTAATGTATTTCAAGATCTGGCTCCGATGACTCTTCAGAAAAGAAGGACTCTCAAACCCCTCACTGATTGTCTCAGGAGCCATAAGATCCTTTACCGATGGCAGTTCCCGTTCGGTTTGTCCTTTTCTCATCAAGGCAAACGGATTACCATCAAATCGCATCTGGACTTAGGCCCTGCATTCAATCTTTTGGATATTAACCCCCTGGACATTGAAGATTGGGACGCTGTCCAGGACCTAACATCACTGCCGAAACTTCCGAAAGTTTTGCCATTTGAAATAAAAGGTACCCCCAAAGCCCAAAGGCAAAAAGAGAAGAAGAAAAATCAACCTCTCACCCCAAGCGTCTTCTGAAAACAGAAATCGCTATTTCTCCTCACCTTTTGTCCCGATTGATAAGTATAAACCTTTCAATCTTCTCCCCTATATTCCTGTCCCTGCCTACTGTAATACGTCTCTAGGTATACTCCCTGACGTTCCCACCGTTTACCTTTCCTTGAGGTTAAACCTGAAATCCCAGGACTAATACCAAGTGTAAGGCCAAGCCCTCTGCTATTTGGACTCAATTCGTACTTTGTTCTCTATAGCTTTATAATGTCCTAAGAGTCGCTAGGCTGTAATATATATTTGGCCTCTCCTGACCTCCACTAGGCTGTCGCCGGTTAGCAAGATATAATATGACATATTCTGTTTCTTAACTCACCTGCAGTTGTTATACCTTGTCGAGTGCTTAGAGCTGTCCAGCCATCTTGGACACTTGGCGTTTCCTGATTGATGCGATATACCCGACAAAGCCATAAGTTCCAATTTTTCCTATGTATGTTGACGCATGTTGCGGCTGCTTTTTCAAGGCCTTGCGATATACATCGTATTGCCAGTCAATGCTGAGTTTTCGATGTTATTTGCCGAATAACCCAGCAGTATTTCACACCCTACCTTTTCTTCATTACAGTTACCCACTGTTTTTCTGACATTGTATAGCTTTGCTTTGCTTTGGGTGCCTCAAAGATATTCTGCTTTTCATGTCAACTACACTGTAGTCTATCTGCTGATGTTGTATCCCACATTTTATTATTTCCACTTGCATTTCTGGTAAGGAATATCCTTGCGAGGCTCTCTAATCCATCCAGTCTTAGTATATACCCAGCTTTTCCTATTCATCACTGGGCGGTGAACACGAGGTCATTGGACATTAAAATATGTATTCAGCAACCCCTGACGATATTCCTGACTACACATTGCTTCAGTGCTCCTTTTATATGCGATGATTCATTGTGTAGCCGGCACCATATTGCCATATTATGTTCTCAGTGCCTTAGGGCTAACTTATGTATTCAGCAACTCCCAGCGGTGTTCCCGACTGCACATTGCTTCAAGGCTCTTTTTTATCTGTGTTGACTCACTGTGCAGCCGGCACCATAATGCCATAATATGTTCTCAGCGCATTCGGGCTAACTTATGTATTCAGCAACCCCTGGTGGGGGTCCCGACTACACATTGCTTCAGTGCTCTTTTTTATCTGCGATGACTCACTGTGTAGCCGGCACCATAATGCCATATTATGTTCTCAGCGCCTTCGGGCAAACTTATGTATTCAACAACCCCTGGCGGAGGTCCCGACTACACATTGCTTCAGTGCTCTTTTTTATTGGCGATGACTCACTGTGTAGCTGGCACCATAATGCCATATTATGTTCTCAGCGCCTTCGGGCTAATCTATGTATTCAGCGGCCCTTGGCTTAACTCTACTCCACATGTAAAATTAGGCCCCTCGGGTTATTACTCCAAATCCTAATTATTCATACCCCCGGGTCATACAACCTGAAGTTATACATTAAATCAGGACATCCTCTAACCCTCAAGTCACCCTATTAACTGTATTTCGCTCCCTTCCCTTCCTCCCCCATACTATCGCCTTTATCCCCATTACTCATCTGTATGCTCCCCTCCTTTATTTACCACTAGACCAAGAGTTTTAATAAGGGAATTTAAGGTTCAACACGCCCATTCTCTTCTATCCTATATATGTAATAGCCTCAACAGAGCGACTGCTATGACATAGCCTTAAGAGAGCCGGGTCCGTATTTGGCAAATGCCACTTCCCCCCTCTCTTCAGGTCCCTCAGGACCTATCTGTTATTTTTGTTCTCGTTTCTCTTTTGTTCATTGTCTGTATGTTTTACTATATTTTATATAGGTTTCTCAATTTATGGAACTGTGTCCATCCGAGACGGGTCTTCCCATCACCATGGCTACGACCTTTCTATCTACTAGTCCGACCAGATGTTCAGTACCCTAAACAATTTAATATTGTAACAAGCTCTCAGGCTTACATGTTCCAGCACTTTGCCTCTCCTCTTTACCCCAATGATGGCTTTTAGAATTGCCTCCTATAACGTTAAGGGCTGCAATTCTCCATCCAAGCGGAGCCAGATCTTTGGGATATTGAGGAAAGATAAAGCGAACATAGTTTTCCTGCAGGAATCACACTTTAAGACCCATCACTTTTACCCTAATTGGTATCATTGTGGCTCCCCTACGTCAAACTCTAGAGGAGTAAGTATTGGCTTTCAGGGCAAGGTCCCTTTTATATTAGATGATCAACTATGTCACCCTGATGGTCGTTTTATAATGATCAAAGGGAAGATAGGTCAACACCTTTATACCTTTGTGAATGTCTATGCCCCGAATAGTCGCTAGATACCCTGGCTTAAATCATTATTACAAAAATTGGAATCTTTTAGAGATGGCGTTACGGTGCTAGGAGGAGATTTTAATCTTGTCCTCAACCCCCTCATCGATTCCTCTTCCCGCAAATCTGCCCAATGCCAGTAGGGCATTCGCTCTCTGCTACGTACTCTGACTAAGGCTCATCTGATTGATGTCTGGCATACCATACACCCAGATTCTAGAGATTATACCTTTTACTCACCACTACATAAGTCGTATCAACTACTAGATTATTTCTTTGTTTCAAAGGAACATCTCCAGTTGTGTTCTAAGGCAGATATAGGATCCATCATCCTATCAGACCATGCTCCCATATATCTTCATATGAAGTCCTCCCTTAACCATAAACCCACTAGCCATTGGCGATTCAATGAACAGCTCATTAGCTCACCTGATATTAGATCAAAATTGTAACGCCTTTTAGAAGAATACTTTACTACAAACTGTACCCCTGAGGTCTCCCCACAGACAATCTGGGACGCCCATAAAGCGTTTACAAGGGGCCATTGTATTAGTCTGGGGGCTCACCTGAAAAAAGAGAGACAAAAACAGATAGATTCCCTGCATGAAAAAATCAGTTCCCTGGAAAGTGCTCACAAAAGATCTCTGTTAGAATCTCACTTACAGGAATTATCCTCGTGTAGGGCCTCCCTCAAAAACCTTTTAAATGTGGCCTCTGCCAAGCTATTCCTGCACTCCCAATACAAAATATTTGCACACGGAAATAAAGCCTCCCGCTATATGATGTCCAGGCTCAAACGTAGGAAACTAAATAACTATGTACATAAATTGAAAACCCCAGAGGGTGAACTAACTTTTGAATCAAGTAAAATAGCCTCTTTATTCAGGGATTATTACGAATCCCTTTACAACCTCAACCCAACACAATCTCCCTCGGGTAACACAGAATCTACTACACCTTCTAGTTTATACCTAGACGGTTTAACCCTCCCCTCGCTCTCGGATCAGGGCAGAACCTACTTAGCTTCCCAGTTCTCCTCTGAGGAACTTTTGGAGGCCATCAAAAATTCCCCCAGAGGAAAATGCCCATGTCCTGATGGACTCCCTATTCCATACTACTTATCTTTTCATGAGGAACTGATCCCACACCTTTTACCAGTTTACAATAACTCTCTACAAGGTGTGCCACTATCTACTGACAGGACTAGAGCCCACATTACACTGATTCCCAAGGAGGGTAAGGACCACTCTTTATGCTCTAACTACAGGTCCATTTCCCTTCTTAACATAGATTTGAAACTCTTAGCCAAGATGCTGGCAAACAGATTGGCGAAGCTAATTCCTTCACTAATCCACAGGGATCAAGTAGGTTTTGTGAAACACAGAGAGGAGAAAGACAATACAGCCCGAATACTTAATATTATTCACTATGTCAAGAGAAAGGGCCTCCCCCTAGTCCTTCTTAGCACGAACGCGGAAAAGGCCTTCGACAGAGTCAACTGGTCTTTTATGTATTCAGCTTTGCGATTTCGCAATTCCCCCCCCCCTTTTATACATGCCATAAAAGCTATGTATTTCTATGCCTCAGCATCAGTCCGGGTTAATGATACCCTATCTGACCCCTTTAGAATACGCAATGGCACCCGTCAGGGCTGCCCCTTATCCCCCCTCCTGTTTGTTCTCGCCCTAGAACCTCTTCTACAGACCATCCGGATGGATAGGGACATCCAGGGAATATCACTGGGGGACAAGCAGCACAAAATGCCGCCTTCGCCGATGACCTGCTCTTAATAGTGAATAACCCCGAAACGGCTCTTCCTAAGATCTATAGCCACCTGGAAACATATGGATCACTCTTCAATTTCAAGGTTAATCACAACAAATCATTGATAATTTCCACTGGCCTTAAAAACTCTGTGAAGACTCACCTTGAGGCATGTTCACCTTTTAATTGGTCTTCCCCTTTCTTAACCTACCTTGGTGTGAAAATAACTACAGATCCAAACCAACTCTTTAACTTGAACTATATCCCTCTCCAGAATAAATTGGCAGAGGACTTAACTTCCCTGGATGTCCCTACGCTTTCATGGTTCGGGAGGAAAAATATCCTACTTTCTCTCGTCATTTCTAAACTCACTTACCTTCAGCAGACTCTACCAATCCCCGTTCCCTCCACATACTACTCAAAACTTAGATCCATGTTCCGATCTTTCATATGGAACAAGAAAAAGGCTAAAATGTCCTATAAATTTCTGTCTTACCCGAGGGAGAGAGGGGGTATATCTTTGCCTAATCCCGAATTATACGGTCAAGCTGTTCTACTTACCAGAGTAGTAGATTGGATATCTGCCCCCAAACAGAAATCCTGGGTCCCGATGGAAGAATCCTTGCTTGGACTTCCTTTCAGAGCGGCCCTATTAGGTCGCATGTCCCAGGTGCCTATCCATCCAAACTTCACCCCGATCATGAAGGCCACCCTGCACGCATGGTACACCTTACAAAATACTCCACTGAACTCCCCACTACCGTCCCCTACTCTGGGGGAATAGGTGATGTTTTTCACTTGGCTCCCCAGGCCCTAAGAAGCAGTCTTTCTACAGAGATCAGCCGGTCTAAGTTAAGATTGATAGATCTTTATAGCAACGGCCAACTACTCTCCATAAAAGAAATGGGCGATCTCTTGAAAACACCAGGCTCCAGCTTTATTGGGCTTCACTTTCCACGGGCCTACATGTCTCAAAACGCCCATTTACACACCTTGTTACGCCCCATAACTTGGTTCGAGCACATTGTCTCCCAAGATTCCACACCTCATAAATTGATATCACAGTGGTATAACAGATTGAGGACTCCTCCGTTCGCCCTAACGCCAGCTTTTATTAGATTATGGGAAAAAGATTTAGATAAATGTATATCTCCGGTTGACCATTACTATTTTCAACTCCTCACATAAGGCCTCAAGATGTGTCAAGATCCAGCAGAATAATTATAAAATCATCACAAGGTGGTATAAAACCCCTGACAAGACATGTCTTTACTCGACTTCAGCTTCAGACACATGTTGGAGATGCTTAAAACAGAGAGGCACTTTCTTCCACATATGGGGATGTGCCCAACATTGTTAAAATGGTGGGATAAGATTTTTCAAACATGTTATGAGATATGTGGATCTAATATTACTCCAACACCTAAAGTAGCTCTCCTGAATCTTTTCCCACGAGACCCTCCTCCATCTAATTTGGCGCTCTTTAAACATCTAATAAATGCTGCCAAACTGTTGATTCCTCTATTATGGCTATCCTCCGATGTACCTTCTATGGAACAGTGGCTCCAGAAAATTGACCAGATTTAACGACTAGAGGAGCTATCCTCTCGGGAACTGAGATCTCACCACAAATTTATAAAGGTCTGGGAGCGATGGTTCTCCTTTAGAGGTTATCAGACAATATCTTGCAGTTAGTGTTCTTTCAGGGAACTTATTCCTGCGAACTAGCTGCGCTCAATTTTTCCCTCCACCTCTATTATCTCCTTATTTGCAAAAATCTACAGAGGACGTAGTTGCCCTCCCAACTTTGACCCGTCTCGGATGCGACGTGATGTGTTGCACAGTGACACTTCAGCACATAGAATGGTGACCACTTTCCGTCTTATCCATTTGATGTCTTTCCATTGACGTGCCTTAATGATAATATTTTAATACTTATTATACATTTGACAGACCTGTATTCTGTATGTGACTTATGCAAGAGTAGTGGAGTCATGTCTTCCCTCCACTATTCTAATATTGTATTTTATTGATTTTCTCAATAAAAATTGTTTAAAGGAAAAAAAAAATTTTTTAATGACCAGTATATGAACACACGGTTTATTTCAACCGCATTAAACGAATGCCCGTATTTGTGGCCTAAATGTGACTGTCACCTATGCACGTGTAATCAAAGATGACCAGTATATGAACACATGGTTTATTTCAACCGCAGTAAACAAATGGCGTATTTGTGGCCTAAATGTGACTGTCACCTATGCACGTGTAATCAAAGATGACCAGTAAATGTGACTGTATTCTATGTACGTTAAATTCAAAATGACCAGTATATGAACACACGTTTTATTTCAACCGCAGTAAACGAATGGCCATATTTGTGGCATAAATGTGACTGTATTCTATGTACGTTAAATTCAAAATGAGCAGTATATGAACACGGTTTATTTCAACCGCAGTAAACGAATGGCCGTATTTGTGGCCTAAATGTGACTGTCATCTATGCATGTGTAATCAAAGATGACCAGTATATGAACACACGGTTTATTTCAACCGCAGTAAACGAATGGCCGTATTTGTGGCCTAAATGTGACTGTATTCTATGTATGTTAAATTCAAAATGAGCAGTATATGAACACACGGTTTATTTCAACTGCAATAAACGAATGGCCGTATTTTTGTGGCCTAAATGTGACTGTCACCTATGCACATGTAATCAAAGATGACCAGTATATGAACACACGTTTTTTTTTCAACCGCAGTAAACGAATGGCCATATTTGTGGCCTAAATGTGACTGTATTCTATGTACGTTAAATTCAAAATGAGCAGTATATGAACACACGGTTTATTTCAACCGCAGTAAACGAATGGCCGTATTTGTGGTCTAAATGTGACTGTCACCTATGCACGTGTAATCAAAGATGACTAGTATATGAACACACGGTTTATTTTAACCGCAGTAAACAAATGGCCGTATTTGTGGTCTAAATGTGACTGTCACCTATGCACGTGTAATCAAAGATGACCAGTATATGAACACACGGTTTATTTCAACCGCAGTAACCGAATGGCCGTATTTGTTGCCTAAATGTGACTGTCACCTATGCGCGTGTAATCAAAGATGACCAGTATATGAACACACGGTTTATTTCAACCGCAGTAAACGAATGGCCATATTTGTGGCCTAAATGTGACTGTATTCTATGTACGTTAAATTCAAAATGAGCAGTATATGAACACACGGTTTATTTAAACCGCAGTAAACGAATGGCCGTATTTGTGGCCTAAATGTGACTGTATTCTATGTACGTTAAATTCAAAATGAGCAGTATATGAACACACAGTTTATTTCAACTGCAGTAAACGAATGGCCATTTTTATGGCCTAAATGTGACTGTCACCTATGCACGTGTAATCAAAGATGACCAGTAAATGAACACACGGTTTATTTCAACTGCAGTAAACGAAAAAATGAAAAATATATATATTTTAAGCACAGTCAGCAAAAAAGCTGTATTTCTGGACTAGCAGACATGCAGATAGATAGTGCTGCACCTGCATGTCTGCATAAAATGGCTGCCGATTAGGTATTCATAGTGGCAAACTGAAGTTAAAAAGAAAAAGCGTTTTCAACAGAAGTTGGCTCAGTGCAGGCTTAAAAAAACTGTCCACTGCACCCACAAAACACATTGGATTGAGATTGCTTGGTTATAAGGCAATTCTTTTTAGTATTTATCCCTGATCAGTCCCTGACAGCAGCAGCATCCTCTCCCTACACTAAGAATAGCAGAGTGACGTGCAGCGCTACGTGACTCAGCCTTATATAGAGGCTGGGTCACATGCTGCAGTTGGCCAATCACAGCCATGCCAATAGTAGGCATGGCTGTGATGGCTTCTAAGGGCACACAGTTAAACTCTTGTTGATTGGCTGCTTTGCAGCCTTTCAAAAAGCACCATAAAAATCGCTGAACACCGAACACGAACCCGAACTTTTACGTAAATGTTCGGGTTCAAGTCCAGGGTCCAAAAAAAGCTAAAGTTCGGTACGAACCCGAACCTTACAGTTTGGGTTCGCTCAACTCTAATCCTGACTATATTTAACAAGCCATGAGTATAAATGGAGATAGCAAGGACTCACCAAAAGTGACGGAGACCTGAATGCCTGGGGTAACGCCATCCCAGGCATTCAGGTCTCCGTCACTTTTGGTGAGTCCTTGCTATCTCCATTTATACTCATGGCTTGTTACATATAGTCAGGATACGGTTCAGCGGGTATACACAGCAGCCCCTTACTGCGTCATACTATATAGTACTTTCTGAGGATACTACCTGCTATTGAGAAGCTGTACTGTTCGGCAATTTTGCTGTGATGTTTTTGTACTAGTGTCACGAGGGTGTCAAGAGCCACGTCTGACTCCGTTATACCTGGGGTCAGGAAGTCGCAGCGGGTGGCTGCACACTCTATGTATAAACATAGTGCTGTTTCTTAATGGTAGCTTTCTGGGTTTGCCTTGCAACCCTTTTTGGCTCACTCAGGGATCCGTAGCTTCTTCTCCTCAGCTGTTTCTTGTCCAGCACTCCCAACCTCCTTATATTCCCCTCTCCCACTTCTCTGGTTGGCAGATATAGAGCTTCCTGCCTGGACTTCTATACTGACCCACTGGAGCTGAGTAGCTGTGATCCCTGGTTGTTGTTCCAGAGCGTTACCCTCCGGATCCCTGTTGGGCTTTTGTTGTCTGCTGTTGTCGCCCACCTGGGATTATATGTTTTGTCTGTATTGTCTGTCCTCTCCTTGGTGTTTTCCTTTAGTGTCAGTGGTGCAGACTAGTAATCCCACCACCCTGTTCACTACGTAGGGCTCATCTTAGGGAAAGCCAGGGTTTAGGCACGTGATCGGCATACGGGTGAGGAACCCGTCTAGGGACGTCAGGGCAGTCAGGTGCCAGCCTCAAGGTGAGTCAGGGGTCACCACCTTTCCCTCTCCCTTGGACAGGGCCTTCCCATTTCCCTCCCTTTGCGTGACGCCGGTCATGACAACTAGGACTCGCTTTTTATCATATCATTGGGCATGTCATTTTGACATTTATGTATTCAGAATCTGTATTGCTGGGATGGTGTTCTTGCTCCTTATTTCCCCTTTTTAATGGTATTTATCATTCATTGATTTTGTAACTAATAAAGTATACTATTTTTCATAATTGGACGTCTATGAGCTTTAGTTCTCTATTTTTTATATATATATATATATATATATATATATATATATATATATATATATATATACACACAGTACAGACCAAAAGTTTGGACACACCTTCTCATTCAAAGAGTTTTCTTTATTTTCATGACTATGAAAATTGTAGATTCACACTGAAGGCATCAAAACTATGAATTAACACATGTGGAATTATATACATAACAAACAAGTGTGAAACAACTGAAAATATGTCATATTCTAGGTTCTTCAAATTAGCCACCTTTTGCTTTGATTACTGCTTTGTACACTCTTGGCATTCTCTTGATGAGCTTCAAGAGGTAGTCCCCTGAAATGGTTTTCACTTCACAGGTGTGCCCTGTCAGGTTTAATAAGTGGGATGTCTTGCATTATAAATGGGGTTGGGACCATCAGTTGCGTTGAGGATAAGTCAGGTGGATAAACAGCTGATAGTCCTACTGAATAGACTGTTAGAATTTGTATTATGGCAAGAAAAAAGCAGCTAAGTAAATAAAAACGAGTGGCCATCATTACTTTAAGAAATGAAGGTCAGTCAGTCAGCCGAAAAATTGGGAAAACTTTGAAAGTAAGGGCTATTTGACCATGAAGGAGAGTGATGGGGTGCTGCACCAGATGACCTGGCCTCCACAGTCACCGGACCTGAACCCAATCGAGATGGTTTGGGGTGAGCTGGACTGCAGAGTGAAGGCAAAAGGGCCAACAAGTGCTATGCATCTCTGGGAACTCCTTCAAGACTGTTGGAAGACCATTTCAGGGGACTACCTCTTGAAGCTCATCAAGAGAATGTCAAGAGTGTGCAAAGCAGTAATCAAAGCAAAAGGTGGCTACTTTGAAGAACCTAGACATATTTTCAGTTGTTTCACACTTGTTTGTTATGTATATAATTCCACATGTGTTAATTCATAGTTTTGATGCCTTCATAGTCATGAAAATAAAGAAAACTCTTTGAATGAGAAGGTGTGTCCAAACTTTTGGTCTGTACTATATATATATATATATATATATATATATATACACACACATACACAGTAGATACAAAAAGTCTACACACTCGTGTTAAAATGTAAGGTTTCTGTGCTGTAAAAAAATGAGACAAAGATAAATCATTTCAAAACTTTTTCCACCTTTAATGTGATCTATAAACTGTTCAACTCAATTGAAAAACAAACTGAAAACTTTTAGGTGGAGGGAAGAAAACAAAAAAAAAAACTTAAATAATTTGGTTGCATAAGTGTGCACACCCTCTTATAACTGGGGATGTAGCTGTGCTCAGAATTTAGCAATCACATTCAAAATCATTTTAAATAGGAGTCAGCATACACCTGCCATCATTTACAGTGCCTCTGATTAACCCCAAATAAAGTTCAGCTGCTCTAGTTGGTCTTTCCTGAAATTTTCTTAGTCGCATCCCACAGCATGGTCCACAGAGAGCTTCCAAAGCATCAGAGGGATCTCATTGTTAAAAGGTATCAGTCAGGAGAAGGGTACAAAAGAATTTCCAAGGCATTAGATATACCATGGGTCACAGTGAAGACAGTCATCATCTAGTGGAGAAAATATGGCACAACAGTGACTAGAGATGGCCTTGCGGTTCGCCCGGCAGTCGTTTCGAAATGAACTTTGCGTGTTTGCGATTCGCCGAACATGCGAACATATGGAGAAATTTGCGCCCGCCATATTCTTTTACATTGTGAAGAACTTTGACCCATGACACATCCATCAGTTGGAAAAGGACAGCCAATTGAGACATTTCAGCACATGGACATAACCCCTACCTTATAAATAAACCTGATCTGGCCGCCATTTTACTTTCCGTGTTTTGCAAGTGTAGGGAGAGGTTGCTGTGTGGAGCAGGGCGGGCTGTTAGGGACACCAAACTCTAGCTAATATGGCCCCAAAAGTCATTTTAAGGACTAGTATTGGTGTGCTACCAATAGGTGTGATACACAGAAGGGTGTGATATACTTATAATATACTTTTATAATGAGTCAAAAACACATAGATCTATATAGTGATCACCTGGATGGCAGGGGCCTAGGGGCTAGGGGCTTACTAGGGCCATTTTTATATAAGGTAAGGTTCCGGACAGGGTCGCTCTTATCAGGGCAGGTGTTCTGTGGTTAGGCTATCAGGGCCAGAATAGCACCCCCCTGTAGGGCTATATCAGGGACACTTTGCCCACCCTGTCCTTCAATATCCTATCATCATCTAGCCAAGGGATGGATGTTTTTTTTGCTTTCCCTCCTGGATTCATCGATGTGCACTGGAAGCCCCTGGATTGTGGTAGGACATATGGTTTCTGATTTGGTGCCGACGAGCACCTGATTTAGTGCCGCCAAGCACTTGTTATTGCCTACCACATCTATGCTTTTTGCTTAACTTTAATAATTTAATTTATTTTCATTTTGAGTGATATCTTTTCCATTCACACGTCTGCAAAATGGGTCCGCATCCGTTCCGCAATTCTGCGGAACGGGTGCAGACCCATTCATTTTTAATGGGGCCGGAATATGCTGTCCGCATCCGCATTTGCGGATCCACATCCTCATTTGCGTATCCGCACTTCCACATCTGTGCTTCCGTTTCCGGCACAGAAAATGATGGAAATTCAGGCGGATCCAGCATGTAAGTGGAACCTACACTTTCTGAATTTTATGATAGCCGCTATGGCACATAACAGGTATATTTAGTGTTAGGAACCCGTCTAACTAGAGATTGTCTTGATGTTCGGCAGACGGGCTCAAATAATTTTGTACAAAACGATTTGCCAAGTATCTCTAACTTATTAGTTCAGCATTTGCTATTATGATGCAATTTTGTACCTTATTTGATTTGCAGTGAGCTGTTGCATTGCTTGTTTTGTTTAACAGTCTTGTTCTCAGCCATAGCAACGTGCCCCTGCGCTTTGGGATGTGCTGACTGACCCCCTTTTTCTTTGCAGTTTGTACTGGAGGTGTGGCTGCCTCCCCAGTCGTGCACTCCTTCCAGCTCGTCTGTCCCACAGGTTGATTTTAATTAGTGTTAGTATTTAGCTTGGCCTGCTCCCCCCCACTCACTGAAGCCATCTGGCACCAGGAGAGAGATAGTGTGTGGACTCTCATTGCAGTCCTTGGTGACCATGTGGCGCCAGGGGTGGTGTGGAGTGGGCCCGGCGTGCATGCTGGTAACTGCTTTCCCTGGATATAATGGAGGCCATTTTGGCACAGAAAATGACTGAAATTCAGGCTGATCCAGCATGTAAGAGAAACCTACACTTTCTGAATTTTATGATAGCCGCTATGGCACATAACAGGTATATTTAGTGTTAGAAACCCGTCTAACTAGAGATTGCCTTGACGTTCGGCAGACGGGCTCAAATAATTTTGTACAAAACGATTTGCCAAGTATCTCTAACTTATTATTTCAGCATTTGCTATTATGATGCAATTTTGTACCTTATTTGATTTGCAGTGAGCTGTTGCATTGCTTGTTTTGTTTAACACAGAAGGGTGTGATATACTTATAATATACTTTTATAATGAGTCAAAAACACATAGATCTATATAGTGATCACCTGGATGGCAGGGGCCTAGGGGCTAGGGGCTTACTAGGGCCATTTTTATATAAGGTAAGGTTCCGGACAGGGTCGCTCTTATCAGGGCAGGTGGTCTGTGGTTAGGCTATCAGGGCCAGAATAGCACCCCCTGTAGGGCTATATCAGGGACACTTTGCCCACCCTGTCCTTCAATATCATATCATCATCTAGCCCAGGGATGGATGTTTTTTTTTGCTTTCCCTCCTGGATTCATCGATGTGCACTGGACGCCCCTGGATTGTGGTAGGACATAGTGATGTCGCGAACATAAAATTTTCAGTTCGCGAACAGCGAACGCGAGCTTCCGCAAATGTTCGCGAACTGGCGAACCGGGCGAACCGCCATAGACTTCAATAGACAGGCGAATTTTAAAACCCACAGGGACTCTTTCTGGCCACAATAGTGATGAGAAAGTTGTTTCAAGGGGTCTAACACCTGGACTGTGGCATGCCGGAGGGGGATCTATGGCAAAACTCCCATGGAAAATTACGTAGTGGACGCAGAGTCGGGTTTTAATCCATAAAGGGCATAAATCAACTAACATTCCTAAATTGTTTGGAATAACGTGCTTTAAAACATCCAGTGTGTGTATACGATCAGGTATGATGTTGGCACTGGCAGTGGGCACACTACAGTCAGTGGAAGAGGGCCTGACACACTGACTGGCAGCAGGCAAGCAACTGAATTTAGACTACTGTCTAAAAATGAAATGCCTTATTTATCGGCAAGCTACTGTGCCACCCGGTATCAGTGGTTGGCACTGGCAGTGGGCACACTACAGTCAGTGGAAGCGGGCCTGACACACACTGGCAGCAGGCAAGCAACTGAAATTACACTAAAGTGTAAAAATTAAATGCCTTATTTATCGGCAAGCTACTGTGCCACCCGGTATGAGTGGTTGGCACTGGCAGTGGGCACACTACAGTCAGTGGAAGAGGGCCTGACACACACTGGCAGCAGGCAAGCAACTGAATTTAGACTACTGTCTAAAAATTAAATGCCTTATTTATCGGCAAGCTACTGTGCCACCCGGTATCAGTGGTTGGCACTGGCAGTGGGCACACTACAGTCAGTGGAAGCGGGCCTGACACACACTGGCAGCAGGCAAGCAACTGAATTTAGACTACTGTCTAAAAATTAAATGCCTTATTTATCGGCAAGCTACTGTGCCACCCGGTATCAGTGGTTGGCACTGGCAGTGGGCACACTACAGTCAGTTGAAGTCGGCCTGACACACACTAGCAGCAGGCAAGCAGCTGAAATTACACTAAAGTGTAAAAATTAAATGCCTTTTTTATGCAAAGTCCTGTGCCAGCCGGTATGAGTGGTGGGCACTGGCAGTGGGCACACTACAGTCAGTGGAAGTCAGCCTGACACACACTGGCAGGCAACTAACCTTAGATTAAAGTGTAAAAATTAAGTGCCTTTTTTTAAGCAAAGTCCTGTGCCACACGGAATGACAGGGGTGAGCACTGGCAGTGGGCACACTACAGTCTGTGGGCCTGCAGCTCCTCACACACAGGCAGGCCAGGCAACTGCAATATGTATATAAAGGAAAAAAAAAAAGCAGACTAATGTTGCAGCCCTAAAAAGGGCTTTTTGGGGTGCTGTCAGGACGCTGTCCTTACAGCAGAGATCAGATGAGTCTTTCAGGACTGGAGTGGACACTGAATTCACTAGCCTAGCTATCGATTTCCCAATTAAATCAGCAGCAGTTACAGTCTCCCTCCTCTCACTAAGACTGCAGCTTCAGAATGAATCTAAAATGGATGCTGTGCAGGAGGTGGGAGGGTCTGGGAGGGAGGGTATGCTGCTGATTGGCTGGAATGTGTCTGCTGACTGTGAGGTACAGGGTCAAAGTTTGCTCAATGATGATGTATAGGGGGCGGACCGAACATCGCATGTGTTCGCCCGGCAGAGGCGAACGCGAACAAGCTATGTTCGCCGGGAACTGTTCGCCGTCGGATAGTTCGGGCCATCTCTAGTAGGACATATGGTTTCTGATTTGGTGCCGACGAGCACCTGATTTAGTGCCGCCAAGCACTTGTTATTGCCTACCACATCTATGCTTTTTGCTTAACTTTAATAATTTAATTTATTTTCATTTTGAGTGATATCTTTTCCATTCACACGTCTGCAAAATGGGTCCGCATCCGTTCCGCAATTCTGCGGAACGGGTGCAGACCCATTCATTTTTAATGGGGCCGGAATATGCTGTCCGCATCCGCATTTGCGGATCCACATCCGCATTTGCGTATCCGCACTTCCGCATCTGTGCTTCCGTTTCCGCAAAAAAATAGAACATGTCCTATTCTTGTCCGCATTTGCAGACAAGATTTGGCATTTCCTATTATAGTGCCGGCGATGTGCTGTCCACAAATTGCGGAATGCACATTGCCGGTGTCCATGTTTTGCGGATCCGCAAAACACTTACGGATGTGTAAATGGACCCTCATAGTAAAATTATTGAAGGTTACGTTTTATCTTTATGTATATTCTAATGGATTGCCTTCCTTGTACAATGTTATAGTATTTCTTTAGAAAGTATATTATAATTTTGTATTGTGTGGCAGTTGTGTGCGGTTCTGCTCCGATACTGCAGGTATATAGAGGGACAAGCGTTATTGGAACACATTATTTCTACTGGTGTGATATACCAAAAAAACTGATTGAAGCGGGGTGTTATTGTCACTACCAGAGCTTTGGGACGTTCTCACAGCTCTGTTTCTCCACCCCTGTGATGATGTCACTACTAGAGCTGGGAGGAGTTCTCACTGCTCTGTTTACTTTTGGTTTCCTTCCTCCCAGCTGTTCCTCATGCGTTTGATTTCCCTCTCTTTATATCACCCCTCCTCCTATTGTAGGGCGTGGATTATAGTTCTCATTTCAGTTGTAGCTCTTGCTTTAGTATCTTCACTTGTAGCTATCAGTTCACTGGACCTGTGTTCTGCTGCAGCAAGCACTCCGGATATTGCCAGCTGTCCGATCAGATGTTAATCCATCACTGGATCAGATGTTCATCCATCACTAACAGTGACCAGATGTTCATCCATCACTAACAGTGACATTACCAAGAACTGGACGTCCCTCCAAAATTGATGAAAAGACAAGAAGAAAACTGGTCTGGTAAACTACCAAGAGGCCTACAGCAACATTAAAGGAGCTGCAGGAATATCTGGCAAGTACTGGCTGTGTGGTACATGTGACAACAATCTCCTGTATTCTTCACATGTCTGAACTATGGGGTACAGTGGCAAGACAAAAGCCTTTTCTTATGAAGAAAAGCATACAATCCAGGCTATATTTTGCAAAAACACATCTGAAGTCTCCCAAAAACATGTGGGAAAAGGTGTTATGGTCTGACGAAACCATGGTTGAACTTTTTGGCCATAATTCCAAAAGCTATGTTTGGTGCAAAAACAACACTGCACATCACCAAAAGAACACCATACCCACAGTGAAGCATGGTGGTGGCAGCATCATGCTTTGGGGCTCTTTTTCTTCAGCTGGAACTGGGGCCTTAGTTAAGCTAGAGGGGATTATGAACAGTTCCAAATACCAGTCAATATTGGCACAAAACCTTCAGGCTTCTGCTAGAAAGCTTAACATGAAGAGGAACTTCATCTTTCAGCATGACAACGACCCAAAGCATACATCCAAATCAACAAAGGAATGGCTTTACCAGAAGAAGATTAAAGTTTTGGAATGGCCCAGCCAGAGCCCAGACCTGAATCCGATTGAAGATCTGTAGGGTGATCTGAAGAGGGCTGTGCACAGAAGATGCCCTCTCAATCTGACAGATTTGGAGTGTTTTTGCAAAGAAGAGTGGAAAAATCTTGCCAAGTCAAAATGTGCCATGCTGATAGACTCATACCCAAAAAGACTGAGTGCTGTAATAAAATCAAAAGGTGCTTCAACAAAGTATTAGTTTAAGGGTTATGCAACCATATTATTTTATTTTTATATTTTTTCTTCTCTCTACCTAAAAGATTTCAGTTTGTTTTTAAATTAAGTTGTAAAGTTTATAGGTCACATTAAAGGTGGAAAAAGTTCTGAAATGAATTATCTTTGTCTCATTTTTCTACAGCACAGAAACCTGTCATTTTAACAGGGGTGTGTAGACTTTTTATATCCACTGTATATACAGTGGTCCTGGGTGACCATTGTATGTTGTAATCATTTGAACTTAAGCCTATAATTCTATGAAAAACTAGTAATTGTGTCAGTTTCAAAACCCAAAAATGTTATCCTAAAATAAGAGAAATCATTCACTATGTACTCACATAAATGCTATGTACATGTGTACTATTTCTGGCTACTATACCAATAAATATGCTTTGAAACATAAAATAAGAGAAATGAAGATTTAAAAGAAAGAAGCAAGAATTCAATACAAGAGTCATGGCTAAATGCTGGAAGCTTGAAATCCTCTAATCATTTTCTCATTTTGTATTATGAGGACAAGAGATTATTTAGGGTCTTGCATAGTACAAAGCATATCAGAAAAATAAAATGGAGCTACCCACACCCAACATCTCTCAGTACAGGATATGAAGTACTGTAATGTAAAGAGGATTTACTATACAGCCAGTTGTACGTTCAGTCTAGTTTCAACTGCTACATGCACACGGCCTTATGTTTATCCTTATAGACCTACCTATTCTCGTACACAGATTACATACTTGTGCTGTCTACATTTTTTACAGACCCATAGAAATAAATGAGTCCGTGTGAGATCTGCAAAAAAATGTTGATCGGATGTAGAGCCAAACAAGAGATGGCTAAGGAAAGACTATTGTATGTTGAAAATATTGTATCCTGAGGCCATTGTATCTTGAGAGATTACTATATATATATATATATATATATATATATATATATATATATATATATATATATACACCCAACAAGGGTAAAGAAAAAATACATTAAGCATATCATTTTTATATTTTGATAAAAAAAAATTATAAAAAAAGTTTCCCTTATTTTAGTAATTTAAATTAAATATACTAAAAAATAATCACAGATATAAATCAGTTAAAAAACTGTGAATGAGCTCCCCCTGGTGGATGGCAGTGCTAAAGTAACGCAACCCATGCTAATTGTTTTTTGGTCTCTCAGCAGTGAATCGCAATGCTTATTTTCATGCAAAGTAATTTTTCTTAAGAGTAGAAACATCTATATGTTCTTCTTCCTGCAGGCTACACAGACAGAACAGATTTTCATTTTTCTATTTACCATTGCACTTTCAACTGATAATAGCTTTGATGTGATAGATCTGCCACCAGAATCCTTTGTATTATTAATGCAATTGTGGCGTTTGAGAGTCCAGCCGTTACTGGTTGCTTTTAATTCTTAGTACTGCACTCTATGAACTGAATATAAATCATGTCATTTCACCAAGAGGCAGCACAACAGTGCCATGTGCTAGCAGACAGACTTTTGTGTTGGATCAAGGGATTTATCTCTTTTAGATTTTCAATCAACCTAGGAGAAATATGAGTCAGGGCAATATGTCCATTATACTAAGAGAAATACTTTTTATTTTTTTTTTTTTTTAGGGCTAAGAGGCATTTATTCAATAGGGTGACAGAAAAAACACATCTCACTTGGGAAGAACTTTTAAGTGATGACTATTAAAGGCAGACAGTACTGGTTGTCCTTAACTAAAAGCATTCCTCCATTATAAAGACCGCCTTTAGATTATCTACAAGTGGGGGTGTGTCAATTATCAGATTTGTTCTAATTTATGATAATTTGCTTTAAAGCAAGATGAAATGAGTGAAGTTCTTAAAAATTCAATTTGGCTGTTTTGCCAAATAAAAAAAATAAAATTAGTTTTTTGATGAATTACTTTGTCACCAAAAGCATTTCTAAGTAGAGGACGCAATGACAGGGAATGGTGATTGCACCACCCCCTGTCATTGAACCACTCAGATGCCGCGTTCATCACCGATTGCGCAATCTGAGATTAATATTAAGGCCTTTCAGTGGTTATTGTTTTAAAAAAATATTTTACTTACCTTAAACATTTGAGCGCGAAGAGGCCTCCGTGGCCATCTTGCTTGATGATCCAGCACAAAATTTCACACAAGAGATTTAATGACGGATCTTCAAGCAATATGGCCATGGCGGTACTCAAATGGATAAGGTAAGTAAAATTGAGGTGAGAATGATTTTTTTTTTTTACCGCCATTTTAGGAAAAATTGATTTGTTGCCACAAAGCACGAGGAAATTCGGCTCCGCGGTAAATCAAATTTTCCCTAAAATTCAGATCGAAATCCACTTTGGATACTTTGTTTCGCTCAGCACTACACATTAGGATGAATCTCAATATGGCTTAGGCCCCTTGCAGATGAGCGTGTCCGGATTAGGTGCATTGCGGCAAACCCGCGCAAGTAGGTATGCAATTGCAGTCAGTTTTGACTGCGATTGCGTTCCATTGTTCAGTTTTTATCGCGCGGGTGAAATGCGTTTTGCACGCGTGTGATAAGAAACTGAATGTGGTACCCAGACCCGAACTTCTAAACTGAAGTTCATGTTTGGGTTCGGTGTTTAGATATAATTATTTTCCCTTATAACATGGTTATAAGGGGAAATATTAGCATTTTTTAATACAGAATGCTTAGTACAAGGTCAATTGAGGGTTAAAAAATAAATAAAAAATTAACTCACCTCCTCCAATTGATCGCGTAGCTGCCGGTCTCCTGTTCTTTCTTCAGGACCTGTCAAAGGACCTGTGATGACGTCACTGAGCTCATCACATGGTCCATCACCACGGTGATTGACCATGTGATGTGACGTCACCACAGGTCCTTTAGCCGGTAGCTCATGATTAAAGAAGTAAGAAGAGATCGGCAACTATGCGATCAAGAGGAGGAAGTGAGTTATTATTTATTTATTTTTTTAACCCTCAATTGACCTTCTACTAAGCATTCTGTATTAAACAATGCTATTATTTTCCCTTATAACCATGTTATAAGGGAAAATAATACAGTGAATAGACTGTCATCTTAGCAACCATGCGTGAAAATCGCTCCGCATCCGCACTTGCTTGCGGATGCTTGCGATTTTCACGCAACGCACAAGTGATGCGTGAAAATCACCGTTCATGTGCACAGCCCCATAGAAATTAATGGGTCTGGATTCAGTGCGGGTGCAATGTGTTCACCTCAATCATTGCACCCGCGCGGAAAACTCACCCGTGTGAAAGGGGCCTTAGGCCTCTTTCACACAACCGTATGGCTTTTTCAGTGTTTTGCGGTCCATTTTTCACAGATCCGTTGTTCCGTTTTTTGTTTGTTTCTGTTCCGTTTTTCCGTTCCGTTTTTCCGTATGGCAAATACAGTATACAGTAATGACATAGAAAAAATTGGGCTGGGCATAACATTTTCAATAGATGGTTCCGCAAAAACGGAATGGATACGGAAGACATACGGATGCATTTACGTATGTGTTCCTTTTTTTGCAGACCCATTGACTTGAATGGAGCCACGGAACGTGATTTGCGGGCAATAATAGGACATGTTCTATCTTTCAATGGAACGGAAAAACTGAAATACGGAAACGGAATGCATACGGAGTACATTACGTTTTTTTTGTGAAACCATTGAAATGAATGGTTTCGTATACGGAACACAAAAAAACAGCCTGCAAACGGAAAAAAAAACAATCGTGTGAAAGAGGCCTTAGGGTGGGTTCGCAGTAGCGTTATGCCATTCCATTATAGGTTCCATTTATAAAGGAATATAACGGAATGGCCAGACGGAATGCAAAACGGAATCCTATAAGAAGCATTCCATTTTGCTCTGTCCTAATAGAAGTCTATGGGCAAGCAAGGGGCGGTGTTTCGGCTCTACTTGTGCCCAGCCGTGCCCCAACCGCTGTTTTCAAGCGCCGCCCAGCTCATCAATATTCACTTCGCTGTGCGGCTTCTGCTGTCCCCGACACAGGCACTTTTTCACACATATCTGCACCAAGACATGTAGTGGCTGTGATCACAAAGCCGGCGCAAGCGCAGCTGAAGCCGCCTCAGCGATGTTTATGGGACGCAGGCGCAGTATCATTGTGGCCACTGGGAGTGCCGGGCAAGGTATCCCGCGCATGCCCAGAAGCTGCAAGTGAGGCCGATGCCCATAGCTTTCTATCTCGGAGCGTAGGGGACAGCAGAAGCCGCCCAGCGAAGTGAATATTGATGAGCTGGGTGGTGCTTGAAAACGGCGGCTGGGCACAAGTGGAGCTGAAACGCCACCCCTTGGGCGCAAAGGAGAGCGATTCTATCAGGTTATCAAACATGATTTTACTGTATTTATAAGGTGGACAGGGGGTATACTTATGTTTTTAATACACATTAGAAGACCTATGCCTGCATATATATAGCTAAAAATGCTTATTGGGCCTGACAGTGTCCCTTTAAGGACCAGGCAATTTTTTGCAAATCTGACCAGTATCACTTTATGTGGTGATAACTTTAAAACGCTTTGACTTATCCAGGGATTTCTGAGATAGTATTTTCATCATATATTGCACTTCATGTCCAAAAATTAATTTTTATTTATAAAAAAAAAATACCAAATTTACCAAAAATAATATTTGCAAATTTCCAAGATTCAATTTCTCTACTTCTATAATGAATAGTAATACCTACAAAAATAGTTATTACTAGTGTTCGTATGTTCGGGTGTTCGGTCCGAACACATCGCGATATTCGTGCTCTCGGCCGAGCACCCGAGTATAATGGAAGTCAACGGGAGGCGACCAGGCACCACCTGCTCGGATGAGGGACGGGTGCCTGGTTCATAGGAAAAGGTCTGAAAGTGATGGAAAGACCTCTGAAATCGATCAGGAACAGCAGGGGGACCATGTCTGGATGCATCTTGTACACCAATGTCGCTGCTGGGAACCATGTTGTCTGAGTTGTACGCCACTTTTACAGACTGACAAAAAAACGCCCAAAACCCCGCCCCCACGAAAAAAATCCTTTTAAAAGGGAGAAATTGTTAGGAAACATTCTTTCCTGTAGATTCAATTGTATACACAGTGTAAGTGCTGCCAAAAATTACAAGGAAAAAGAGATACAGCCTCTATATCACATAAAGGAGGGCCTCATTCACATGGTGTTACAATTGTTCAGGGAGTGGGACTCCTACACTCATACAGCCTATGCACTAAGTGAAAGGCCTGCCAAAAATTACAAAGAAAAGGCACTCCAATGCACCTTTTATTACACATAAAGGAGGGCATCATACACACCCTTTAAATTTTTTTTATAATAGCCTGCTGCTGACCCTCAAAAAACATTAGGAGCAAGGGCCTGCTGGTTACACTCTAAAACATTACGGGTGAGGGCCTGCTGCTTAGCTGACCCTCTTAAACATTATGGTTGAGGGTCTGAAGGTGATCAAACCCCGTAAAACATTGTAGTGAGGGCCTACAGCTGAGCAGACCGTTTGAAACATTGGAGGTGAGGGCCTGAAGGTGAGCAAACCCCATAAAACATTGGAGGTGTGGGCCTACAGCTGAGCAGACGTATGAAACATTGGAGGTGAGGGCCTTATGGTGAGCAAACCCCATAAAACATTGTAGTGAGGGCCTACAGCTGAGCAGACCGTATGAAACATTGGAGGTGAGGGCCTACAGCTGAGCAGACCGTATGAAACATTGGAGGTGAGGGCCTACAAGTGAGCGAACCCCATAAAACATTGTAGTGAGGGCCTTATGGTAAGCAAACCCCATAAAACATTGTAGTGAGGGCCTACACCTAAGCAAACGTATGAAACATTGGAGGTGAGAGCCTACAGCTGGGCAGACCAAATGAAACATTGGAGGTGAGGGCCTACAGGTGAACGAACCCCATAAATTATTGTAGTGAGGGCCTTATGGTGAGCAAACCCCATAAAAAATTGTAGTGAGGGCCTACAGCTGAGCATACCGTATGAAACATTGAAGGTGAGGGCCTACAGCTGAGCAGACCATATGAAACATTGGAGGTGAGGGCCTGAAGGTGAGCGAACCCCATAAAACTTTGTAGTGAGGGCCTTATGGTGAGCAAACCCCATAAAACATTGTAGTGAGGGCCTACACCTAAGCAAACGTATGAAACATTGGAGGTGAGAGCCTACAGCTGGGCAGACCAAATGAAACATTGGAGGTGAGGGCCTACAGGTGAACGAACCCCATAAATTATTGTAGTGAGGGCCTTATGGTGAGCAAACCCCATAAAACATTGTAGTGAGGGCCTACAGCTGAGCAGACCGTATGAAACATTGGAGGTGAGGGCCTACAGCTGAGCAGACCGTATGAAACATTGGAGGTGAGGGCCTACAAGTGAGCGAACCCCATAAAACATTGTAGTGAGGGCCTTATGGTGAGCAAACCCCATAAAACATTGTAGTGAGGGCATTATGGTAAGGAAACCTCATAAAACATTGTAGTGAGGGCAGACGTATGAAACATTGTAGTGAGGGCATTATGGTAAGGAAACCTCATAAAACATTGTAGTGAGGGCCTACAGTTGAGCAGACGTATGAAACATTGGAGGTGAGGGCCCACAGCTGAGCAGACCGTATGAAACATTGGAGTGAGGGCCTACAGCTGAGCAGACAGCATGAAACATTGGAGGTGAGGGCCTGAAGTTGAGCGAACCCCATAAAACATTGTAGTGAGGGCCTACAGGTGAGCAGATCGTATGAAACATTGGAGTGAGGGCGTACAGCTGAGCAGACCGTATGAAACATTGTAGTGAGGGCCTACAGGTGAGCAGACCGTATGAAACATTGGAGTGAGGGCCTACAGCTCAGCATACCGTATGAAACATTGGAGGTGAGGGCCTGAAGTTGAGCGAACCCCATAAAACATTGTAGTGAGGGCCTACAGCTGAGCAGACGTATAAAACATTGGAGTGAGGGCCTACAGCTGAGCAGACCAAATTAAACATTGGAGGTGAGGGCCTACAGGTGAGCGAACCCCATAAAACATTGTAGTGAGGGCCTTATGGTGAGCAAACCCCATAAAACATTGTAGTGAGGGACTACAGCTGAGCAGACGTATGAAACATTAGAGGTGAGTGTGACGCGATGTCACGTCCCTGTCCGGATCTTATTAAAAAAAATGACTGTCAGTTTAGAAAATTAACCACGTCTAATCTGGGACCAGGACGTCCATATATGGTCGTTCCTGTAGCCCTTTGGAGACAACAGACTCTAATCACCCCCTGCTGAGATCACCTCACACCTTGGAAAGCTTCTAAGGACAGACCCCAGCCCATGCGTCTCCGGCCCACCTTGAAACCATGAAAGCTAAACACATGCTAGTTGGCCCTTCCTTGCAGCCTGCTCAATTTACACATCAGAAGCAGAGATAGCTGGGAGGTGGAGCGCATAGGAGAGACATGTGAACCGTGCTCTGAGAACCCCAAAAAGCATATTCGGGCTATATGGAATTATGACCCAAAAATGTAGGTACCCTCAAAGTGCACCTCTCACCCAGAGGAACCAGGAGAGTCCAAACTTGGCAGCTCTGGGGTCTTCCCAGACTGGGAAATGGGTTACTAGTCACCTGGAGGGGAGAGAGGTGGGGTGTCAGCCATAGAATCGTCCATAAATTCATGGGGGACCCCGCACAAGTGCCCGGTTTTTCATATTTATTACGCCGGCAAAGTTATGGGCCTCTTTTGTAAAATTAGGGAAAAGTGGCCTGGCCAGCAGCAGGGTGGGTCGAACAAGCCCTCCCAAAACCCTCCTTCAGGAACACCCACCGTGCAGCCCTTGGCCAGCGATTGGCTGGGCCAACCCCCTTTACCCTCCCACAGAATGGGGCATAAAGGTCAGTGCGCAATGGGAGAGGAGAGCTTTTAGCCCTGTGGTCACATCGCCGATAGGCTGTCTGTTGGAACGTAAGTTTGTGCCTGGATTTTGCATAGGCAAAATCCAAGATAGTATTTCTTTTTTTATCCCTGTTTATTTTCCACATGATTCCAGCTTGCTATTGTAATATTTTTCTGTAAATTTTTGTATGCATTGTTTGTTTCACTTCTGTGTTACTTATAGTAAAAGATATTTTCATATCTTTTAAATTGTCTCTCTCTTATTGCTCTAAGCCCCACTGCAACAAAGTACTCGTACGCCCTGAAGAGACCTACCTGTTTTATAGTAGACTGATATTAGAGACATAACTGTTTTATGACTCGATTGGGTAGGCTTGTAGCGTGATAGTGGGGCTGATCTGTGAGTGGTCCGAACCCCTATCCCTACAATTATAGAGTCGTTCACTCACGAACGTGGTGGCAGCAGAAAATAAGGGGGGTGCAGGATTGACTGTTTGGGTAATTCTGAATCTCCCCCCTGTCGCGGTCCACCCTCGGTTGGGCTTTTCTTCACGCTGGGGCGTCCTGGCGGTCAGAAGTCTGATTTAAACCGGGGTGGTCGTGACAGTGAGGGCCTTATGGTGAACAAACCCCATAAAACATTGTAGTGAGGGGCTACAGCTGAGCAGACATATGAAACATTAGAGGTGAGGGCCTTATGGTGAGCAAACCCCATAAAACACTGTAGTGAGAACCTACAGCTGAGCAGACGTATGAAACATTGGAGGTGAGGGCCTACAGCTGAGCAGACCATATGAAACATTGGAGTGAGGGCCTACAGCTGAGCAGACCATATGAAACATTGGAGGTGAGGGCCTGAAGGTGAGCGAACCCCATAAAACATTGTAGTGAGGGCCTACAGGTGAGCAGACCATATGAAACATTGGAGTGAGGGCCTACAGCTGAGCAGACCGTATGAAACATTGAAGGTGAGAAAACCCCATAAAACATTGTAGTGATGGGCCTACAGATGAGCAGACCGTATGTAACATTGGATTGAGGGCCTACAGCTGAGCAGACCGTATGAAACCATGGAGTGAGGGCCTACAGGTGAGAAGACCGTATGAAACATTGTAGTGAGGGCCTACAGGTGAGCAGACCGTATGAAACATTGTACTGAGGGTATATATACTGTTTGGAACAGGAGGAGGATGAGTAAACAAAATTCAAACATATACCCTTTTTTGGAGGTGAAAAGGGTGCATCTGAATCTTGTGGATTGAGTACATTGTAAAGCATACATTTAAATTGCGTGTTTGTTCCTCATTAGCTCAGCGTTCCTCTGGTGGAGTGGAGAAGTCAGGGGCAATCCAGGCCTTGTTCATTTTTATCTGAGTCAACCTGTCAGCATTGCCAGTGGACCAGTGGATACGCTTATCTGTTATTATGCCACAAGCAGCACTAAATACACGCTCAGACAAAACGCTGGCGGCAGGGCAGGCCAACACCTCCAAGGCGTAGAGCGCAAGTTTGTGCCACGTGTCCAGCTTGGACACCCAGTAGTTGTAAGGCACTGAGGGATCATTTAGGGCACTGACACGGTCTGCTATGTATTGCTTCACCATTTTCCAAAACTTTTCCCTCCTTGTACCACTAGGCCGCGCTTCAGGGTGAGGTTTCTGGCGGGGTGTCATGAAAGTGTCCCATGCCTTGGAGAGTGTTGCCCTGAATTTGTTGGAACTGCTGTGTGTTCCCATTGTCTCCCTTCCCCGGTTGCCTAAGGAAGTACAGACTCTTCCTTCAGCGTTGTCAGATGGAAAATTCCAGAGCAATCTCTCAACAAGTACCTTCTGGTATTGCACCATTTTACTTGTCCTCTCCACCACAAGAATGAGAAGTTTTCTTTGTAGCGGGGGGTCGAGAAGGGTGAACACTCAGTAATCCGTGTTATCTAAAATGCGTATAACGAGAGGGTCGCGGGTAAGGCAGCCTAACATGAATCCAGCCATGTGTGCCAGAGTACCAACAGGCAAGATGTTGACATCAGGATGACTCTCCATCTCCTCTTCCTCCTCCTCCTCATCTTTGGCCCATCCACACTGAACAGATGGAATTAAAGTTCCATGGGTACTAGCCTCAGTAGCAGAGGCAACAGTCTCCATCTCCCCCTCCTCCTCTTCACAGTCCAATTCGTGCTGAGAAGTCAAACTGTGGGTGGTCTGGGTATCACCCTGTGAGATGTCCTCCCCCAGTTCCTCGTCTGCCACATTTAGAGCATTGTCCTTAATTGCTGGTATTCCACAACTGCCCCCTGCTGCTCACAAAGCCTGGACAACATATAGAACGTAGAGTTCCAGCGCATGCTCACGTCGCACAACAGTCGATGAGCTGGAAGCAGCAAGTGCTGCTGCAGCGTTGACAGGCCTGCTGAAGCTGTGGACGACTTGCAGAAATGGGCACACACGCGGCGCGCCTTCACTAGTAGCTCTGGCAAATTGGGGTATGTTTTGATAAACCGCTGAACCACTAAGTTTAAGACGTGGGCTAGGCATGGAATGTGTGTCAGGTTGCTGAGCTCCAAAGCCGCCACCAAGTTATGGCCATTGTCAGACACAACCATGCATGGTTGTAGGTTGAGTGGAGAAAGTCACAGCTCGGTCTGTTCCCTTATACCCTGCCAAAGCTCTGCGGTGGTGTGCTGTTTGTCCCCTAAGCAGATCAACTGCAGCACGGCCTGTTGACGCTTACCCACAGTGGTGCTACAATGCTTCCAGCTAGCAACTGATGGCTGATAGCTGCTGGAGGAGGAAGTGGAGGAGGATGAGGCAGAAGAGGAGGAGAAGTGGGGGGTTGGAGCCAGTAACATAGCTGCTTGCAGAGATCCTGATGGATTTAGGGCTCGCAATCCTGGGCGTGGGTAGCACCTGTGCCATCCCAGGGTACGACTCACTCCCGGCCTCCACCACATTCACCCAGTGTGCGGTCAGGGAAATGTAGCATCCCTGGCCACCTGCACTTGTCCATGTGTCCATGGTTAAGTGGATCTTCCCAGTAACTGCGTTGGTCAGGGCACGGGTGATGTTCTGGGACACATGCTGGTGTAAGGTGGGCATGGCACACCTTGAAAAATAGTGGCAGCTGGGGACTGCGTACCGAGTGACCGCGGCCGACATCAGTCTGCGGAAGGCCTCAGTGTACACACGCCTATATGGCAACATTTCAAGGGCCAGTAATTTTGAAAGTTGGCAATTAAGTGCTATGGCCTGTGGGTGGGTAGGTGGGTATTTGCGTTTGCGTTCAAATGACTGTGGTATGGACATTTGGACGCTGCACTAGGTCAGGGAAGTGGATGTTGTTGCTGCTGGTTCATTCGAATGTCCAGGTGCAGAGCGAGAGGCATCCGGGCCTGCGTCTTAAACAGGGGATTGGACAGAACGTAACACAGGGAAAGAGGAGGAGGTGGTGTGACCCGCAGACCCAGATTGTGGACCCAGGCATTTGGCCCACTTAGTAGGGTGCTTGGATGTCATGTGGCGGAACATGCTGGTGGTGGTCAGTTTGCTAGTGTTCATGCCTCGGCTCATTTTGGTACCGCACAGGTTGCAAACTACCACTCTTTTTTCCTCTGCACTTTCCTCAAAAAAGCGCCATACTGCGGAACATTTACCCCTTGCTAAGGTTGATTTACGCATGGGGGTGATCGGTATAATGGTTGCGGGCCTGTTTGGTGTGGGCCGACTTCTCCCTTTTGCAACCCCACTACCTCTTCCAGCCTGTTGCGGTTCTGCGGATCCCTCCCCCTCTGTACTGCTGTCCTTGCTCGGCTTTTCACCTTCCCATGTTGGATCAATGACCTCATCATCCAACAACTCCTCTTCCACTTCCTCACTCTGATCATCCTCCTGTCTTGACCTAACCACAACCTCAGTGATTGACAACTGTGTCTCATCGTCATCCACCTTGTGAACTAATGATTGACGTTCACCACCATCATCTTCTTGAGACTGTGAAGGCTCAAGAGGTTGAAAATCAGGGCACAATATCTCAGGCCCCTCTTCAAGCATGCTGGCCGCGAGGGCCAAATCTAATAGTTGAGCTGAAAAGAGCTCTTGGGAATATCCGAGTGTGGGATCACTCGTTTGGCAGGCCTCTCCATGGTGGGAGGAAAGATGATCTGAGCGAGGAGTTGGCTGACCAGACTCTTGGCTACAGAGACGGGACTTGGTGGAAGAGAGGGTGGTGCTTAGCTGAATGGAAGCATTATTGTCAGCAACCCAACCGACTGACTGTTCGCACTGGTCTGACTTGGACAGTGTTGTCATGCGCCGCCTAGCTAAGTTAGACATGAAGCTGGGTGCGGTTTTATTACTTTTCTTTTTGGTGCACTGGCAGCAGGCAGAGTTTCATTACGCCCAGTGCCACGACCTCTGCCTGAACCATCAGCATAACGCCCACTTCCCCATCCCTTAGCGCTGGCCTTCTTCATATTTATGAATGTTTTACTGGTTGTGACACTGTTTTTTTTTACTGTCCACAAAAGACAGTTTTCAGATACAGGGCAGTATATAACACAGAACAGCACAGATTTTTGACAGTATTTTAGCCACAGATTATTGTAATCTGCAGTACAGACAGTTTTATGACGTTGTTTATATTTATGACTATATTATTCCCAATATATGGGCCTGAAGCGCACAGACGGTACAGAAATGCAATGCACTGCGATTAGCGTTTTAATCCGCAGACAAGAAAACTGGGTGCTGATTCAGTGAAATGTGTGTATATATACAGATTTTCACTTTCTCCAAATATATTGGCCTGAAGCACTCATATAGAAATGCAATGTGCTGCGATAAACGGTTTCTGCCGCAGACAAAAAAACTGGGTGCTGTTTTCACTGATATTCTTCCTTTCTTTCAAAATTCTTTTTATTATTTCAAGAAAATAATCATCCACCACAGTATAAAATGTTCTACAGTGACACTTAGTAGAGAAGTATGCATTCACCGTATTGTATTACAAGGTGTGATAACATTTGAACATTATACAGTAAGACAGTTTGCGATAGTTTATGGGATTTGTTGTATAAGCTTGAACAATTAGGATAACAGATACTGTATAAATATCCCTAAAGTTTACGGTATCAAGATGAGGGAATCCAACGTAGTTCTAGACCATAATACAATATAAGTGTCTATTAAGTATGATTAAGGAGGATGAGGTTAGGTTAAGGAAGAGGGAATAACAGAAGGTTATGGATAACTGATGGAATGAGGGGGGGGGGGTAAGGGGGGGGTGAGGGTCAGGTGTGTTAGAAGGGGGGGTGTGATGGGGGGGAGAACAAACAGTAGTTCCTCTAGACAATCATATTTGAGTTCTCAAGCAGTTAAAAAACCGCTCTGGATCATAGTTTCTTGTATATTAAGTATCTTTCAGCGAGACTCCAAATTCAGACAGGCCAGACCCTTTTCAGTGTTATTTGTCACGGATTGGTCTATGTGTTATTTATTAATCCATACTTTATAGACGTAAATAAGAACATCTAAATCTATGTCTCTGACTTCCAAGGTCCCCATATTTTTTCAAATTTGGAGTGGTTCCCAGTGTGAGAGTTCCTCCAATCTGGCTATGTCATTTACTTTAGCGGACCATTGAAGTCCAGATGGGATGTCCGCAGATTTCCATTTTATTGCAATAAGTAATCTACCAGCAGCTAGTAAAATTCTTATCAAACTCTTTTCTATTTTTGACAAGGAAGTCGGTAAAAGAGAGAGTAAAGCTATTTCTGGAAGACAGGGAAGTCTTTCCTCTGATAAATGCAAGGTCTTCCTAATCTTGAAAAAGATATCTTTCAAGAAATTTGTTATCTTAGGACATGACCACCAAATATGGAGGAAGTCTCCTACCTGTGTATTGCATCTCCAACATTTATTGGAAGTAAGGGCATATATTTTGCTCAGTTTATGAGGTGTCAAGTACCATCTAGTTAGTAGCTTATAAGCATTTTCTTGTATTGTAATGCATCTAGATATCTGTTTTGGAGCAGATAACAATATGCTAACTTCGGTGTCAGAGAATGTCCAGTTTAAATCACTTTCCCATTCTCTAATGTAATATAGAGCATTAGGTTTGTCCATCAGACTGAGGTGTCTTGTTATATTAGCAATTATTTTAGTGGGAGGTTTTGTCTGAGTTAAGAGTTTCTCATACCATGAGAGATCAGAATTTGACCTGGGATGTGCAAGAAAGAAACTCGGCTTGTGCCTTTAAGTATTCATACTGCATTGTGTGTAGTTCGTTTATGGAAAGCTTGGAAGCTAATTCAGATTTATTTAAAAATACTCCGGTATCATCTAGTAATTCATCCAGCCTTACTGTGCACTCAGACAGTTGACGAGGTAATGTTTGTGAAGCTTCTCTATCTCTATATAGGCAGTCTGCTACTGTTGTTAATGGAGAGGGGAATTCTAAGCAATATTGTCTGATCTTTACATTCTGTAAAGTTTGCAAAGTGTTTGTAAGTAGGGAGTAGTCTCTATGTGTATGAATTTCTTTTGGGTCAGAGAAGACCAGGGATCTCAAGGGTCTATTTATTTGTTCTTCTTCCATCGTTAACCATTGCATGTGCAGTGGTTTTCTTACCCAATCTATAACCCTACCTAATTGTATGGCATTATATGTTCTCTGTATGGAGGGTAGGTTTATTCCACCTATATCATAGGGCAGTTGTAAAATCTTAAAGGCCAGCCTAGGTTTAATATTACCCCATATATATCTTGAGCTTATTTTCCTGAATTGGTCAAAGAACTCACGTGGGAGTTTAATAGGTAACGTCTGTAGGAGATAATTAATCTTAGGTATCACTAATGAATTAAAAATATTCCTTCTGCCCCACCATGATATGAATGTAGGTGACAGGATTTTAGTATATCTGGGATACTTTTCAGTAGGGGACGGTAGTTGGCATTAAATAGTTGATCTAAGTTGGGGGATGATGTTAATCCCTAAGAATTTTATATGTTCTTTCGTCCAAAGGAAAGGCGCAGTAGTTTGTAATTTGCTTATGACTGTAGATTGTACGTTAATACCCATTGCTTGGGATTTAGTAGGGTTTATTTTATAATTAGATATAAAGCTGAATGAATCAAAGGCCTGTAAAAGGATGGGAAATGCTCGTAATGGATTTGTAATCAGCATAAGAAGGTCATCTGCATATGCAGCTTGTTTTATTTCCATCTTTTTACATTTTAATCCCGATATATCTGGTGATTGGCGTATATATTGGAGTAAGGGTTCTAGTGATAGTATAAAAAGAATTGGTGATAAGGGACAGCCTTGTCTTGTACCATTTTTTATCACTGATATTCTTCCTATCTATGCCCCTGATACACAGAAGGTATTGCACAGATGTCCGAAGTCACTGCAGACACCTTTAATTAAGATAGCCAATGAAGCGATTTTTTTTTTGTAAATAAAAAAAAATAAAAATTGTGCAAATATGCACTTTAAATTGTTGCCAACCCACACACAGTAGTCCTTAAAAGGACCTTTGGGTCTTTGAAACGTCTTTAAAATGAGTAATTTGCGATCAAATTCTCCCTACACTCTCTGTCCCTTCCTAACAGCAGCTCTCCCTGACTCGCAATGGGTCGAACCCGCGTGACCGGGTGCTATATGAGGTGACGGTTATATTGGTACTATTTTGGTGGGCATACGCCTTTTTGATCGCTTGCTGTTGTACTTTTAGTGATGTAAGGTGACAAAAAAATTGTTTATTTAGCACAGTTTTTCTTTTTTCTTTTTTACGGTGTTCATCTGAGGGGTTAGGTCATGTGATATGTTTATAGAGCCGATTGATACGGACGCGGTGATACTTAATATGTATACTTTTTTTTTCCTATTTTTTACCTATTTTTTTTACTTTATTTCGGGGAAATGACTTTTTTTGTTTTATTTTTACTTGAAACTTTTTTTGGGGGAACACTTTATTTTTTTAACTTATTTTTCACTTTATTTTTTGTCCCACTTTGGGACTTCAACTTTTGGGGGTCTGATCCCCTTTACAATGCATTCCAATACTTCTGTATTGGAATGCATTGGCTGTATGAGTAATACAGTGTGTATTACTCTTACAGCTTCCTGCCTGTGAGATCCAGGGGGCTGGATCTCACAGGCTCTTCACCGGAAGGCAGCGCAGATGCCTAAGGAAGGCATCGCTCTGCCTTCCATGCCATCGGGTCCTCATTACAGCAGCACGGGGACCCGATGGCACCGCCAATCCCCCCAGGAACTACCCGTAAACGCCGCAAACCGCAGGTCTGAATTGACGATACGGGGGGTCACAGGACCCCCCCCCCCGTGCATTTTTCCAGGCTCCCTGCTGATTGATTTCATGTCATGTGTCCTTATGTACATCATCCCGGTACGTCATGTGTCCCCAAGAGGTTAAAGGGAACCACGCCCCCTTCGCTGTGACTGACAGCGCTTATGCAGAGAGTTTGGCAAAGCCAGCCGAACTGCTGGCTATCAGTGCAGCAAAGGGGCAGGGAAGGGGGCGTGGATATCTTGACTTGAAGCAAGGAGGCCACTGCCCCCTTGACTTCAAGCATGACTAGACATGTGCGCCGGCAGGGGATAAAAGAACGTTTTCTGAGCTTTAGCCGAATCGGCCTTCAGGAAGAAAATTATTGCCGGAAACATGATGCTGGCTTTTGTCAGGTACTGCTGGCGGCTTGGGATGTTTTTTTGGGGTGACAGGTTCCCTTTAAGGGCTCGTTCACACAAACTTGTGCTGCCCGTTGCCGTATTGCGGATCCGCAATACACGGGCACCGTTCCATTGTGCATTCCGCATCACAGATGCGGACCCATTCACAGTGCCCATGCATTGCGGACCTTAATTTGCGGTCCACGGTATGGGCTTCACAGGGTTTTCCAGGACTTACTTATTAAAACCAGTAAATCAGTTATTAAAAGGCATCTGTTAGTAGACTTATACCTATGACACTGGCTGACCTATTACATGTGCACTTGGCAGTTGAAGACTTCTGTGTTGGTCCCATGTTAATTTTTTTTTTTAATATATGCAAATGATTCTCTAGGAGCAACAAGGGTATTGTAATTACTCCTAGAGGCTGTGCTCTTTCTGCAACTGCTGCACCCTCTGTACTGATTGACAGGACCAGGAGGTGTAAACATGATCACGTCTGGCCGTATAATCCCCTAAAGTCTCGCACTGTTTTTTTTCGCTTTAGTATCTGGCACAGGCACAGGCAGTTTTTTTGTACCACTCCTGTGCTGGATACTGAATAGCACAGTGCAGCGTGAGACTTTAGGTGAAGTCAGGACCAGGTGTGATGACATTTTCACTGCCTGGCGATGTCAATCAAAGCGCAGAGGATGCGGCAGTTGCAGAGAGAGCAGAGCCTCTAGGTGTAATGGCAACGCCCCCGTTGTTCCTAGAGGCTCATTTGCATATATTAAAACTCAATTTTTCTCAGCAATGAGGGCACATATGAACATGGGACCAAGACCTAGCACACATGAAACAGGTCAGCCAGTTCCATGGGTAAATCTGCTGACAGATGACCATCAACCAATATCAGATAGGTAGTGATCCAACTCCCAGCATTTTTCATAGATTACTGGGACCAGTCAAATAGGAGCAGCACTGCAGTAACCAGTAGTGAGCACCAATATTCGAATAGCAAATTTTTATCGCGAATATCGCCATCTCGATAATTCGCAAATATTTTTAATATAGTGCTATATATTCGTTATTTTCGAAAATTCAGCTTTTTTTTTCCATCTGAGCACATGATTCCTCTCTGCTTCTTGCTTGTCAGCCAATGAGAAGGAAGCAATGTCAAGTTTACAACAATATTTAGTGCACCAATCAGTAATCTGTAGTCAGACCTGCTAAAATGTGAAGTTGCACGTAGTGCGATAAAATATTCGAATCACTGCCGATTAGCGCAATCGCGAATATATTGGAGCACTTGACTCTATCTGCATATAAAGCTAGTGCTAATGTTCTGCCGTGCCAACCATTTTCTCCAGTCTCAGGAAACTTATACCAGCTTGAAAAATGTAGCCAAAGTGACCCACGCCTGTATTTCGCATTACGAATTTGCATTACGTGATTTTTACATTGCCGATTTACCGCAATCTCAAAATTTGCAAATATATGACAAATATTCTACAAAATATTTGTGAATTATCGTGATTTCGAATATAGCCCCTGCCTCTCATCACTAGTAACCAGGCATGACCTCTAAACAGGGGATGGCGATGTATATTTCCCGTGCCTGGTTTGATGCTGGAGGTGTCTGACATCAATAAGTAAGTCCTGGAAAGCCCCTTTAACCCCTTTGCTACCAGCGCTGTATATGGACAGTCCTGGAGCAAAGTGCAAACATAGCGCCCACACGCGCATGCAGCAGGCGTCATGGCCGACGGCTCTCTGCTGTTTTAAACAGCAGAGATCCGCAGCTAATGACCACAACTGGCAATAATGGCAATTGTAGTCATTAAAGCCTTTAGATGTTGTGACCAAGTGAGATCACTAACCGCATATTAATGGCATCCTCTGCGGCCAATGAGGATGCCGGTAATTGATTTCCATGCGCTGGGTCTCTCTGAAGAGACCCAGGGCATTGAAGCTGCAATTCTTATTTTGGCCAGCAGGTGGCAGGCCAACGTAAGAAATGAGCAATTCTGTATAAATAATGGATCTAAAAAATCTATGATTGTTCAGTTGAGGTTTAAAACTGACAAATGTAAGTTTATGCACATGGGAAAGAATAATACAAGTCACCCGTACATACTAAATGGTAAAACACTGGGTAACACTGACATGGAAAAGGACCTAGGAATTTTAGTGAACAACAAACTAAACTGTAGAAACCAGTGTCAGGCAGCTGTTGCCAAGGCCTATAAGATAATGTGCGGCATCAAAAGGGGCATAGATGCCCGTGATGAGAATATAGTCCTGCCATTTTACAAATCACTAGTCAGACCACACATGGGGTCAGTACAGAGATCTCTCCCATCAAAATTAGGGTTATTCACTTTAGAAAAAAGACGACTGAGGGAAGATCTAATAACTATGTATAAATATATCAGGGGTCAGTACAGAGATCTATCCCATCATCTATTTATCCCCAGGACTGTAATTGTGACGAGGGGACATCCTCTGTGTCTGGAGGAAAGAAGGTTTGTACACAAACATAGAAAAGGATTCTTTACGGTAAGAGCAGTGAGACTATGGAACTCTCTGCCTGAGGAGGTGGTGATGGTGAGTACAATAAAGACATTCAAGAGGGGCCTGGATGTATTTCTGGAGTGTAATAATATTACAGGCTATAGTAACTGGACACCCCAAAGTTTTTTGTTTCCGTGTCCGTTCAGTTTTTTTGGGCGGACCGTATACGGAACCATTCATTTTAATGGGTCCGCAAAAAAATGGAAGTTACTCCGTGTGCATTCCGTTTCCGTATGTCCATATTTCCGTTCCGCAAAAAAATAGAACATGTCCTATTATTGTCCGCATCACAGACAAGAATAGTACTGTTCTATTACTGGCCAGCAGTTCCGTTCCGCAAAATACGGAATGCACACTAATGTCATCGTATTTTTTGAGGATCTGTTTTTTGCGGCCCGCTAAATATATACGGTCGTGTGCATGAGCCCTAATTCTGATTGCCTGATTTTTTTCCCCCTAAAATGAGGAAAATTGGCTTCTATGTACCTCACAAGGCCTCTTGCGCATAAACGTTTTTTTTTTCCTATTTGCGTTACGTTTTTTTGCGTTCCATATATGGACCGTATACGAAACTATTCATTTCAATGGATCCGCAAAAAAAAAACTACTCCGTAGGCCTTCCGTTTCCGTATTTCCGTTTTTTCATTCCGTTTAAAGATAGAACATATCCATTTATTGTCCGCATAAGGGCTCGTTCATACGACCGTATGGCTTTTTCAGTGTTTTGCGGGCCGTTTTTAACGGATCAATTTTTTCCATTTTTTTGTTTCAGCAGTGTTTCCGGTTCCGTTCCGTTTTTCCATTCCGTTTTTCCGTATGGCATATACAGTATACAGTAATTACATAGAAAAAATTGGGCTGGGCATAAAATTTGATGGTTCCGCAAAAACAGAACGGATACGTAAGACATACGGAGTACATTCCGTATGTGTTCCATTTTTTTTTGCGGACCCATTGACTTGAATGCAGCCACGGAACGTGATTTGCAGGCAATAATAGGACATGTTCTATCTTTGGACGGAATGGAAAAATGGAAATACGGAAATGGAATGCATACGGAATACATTCCGTTTTTTTTTTTGCAGAACCTTGAAATGAATGGTTCCGTATACGGACTGTATACGAAACACAAAAAAACGGCCCGTATACGAAACGCAAAAAACGTTTGTGTGCACGAGCCCTAAAGGACAAGAATAGTACTGTTCTATCAGGGGCCAGTTGTTCTGTTCCGCAAAAAACGGAATGCACAATACTGAAAAAGCCATACGGTCGTGTGCAAGAGGCCTAACAGGCTGAATTGAATAGATAGAAGTATTTTTTCAGCCTTATATCCTATGTTACTTAAAAAAATATATATATTTAGTTGACTTAAATACAAGCTTCAAAATCATAAAAAAGTAAATAACTGTAAAAAAAATATATAAAAAAATGAAAAAATATAAAATTTTAAATCACCCCCACTTTCCGTAGAATAAAAAAATAAATACATAAATAACAAAAATATAAACATCATGGGCATCACCATGCCTAAAAACTCCCCATACTATTAAAACATAAAAATCTTTTTCCAATACAGTTATTGGCATAACAGAAAAAAGTGTCAAAATGGCCAATTTGCAATTTTTTCATTGGTCCTCTTACCCAAAAATTTGTAATACAATGTGATTAAAAAGTCACACACACTCCAAAATGGTATCAATAAAACCTACAGATTGTCCCTCAAAAAATAAGCCCCCACACAGCTTAGTGGATATAACTCTAAAAAAGTTATGGAGTTCAGAATATGGTGATGAAAAAAACTTTTTTTTTCAAAGTTTACATTTATTTTTACACTATTTAGACATAAAAACTTATGCATATATAATATTGTTGTAATCGTAGTTTCGCCTCAAAAGGAACACTGTTGGAACAAAACCTGTAAAACGGTGGAGAAATTGTGTTTTTTTCCAATTCCAACCCATTTGGAATTGTTTTCCCTCTTCCCACTACATTGTATCATATTAAATGGTGGCATTAGAAAGTAAAACTTGTCCCACAAAAAATAAGCCCTCTACAGCTATGTGAACAGAAAAATAAAAAAGTTATGGCTCAAAGAAGATACTGTAGGGAAGAAAAATGAAAACGCAAAAACGAAAAAAAAAACTCCAGTATCCTAAGGGTTAACCAAGCAGCATTTTTAAGATAAACCTACAGATAAAAATTCAAAATTCTTTCAAATAGGCTACATTCACACAACCATATGAATGAGTCTGCATCCGTTCCGCAATCCGTTCCCATTCAGTCTGCATCTGTTGCTCCGTGCTGCGGCCCCGCAAAAAAAATAGAACATGTCCTATTCTTGTCCGCAATTGTGGACAAGAATAGGCATTTTCTATGATAGCCGCGGCATGTGCGGTCCGCAAATTGCAGAACGCACATGAGCCGGTGTCCCTGTTTTGTGGATTCACAAAACACCACGTTCATGTTGAAACACCACGTTCCATTCACGCGTCCGTAGTGTATTGTGGATCCGCAAATTGCGGATCTGTAATACACCCAGCCAGCAGCCCATAGAACTGCCTTATCGGAAGTGTTCTATTTTTTTCTGGAGCTGCGGACCGGAAGATTGGGGCCGCACTCTGGAAATGCGGAATGCCGAAAGTACATTACACAGCAGAGTGTGATTGAATATGATTAAACAAATTCTAAGGCCCTTTGCAGACGAGCGTGAGCGTTGCGGATGCGTTCAGTGAAAAATGTGCGATTTCAAAAGCAAGGTCATTTAATTTTGCACGTGATCGCATTCAGTTGTTCCGTTTTTATTGCGCGGGTGCAATGCGATTTATTGTGTTTTGCATGCATGTGATAAAAAACTGAAGGTATACAAAAAACATCTATTAGCAACCATCCGTGAAAAAGCAAGCAAGTGCGGATGCGATTTTCACACAGCCCCATTCACTTCGATGGGGCCAGCGTTGAGTGAAAAACGCAGAATATAGAACATGCTGCGATTTTCACACAACGCAGAAGTGATGTGTGAAAACCAAAGCTCATGTACACAGACCCATTGAAATGAATGGGTCCAGATTCAATGCGGGCGCAATCCCTTCGCATCACGCATTGCACCCGCACAGGATACCCGCTCGTGTGAAAGTGGCCTAAAAGACTGATGAAATATGGTTACTTCCTGAAGAGTAATTTAGCATCATTTTTATGAAGCACAAGATTTACCTGGCAGCCATATAATACTTTAGCAGTCTGCAGACACGAGCTGAAAAAGCAGGTCATTTATGCGAACCCTTAGATAATTAATTTGATTTACCTCAACAACTATACGCCAAGCTAACACTTTTTGTACTGCTGAGGGACTTTTATGTTTTAGGTTTTACCAGGTCTTTTTTTAACTTGCTCAAATATGTCATTAAGATGTTCATAAATAATATAGGAAACGGTAACAGAACCAAGCAGATTATTGTTATTGTTAGGAATGAGCGAATTTCATGTTATGAAATTAGTTTGCGCTTGGTTTGATGGTAAAAGCAGAATTGCGTTATGGATTCCGTTACCATGGACCATGACGCAGTTCTATGATGGAATACGTAACGGGATGCCTTTTAGAGGCGTTCCATTGTTCATTTCCTCATAATAGAAGTCTATGGCCTGTATAACGGTTCCGCCCCATTTCCGTTATGCAGGAGAGGACTCCCCTGCATAACGGTCTGTACTGCATAACCTGGGGCAAAGTGTAAGAAAACATGCCATGCCAGGCATAGCTATAGGGAGTGCATAGGAAACAGTCGCTACAGGCCCGGGAGCCTGATGTGGCTCTTAGACCCTTGAGCTGCAAAAGAAGACACCGGCATTATAGAAAGTACATGCTGGTCAAGTTACAACTCTGACTGGAGGAAGGGGTTAGGTCAAGAATTTGGTATGGGGGGAGGGGGTACCATTTCAATTTTTGCCTCGGGCAGCGTGAAGGCTATGTGCTTCCCTGCCACTGGCCACAAAGCACTGAGGTAAAGGGGGGGTGGGGGGGGCAAGCTGAATTCCTTCACCAGGGCCCATGAGCCTTTAGCTACGCTCCTTCATGGCAGCAATTCACATCAGCATTAATCCTAAAAATTAGCAATTATATACACTATATATCCTTGTGTTAAAGAATTCGATTTCTGCACACCTAAGTATAAATAGTTCTTCGTCCTGGATAAAATGGCAAACCTGCATTATTTGCAACAACAACCATTTTGGAAGCAACATTGGGAAATCAGCACAATCTCTATTTCACACAGCATGTTGCACCTTACTTCTGCTCATATATTTAAGTTTCACTGTAGCAGTTAAACAGCATAAAAAAGACTGCATTACTCTATAAAATATTACACTGAAAAACAAGGAAGCACATAAAATTGAGGATCCACAGAGAAATCTGTCTTGCATCAAGAAGATATAGTATAGTACATTAAGGTTATGTACTGTAAAACATCTGCCTATCCGATTCCACATAAGCATGCAGCCTCTACATTTAACTTGATTTTATGATGAAACCTTATTATACATGAATTGTTCAATGGCTGTGACTACTCTACTGTTTCTCCTCCCCCGAGAAATATGAAACTAAGTTCATATCTAAAGAATAATGGGTATCTTGGAGAAAAGTTAAATGTAAAACTTAAAATAAAAAGTGAGATATAGATTGGAAATGATATGAGAGAACATTTTAAAAAATTGCAGATAAATTTACAAAAAAAGCAAGAGTTAAAGAGGACCTTTCATGGGTCCAGACATTATAAAATAAGTAGTACGTTATGTATGGCATAAAGCAGGTATCTAATAGCGCTTACTATTTTTCCTGGGCGCCACTCCATTTGCCTGTTGTGCCCCTGTTAAATTCTCCCGTCTGGTATGCTAATTAATACCATCGGAACAGGGAGGAGGAGACGCCAGGGTTTCTCAATGGGCGTCTCCTTCTCCCTGGCTGTAGCACGGTCCAATCACAAAGGAGAGCATCACAGCCAGGGAGCAAGAGACGCTCATTGCAAAATCATGGCGTCTTCTGATCGCTGTT
Organism: Bufo bufo; assembly: GCF_905171765.1. NCBI lineage: Eukaryota > Metazoa > Chordata > Amphibia > Anura > Bufonidae > Bufo > Bufo bufo. Next base: position 693,210,558 of record NC_053389.1, read on the forward strand.
TCAATGCTATTAATTAGCATACCAGGCAGGAGAATTTAACAGGGGCACAGCTTGCGAACGGAGTGGCGCCCAGGAAAAATCCTTCCTGTTAAGCCTCATTCACTGGAAATTAGGGCTACTGTAATTGTAATGCTGCAAATAGTCCTCATTTATCCAACAACAGCTCAATACGGGATCGGTCCAATGTTTTGGGCAGATTAAATAATGTTAATTTATTTATTGTATATTATTGTGATGGAGCAGCATGCATTTCTATCAAAAATGATTTGGTAGTTGCAAAGTTGTCAAAGTGTAGCCTTGTTCCAGTGGGTGATGGGTCAAATATTTCCTCGGGAACCCAAAGTGAACTTTGGAGGAAGACGGTGAAATTAACCAAGTCTCTAAATCGATAAACACTCAAAATCAGCCATCAACAATGGAATTGACCTCAGAAATGTACCAAATGTCAGAACAAAGAAAATGCTTATTTATTATGGTATTACGGGATGTAAAAAGTAAAATCTTCCTTTACAGGATCTAATAACTTCAGGGATGTAGAGTTGCATGCAACTTCTTTTTGGCTGTTCTTTTCAGCACTATGATACCGTAACTCACACAAGATGATATACATTTTGGACATCTGTTTTAATTTTGTGGGGCCCGCTTTAACTGCACCATGAGGAGTTATGCTGAAGAGACCCAACTGTACCTAGTAAAGGTGGTTAAAGGGATAGTCCATCTGTTAATATCGATGACCTATAGTCAGGATAGGTCATCAATATCTCATCATCAGGGACAGGGATCCGACACCAAGCATCCCACCGATCAGCTGTTAGACAACTTATTAGCAACTGTGTCTCATCATCATCATCCACTTCGTGAAACACTAATTGCCGTTCCCCACCGTCATCTTTTTCTGACTGTGGATGCTCAAGAATTTGGGAATCAGGGCACAATATCTGTCCCTCTTCAAGCGTGCTTGGTGAGAGGCCAAATCAAGGAATGGCGAGGAAAAGATGTCCTCGGAATATCCGAGTGTGGGATCACTTGTTTGGCCAGACTCCATGGTGGGAGGAAGGAGTATCAAGACTGGACTTGGTGGAAGACACAGGGTGGTGCTTAATTGACTGGAAGCATTCTGCTGCAATCCAACCTACCACCTGGTCGCACTGGTCTAACTGCAAGAGCGGTGTCCTGCGCCGCCCTGCAAAATGGGACATGAAGCTAGGTATTGTGGATGTTTTTCTTGTGCTCTGGCAGCAGGCACAGTTTCACCGCGCCCAGGGCCACGGCTTTTGCGTGCACGATCAGAATTACTGACTCTTCCCCGTCCATACTGCTCGCCATCTACATTTTAAATGTAATATATGCTTGAAAGTCTGTCACACGTACAGTAGCGTAGGATTTGGAAGTGTATGCACAAACAAATTTAAAAAGGTATTTGGGATGTGGAAACATCACACAGGAGATATCCTGCAGATAATGTCAATGCTGTCACCTGCGGCTAATATCACAGGTATTTGGGATGATGAAACGTTATATAGGAGAGGTACCACCGGTAATGTCACTGTCCGCAGCGTCTACGTAAAATGTACACTGCATGTCACAAATAAAAAATTTAGGCGCACAATTTACACTGGAGATGTGGCACTGGTAATGTCACTGTCCTCAGCGGACACCATCTATTGAAAAAGTATACTGTATGTCATAGATATATTTTGGATGCGCACACTTTACAGTGGACATGTGGCGCAGCTAATCTCACTGTCAGCAGCGGTCACCGTCTATTGAAAAAGTACACTGGAGATGTAACACGTATAATTTAACTGTCCGCAGCGGACACTGCCTACGGAAAAAGTGCACTGGATGGCACTGATATTTTAGGGATGCACACACTTTACAGTGGAGATGTGGCGCAGCTAATCTCGCTGTCTGCAGCGGACAACATCTATTTTCAAAGTACACTGGATGTCACCGATATTTTTTGGATGTGCACATATTACACTGGAGATGTGGCGCAGCTTATCTCAATGTCTGCAGCAGACACTGTCTATTCAAAAAGTACACTGGATGTCACAGATATTTTTTGGATGTGTACACTTTACACAGATGATGTGGCACGGATAATTTAACTGTCCGCAGCGGACACCGTCTATGGAAAAAGTACACTGGATGTCACTGATATTTTAGGGATGCGCACACTTTACACTGGAGATGTGGCGCAGCTAATGTCACTGTCCGCAGCGGACACAATCTATTGAAAAAGTACACTGGATGTCACTGATATTTTAGGGATGCGCACACTTTACACTGGAGATGTTGCACTGGTAATGACACTGTCCTCAGAGGACACCATCTATTGAAAAAGTACACTGGATGTCACAGATATTTTTTGGATGCGCACACTTTAAACAGGAGATGTGGCAAGGATAATTTAACTGTCCGCAGCGGACACAGTCTACGGAAAAAGTACACTGGATGTCACTGATATTTTAGGGGGGTAATAATTCCCCCCATAGTGACACCAGCAGTAATAATGTCCCCATAATGGCCCATAATGTCCCCCATAATGGTACACAGCTGTTATAATGTCCCACATAGTGGTCCCCAGCAGTAATAATATCCCCCATAGTGGCCCCCAATGTCCCCCATAGTGATCCTCAGCTGTAATCTTTTTCTTAGCAGAAAGAAAATCACTTCCCTCATCTACTTGCACACACATCGGCAGTGGTTCCTCCCTTCATTGTGAATGACCTGCACTAAACGTGATGATTTCACCACGCGCTTCTAGCATAATCGCATGGTGACATCATCACTCTGAGTGCAGGCCCTTCGGCAGGTCCTTCAGAATTAAAAAAGGAATGATTGCCTCTATGCACACAAGTGGATGAGGCGAGTTATTTTTTTAACCCCTAAAAGGCCATGTAGCCTTAGTCAAATAATCTTGAAAAATTGTCTTACATTTGGTGTATCCAGCTCCACTGAATTACATAATACATACTGATTGCATAATACATACAAGCCCTGTGTAGTCTGATTCTGCTCTCATGTGTTAATCCATTGCATCTGAACAAAACTAAACATAGCAATATCTTAACGGATATTGCCAACCTACTGACTGATTTTGTAGGTTTTTTGCTGATTTCAAAAATATGCATGTTTCATTCTACAAATAGCAGTCTCAATATTTTTTGGGGAAAAGACCGCAGCAAAATCATAAATGAAACTCTTTTAATAGAGCACCTGTCTACCAATATATTTCTTACAACACATGCTTCCTCTAAGCAATGAAGGATTTCCAATAATGAAAAGTTACTGGCTATGTGTTTTTCCTCTCCGATGTACAGTATTTGATTGTTGTAAATTTGGTGGACGTGCCTGGAAAGTAAATGTTCCACTGAGGGGCTGATTTACTAATGGGCTGCAAGCAGAAACATAAATACTTGCATGGAACCATGTTCAGTCTCGCTATATATTATTTCTAATCCAAGAACCATCCATCAGATATATTATGAAAGAGTTTGTGTAGTTTGTGCCAAAGTCACATAGCTACATGAGAGAAATAAAAGAAAGAATGAATACTGCTGAATATACATATGTATTTGCGTGTTCTACATCAATACATTTGCCAGCGGTTTATTGCGTTATTTTATCATTTACAGGACCTCACTGTTACAGAAAAATATGGAGAAAGCAAAGTCATTAATACAACTTTATTCTATCATTGTTAGGATGTAGCTGAGGTGGGTGAGGGATGAGTTTGATGGACATCCAGGAAACCAGCCACAGCCACAGTTAGATTGGGGCTCAGGCACTGTTTGGAGGCCCTGGAAGCCCTCTTTTCGCCCTTACTTGCCTGTGTTCCTTTACTTTTCATTAGCCTAAGCTTCTTACCTGCTGTATAACTTGATCCTGGCTCACTGGCAGAAGATGGCGGCTCTGTTGATGGGCTTTTCATTTTTATGGGTTTATCCCTGATGGCGGCACTGTACTGCCTTGTTGTTGGTCCTGGCCAATGCGCAACAATGATTTTACTTTTTTGTAAAATTTTGTAGATAGTCAGCAGTTAATACTCATCCAAATTTTTTATATTCTTGGTGTAACATCTTAAAGCAAGCCATACAAGGCCCAAAGATACTGACGATCTAATGATTCAATTGATGATCAAGTTAGTAACCAATGTGTTTGTTACTGCTTCATGTGATATAAACATAGTAACATAGTTTGTAAGTCTGAGAAAGACATATAGAGGGAGATTTTTTATTGAAAATATGCCATTTTGTGGTGCATTTGGTGTGTATGTTTTGCATTACAAATTTCTATTTTACACTCCTTGCTAACTTTTAGCTCCTTGTCCGACAAGGGGGCATGGCTTTGTGGGAAATGGCAATGTCTTCATGAAAAAGGGTTGTGGCCTAATGTACCTTCATGCACCAATGTTTTGGCACTTTTTTTCAGTGAAACTACACGAACTTATCAGTGCTGTAAGCTTAGACTAGACCGTTTTTTTGGGGCACAGACACTTTTTGGAGGAAAAACAAAATTCAGGAGCACAGGAAAAATTTTGGCACACTGACAGAAAGCTAACGCCATGGTCTGTATGCCAGAATAGTAAATTTGTCTAATATTAAAAGGTTTCTACAACCACATTTTGAGCTTATTAGCTGTCAGACACTAGCGATCTACTAGTGTCTGCTCTACCTAACCATGCTATTGTAATTCCTTTCTCTGCAGCGGTTACCCTAAAAAATGTAGTTTTATTGGTATTCAAATGAGCCTCTAGGTGCTATGGGGGCGTCTTTTCAGCACCTAGAGGCTCCGTCCACTCAACATTTCTGCCGCCCAGCGCGCTCCAGCCCGCCCCTCTCCTCTAGATTGACAGCCTCCTCGCGCCTGCGCCGTGTGCTTCTGTATTCGGCGCAGGCGCAGTGACTATTGGACTGCTCCCTGCGCCGTAATTGGCGCAAGCGCAGTGAAGATGCCGGCGCAGGGAGACAGTCACTGCGCCGAATAAAGAATAATCTTCTTTTTCTTCTCCTCCTCCTCCATCATATCAACATTTGGCTGCTTATTTGGCTGCCCCTGCTCCTAATGTTTTAGAGGGTCAGCTCAGCAGCAGACCCTCACCCCTAATGTTTTAGAGGGTCAGCTCAGCAGCAGGCCCTCGCCCCTGTTTTAGATGGTCAGATCAGCAGCAGGCACTCACCCCTAATGTTTTAGATGTTCAGATCAGCAGCAGGCCCTCGCCCCTAATGTTTTAGAGGGTCAGCTCAGCAGCAGATCCTCAACCCTAGAGCTCCCGAGCATCTCAAAGTGTTCTACTCAAGCACCAGAGCACCCGAGCACTTTGGTCGATCAACACTATAGTCCCCCCATTCCATTAATTACTTTAGATGCCTGTCTTTGAACCTACTCAAGCTCTGCTATGTCTTTTTTGTGCACTGGTGTTTAAAATAGTGTACAGTAACACCGTGGGCCTCTTTTTCCTCTTGCAGAATGCTTCCCCTCCTCTCTGACCCCAACAGTTTCAGGCACCTTAGAGAGAAGAAGCCTGTGGTGGACTCATTCACTGCAAGCAATGCTGTGTATCCTCCACTCTTTAGAATTATTGTGTGCCAGGCTGGGCCCCCATAACAGCTGCTATGGCTGCTGTAGTTGTAGTTACGACCCTGGCAGTGGGGCACTGCCTTATATGAAAAGACAATGCAATAGAAACGCTTAAAACGTGGATTTTTCTTGAATTGCATTACTGCTTTATGTATTGTACTTGAAAAAACATTGTGTGAACCCAACAACCAATGACAAGGTGGTATTTTTAGATTAGAACCTCCGCTATCATTGGAGGAGGTCAGTGGTGTTGAGCAAAGCCAAATTTCCTAGTGCTTTGTGGTAGAGAATCGATTTTAAGTGAAATGGTGGTAATTTTTTTTTAACTTGAATATTAATGTCAGATGCTGTGATCGGCGTAATCACCGCTCTATGTCATTGCACCCACTACTTACAAAGAAATGCACTTTGTGAGGAAGAAATTCACTACAAAGCAATTTTTTTTGTAAAATTTGGGAAGCAAACAAATTTAATTTTCCAATGCTCATCTCTAGAGGTCAGTCATTCCTTAGAGGAGAAGTGATAAAGGCTCCTGTTTGCATGTGTTATTCAGGACTAGGGATGAGCAAATTGACTTTGGATGTGGCTCGGATGCGGACCCATTCACTTCAATGGGGCCGCAAAAGATGCGGACAGCACTCTCTGTGCTGTCTGCATCTGTTGCTCCGTTCCGTGGCCCCGCTAAAAAAATTGCAGACCGCAAAACACAACACGGTCATGTGCATGAGGTCTAAAACAAAAAAGGTGCAACTTGGAATCGAACCCGAGCTCGAGACAAAGGTTTCTTTGCAGTAGAAATTATTTCCGAAGTTATTACATAAAGTCTTGCGAGACTTCGCAAAGTAATAACTTCGGCTCATTGGAGCCAATACATTCTAATACTGTACGGAGCGCTCGATTCGCTCATCCCTAATCAGGACAATAGGGCCTGTTTTACATGATGTGTTTCAGCCAGAATAGCAAAGATCCTTTTTCCTGATGTTGCTCATAAATCTCATTTAACCATTTTAACTCACTCACCCATTGGGATCAATTTTGTAAAATGTTAAAAGCTGTAGTCCTGATTCACTTTTGTAAACTTTATTCTATCAGCACTAGTATACTTCCACAAAATAAGTCACAAAATTTATGACTAAAATACGAGATTAAAGTGGTCATTTATTATCAAATATACGCAAATGTTTTTTTGTATATCTGTTGCAGATTCGTCACAAAAGAGAATTGCGGCTGAATCTGCCACTTTTCTACGCTCACATCAGGTCTAAAGAAGGGGGCGTGGAGTTGGCAGGGAAGGGGGTGGGCCGGCAGGTCCGTCTGATTTATAATTTAATTACTCCTGTTTTAGACTTAGAAAATTATCTAAATGTACCCCAACAAGGAAGCTCGTGTAGATTTAGACAAGCGTTGGATATGCAGAAGTTATGTAGAGGCTAAACTGCACATCTATCACCAGTGCAGGGGTATTAAGACCGGCATCTAAAATGCCAGTCTTAATAAATGACCCTATAAGAGTCCTTTTACACGGACCAATTTAGCAGGAAATTGAGAATGAAGAAGAAGCTATCAAAATAATTGACTATAAACACTAGTTATTGATTATCATTGTTATTCCCATTTTTGCTTTGGCAGTCAGAATTTTTTGACTGGCTTTGCTGGTATGTTACAGTATAATGGAAAACTCAGTGATTACATTAGCTTATATATAGACGGACAAACTGACAGCAAATATCTGTCAGTTTAATTGTAATTAAAAAGTGGCTTAGGGCTGCATCCAACATAACAACACATTTTCAAATCATTGTGATGCAGGGATTGGTAGATACACAGTCAATTACAATCTCTTTAAGGCACAGCTCTTGGAAGGTACGGTTAGCAATGGGACAGTCTCTCTTTGAGTGCACATGGTGTACAATTCGCTATTTAGCATATTCAAGAGCAGCTCACACATAGAATCTGGTGGGCACTCATAGTATCTGATCACAACAGCAATATACCCGAGGCTTTCATCACCCACAATATAGTATCTCTCCATAAAGTGGTTTGAAACTGCTTACAATGCTTCCAGTAAGCAGTTTCTTCAGTTACTTCAGTTAAGAGAAAACTCCAGTTAGTTCAAGAAAAAATTGCTTTAACTGGAGAACAAACAAAACTCCTACCTGATGCCCTCCTTTTCATATTCTCACCTGCAGAACCCAATTCTTGGGCTCCTCTTCTACCATCCAACATGGCTGTACTACTTCTCAGACTGAGACATTGCACCTTCAATGCCCGTCTGCACTATTGCATCTAACACAACCAGGAGTGTACTAGTAAAGTAAAAATATCTGCAAATGAAAGCAGTTATAAGGCACATTGTTACATAACACACCCCTTTACATATTCATCTCTGCAGGTCTGGCTTCACACATTCTCAACACCTGACTTTGGCCAATTTCACACAAGAATGTGAGAAATATGCTCCATGTGTCAGAGGTATTCCTGTCATGAATGTTGCTCCTATTACATGGACCCACGGCATTATAATGATTTATAATGCTGTGTGTTCCTGCCCGACCGCAACACTCATGAATTGTACTCAATTGAACACAATGGCGTCAATACAAATCAGAGATCAATATGTAAAGGGGTGTGTTATGTAACGTTGTAACTACTTTTATTTGCAGATACTGTTCCTTTACGAGTTCACTCTTGGTTGTGTTACATGTGATATTGCAGGTGGGTATCGGGGTGCAATAGTTCTGGTCATGGGGGAGGAAGCTGCAGTATGGCACTGCATGGCTGAATATAGCACTGCATGTGGTTTAGTGAGATCATTGTAAGACATATATGAAGCAGTTTTGCATGCCTTATGGCAAGTAATGTATGGGAAGCAGTAGTAGAAGGTGTCTCAGGTGACGGTATTTTGTAAATACAATTCAGAAGAGTTGAGGTCAGGCAGGAATATACAGCATTATAAATCATTATAATGCTGTGGGTCCATGTCATAGGAACAGCATTCAGGGTGGGAAATACCTCGGACACAAGAAACATATTTAGCACTCTGAATGCACTCATGTGAAACTGTCCTTTGTCATGGAAACGTCATGCCTACAGATTTCATGTGGTCATTGGTTTGGAAATGCGCTGCTGTTTATTAATGTATCTTCCCTGCAGTTCAAAGAGGGGATTCATTGGAGGACCCGAAGTCTATGACACTGTATTCCCTTTAAAAGTGTATTATTAGTGTAATTACGGTCATCCTAAACATAATCTATGAGAACATTTGATATCCAAATTAGAATTAAAATCAAATCAGAATTTAAACTACTTTAAAGGGGTTGCACCACGAAAAATATTCTACAGTTTTCAAACCAGAACCTGGATCTGAATCCTTTTTTAATTGCAAGTAATTAATAACTTAGCATGGTCACTGAGTTATTCATTAAAATGTATCTGTATAGCGCCACCTGCTGTTTTTTTTCTTATTTCTTTGTCCTGCTCACTGAGAAGGCCGCACATGCTCAGTTTCATCCTTCAACTGCCTCCTGAGTTGTGATAGGGAGAGCATGGACAAACATGGACACACGCCCTTAGCTGCAGCAGAAAAGACACTCTTCTTGAGCTGCCAGTGAATGAGGAGATCTCTGGATCAATGTGAGGTACAGGGCTGGTTCTAGCTTTGTTAGAAAGAGACTACCATGTACTATATGATTTACATTTTTTACATTAGTCATGAAAAAACCCCTCTAAGTCCAAAGAAGACTACTTCTTCCTTTGTAGCCTGAGACATTTGTAGGAGACTGTCTTGAGCCTGCATAAATCTGTCCGCTTTCTGATCCTATTTTGGAATAATTCACTTCATGCAAATAGTTGAAAACATAAAAAAGCTTTTCAGGTAATGCATAGGAAATGGCTTATTAAGTGAGCTCCATAAATAATTCTGACAGACTTCTAACATTTGCAGTCATTTGTCAGATACAGAACCCAGCCAAAAAGAACATCTCCAACTTTTTATAACAGTCCTTGTATGTTACTTATTTAGCTGGGAATCACGCACAAAATAACAGGTGTAGTCCTCCTGATTCAGCACAGATTTCTGATGTCTTGTTTTATATCATCTCGGTTTATATGCTGCTAGTTTTATAAGGATTCACACTAATTTGAAACAGCAAATATCGATACCCATCTTACATGATTGTTCACAATATATCCTTGTATTCTACACCATACATATCACTTGTGAAGCTTTACTACAGTCATCTGTGTGTGCAGCAGATCCACAGAAGATGTTTCTGCATACACAGTGATATTCAATCTAGTGTTGAGCGTGAATATTCGAATCGCAAATTTTAATCGCGAATATCGCCACTTCGAGAATTTGTGAATATTTAGAATATAGTGCTATTCCTTCGTATTTGCAAATAGTGTTGAATATTCTAATCGCAAATTTATCTTGAATATATTACATTGCCGATTTTCGCAGTAAACAATGACTAGACATCACAAATTCTCAAATTTGCGAATTTATGGTGAATATTTGGCCAAAATTTAAATATTGCCTATGCCGCTCATCGCTAATTCTATCTACACAAAGAAGAATAAAGTCCAAAGGTGGCCAATTGGTAAAAATTGGAAAACAGTGTCCACCCAAAACGACCAAAAGGACACCCGTAGTTGTAATTTGGTACTAGCTCCCAAGTAAAACAAGCGAAAAAACAAGAAAACTGAGCTCATAGTACCGTATGTAAAAATATAATTTTATTGTAACATGATTAAAATATAAAGCAATAAGTGATATGCCGTTAAAAAGTGAATGGAAGCCGAAAAAGAACGCCACCCTGGGATAGCACACGTGTCAAATGAAAAAGATAATGATCAATGGAATTAATTATATACGGTACAATGACCAGCCATTGACCAAAAAATGCAGCATGAGTAACAATTGAGTCAGCAATCAAAAGAAAACCTACACGGCAAAAAATGGAACAGGGTTTGCATGCGAGTGCAGCATAAGCAAAATAGGAGCAAACCTCAATAATGACTGGGTATGAAAATAACCTGAATCAAATGCCGTACAGGTAAAAAGAGAAAGCGAAGACTCACCAAAAAAGACCATGTGCTATGTCACCCAGGATGGCGCTACCCCAACGCGCATTTCGGCATGCCTTCGTCCGGGGGTAACGCCATCACTGTGAATCATCTATTTACAGGCTCTCTCCACCAACCAGGAGTTGATTATATGTACTTGTCCTCAGCTGTGCATGTATACTGGCGCGGGGCTCCAGTCAAACCGCGCCCAGCTACCTACCGGCCGGCGTCCCGCCTACACGCCCACATCACGTGATGAAGTCACATGATCGGACGATAGCGGCGTAAGGACGCACGGGCGGATGGGAAGGGGGAGGGAGGAGGGGAAGGGGGAAGGGGGAGGGAGGAAGAAGGGAAAGCTGAAAAAGTATGACAGTGCATGATGGAGAAAGAATGAGAACATGATTGCTTTGAATACGCTCAAGATAAAAAAAAATATGTATGTTGTAATGTGTGCAAGAAAAACAATCATGATGGGGAAGACAAAGAAGAATATATATATATATATATATATATATATATATATATACAGAAAAAATATTTCTAAAAATATATATGTAAAGTTGAAATAATGCTCCAACAAAGGCTCGATGGCAGAAGGAGCAGACAGAGGAGAGGTTCATTTTTTGCAGGCATAAATAGGCAGAAGGTGTAAAGATGTTACATCCTAAAAAGGGGGGGGGGAGAGCATATTAGAAAAATTTATTAATTAAAAATAACTAAAAAAGTAAAAAAATAATGGGATCCACAGGCGTGGTCCCAGCGGTTACAGGAAGAATGAGAAACCCAAATTGTCATTTAGGCCCCTGGGGCGTAAAGTCCAGTCCAAATCCAGTAGCTCTCCTTTTGAGCTAGCCTCTTGGATACATTGCCTGCATGTAAATCGACCTGGACACAGTCAATCTCTCTAACCTTTAAAAGTCTGGAATTACATGAGTGAAACTCCTTGAAATGTCTCGCAATTGGTTTAGGGACTTCATCCTCTTTTATTTCCTGTGCATTGAGGATGTCCTTTACATGTTCACGTACGCAAATCTTTAATTTGCGTGTTGTCAAGCCCACATATATCTTAGGGCATGGGCATGACGCATAGTATATTACCCTCGAACTAGAACATGTAAGAGAGTGGTGGATCTTAAAGGACCTAGTTCCAGAGGAGTCCACAAAGTCAAATGATCATTCCACGTTGGGTCATGCGGCACATCTGCCACATGGTCTAAAGCCAGTTTTTGGTCTGCCTTGTCCGTCACAAAGTTGGGGAGATGCTGGTTGTAAATAGCTTCTGACTAGATTATCTCATAGAGTGTTGGCTCTACGCGTTGTAATTAAAGGTCACATAGACAGAAGTTTTTCTAAAGTGGGATCTGTCAATAAGATAGGCCAATGTGTGGCCAGACATTTCCTCATTTCATCCCAACGTGAATGGTATGTACTTATGAATCTGATTTTTTTGTCAGGTACCTTATCTCTTTTGATTTACAACAATTGTGTTTGTTGTTCTGTCTTTGCTCGCCAATACACTTTTTTGATGGAGCGATGGCTATAACCTCTCCTAAGGAAACGGTCTTTTAGTTCACTAGCTTGTTTTTCAAAACGCACATCATCGGAACATATCCGACGAATGCGCAAAAATTGGCCGACAGGAATAGCACAAATGGTGTTTCTGGGGTGCAAGGAAGTTGCATGCAAATAGGCATTGACGGCAGTCTCTTTACGGAAGACATCAGTCCTGAGATAGCAACCAGCATCCCTAAACACAGATACATCTAAAAAGTTGACTTTCTGCTTATGATACGTATAGGTAAGTTTGATGTTTCTAGAGTTGTTATTGAGTAATTTGAAAAAATCATGCAATTGTCCCTCAGTTCCCTGCCAGATCAAGAAAACGTCATCAATGTACCACGCCCAAAGGATGGCGCGGTCCATGATGACGTGTCTGTCTGACAGGAAAAGGTCCCTCTCCCACAGCCCAGGAACAAATTCGCATACGAGGGCTCACATGCTGCCCCCATAGCGGTCCCCTGGAGCTGCAGGAAGAAGGACCCATTGAAGGAGAAAAAATTCCTCATAAGTACAAACTTTTAAAGTTGTAACAAAAAATAAGTAAAATTCCTTGGCATATTGCTGGTAGAAAGAAAAAATTCTACTGCCTGCAAGCCATATGAATGTTGAATACTCGTATAGAGGGATTCCAAATCACAAGTCACCATAAGGGTGTCCTCATCAAGAGTAATTCCCTGTATCCTTTGCAGAAAGTCAGATGTGTCCCTGACATATGAAGGCAAAGTTTCCACAATTGGTTTAAGATGGAAATCCAACAATTTACAAATATTTTCTACCATACTATTGCACCCCGATATGATGGGCCTACCTGGAGGTACGGAGGCGTTCTTGTGAATTTTAGGTAGCAGATACAGAGTTGGAATAGACGGTTCCTGATCAATTAGGGCTTCATACATCTGTTTGGAGATGATGCTTCTCTCCAATCCAGTGTCCAAAATTTTCATTAATTTACCTCTGAAGGAAATCGAGGGGTTAAAAGTTAGTTTCTGGTAACACGTTTGATTCTTCAGTTGTCGATAATCTTCTGCTAAATACATGCTCTGGGGCCATACCACAAAATTTCCCCCTTTGTCAGCTGATTTATAAATCACATCCAACATATTTTTAAGTCTAACAAAACTTTGTCGCTGGTCCCTACCAAGGTTATCGTGGTAGACAGACGTAGAGATTTTCTCAAAGTCTTTACTGACCATTTTTACAAAAAGGTCAATCGCGGGACATAGCGACAAAGGGGGAATTTTTTCGGATCTTTTTCGTATCTCCGATGGTATGTCATTCAAAGTATTTGTGACAGGTCCCTCTTGTTCCAACAACAGTTCCTCCAAAATATGGAGGGCTTGTTGTTCACTCTCAGTATTAAGAGTCCCAGAGGAATCCCCCTTAGTGTGCCACCTCTTCATCATCAAAGAACGCCCAAAAAGGTGCAGATCTTTGATGGCGGTGAACCGATCAAAACTGGAGCTGGGTGCATAGGATAGACCCTTCTCCAGCAATGAAATATCTGTATTAGAGAACACATGATCAGATAAATTAATTACCTTTGTCCGAATGTTTCACATTTGTCGTTGGTTGTCTTTTCCTCCCAGGTCCATTTCCATGATCCATCTTCCTCTTATTGCGAGTCAGGCGAGTAGAATTAACTCCCTGAAGTTGAGAATCTCCCACAGATGATACAGAGGACACTGAGGATGATCTACTGAGGGGCCTGTTTCTATTGTATTCTTTGTTTTTCCATTTATAGACGTGATTTTGTTGCGCATCATTGCTATATCTAGCGAATTTCTTTACTTTTACATCCTGAATTTCCTTTTCCCAAATAGGATATTTTGTATCTAGTTGTTCCTGGAAGTTTTTCAATAGTTCTGCACTACAGTCACTGGACAGACGTGCCTGTAATTGGTCAATCTCAATGTCCATCTGCTCCAGGCTTTTTTTGTTATGACCAATCAGGAGCTCCATAAATTTAAAGGAGCCCTGATTGCAGGTTTCTTCCCATTTGGAGATAAAATTGTCATCCTCTATGGGAAAAGAGGGAAAGACCTGTATCCTAAGTCCACGGGGAATAAGGCCTCTCTGGAGATATTTTTCCTGGAATGCCTTATTCCATCATGTAAGTGCTCTTCTGTGTAATAGTTGTTGCAATGAATTTTGGGTTTCCTTAATCATGCCACCGCTGGGAGCACCCACTGCTCCTTCATCCTTGAAGACGGCATCAAGTTGGGAAAGCCAGGAAAGTTATCTGGCCTTGTAGTCCATAGTAATCTCGAGGTCAAAAATCTGTGAAAATACACAGTGCAAACTGATTAGAAAAAACAATAAAGACCAAAGGTGGCCAATTGGTAAAAAATGGAAAACAGTGTCCACCCAATACAACCAAAAGGACACCCGTAGTTGTAACTCGGTACTAGCTCCCGAGTAAAACAAGCGAAAAAACAAGAAAACTGAGCTCATAGTACCGTATGTAAAAATATTATTTTATTGTAACATGATTAAAATATAAAACAATAAGTGATATGCCGTTAAAAAGTGAATGGAAGCAGAATAAGAACGCCACCCTGGAATAGCACACGTGTCAAATGTAAAAGATAATGATCAATGGAATTAATTATATATGGTACAATGACCAGCCATTGACCAAAAAATGCAGCATGAGTAACAATTGAGTCAGCAATCAAAAGAAAACCTACACGGCAAAAAATGGAACAGGGTTTGCATTACGAGTGCAGCATATGCAAAATAGGAGCAAACCTCAATAATGACTGGGTATGAAAATAACCTGAATCAAATGCCGTATAGGTAAAAAGAGAAAGAGAAGACTCACCAAAAAAGCCTGTAAATAGATGATTCACAGTGATGGCGTTACCCCCAGGAGAAAGGCACACCGAAACGCGCGTTGGGGTAGCGCCATCCTGGGTGACATAGCACACAGTATTTTTTGGTGAGTCTTTGGGCGGTCCGTGGTTACTGAACGTGTTTACACAGTTAGCAGCCACATGTTAATCATACAGCTACAGGAGCAGGGAGCTCTGCTATCAATGGCAGCAGGTCTCCCCCTAGAGAAAACTGCAGAGTATTGTGCAAATGCTTTACGTTTTTTATCCTAAGTGACAAACCACTTTCAATTTCAAGAGTGATTTTCCTCAATGTCACAACTTCTGAGAGAACTTTTCAGGTAAAACTGGAGGTGGGACAAATCCAATTTTTTTCAAATCAGAATCAGAATCCAAAAAGGTTCTCGAATATATTGAATCTTTCGAATCTCGAATCCTACGAATCCTGTACATAATTGTGTGAACGGTTTAAGAAACAAAGTCAGACCGCGTCAGTTTGTCTGAACCTCCACCTCCCAGTCACGGTCGCACCCTATATGACCGCGATCGTTACGCCCCTGCTCCTATCACTACAGAACATACAGGGTAATACAGCGCCACATACCTCTTACATCCAGTGACGTCTCCTTTGATGTAGATGTTCTCTTTCCTCATCTTCTCCTTTCAGACCTTCAGACCAGACCACCATTTTTCAGCCATTTTTCGTCTCTGCAGTTTGACAAAAAAAAAACCTTAGTTTACTACTTTTCCATCATCCTCCCATCTTCTGGACAAATCATCCTAACACCCCCAATACTGTTCCGCTGTGCTCCCCAATACTATAGTGCAGAAATAGATAATACCCCTGATAATACTAGTACCACACAGAGCCCCCCATATAAAATACCCCTTCTTTGTGGCCTCAGATGCCCCCATAGTGCCCCCCAATAATGTGCCAGTAAGTGTCCCCATAGATGCCCCCCTAATCATGTGCCAGTATCAAATGCCTTTCTCCTCCCCCCATGTGCCAGTATCAAGTGCGGTGTGCCTCTCTCCTCCCCCCCATGTGCCGGTATCATAGTGCCATCTCCCCCCAATGTGCCAGTATCATAGTGCCATCTCCCCCCCCCAATGTGCCAGTATCATAGTGCCACCCCCCCAATGTGCCAGTATTATAGTGCCATCTCCCCCCATAATGTGCCAGTATCATAGTGCCATCTCCCCGCCAATGTGCCAGTATTATAGTGCCATCTCCCCCCATAATGTGCCAGTATTATAGTGCCATCTCCCCCCCCAATGTGCCAGTATCATAGTGTATCATTATCTATACGAGTGTATTACTGTACAGAAGTGGCGGCACAAAGTGCATGGCGTCATAGCAACCAATGACACCGTGCGCTCCTGCACTCAGCAGGAATCCAGGCCAGTATCTTGCGGTCCGTGTTCCACGGACTTGTGCATGAGGCTTAAGTGGTACAGCAGTGACTACACCTCCAGCTACTTGGCCAGGTGGGAGTTCAGTTTGCACACAAGTTAATTGATGGTCGATGATAATTTTCTTATGGTTACATATTTCATTATGGATGTCTCATGATGGACTGGAAGACAAGGAGGAGGAGGAGTATGAGCAGGAGAAGAAGTAGCTGATCATGAGGATGCTGATGACAAGGACATAGTGTTTGCCTGGCTGCAACCAAAAAGACTAGGAGAAGGTGGACAGTCTTGTTCTAAATGCTTGCAAGCTGTATTTTCTGGATCTGGTGACTCATGTACTGCAATAGAGCCCTGGTACCTATGTTTGTTTTTGAACGCCCACAGCTTATTTTCATCCTGCAGATATGGCAATGGTTTCATGTGCTGGTCTTGTGAATAAAAACTTGGACTACTCACACAAGTCTAGTGGAAGCTGAGCTTGGCCTACTATTACATCTGTTTATGTGGTCCTTGAATGCTGTGTGGGCTGGTTGCTGGATAATGTTGGTGTGTATCTAGGGCCATGTGTCAGTGTGGCAGTGCACACCTACCTCTGTCTTGTGTGTACTGGCTGTGGATACTTGTGGTGTCCCATTGTATGCCATATGGGCTGGTTCACCATAATCATTGGATCTGTAAAACCTAGTTATCGGTACCATTACCAGTGCCTGAGCTGACAATAATAGAAGCAGATGTGGCTGGCCCTGGCAGTTTTTTTAATATTTTTTTTATATTAGGTTCAGGCCATACGTTGCCTTTGTTATTTATTGCTTTTGCGGCCAGAATCCTTTTCTAATGTCACTTCCTCATCAGCAATGCAATCAGGCTTCCAAGTCCTGTCCAACATGCAATCATCATCATAGTCTTCACCCTCCCAGTAACTTTTATCAGACTGTGATATGTCATCATAGGTTCCTTTTTCCCACCTCCCCCCAGATTCCCTCTGTATTTGCCACTGTCACCATGGCTACCACCTCCCTCTGCCCCCACCATTACCACAGTGGCTACAATTGCCAGTACTACTACTACCACCATAATTACAAGTGCCAGCGCTACTTATACCAACACCATCCAGACTCCACCTGAAACTTCTCATAGCAGTCCAAACTCTAATGCTTCTCAAATGAGTCATCAACAGGAAGACTATGAGTATTTTTCATAGCACATGGGGTTTTGTTGTCTTTTTTTGGGGAAAAAAGAAGGAGCCCCACTAAGAAGGGGTAGTGAAGACAGAGATGATGCAAGTGCAGGACCTCTCTTGGGTTGCAAAGAGGAGGAATATGAGGAATGGCTCAAAGGCATGGTGTCAGAATGAGAGGTGACATTGACCTGATCCTGTTGTGAAAGAGGATGAGTGAGCCAGTCCACTATGTTATCTTCTTTATCCAAAATAATAATCTGTCACCTACAGTAAGGGAGGGACAACTGCAACCTGCTGCTACAACTACTACTCGTCAGAAGTGTGCTTATGACTGTGCTGCTACAGCTGTTTGCACCACTACAGCCACATTTTCACTTGCAGAAGACAAGGCATGTTGTCTTTAATTTTCCACATTGTCATTTGCTATACCTTTTATTACGAAGTCTATATAAACAATGACAAGTCACAGGTTTGGTGCACTGATTATTAAATGGTAGTAATTTTTAGTCATTAACAAAGAGAGGCACAATTAAACATCCCCTTCTATGAACACACTGTATACTTGTATTTGTAATTTACAATGGTATATTGATGCAGAAAAAATCACTGAATTAAACTGGTATATTAGCACATTAAAATGTGCTAAATTAAACTTCTATATTGATACAGTAAAATGTGCTGCAATAAACTGATATATTGACAGTTAAATGGTCTGAGTTAAACTAGTAAATTTCATAAAATGCATTGAACTGCTCAGTTATAAACGGTAGCAAAATGACAAATGTTTTTTCACTAACTTACAGACAAAGGTGCAATTAAGTGTCCCCTTCGACAAACACACTGCATGTTGGTATTGGCAATTTAAAATGGCATATTGATGCAGTAAAATGTGCTGAATTAAATTGGTGTATTCATGCAGTAAAATTCTGTGATTTTAAATTGGTACATTTTCACAGTAAAATAACTGTGTTATAAACGGTATCAAAATTGCAACAGTTTTTTTTTTGGTAATTAACAGACTAGTAGTTACACATACCCTTATACAAACACACTGGTATTCATGCACTGAAAAGTGCCAAACTGTGCAATTATAAACAATAGCAAATTTGCAACTGGTCTTTGGAAAGAAAAAGCGCAATTGTGCAGCATATCCAGCAAAATAAATGTCTGCTGGAGGTGTTAGGAATATACAAAACACTTGTGAACTGTAGAAGCTTGAGTTTTTTGTGTTTTTTTTTTTTTAAAGGTTGCCTGCTCATACACAGAAAAAAAAACTTTTGTGCCTGTACTGTATTAAATGAACAGCTTTCCAGCAGTTACCCTCACTGTAAAACCCACCCGCCCACCCACACACAGAACTCTACCCCTGAGCGTTCCCTCTCTACTTATAAAATTTGACTATTCTATCTATTAATTCAATCTACCTAACTAAATATACCCCTGCAACACCCAAAGATAACTGGCTTGTGTCTGTAATTGGTATCGGCCAGGCTCATGGCAAATATATCCTCTCACATCAACGGCTGAGCTAACAATGACATCTATGCTCAACACATAGCACCCATCCCAGGATAATATCCTGCCCCCTGTTTGGTTTAGAGGCTGCCTGCAAAGAATTGGTATCATGCACATGAACATATTTTCTTTCTGTGTCCATTCTGTTTATTATTTGCAAAAAAATGGAAGTTACTCTCCATGCATTCCGTTTCCGTATGTACGCTACGCAAAAAAATAGAACATGTCCTTTAATTGTCTGCATTATGGACAAGAGTAGTACTGTTCTATTAGGGGCCAGCTGTTCCGTTCCCCAAAATACGGAATGCACGTGGACGTCATCCATATTTTTTCTGGATCCTTTTTTGCGTACCTCAAAATACATATGGTCATGTGCATGAGCTCTTACTCTGTGTGCATTTCATTTCCGTATGTCCGCATGTCCATTCCGCAAAAAAATAGAACATGTCCTATTATTGTCCGCATAATAGACAAGGATAAGACTGTTCTATTAGGGGCTAGCTGTTCCGTTCCGCAAAATATGGAATGCACACAGACATCATCCGTATTTTTTGTGGATCAGTGTTTTGCGGATCACAAAATACATATGGTCGTGTGCATGAGCCCTTAGGCCTCTTGCACACGAACGTATTTTCATTCCGTGTCCATTATCCGTTTTTCAATGGGTCCGCAAAAAAAAAAAAAAACGAAGGTACTCCGCATGCATTCTGTTTCCATATTTCCTTTCCACAAAAAAAATAGAACATGTCCTATTATTGTCCGCATTACGGACAAGGATAGTACTGTTCTATGAAGGGTCAGCTGTTCCGTTCTGCAAAATACGGAATGCAAACAGAAGTCATCTGTATTTTTTGTGGATCCGTGTTTTGTGGATCACAAAATAGATAAGGTCGTGTGCATGAGCCCTTAAGGTTATGTGATCCTCTATCTTCATACCCCCAGCCCTGTTTCCTTCACTAGTGTAAAAGTAAAATGTTGAACGCATGTTGAGTCTAAAACAAATCACCAAAATTCTGATTCATTTGGCTCATCTTTATTTGGAACCTTTTATTTTTTAGGTAAAAATTGTATTACAGTATCTTGGGAGCGCTATAGTCAGCTGAGGCAAGCAGTTGCTGAAATAATTCTTCAATTCTGACAATGTGGGTTGAATACAGAAGACAGCAAATGACTAAATAGAGAGACGGTGTCACCTTTGAGTCATTACATTTATTTGTTTTATTCTTTCTGTGATGGCATCTAACCAGTAACATTTTTTATTATATGGTTTTCAGTATGATGATACTCTGCAGATCAATTGTCTGGAAATGTTTATTTCATCACTGTACAATGGTACTACTCATTAGAAAAATGGTAGATATATTAATTTGCTGCATGGTAATTATTAGTGGCAGTAGGTGTGGACGGACTATACCTGCTGACTGGTTTGACTTTGGACTCTCTGTAAGTGCGTTATCTTAGCAGACCACTGGTATTCACCCTTTAACTCCTATACTGTACTGTATTTCACCACATGGGAGCTTCCAGGCTGTTACCAGTCCAAGGTCGAGGCAAGCTGAGTATACGTGTAATCCAAATAGAAAATCTTGGGTCAGGGCAGGCTGAGTATGTGTATAATTCAAGGTCAGGAGGGCTGTGATGGGCAACACTGGGCAGAATGAGTAGCTTGGCATTCATACCCACATGGAAAAATGTGAAAAAGTTCCAGAGGTATGAATACTTCAAGGCACTGTATATCAATCATGTCCAAAATTTGCTATGTCGTCCCACTGCTGCAAAATTTTATCAATTGGTCACTTTAGATTGTGGATGGATAGCAGTGGAGGAAGTCAATGGAAGGGTCTTTGAAATGCGGTCGATAACAGTAGTAGTTACACTGGATTGTTAAATGTACCATCCATCCCTGTGCCTGTTATACTTTGTTCTAGTGAATGTAAGGATGTGAACAGTCAGCATCTCAATCCCTTCCGTAGTCTCTCGTGCATGAAGTACATTGTCTAGCTTGTAAAAAGGGTGTGCAGCTTCTTTGACCTTACCATTCAGCAGAAAGAGACTTTAATCACATGTGCACTCTAACTTCCAAGTATTACACTCCTGACTTGCATTATTAAAATGTTCTTTCTTTATTAACTAGAAATACTAAAGGCATTATCTACTTCAATTTATTCCTTCAAGCATGTTTTGTTCTGTTTGGTAAAAGAAAAAAGAATTGCAAATTCTCTGCTGCTAAATGCTGTTAGGTCATGCTGACTTAAATTCCTCAATTAGAAGTTTAGGATGATTTAAAATCCATACATTTAAATTCAGAATATCCGATCTGCAAGTAATTATTAAAGACTTAACATATTACATTGCAGTGCCAAAATAATGGACAAACTCTACAGTAAATGTGAAGATGGATGTCCTTCCCTTCATTGGAACCTGCTCTCTTAAATTAGTATAATCCTATAGAAGAAGGATCAACCTGCATGTAAGTCAGTCCCACAGGAGCTTCCAAAGGTGACCTTAAAAAGGTATTTTGATTATATAAAGTTATC
This sequence comes from Bufo bufo, assembly GCF_905171765.1. Lineage (NCBI taxonomy): Eukaryota > Metazoa > Chordata > Amphibia > Anura > Bufonidae > Bufo > Bufo bufo. The sequence goes on from NC_053389.1 coordinate 693,232,250, forward strand.
TCCTATCCACGGGATAGGCATCATTTTTAGATCGGTGGGTGTCTTACTGCTGGGGCCCCCACTGATTAGGAGAACGAGTACCTCGTGCCCTGTGGAGCTCACCAAAGTGAAAGAAGTGGGTGAGCAGGTTTGCTCGTGGACGCTCCATTAATTTCCATGGGAGTTCCAGAGATAGCTGAGTACAACACTCAGCTATCTCCGGAACTCCCAAAGAAATGAATGGAGCAGCATGAGCATACCATTCATTTCGTGGAGCTCCACAGGGTAAAGGGGCCCCAATCTCGTTGATTAGTGAGGATCCAGTGGTAGGACCCTCACAAATGTAAGATATGACCTATCATGTGGATAGTGGATAACTTTATATAACCAGAATATCCCTTTAAGGAGGACCTGTCACCTGCATAGACTTTTAAATCTACATATCCCCATCAGTTGGCTCCAATCCCCGAGCCCCTATGTTATTGTTTATGCACAATGGAAGCAAATATGTTGATATTGAGTACAATACCCCTAGTTATAAAGTTAGTAAGAGATGTGCCAAGTAAACAGGTTAGATGACAAACTATCATCCAATGCACTGCTCAGACTGTTTCATAAATGTTACAGAGTGTGGCTGTTGCACTTTCAGCTCTGGCTCTATTCTGAAGCCATGTGCTATATGTTATGACAAAATGGAATTTATTGCATGAGAACAATGGGAGCCATTTATAAAACACCACCATTTTACACCGCTCTTTCTTATCCTCTGCACCGTTTGTGGATGCTCTTAATTTATTATGAGGCGTTGGCAGGACCACTTTATTCACAATCAACTAGAATTCTTGGCAGGTAGCGATGCTGCATGGCGTTAGAAACAGAGTAAGGGAGCTGTTAACTTATTTTAATTAGAGACAACTGGAAGTGGAGTGCTGAACATGGCAGCTGGAGCCACCACAGAGGGGCAGCTTCTGGGAAGGTAATTTTTGCTCCTGGGGCAGTATTTTGTACTGCACTATGATATTTGGTATGTAGTATTGCTATCCCCACCTACTTGTGTTGACCACACCTTCTGTCAGTTTGAATGCAGCTACAACCTGGGGCCACTTTTTGTATTTTTTTCCAGGGCCACTTTAAGTTCCCAATCCGCCCATGTCCATTTGGCATTCCATCCATATGCTGTGTTCTAAAGTTGTTTTGTCCATACAGTGGCATGCCTAAGTTGTTTGGCACCCAGGACGGATGCTTTCTCTGCCCCCCCCCCCCCCAATACTTTAAAATATTGTGTCCCCTCACAGTAGTATCGTCCTCATTGTACAACCTTCTACATTAAAGTCAAGAACATTAACCACTGGGCTATAGAGCTTCATATTAACCTGCTGTACATATATTATAGCTAAAAAAACTCAGTAGTAGTTTCCCACATATTATGCATTTATATATATATATCAGTAATATACACAGTTTAGCATTGAGCTTCATAGCTCAGAGGTTAAGGTTCTTGCCTTTAATGTAGAAGCTTGTGAGTTCAAATCCTGGCAGAAACATTTCAGAAATTTGACTTAAATACACTAGGTGTCCACAAGCAAACTGATAATGCTTGGGGATACCCCCTTCATGTTCATAGCACTGACTCCATATATGGACATATATGGAGTCAGAGCAGGGACTCCTAAGCCAGGAACTAGAGTCCTGACTTTTCAGTAGCACTGGGGGATTCCCTGTACAGCAATTACAGTGATCTTCAGTAGCACTGGGGGATTCCCCGTACAGCATCTTCAGCATAGACCTGAGTGGACCTGGGTTTGCCCGTTGCTGACATCGGCCCTGCTTCAGAATGTACTGGAATTTAGAAGAGTAAAATACAATTTTTACTGAATCTTTTACTATAAAGCTATATATAAATCTGCCCACCTCCTCCTGCTCTATAACATGATGACCTACAGATCATACACCAAATTCAACATGATGGGCTTCCTTTAAACTTTTCTATCCATTAATTCTAAGGATGTGCACATTTCTTGAAATTTGTTTAGTGTTCTATTCGCCAAAAAAAAAAAAAAAAAAAGATTGGTGTCTGAATAATTCATTATGAATCAGAGTTGGTTCAATTGTCTTGAAAGTGCTAGTCTTAGGACTCAGACTTTTTAGAAAAAGATGTAACCTCTCTTTGTAATTTTTTTTTACAAATATATGCTTTTTCTCTCATCACTACCCCCTCTCAAATATCATGAACACACTGACAGCAATAGCAAATAATGTCAGTCAGACTGACATATATAGCTATTAGCAAACTACTGCTGGGATTAGGCATCCAAAAATTAGGCATGTCTCGACATGCAATAAGTGGCGTAGCTAAAATGACTGGGTCCCATCGCAAATTTTTCAATGGAACTTCTTAGCAACCCCCTCCTCCTGTGCAACCCCCATTCTTGTGGCTAGTCAAGATCATTCTCTCAGACGAGGCCCGGCAGCTGCTCAGTCCATTTCCTACTGTGTCATAGTCATATAAGAACGCCATTTTGTGCTGTTTCTTACAGTTGTGAGAGAGAGAGAGGAGTGTGATTTCTGTACTGTTCTGCATTGCTGTGTCATATTACATTTGATACCTCATATATATAATCCAGATAGGTAGAGGTAGATAGTGTAGGTTAGTTAGTGAATAGTGTAGCTGATAGGTTCCAGTGTAGGGTGTTAGGTACATTAGTTAGTTAGCTTAGTCATATATATAATCCAGATGGTTAGTGGGAGATAGTGTAGGTTAGTTAGTGAATAGTGTATGTGTAGTGTAGGTTGGATAGAGATACAGTATAGTGTAGCCTTTTACTGTCTGTTTAGTCCGTGATAAATTTTTTTTAATAAAGTCTTTTGCTATGTTTTAGAGTTTTGTGTGCTAGGATTATTGTCGGCGTCTTTTGTCTGTGAAAAAAACAAAAAACAAAAAAATATATATTTTGCTATGTTTTAGTGTTACTGTTTTAGGGTTTCTTGTGCTATGGAGGGATTATTGTCAGCGTCTGTTACTGATTATTGTCAGCGTCTGTCAGTGTTACTGTTTTAGGGTTTAGTGTCTATTTCATTTCATTTTTGCCCCACTGTCCCTAACATGAATAGATAATAAGATAACTAGATAACTGGAACAGACCACCTGAATCGTAAAGCAAAAGTAGGAAGATGATCAATTCAAAACGTAACCTTTATTAATAATGCAATTAGAAAAATAGGTCCCAATATTAAAGATACTATAATTGTAGGTTCATAATACTCCTATGGAGCGTCAATAGAAAGACCCTAGATTCAAAACACTGGGTAGCTAAAAACACTCAAGATGCATAAATAAAGTGCTTGGCGGCACCTAAAAGTGTAACCATTGGTCCTACCGCTCCAGTAGAAATGTTCCTTGTACAGCAATAGCCTCGCCATTAGTAGATGATAACAGTCCTCCGAAGCTATAAAGGATAACAAGGAAGGGTTAGGAGAGCTAGCTACCTTGCCCTAAGAATACCCTTCAAGGTCCTACACTAGCCCTAATCACCCAGTCACTGATCCCCGCGACCAGGTGCTACAGGAACCTAACCCTGGAATTGTTGCGCCCTACTTAAGCCCTCTCCTGCCTTATCCCTACATGCACGTTTCGCTTTATGATGAGTGAAAAAGCTCATCAGGGGAAACGCAAGGGAGTTGCGGGCTATTTGGTAACCGGGGCACATGGAAATAGATACCAGCCGTGCCATCCTGATACCAAAAAAATGTCCAAAGCCAAGATAGGGCTTCAATTGGACATAATAGCAATAGTACAGAAGGAGGACAATTGATAAGGGCCCCCTTCCTCCTAACAGAGCAATGGCGCATAGACTTGATGTTGTCTACGGCGGAGGTGAGTCCCGCCACCATTTTAAAATGCCAACCTCATAACGAGGCTTGGCTAGTGCCCCGCCTCTACCGCATTACGCTGCGTGTCATGCCCGCACATGTGCGGTCGAAAATTTCCGCATGACTAAAGAAAGGTGAAGCACTGGGCGGACGACGGTGAGTATAGTGAAATCAGTTCAAAGAAGGAGTCCCGCTGCCACACTTGGCTATATTTCATGAGTCCTGATCAGGATAGGATACAACAGCTTTTTGGTGATGCCAAACAACGAGGTTCCACAGGAGGATAATCTCGGTCACAAAACCACCTCTCTGTAGATATAAAGGTTAAGGCACATAGTGAAGGTCCACCAATGTTTCCGATGATAATAGATTTTAATATACTCACAAAGGTATAAAATCAGTAGGCATAAAACAGAATAAAATCTTCGTTGTTATAACACCGCCCGACCCAGGTTTCAAACTTTTGTTATTTATTTTTATTTTTTTCTTTCCAATTTATTTGTATTTTTATTGAAGAGCCTATAGTGAAATCACCACGTCCGATCCCGTCGATTCATGCGAGATCCGAAAGACTTGGTTGCCGGGTGACCAGGACGCTCTCCCCGACTCCTGTCAAAAGCGCGGCCAATGATATGCAGTCGCGTCCACTATGTGATGGCATTTATGGCAAATTCTCGAAGTTGCGATATTCGAGATAAAAATTTGCTTTTCGAATATTTACGCTCAAAACTAATTATGTGGCCGGAGGTATATTAGATGGACAATGGATATAAATTTTACAGCAGGCCAGTGGACTATAGGCCCCAAAAATTATTCATTCACCGTACAGAAAAGCACAATTGATAATGTGGCTGGAGGTAAATTAGGCAGTCATCGTATAACAATTTTTCTGTTGGCCAGTTAGATTACAGGCCCCAAAAATTATGAATTCACCGTACATAAATGATCAAGTGATTATGTGGCTGCAGGTATATTAGACGGCCATCCAATATCAATTTTACTGCAGGCTAGTACAAATACATGAAATGTCAAATACATATGTTTAAAAGAACAAAAAATATAAAATTGGATTAAAAACATGGCTAACAAAATCCCCCCTCTTGAAAAAAAAAACACCTGTCAGTCTAGGCGTTCGCTGAGGCTGAATCCAGAGGGCGGCTGTCGATCTGTTGGCTGCAAGAATGATCTCATATCCGAAGTGACCAACACATCTTCAAACCACCCTCTTCTTGCATGCGCTGTAGGATCGCAACTTTTTCTCTGTGGGTGGAAATTCCTCTGCCAGCGCCCGCAACAGCTGAATGCAGCATCTCTTGCAGCAAGGCCTGGAAATGCTGCATTCTGACAGCCCCCTGTGATGCTGGTAACATCCTCCCCCCAGGCACCATCCTCCTCTGACTCCTCTTCAGACTCCTGCTGACTTGTCTCAGATAGAGTAGCCCCCTCTGGGAATTCATTCAGCATTGTGACATCCTCATTTTCCTGCTCCTGCTCCTCGATGGCTTGATCAATGACACAACGCAGTGCACGCTCCAGAAAGAAGGCTTAAGGTACGATGTCACTGATGGAGCCCTGGCTGCGACTGACTAATTTGGTTTATCTCATCAAATGGCCACAGAAGTCTGCATGCGTCTTGCATGAGCAGCCACTGGCGTGGTAAAAAAAAAAACAAGCTCCCAAGAGCCTGTTCTGCTGCAGAGTTCTTACAGGCAGTCGTTATTGGCATGTTTTTGCTGGAGAACCCTATCAAGCATATACAAGGTGGAGTACCAGCACGTCAGGCAGTCACAAATCAGACGTCTGACGGGCAAGTGGTGTTGCCGCTGAACGTCAGCAAGAGATTTTCCTGGCCTGCCACAAGACGTTCTGGACCCCTGGGTATTTGGCGACGAATCGCCGCACGACTAAGTTCAGGACGTGTGTCATTTTGCCCTGTTTCAGCGCACTCAGCAGATTGGCACAGTTGTCGCACACCACTTTACCAACTGTCAAATTGAGCGGGGTTAGACACTGATCAGCTTGTGACCGCAAATCTAAAAGGAGTGCAGAACTGGTGTGGCTCTTGGCTTCCAGGCACAACAGCCGCAGCACAGCATGGTAACGTCTCACCTGGCACGTCGAATATTTTCTGGGGAGCTTGGGAGGCGCAACAGAAGAGACGGTAGCAGTGGAAAAGGAGGAGTCAGCCGAGGAGGAGAGGGAGGATGAGGGAGGAAGAGGCAGAGCATTCCGCAGATGTGGCAGGGGTCGGGCAGGTGCACCAGGCGCTCCCCGTCCTGCCTCTTCTCCTTCTCTCTCCTCCCAGGAGGAGGAGAAGAAGAGGCAGGCTTGCATGCAATCCGTGGCGGTATCACCAAATCTACACGGGTGCCACGGGTTGCATGCTTGACGGCCGTTAGAAGGTTCACCCAGTGGGCAATAAAAGTTATATACCTTCCCTGCCCGTGTTTGCTAGACCACGTGTCTGTGGTCAGATGTATCTTGGCACCGACACTGTGTGCCAGAGATACATTTACTTGCTGCTGAACGTGACCATATAGCTCTCGGATGCCTTCTGGGAGAAATATTCCCTTCCGGGGACCTTCCATTGCGGTGTTCCTATGGCCACAAATTTTCTAAAGGCCTTAGAGTCCATCAATTTATATGGCAGTGGTGGGCTAGCAGTTCTGACAAGCCAGCGGTCAGCCGCTGGGCAAGAGGGTTATCCGGCATCATTATCTTTTTTCGCTCTAACATTTGGGGCAAGGAGGCCTACCTTTTGCCACATGAACGTGACTATGGCACGGTGGAAGGTGGAGTGGAGGACAACTGGGAGGAGAGAGAAGCAGAAGGAGAAGACGCAGGACTGGTGCACCTGCCCGACCCCTGCCAAGCCTGCGGAATGGCCTGCCTCTTCCTCTGACTTTCAATTTCAAAACGACCCTGTGACAAAAGTCCCTATAGAAGAGCAGTATTTGTGGAAGAAGGTATATCACACCCCTGCCTCAATCAGTTTTTTTTGTGGGGGCAACTGGTAAATCACACCAGTAGAAATTACTTCTTCAAATAGTGTTTTTCACTCTGTGTAGATGCGGTAACGCAGCAAAACCGCAGACAAATGCTGCACTACCTTAATGCACTATATAGAAAGTATATTATTGGTATATCGCACCCCTGCTTCAATCAGTTTTTTTGGGGGGCAAATGGTTAATCACACCAGTAGAAATTCTTTGTTCCAATAGAGTTTGGCACTCTGTGTGGCTGCAGTATCGCGGCGGAACCGCACACAACTGCTGCACAATACAATACAATTGCACTATAATATACTTTCTATGTTATAAAGTATATTAAAAGTATATTACACCTCTCAGTAATTCACATCTATTGATAGCACACCTATACCAGTCCTTAAAAGGACTTTTGTGGCCCTATTAGCTAGCGTTTTGTGTCCCTAACAGTCTGTCCCTGCTCCACACAGCAACCTCTCCCTACACTGGCAAAAGACTGAATGTAAAATGGCGCCCAGATCAGGTTTATTTATAAGGTAAGGGGTATGTCCATGTGCTTAAACGTCTCAATTAGCTGTCCTGTCCACCTGATAGATGTGTCATGGGTCAAAGTTCTTCACAATGTAAAAGGATATGGCGGGCGCGAATATCGCTGTATGTTTGCCCGTTCGGCGAACAGCGAACGAGCAAAGTTCGCCGCGAAACGACCGCTGGTCGAACCGCAAGGCCATCTCTATTGACCAATGCTCCTGCGGTTTTCCAACATTTCATTAATGACATCTTTCATCATCTGGTTGGCAGGTTTGTTGTGCTGTATCTGGATGATATTCTAATTTATTCTCCAGACATGGAAACTCATCAGGATCATGTGAGACAAGTGTTACAGATGCTAAGAGAGAATAAATTGTATACTAAGATCGAGAAGTGTGTATTTGCAGTTCTGGAAGTGCAATTCCTGAGTTACCTACTCTCATCTTCGGATTTTCGTATGGATCCGAAGAAAGTCCGTGCTGTGTTTGACTGGGATTGACCCAAAAATCCGAAAGCTCGCATGCGATTTTTGGGGTTCACCAACTACTACCATAAATTTATCTTGAATTACTCGACTGTTGTTAAACCATTAACATATATGACTAAGAAAGGTGCAGATTTCTTAGTATGATCTGAGGAGGCATCACATGCCTTTTCAGCGGTGAAGGAGTATTTTGCTTCTGCTCCTATACTGGTGCAATCTGATGTGTCACAGCCATTCATTGTGGAAGTTGACGCATCTGAGGTAGGGGTTGGAGCAGTCTTGTCGCAAGGTCCTTCACCTAGTAAATGGTGCCCATGTGCATTTTTCTCTAAGAAACTCTCGGTTGCTGAAAGAAATTATGACGTAGGCAATAGAGAATTGCTGGCCATTAAGTTGGCTTTTGAGGAATGGCGGCCTTGGTTGGAAGGAGCAATGCATCCTATTACGGTAATTACTGATCACAAGAATATGACTTACCTGGAGTCAGCTAAACGTCTGAACCCAAGGCAGGCCAGATGGTTGTTGTTTTTTACCAGATTTAACTTCATTGTCACCTATCGCCCTGCTGGGATTAAGAACGTCAAGGCGGACGCCTTGTCGCATAGAATTCCTGGGGGGGGGGGGGAGTGATTCGGAAGATCCTGGTCCTATCTTGTTTGAAGGGGTAGTAATATCCGCCCTTTATCCCGATCTCGAGGCAGATATGTTGGAGGCCCTAGGGAAATGAACCGGATGCTTGTCCTCCGGGAAAGTTGTTTGTTCTTTCGGAATTACGGCACAAGGTATTCGAGGAACATCACTGTACGGTTCTTACACGACACCCTGGAAGCAGATCCATGGTCGATCTCATCTCTCGTAGATTCTGGTGGCCGGGTTGCGTAAATGTGTGGAGGGCTATGTGCCAGCTAAGGTGACACGTACTCGGCCTTCTGAATCTCCACTTCTGTTGTCCACCCCGCTCAGACCTTGGACTCATTTGTGCATGGACTTTATCACAGATTTGCCGAATTCTTCAGAAAAAACTGTGATTCTAATGGTTGTTGATCGCTTCAGTAAAATGTCACACTTTATAGCATCACCAGGGCTAACTTATTCTAAAGCACTCGCACAAGTGTTTGTTGACAGCATTGTGAGCTACATGGTATTCCCTCTGATTTGATGTTTGATAGGGGGACTCAGTTTGTTTCCAGATTCTGGAAGACGTTCTGCTCTCGCTTGGGGGTACAGTTATCCTTCATTTCTGCCTTTCATCCTCAGTCGAACAGACTGACTAAGTGCACTAACCAGAATCTGGAGACTTATCTGAGATGCTTTGTCTCAGAGAATCAGGAGGAGTGTTCTTCTTTTTTGTGCAGTTTGGCACATTTTCTGGTACTGAGACTTCTGGTATACCTGAAGAGGAAAGATTTTCCTCTTCTTTGTCATCTATTTGGCGAAAAATTCAAAATAATCTAAAAAATATGGGCAAGAAGTATAAATGTATGGCTGGCAAGAGACATACAGTCTTGTGAAAAAATTAGGACACCCTTTGAAAGCATGTGGTTTTTTGTAACATTTTTAATAAATGGTTATTTCATCTCCGTTTCAAGAATACAGAGAGATTAAAGTAATCCGACTAAACAAAGAAAACTGAAGAAAAGTCTTTTCAAGATCTTCTGTAAATGTCATTCTACAAAAATGCCTATTCTAACTGAGGAAAAAGATAGGACACCCTTGCCCCTAATAGCGAGTGTTACCTCCTTTGGCTGAAATAACTGCAGTGAGACGGTTCTTGTAGCCATCTACCAGTCTTCGACATCGGTCTGAGGAAATTTTACCCCACTCATCAATGCAGAACTTTTTCAGCTGTGAGATGTTTGAGGGGTTTCTTGCACGTACAGCCCTTTTCAAGTCACCCCACAGCATCTCAATGGGATTCAAATCTGGACTTTGACTTGGCCATTCCAGGACTCTCCATTTCTTCTTTTTCAGCCAATCTTTGGTTGATTTACTAGTATGTTTTGGGTCATTGTCATGTTGCATGGTCCAGTTCCGCTTCAGCTTTAATTTTCTAACTGATGGTCTCACATGTTCTTCAAGCACCTTCTGATACACAGTAGAATTCATCGTGGATTCTATGATGGTGAGCTGACCAGGTCCTGCTGCAGCAAAGCAGCCCCAAACCATGACACTTCCGCCTCCATGCTTCACAGTTGGTATGAGGTTCTTTTCTTGGAATGCTGTGTTTGGTTTACGCCAAACATGTCCTCTGCTGTTGTGTCCAAATAATTCAATTTTGGACTCATCTGTCCAAAGAACATTATTCCAGAAGTCCTGGTCTTTATCAACTTTATCGCTGGCAAATGTCAGTCTGGCCTCGATGTTTCTCTTGGAAAGCAAAGGTTTCCTCCTTGCACACCTCCCATGCAAGTTAAACTTGTACAGTCTCTTTCTGATTGTAGAGGCATGTACTTCTACATCAACAGTAGCCAGAGCCTGCTGTAGTTCTCGAGATGACACTTTAGGGTTTTTGGATACCTCTTTTAGCATCTTGCGGTCTGCTCTTGGGGTGAACTTGCTGGGGCGACCAGTCCTGGGCATGTTGGCAGTTGTTTTGAAAGCCCTCCACTTGTAGACTATCTTCCGGACAGTGGAATGGCTGATTTCAAAATCTTTTGAGATCTTTTTAAATCCCTTCCCAGACTCATAGGCTGCTACAATCTTTTTTCTGAAGTCCTCTGACAGCTCTTTTGCTCTCACCATGGTGCTCACTCTCACTTCAACAGTCAGGAGCACACCAAACTAAATGTCTGAGGTTTAAATAGGGCAAGCCTCATTCAACATGCAGAGTAACGATCTACTAATTATGTGCACCTGGTGTGATATACCTGTGTGAGATCTGAGCCAATTTAAGAGGGAATACATGTGAGGGTGTCCTATCTTTTTCCTCAGTTAGAATAGGCATTTTTGTAGAATGACATTTACAGAAGATCTTGAAAAGACTTTTCTTCAGTTTTCTTTGTTTAGTTGGATTACTTTAATCTCTCTGTATTGTTGAAACGGAGATGAAATAACCATTTATTAAAAATGTTACAAAAAACCACATGCTTTCAAAGGGTGTCCTAATTTTTTCACATGACTGTATGAGTGGTCCGGACCTGAGAGTGGGTGATTCTATGTGGCTGTCCACAAGAAACCTTAGGTTGAAAGTACCTTTTTGGAAGTTAGGCCCAAGATTTATTGGTCCATATAAGATCTCTACTATTATTAGCCCGGTAGCCTTTCAACTTGAACTTACGCAGGCTTTAAAGATTCATAATGTGTTCCACAATTCACTACTGAAGAGATATGTTGAACCTGCTGAACCGTCTTGCTACCCCCTCCTGGCATGGTGGACGGTAATCTCGAATTTTAGATCGCCAGGATATTGGACTCATGAATTCTCCGTAGATCCCTCCAGTATCTCGTTCAGTGGAAAGGTTACGGTCCAGAGGAGAGATTGTGGGTTTGAGCCACCGACGTTAATGCCAGTCGCCTTGTGAAAGCCTTTCACAGGGCTAATTTGTATAAGATTGGCCCTGGGTGTCCGGAGGTCACCAGCAGAAGGGATGGGGGTTACTTTGAGGCCTTGTTCTGAACGTCTGAATGGCAAATAACACTTTTTCCACTAATACACCCCAAAAAAGGCTGTAATTTTGTCACTTCACCGCACAACAGCAAATAAGCAATTTTTTCCCACTAATACACCCCAAAAAAGGCTTTAGAACATATAACTGCACCATTGAGAGGCTAATAAGCCCTTTTTTCACTAATACACCCTAAAAATGCTTTAGAAAATATAACTGCACCGCACAACGGCTAATAAGACTTATAAATATTTCCTAGTAATATACCCTGTTAATGGCTGTATCACACAGCACTTGCACCCCAATAACAAGCAAGGTTTGCTGGAATTACAGAGGTATCATCTATTGCAAACCTAAAAGCAGCAGTATAATTGCAATTTGGATCCCCAGTCAGTGCAGCAAGGTGTAATTGGATTGTTCCTATTACCCAGGCTGTACACTCCCCTATTGGACCTAGAGATGTCCCGAACTATTCGCCGGCGAACAGTTCCCGGCGATCATCGCTTGTTCGCGTTCGCCGCGGCGGGCGAACATATGTGATGTTCGGTCCGCCCCCTAATACGTCATCATTGAGCAAACTTTGACCCTATACCTCACAGTCAGCAGACACATTCCAGCCAATCAGCATACCCTTCCTCCCAGACCCTCCCACCTCCTATCAAAAAGCAAGGACAGCATCCATCTTAGATTAATTCTGAAGCTGCAGTGTTAGTTAGAGCAGGGAGAGTGCTGCTGCTGCTGAATTAATAGGGAAATCGTTAGCTAGGCCAGTGTTCTGTATACACTCCAGTCCTCAAAGACTCCTCTGCTGTAAGGACAGCGTCCTGACAGCACCCCAAAAAGCCCTTTTTAGGGCTGGTACATCAGTCTGCTTTTATTTATTTTTTATATATATATATTGCAGTTGCCTGCCCGTGTGTGAGAGGCCACAGGCCCACAAACTGTACTGTGTGCACACCACTCATATCGGGTGGCACAGTACCTTGCAGATAAAAAAAAGTCATTTAATTTTTTCCCTTTAATATAATTGCAGTTGCCTGCCAGTGAGTGTCAGGCCCATTGACTGTACTGTGCCCACTGCCAGTGCCCACCACTCATATCGGATGGCACAGTACCTTGCAAAAAAAAAAGTCATTTAATTTTTTCTCTGTAATATAATTGCAGTTGCCTGCCAGTGAGTGTCAGGCCCACAGACTGTACTGTGCCCACTGCCCACCACTCATATAGGGTGGCACAGCACCTTGCAGATAAAAAAGTAATTGAATTTTTTCTCTGTATTATAATTGCAGTTGCCTGCCAGTGAGTGTCAGGCCCACAGACTGTACTGTGCCCCCTGCCCACCACTCATATAGGGTGGTACAGCACCTTGCAGATAAAAAAGTAATTTCATTGTTCCTCTATAATGTAATTGCAGTTGCCTGCCAGTGAGTGTCAGGCCCACAGACTGTACTGTGCCCACTGCCCACCACTCATATATGGTGGCACATTACCTTGCAGATAAAAAAGTCATAAAATTTTTCCTCCGTAATATAATTGCAGTTGCCTGCTAGTGTGTGTCAGGCTCACAGACTGTACTGTGCCCACTGCCCACCACTCATATAGGGTGGCACAGTACATTGCACGGCGCATGCGCAGTGCCCCAAATTGGAAGTAAGAGGACCGACCAACTATCTTTTTCCATCTCCCGGTTCCTAAAATCTATTCCATACACCGGCCCCTGATAGGGGACAAAACAGAGATTAAACTGGTAAGAACTGATTTTTTTAATTTAAAAAAAAGAGGACAGCCTCTGCGGAGCTGGGTATTTTTTGGCCGCGTTACTGAACGCTCATGCACAATAGCTGTAGGCTCATGCGTCCTTTTGCGGAGGTGACAAACCTGGTCAGTCAAACCCAAGGCAACATCATCGACCTCATCCCATATGCGTTTTTTCTGGAGCGTGCCCTGCGAAGATTGCTGGATCAGGCCGTAGATGAGCATGAAGAGGAAGAGTTGTGGTCACCATCACCACCAGAAGCAGCCTTGTCGTCGTCGATTGCTGGACCTGCGGCAACGCAGAGAGAGGAGTCTGAAGAAGAGGAGTCAGAGGAGGAAGGTGGCTTTGAGGAGGTGGAAGACCAACCACAGCAGGCGTCCCATGGGGCTTGCTGTCACCTTTCGGGGACCCTTGGTGTTGTACGTGGCTGGGTGGAGGAAGAGACCTTCAATTACGTCAGTGAGGACAAGGAACGGGACATGGCTAGCTTGGTATCCAACCTTGTGCAAATGGGGAGTTTGCGGTTGTGCAAATGGACTGTTTGTGGTTGTTCGCGGTGCGTTAAACGGGGAGTTTGGTGTGTCAGAGTTTGGTCTGTCACTGTGAAGCGGGCGTAACCCTTACACTATCTGATCGATACAACATCATACCTGATCGTATACACACACTGGATGTTTTAAAGCACGTTATTCCAATTTAGGAATGTTAGGTGATTTATGCTCTTTATGGATTAAAACCCGACCATGCGTCAACTCAGTATTTTTCCATGGGAGTTTTGCCATGGATCACCCTCCGGCATGCCACAGTACAGGTGTTAGTCCCCTTGAAACAACTTTTCCATCACTATTGTGGCCAGAAAGAGTCCCTGTGGGTTTTAAAATTTGCCTGCCTATTGAAGTCTATGGCGGTTTGCCCGGTTCGCCCGTTCGCGAACATTTGCAGGAAATTCGCAATCGCCATTCACGAACGGAAAATTTTATTTTCGCGACATCTCTAATTGGACCCTGTACTCCTTTTGTAGTGTGGAATGTTTCCTCCATAGCCTTTCCCTACACTTCTTATTGTCTTTCCCTGAACTTCTATTCAGCCAAAAAAATATGCTTTAAAGTCTTTTCTACCACTGTCCCTAGCGCCTGTTACATTTTTCCTTGCACTAAGTACACTGGAAAATGGCTGAATCCAAGATGGCTGAGGCTATTTATAGGGCTGTGACATCACAGGGCTGGCTGGCTGTTGATTGGATGCATGCATGGCATTGTGGGTGATCCCTCATTCCCAGAGTTCTTTGCTCCATGTCATAACACGTGCAGCAGCCATTTTAAGAAAAAATTTAATTCGTTACCACGAAGCATGAGGAAATTTGGATTCGGTGTGAATTGAATGTTTCCTGAAATTTGGATTGAATTCCACTTTGTCAACTTTGATACGCTCATCTCTAGTAAAAATATTACCATATGGCTGCTCCGGGGGCGGAGACTGCACCTGTTCTGTGAGGACATGCTTTGCTGAGCTCTGTACATTGCCTTGCTAAGGGACCCGCATACGTTAGCTGACAACCTTCAAAATTGTAAAGATCGGGGGGAAGAAGACCACTGATCCTGCGACAATGCCCAAATCCCACAATCCCGGAGCAGGGATAGCGAAATACCTGAAAAAACAAGCCAGCACGGCTGCCGTCAGAGAATCCAAGATGGCGCCAGGGGATGAACGCACTCCCGCCGAGACAGAGGAAGGCGCATCTGATGATAAAAGTGACGGAGGTGAGTCAGTGAACTCACGCCACTTACCGGTCTCTAGACGCTTCATTAAGCAGGCGCTCGCCGAAGCTCTATCCCCGCTAAAACAGGAGATTTCGGTCCTAACACACGAGATCCAGCATATAGGCCACAGAGTGGAATCGCTGGAAGCCGTGCAGTCGGCTGCCCTGGAGCAAAGCTCAGCTGTCTCGCAATCACCGCCTGCCAGCACCACATTAACACCCTCTATGCCGCAATGGAGGATCAAGAAAACCGCAGCAGGCGGAATAACCTCAGATTTAGGGGTGTTCCTGAAGCGATGCCTAATGAGGAGCTTATGTCTACCATCAAGCGGATTGCTACATCCCTCCTGGGCAACGAGGATCCTGCCGACATGATCATAGAATGAGCTCACAGAGCCCTTAGGCAAAAGCCAAGAGATTCTGAACCGCCCAGAGACTTTATCTGCCGATTCCTGAATTTCCTAGATAAAGAAAGAATCCTGGCAGCGGCTAGGGCCGCTAATACCATCACATTGGGAGACTCTACGATCTCAATTTATCAAGACCTTGCTCCTGTCACCTTACAGAAAAGAAGAGCTCTCAAACCTCTTACTGAGTTTCTCCGCAATGACCGCATCCCATATAGATGGACTTTTGGTCTTGCTTTCACATTCTCCGGAAAATACATCAAGATCTCCTCCTACTCAGATCTTCAAACAGCCTTTACTACAATGGACATTTCTCCACTGGACATTGCCAATTGGGAAACCGTGTCCAACATCACGTCCCTACCTGATCTTCCTAAAGTGACCCCATGGGAGAAGTCACCTGCGCCTAAGCTCCAGTGGTTCAGACGGAGGAGTGGATTCCTGACTCTCAGGAGGATTACCTGATCTACATCGTCTCAGCCCAGGATACTTAGAAGTTCATAACCACCTCCGGATCGCGAGACGCGAGATTTCCTGTGAACGCGCGCACACAGACGCGCGCTTTCACAGGATCGGAAGGTAAGTGAGTGGATCTCTAGCCTGCCAGCAGCGATTGTTCGCTGGCAGGCTGGAAATGCGATTTTTTTTAACCCCTAACAGGTATATTAGACGCTGTTTTGATAACAGCGTCTAATATACCTGCTACCTGGTCCTCTGGTGGTCCCTTTTGTTTGGATCGACCACCAGAGGACACAGGCAGCTCAGTAATAAGTAGCACCAAACACCACTACACTACACCCCCCATGTCACTTATTAACCCCTTATTAACCCCTGATCACCCCATATAGACTCCCTGATCACCCCCCTGTCATTGATCACCCCCTTGTAAGACTCCATTTAGACGTCCGTATGTTTTTTACGGATACATGGATCGGATCCGCAAAACACATACGGACGTCTGAATGGAGCCTTACAGGGGGGTGATCAATGACAGGGGGGTGATCACCCCATATAGACTTCCTGATAAACCCCCTGTCATTGATCACCCCCCTGTCATTGATCACCCCCCTGTAAGGCTCCATTCAGACGTCCGTATGTTTTTTACGGATCCACGGATACATGGATCGGATCCGCAAAACACATACAGACGTCTGAATGGAGCCTTACAGGGGGGTGATCACCCATTATAGACTCCCTGATCACCCCTCTGTCATTGATCACCCCCCTGTAAGGCTCCATTCAGACGTCCGTATGTTTTTTACGGATCCACGGATACATGGATCGGATCCGAAAAACACATACGGACATCTGAATGGAGCCTTATAGGGGGGTGATCAATGACAGGGGGGTGATCACCCCATATAGAATCCCTGATCACCCCCCTGTCATTGATCACCCCCCTGTCATTGATCACCCCCCTGTAAGGCTCCATTCAGACGTCCGTATGTTTTTTACGGATCCACGGATACATGGATCGGATCCGCAAAACACATACGGCCATCTGAATGGAGCCTTATAGGGGGGTGATCAATGACAGGGGGGTGATCACCCCATATAGAATCCCTGATCACCCCCCTGTCATTGATCACCCCCCTATAAGGCTCCATTCAGACGTCGGTATGTTTTTTACGGCTCCACGGATACATGGATCGGATCCGCAAAACAGATACAGACATCTGAATGGAGCCTTACAGGGGGGTGATCACCCCATAAAGACTCCCTGATCACCCCCCTGTCATTGATCACCCCCCTGTCATTGATCTCTCCCTTGTAAGGCTCCATTCAGACGTCCGTATGTGTTTTGCGGATCCGATCCATGTATCTGTGGATCTGTAAAAAGCATACGGACGTCTGAATGGAGCCTTACAGGGGGTGATCAATGACAGGGGGGTGATCACCCCATATAGACTCCCTGATCACCCCCCTGTCATTGATCACCCCCCTGTCATTGATCACCCCCCTGTAAGGCTCCATTCAGACGTCCGTATGTGTTTTGCGGATCCGATCCATGTATCCGTGGATCTGTATAAAACATACGGACGTCTGAATGGAGCCTTACAGGGGGGTGATCACCCCCCTGTAAGGCTCCATTCAGAAATTTTTTTGGGCCCAAGTTAGCGGAAATTATTTATTTATTTATTTTCTTACAAAGTCTCATATTCCACTAACTTGTGTCAAAAAAAAAAATCTCTCATGAACTCACCATACCACTCACGGAATCCAAATGCGTAAAATTTTTTAGACATTTATATTCCAGACTTCTTCTCACGCTTTAGGGCCCCCAAAATGCCAGGGCAGTATAAATACCCCACATGTGACCCCATTTCGAAAAGAAGACACCCCAAGGTATTCCGTGAGGGGCATATTGAGTCCATGAAAGATTGAAATTTTTGTCCCAAGTTAGCGGAAAGGGAGACTTTGTGAGAAAAAACAAAAAAAAATCAATTTCCGCTAACTTGTGCCAAAAAAAAAATAATTATATGAATTCGCCATGCCCCTCATTAAATACCTTGGGGTGTCTTCTTTCCAAAATGGGGTCACATGTGGGGTATTTATACTGCCCTGGCATTTTAGGGGCCCTAAAGCGTGAGAAGAAGTCTGGGATCCAAATGTCTAAAAATGCCCTCATAAAAGGAATGTGGGCCCCTTTGCACATCTAGGCTGCAAAAAAGTGTCACACATCTGGTATCGCCGTACTCAGGAGAAGTTGGGCAATGTGTTTTGGGGTGTCATTTTACATATACCCATGCTGGGTGAGATAAATATCTTGGTCAAATGCGAACTTTGTATAAAAAATGGGAAAAGTTATCTTTTGCCAAGATATTTCTCTCACCCAGCATGAGTATATGTAAAAAGACACCCCAAAACACATTGGCCAACTTCTCCTGAGTACGGCGATACCACATGTGTGACACTTTTTTGCAGCCTAGGTGGGCAAAGGGGCCCACATTCCAAAGAGCACATTTAGGATTTCACTGGTCATTTTTTACACATTTTGATTTCAAACTACTTTGCACGCATTAGGGCCCCTAGAATGCCAGGGCAGTATAACTACCCCACAAGTGACCCCATTTTGGAAAGAAGACACCCCAAGTTATTCCGTGAGGGGCATGGCGAGTTCCTAGAATTTTTTATTTTTTGTCACAAGTTAGCGGAAAATGATGATTTATTTTTTATTAATTTTTTTCCTTACAAAGTCTCATATTCCACTAACTTGTGACAAAAAATAAAAACTTCCATTAACTCACTATGCCCATCACAAAATACCTGGGGGTGTCTTCTTTCCAAAATGGGGTCACTTGTGGGGTAGTTATACTGCCCTGGCATTTTAGGGGCCCGAATGCCTGAGAAGTGGTTTGAAATCAAAATCTGTAAAAAATGGCCAGTGAAATCCGAAAGGTGCTCTTTGGAATGTGGGCCCCTTTGCCCACCTAGGCTTCAAAAAAGTGTCACACATCTGGTATCACCGTTCTCAAGAGAAGTTGGGCAATGTGTTTTGGAGTGTCGTTTTACATATACCCATGCTGGGTGAGAAATATCTTGGCAAAAGACAACTTTTCAAATTTTTTTATACAAAGTTGGCATTTGACCGAGATATTTATTTCACCCAGCATGGGTAAATGTAAAATGACACCCCAAAACACATTGCCCAACTTCTCCTGAGTACAGCAATACCAGATGTGTGACACTTTTTTGCAGCCTAGGTGGGCAAAGGGGCCCACATTTTAAAGAGCACCTTTCGGATTTCACCGGCAATTTTTTTTACAGATTTTGATTTCAAACTACTTCTCACGCATTCGGGCCCCTAAAATGCCAGGGCAGTATAACTACCCCACAAGTGACCCCATTTTGGAAAGAAGACACCCCCAGGTATTTCGTGATGGGCATAGTGAGTTAATGGAAGTTTTTATTTTTTGTCACAAGTTAGTGGAATATGAGACTTTGTAAGAAAAAATATAAATAAAAAAAATCATCATTTTCCGCTAATTTGTGACAAAAAATTAAAAATTCTAGGAACTCGCCATGCCCCTCATGGAATACCTTGGGGTGTCTTCTTTCCAAAATGGGGTCATTTGTGGGGTAGTTATACTGCCCTGGCATTCTAGGGGCCCTAAGGTGTGGTAAGTAGTTTGAAATCAAAATGTGTAAAAAATGACCTGTGAAATCCTAAAGGTGCTCTTTGGAATGTGGGCCCCTTTACCCACCTAGGCTGCAAAAAAGTGTCACACATGTGGTATTGCCGTACTCAAGAGAAGTTGGGCAATGTGTTTTGGGGTGTCATTTTGCATATACCCATGCTGGGTGAGATAAATATCTTGGTCAAATGCCAACTTTGTATAAAAAAATGGGAAAAGTTGTCTTTTGCCAAGATATTTCTCTCACCCAGCATGGGTATATGTAAAATGACACCCCAAAAAACATTGCCGAACTTCTCCTGAGTACGGAAATACCACATGTGTGACACTTTTTTGCAGCCTAGGTGGGCAAAGGGGCCCACATTCCAAAGAGCACCTTTCGGATTTCACCGGCCATTTTTTTACAGATTTTGATTTCAAACTACTTCTCACGCATTCGGGCCCCTAAAATGCCAGGGCAGTATAACTACCCCACAAGTGACCCTATTTTGGAAAGAAGACACCCCCAGGTATTTCGTGATGGGCATAGTGAGTTAATGGAAGTTTTTATTTTTTGTCACAAGTTAGTGGAATATGAGACTTTGTAAGAAAAAATATAAATAAAAAAAATCATCATTTTCCGCTAACTTGTGACAAAAAATTAAAAATTCTAGGAACTCGCCATGCCCCTCATGGAATACCTTGGGGTGTCTTCTTTCCAAAATGGGGTCATTTGTGGGGTAGTTATACTGCCCTGGCATTCTAGGGGCCCTAAGGTGTGGTAAGTAGTTTGAAATCAAAATGTGTGAAAAATGACCTGTGAAATCCTAAAGGTGCTCTTTGGAATGTGGGCCCCTTTGCCCACCTAGGCTGCAAAAAAGTGTCACACATGTGGTATTGCCGTACTCAAGAGAAGTTGGGCAATGTGTTTTGGGGTGTCATTTTGCATATACCCATGCTGGGTGAGATAAATATCTTGGTCAAATGCCAACTTTGTATAAAAAAATGGGAAAAGTTGTCTTTTGCCAAGATATTTCTCTCACCCAGCATGGGTATATGTAAAATGACACCCCAAAAAACATTGCCCAACTTCTCCTGAGTACGGAAATACCACATGTGTGACACTTTTTTGCAGCCTAGGTGGGCAAAGGGGCCCACATTCCAAAGAGCACCTTTCGGATTTCACCTGCCATTTTTTTCACATTTTGATTTCAAACTACTTTGCACGCATTTGGGCCCCTAAAATGCCAGGGCAGTATAACTACCCCACAAGTGACCCCATTTTGGAAAGAAGACACCCCAAGGTATTTCGTGACGGGCATAGTGAGTTCATGGAAGTTTTTTTATTTTTTGTCACAAGTTAGTGGAATATGAGACTTTGTAAGAAAAAAAAAAAGAAAAAAATCATCATTTTTCGCTAACTTGTGCCAAAAAATAAAAAGTTCTATGAACTCACTATGCCCATCAGCGAATACCTTAGGGTGTCTACTTTCCGAAATGGGGTCATTTGTGGGGTGTTTGTACTGTCTGGCCATTGTAGAACCTCAGGAAACATGACAGGTGCTCAGAAAGTCAGAGCTGCTTCAAAAAGCGGAAATTCACATTTTTGTACCATAGTTTGTAAACGCTATAACTTTTACCCAAACCATTTTTTTTTTACCCAAACTTTTTTTTATCAAAGACATGTAGAACAATAAATTTAGAGAAAAATTTATATATGGATGTATTTTTTTTTGCAAAATTTTACAACTGAAAGTGAAAAATGTCATTTTTTTGCAAAAAAAACGTTAAATTTCGATAAATAACAAATAAAATAAAAATGTCAGCAGCAATGAAATACCACCAAATTAAAGCTCTATTAGTGAGAAGAAAAGGAGGTAAAATTCATTTGGGTGGTAAGTTGCATGACCGAGCAATAAACGGTGAAAGTAGTGTAGTGCAGAAGTGTAAAAAGTGGCCTGGTCATTAAGGGTGCTTAAACTATGGGGGCTAAGGTGGTTAAAAAATATCTTCTCTGTCCTACTACCTCATCATTCCACCATTCCTTTCGTCTCTCGATTCCCCCCTCCCCTGAGGGATCTTTCTCTACAGAAAGTCCTACCCTTATCTCTATCTCTCCCTTGAAGTAATTGTCTTCTATCTCCTTTGGTCTCGACTAACAGCAAGACCTACTATTTGGGTTTATGCACACTACCCCCTCTCATGAATAAGCCTTTAGGCTTCACACTGTTGCTTCTGAAGATATTCACCGTATCACTACTATACCATTGTTCCGTTTACTGTTATGTTTATGGTTGTGCTTTCCTTCCCTTTTCATCCAGTCATGATACTTTGAGATATTACCCCTACAGCCACCTTATAAATGTAAGACGGGTGCCTGCTCTCCTTGGGGCTGCCAAGTTATTCAACATAATACCTTATATATCATACCCACATGGTGATGGTCTGAATATCCTACTTCATCCTTATCCTAAACACTATGGCTGATCTGAACTTAGTCACTTACAATGTGAAGGGGCTTAGATCTCCATCTAAAAGATCCCAAATTTTCTCCCTCCTGGGGAAGGAGAAGTGTTTGGTGCTCTTTCTCCAGGAAACCCATTATAAACACGGTAAATACCCAGACCTCTCCTTCTCTAGATCCCAAAACTGGTATCACTGTGTTGCAGATGGTGCCGCCTCAAGGGGAGTAGGCATTGGTTTTAGAAAAGATGTCCCTTTCTCATATGCTACTCACACCCAAGATCCTGAGGGGAGATATATTATTTTAAAGGGTCATATTTGCCAGAAGATGTATACTTTTGTAAACATATACGCTCCTAACTCTGACCAAATATCCTGGTTGCTGTCTGTCCTATCCCTAGTAGAAAATATCCAGGAGGGCACTCTTGTCTTGGCAGGAGATCTCAATATTGCGCTGCAACCTCTTACTGACACTTCCTCTAAAAGGTCCTCCTTCTCTACCAGATTGCTGAAAAAGCTGAATACTAAGTTGTATGATTTAGGTCTCATAGACACTTGAAGATGCCTTAACCCAAACTGTACTGATTACTCTTTTTATTCCATTCCAGGACAATCCTACAGCAGGATTGATTATACACTGCTCAAAAAAATAAAGGGAACACAAAAATAACACATCCTAGATCTGAATTAATTAAATATTCTTCTGAAATACTTTGTTCTTTACATAGTTGAATGTGCTGACAACAAAATCACACAAAAATAAATATGGAAATTGAATTTTTTAACCCATGGAGGTCTGGATTTGGAGTCACCCTCAAAATTAAAGTGGAAAAACACACTACAGGCTGATCCAACTTTGATGTAATGTCCTTAAAACAAGTCAAAATGAGGCTCAGTAGTGTATGTGGCCTCCACGTGCCTGTATGACCTCCCTACAACGCCTGTGCATGCTCCTGATGAGGTGGCGGACGGTCTCCTGAGGGATCTCCTCCCAGACCTGGACTAAAGCATCTGCCAACTCCTGGACAGTCTGTGGTGCAACGTGACGTTGGTGGATAGAGTGAGACATGATGTCCCAGATGTGCTCAATTGGATTCAGGTCTGGGGAATGGGCGGGCCAGTCCATAGCATCAATGCCTTCGTCTTGCAGGAACTGCTGACACACTCCAGCCACATGAGGTCTAGCATTGTTTTGCATTAGGAGGAACCAAGGGCCAACCGCACCAGCATATGGTCTCACAAGGGGTCTGAGGATCTCATCTCGGTACCTAATGGCAGTCAGGCTACCTCTGGCGAGCACATGGAGGGCTGTGCGGCCCTCCAAAGAAATGCCACCCCACACCATTACTGACCCAATGCCAAACCGGTCATGCTGGAGGATGTTGCAGGCAGCAGAACGTTCTCCGCGGCGTCTCCAGACTCTGTCACGTCTGTCACATGTGCTCAGTGTGAACCTGCTTTCATCTGTGAAGAGCACAGGGCGCCAGTGGCGAATTGGCCAATCTTGGTGTTTTCTGGCAAATGCCAAACATCCTGCACGGTGTTGGGCTGTAAGCACAACCCTTACCTGTGGACATCGGACCCTCATATCACCCTCATGGAGTCTGTTTCTGACCGTTTGAGCAGACACATGCACATTTGTGGCCTGCTGGAGGTCATTTTGCAGGGCTCTGGCAGTACTCCTCCTGTTCCTCCTTGCACAAAGGCGGAGGTAGTGGTCCTGCTGCTGGGTTGTTGCCCTCCTACGGCCTCCTCCACGTCTCCTGATGTACTGGCCTGTCTCCTGGTAGCGCCTCCATGCTCTGGACACTACGCTGACAGACACAGCAAACCTTCTTGCCACAGCTCGCATTGATGTGCCATCCTGGATAAGCTGCACTACCTGAGCCACTTGTGTGGGTTGTAGACTCCGTCTCATGCTACCACTAGAGTGAAAGCACCGGCAGCATTCAAAAGTGACCAAAACATCAGCCAGGAAGCATAGGAACTGAGAAGTGGTCAGGTCACCACCTGCAGAACCACTCCTTTATTGGGGGTGTCTTGCTAATTGCCTATAATTTCCACTTGTTGTCTATCCCATTTGCACAACAGCATGTGAAATTGATAGTGTTGCTTCCTAAGTGGACAGTTTGATTTCACAGAAGTGTGATTGACTTGGAGTTACATTGTGTTGTTTAAGTGTTCCCTTTATTTTTTTGAGCAGTGTATTTTTGTCCCTAAGGACCAGGTACAGCTTTGCACAAACACAAGGATTGGAAGTATCACCATCTCTGACCACGCGCCGGTATTCTGTACCCTTCGCTCTCCAACTAACACTGGTAGGTCCCCTCTTTGGAGGCATAAGAGTCCATACTGTGCAGTGAGGCTAATAGGACACATTTTTTTGTCACTTTTAGATGAATACTTTTCCAAAAATAACACATCAGAAATATCTCCCCAAGTTCTCTGGGATGCCCACAAAGTATTTATCAGGGGGCACTTTATCAGTAAATGCTCCTTCATGAAGAAGCAATTGGAGAAACGCCTATCTTCTCTTCTAGATCAGATTCATGCCCTAGAATCCCTTCATAAACAGTCTCTAGAGCAACAACACTTAGCTGATCTCAAAGCCCTTAGGGCGGAACTTAACAACCTTTTAAATGAAAAATCAGCAAAATATTACTTATCATCACAACAAAAATTCTTTGCCCACGGCAGCAAGGCATCCAAATTCATGATGAGCCACATCAAACGTAGGCTGCAGGCAAGGCACGTAACATCTATCAAGTCTTCTCCTCAAAAGCCATAGCTGAACAGTTCAAACTTTTCTATGAGTCCCTTTAAAACTTATCTCCACTGGGAGATGGCCAATCCCTCTCAGAAAGAGACAATGAGGTACATAACTTTCTAGATTCTTTAGACCTCCCAACTCTAACCCCCACCCAGAAATATGCCCTGTCAAAACCATTTACACTCCTAGAACTGACCACAGCATTAAGATCCTCCCTAAAAGGCAAAAGCCCTGGACCTGATGGTCTCACTACTTCATATTACATGGCATTCCAAAATTCGCTGCTCCCCCACTATCTCCCGGTCTGTAACCTCGTCCTACAAAACATACCACTGTCTTCTGAAATGACTAATGCCCTAATTACGATAATCCTAAAGGAAGGGAAAGACCCCTCCTCCTGTGCAAACTACCGTCCCATATCCCTTTTGAACATCGATCTGAAACTACTAGTGAAAATGTTGGCTACCAGACTACAATCCCTTCTCCCAACTTTGATCCACCCAGATCAAGTGGGATTTGTACGAGGCCGAGAGGGAAAGGACAACACCACCAAAGTTCTTGACGCCTTATACTATGCCTCTCATAAAAAGAAGCCACTTGTACTTCTCGGCACTGATGCCGAAAAGGCATTCGACCGCATAGACTGGTCCTTCATCAAATATACCCTACAGAAATTCCATCTACCCGACTCCTTTATTCATGCCATTTTTGCAATGTACAATAACTCCTCTGCCGCAGTATCAGTTAATAGCCTCATTTCACCCTGCTTTTCCATAAAAAATGGTACCCATCAGGGATGTCCTCTTTCCCCCCTTATATTTGTCCTCGTGATGGAAACCTTGATGCAGGCCCTCAGGCAAGATAAAGGAATTATGGGTCTAAGAATAGGGACATCAGAGTTAAAATTTGCTGCCTTTGCTGATGACCTTCTGATACTTAGCACCAATCCCTCCACATCCATGCCCTTAATAACGACACTTTTAGCGAAATTTGGCTCTTTATCCAATTTCAAAGTTAACCCACATAAATCACAAATCCTCCACACTGGCCTTTCTTCCACCACACTCTCAGCTCTCAAAACCAACTCCCCTTTCAACTGGTCCTCTCCTCATCTAAATTACTTAGGTATTAAACTAACCTCTCATCTTCCCGACCTATTTTGCCTCAATTACACATCCCTCCTAGTCGCCATCACTGCTCAGTTGGACTCACTGGATCACCAATATCTGTCCTGGTTCGGGAGAAAGAACTTGGTCATGTCTTGGGTGATTCCTAGACTCACTTACCTAATGCAAGTTCACCCAATAGCTATCCCCAGGTCATACTTCCGTTCCTTAAACAATCAAATTCGGAAATTTATCTGTCAGGGAGGGAGGCCTAGGATCTCCTTTTCAACCCTAACTAAACCTAAACATCTAGGCGGGATAGGCCTCCCAGATCCTGAAAAATAGATGAAAGCTATACACTTGTGTAGAGTAGTGGATTGGCTTATACCCACCCAAAAACAATGGATAGCTTTGGAAAATGTATACTTTCCCTCCACCCTTAGGTCCTTGTTGTTGGCGGATAGACCACTTCCCTCCCGAGCTTCTATACCTAATCCTCTAGTTCGCACAACTATTAAGGTGTGGGAGTGGCTCTCCACTAACTATCGGGCCCTAACTTTACCTTCTCCTCTTCTACAAATTAGGGATATAATCTCTCTTTCACCACGTGAGCTGAGAGATTCCTCTCCCATTGAGATCAGATCCTCTAACAAGACAGTACTAGATCTACTCGATAAAGATGGATGCATTCTATCAGACCTACTACTTAAGGAGACCCTGAACCTCCCTCCCTCGAGTACCTTACTCTTTAATTATCTTAGAAAAGACCTCCTCTATTGGGCAAAATTACTGAACACTCAAAGCGCCCCAGATTGGTTTGAAAATCTGTTGACAACCTCCAAATACCCCTCAAAACTTATCTCAACTATGTACAAAAGACTAGGTCTCCCTCTCACGATTGCCAAACCAGCTTTCATTGGTTTATGGGAGAGAGACTTGAAGAGACAGTTCTCTCAGAAGGTGACTACTAAACTTTGTACTATCTCCCATAAACTCTCCCGTTGCGTGTGGGTTCAGGAGAATGGGTATAAAGTATTGCCTAGGTGGTACAAAACCCCAGATAAAATCTCTCTGTACTTCCCCAATGTTTCTGACCGCTGCTGGAGATGTAAGACCATGAAAGGCACCTTTTTCCACATTTGGTGGGAATGCCCCAAAATAGCTGATTGGTTGAAAGCCATTTTCCGAATTAGCAATAATGTCTGCAAATCTACATTCTCATGTACTCCTGAAATTGCGCTTCTCTCATTTGGCATTAGGGGAAGGGAAGCACATACACTGTCCCTTTTTTCTTTCTTGATCTCAGCCACACACCTGATGATCCCCATCCATTGGCGCTCTCTTGAAGCTCCTAGTGTTGACCAATGGCTCAATAAAGTGGATTAGCTGTACCGCCTGGAAGAACTTTCCCACTAGGAACTGAATACTAGAGCCACCTTTCTATCCATCTGGTCTTTATGGAAAAAATATAGGCACTTCGCTTAACACCTCTTATACGATATAGCTACCTCTATGTAAACATGACTGTTTACCCCTCCTTTTCTTTTATGTTCTTTTTGAATGTTCATATGTACAATTGTTCTGTAACTCACTGATTTATACATGAATGACCATTGTCAAATATGCACCTATTTTTATACCTTGGTGTACTGCAATGTCATTCTCATTTGACTTATTGAACAAAAACAATAAAAATTGTTAATGAAAAAAAAAAAAAGATTACCATATGAATAAAGATATATATATATATATATATATATATATATATATATATATACATATATACATACACAAAGAATTGTGGTTTAATTCCTCAATGACGGCAGTAAGAACATCTCTCTGTCCTGTTATCAAGTCTTCCAATGCTGCAGATATTTTCTTAAAGCTCAGTGTAACATTGTTTTCTTAGCCGTGTTTGATAAGCAGCTGGTGGGGCAGGTGTCACTTATATCCAGAGGCTGTTTTCTTGTTAAAAAATGCCTATATTTGTACTGTACATTGCAATTTGTGTAGAACACAGGCACAAGCTGTAACTGAAAAATATAATGTTCTCACTATACAGTTATACTTCTGAACAGCTTCTCTGTGTCCTTTCTAAGTGTCAATTTTATCCCTTTTGGCTCTAGTTTTATTCTGCTGTTGTTACCTAATTGTTACTGGCCTTAGGCCATTATAATTTAATACTGCTAGCTCTTTCAATAATGGGACACATGCTATTAAGTGCACTTTAGTTTTCTAAATATTGAGGTCACACCGCACTGTAGCTGGTATTTTTTTTCAATAAGACATGACTTATGAATCCAAAAAAACACGACAATTTTGGAAATGGTAAAATCTAAAATTACAATTCTCTATTGTACGAAGACTCAGTAGATTTTTTCTTGAACCTATCTAACTGTTTGAGGTCATCCAAAATTCAAAGACTCAGTAGATTTTTTCTTGAACTTATCTAACTGTTTGAGGTCATCCAAAATGTATATGGTCAGTTAGGGATATTATGGAACTTGTCATTTACTGCAAGCAAATATTTTTTTGCCTTAGTCCTATAGACTTTGAATGGAGTGACCATGTGCGACAGCTGCTTGTCACAATGAGGACATTGGACCTCTTTTGTCATAATCAACAAGAATCTCATCAGTTAGGGGTCCCAGCATGTAGACCCCCGGCAATTAGGAATTTAACCTATGTATAGGTGATAAATGTGATTATGGGAAAATTCCTTTCGGTCCCTTACACACATGAATATGGCGTTAGCCTTTCTGTTACCTTTAAAAAAGATGCGAAAATAACTGCAAGCGTTTTTAGGGCACCTGCATATTTGTGGCAATTTTCTGGTGTCTACAATCTATCTAGATATTGCCGCAAATTCATGCAATTTTGGTGCACTTTGGTACAACTAAAGTTTCTACACTTTTTTTTCCTGACTTACTTGACAAGTGGGCGGGAGTTAGCTGGAAGTGGCGGAGATTCACGGGACAAAGGAGTTGCCATTTTGCACTAAGAGTGTTCCACAATTCTGGGGTAAAAATCTGTCTCAAAGTAAGCCAACTGATAGTTGGTATAGATTTAGGAAATAGAGTCTAGCCATACACTACATTTATCATCCAGTCTGAGGCACTCAGATAAATCTGGTGCATGTCTAGACAGCCTGTCTAAGCTTACACCATCTATAGGATTAATAAATGTAGGCCAGTATCTCCTACCCCTAGCTTTTTTTTTTCATGGTGTTTTTCCCCCATAGAGAAAGGGTCAAAATGCCCCAGAAAAAATACCAAGAGCTCCAGCATGCTGCATTTTTGAAAAGAAGCCATAGTTCATAGTTCCTATAGAACTTCAGCTAACATATATAGCTGATATTTATATAGCAAAAAAATGCAGTAAAAAACTAAAAACACGTGCAAAAAAATGACAGAAAAATGACATAAAAACTCATGTATGAAAGTAGCCTTTTAAGGGTTAACTGGTATGGTCACCTCCACAAGTACATCAA
Source organism: Bufo bufo (assembly GCF_905171765.1). Classification (NCBI taxonomy): domain Eukaryota; kingdom Metazoa; phylum Chordata; class Amphibia; order Anura; family Bufonidae; genus Bufo; species Bufo bufo. The sequence goes on from NC_053389.1 coordinate 693,261,572, forward strand.
AAGTACATTACATTTTGCTGACATAAAATCACTGTAGAAGAGTTTTTTTTTTATTTTTTTTTTACCTAGTACAGGAACACAAACTTTCCCTCTTTTTTCCCTTGAATGTTTGCTGGTGCCCACATCTAAATCCAAATTATATTGGTTGTTCCACTAGCACTTCACAAGACACCAAACATCATCAGGGCCTGTCATGTTTGCTCACTCAATCACATCAGGTTTGCAGAATAAGAGAAGATAGATAAAATATATTTCTCACACGTAACCTGAGCAGGCTGGCGAGAGGACAGTGGCCCTTTTTAGGAAGCAATTACATAAAAAGAGACAAGAAGAAGAGCCCTTGTTTCATTTCAGAAGAATTGACAGTAATTGAAGTCTGAATAGGAAATCAAGACAAGATCTAAGAACTTACTTTCCATGATGGAATGGAATGAGATTATAGGTAAAAAGAAAAAAACACCATTTATTCTGCAACATAAAAATGAAACAATAGGCTTAACAAAAACCCTTGGGAAATGTCATGGTGATTTGGTAAAATGGTTTTAACTGGCCTAGTAACATATAATCCACCTTTAAGGGACTTGGATATGCATTTTGTATGTCATGTGAGGCCTCCACGGAGCAACAAAATCTGCTTTATTTGAAAACAATTTAAAAATGATTGGTGTGTGCACCTGAGAAAGGTATTTAAAACACTCCAGAGTTTGATTTTCTTTGGATCTCAGCCTTGACTGCAAAATGGACAATAAATTCTTGTGCCACAATTACAAGAGAACATTTGAATGCCCAAGAGAGCAACATACACAGCAAAATATTAGAACAGAAAGATATTACAAGTGTATAGAATATACAGTTTGTGGTTATTATTGCTCTTTTATTTGCCTGGTTTGGGTACACTGAAAGAGAAACAGAATAATCATCAAGAACATGTGAGAAGTAAATAATCTGCATATTTTTCATAACCATGTTGGTCACAAATTTCGATCAAGTGAGTTATACGGACTTTGGTTTTACGGTTATAATGAATTTTAATAAATGTGCCACAATCATTTTTAGGCAAGTGCCCGCAGGCTGCTGGGTGAAACAGAAGATTTTCACTTGCCTGCTCCATGGTGCTCTAATCCTCTGCACTGCCTCTGCTGCCTCCATCTTCCAGTCCCCACACTAATTATATCTGGTGGTACGTGGGCATTATCACGTGCACCGCTTCAACCAATGACTGGCTTCAACGGTGATGTGCTGCTTGTGGCCATGCACCACTGCGGATGCCAGTCATTTGCTGAAGAGGTGCACTTGCACCACCTGATGTGCATGGTCATGTTCACATGCACGTCTGAGAGGACCAGAAGATGGATACAGCAGAAAAAACAGGGGACTGGAGTAACATGGAGCAGGTCAATCTGAATCTTCTTTGTCAGCAGGCAGGCTGCAAGCACTTGCTTAAGACCAGCATTTTAGACGCCGGTCTTAAAAAGCCCCTGTGCTGCGGTGGATCATCGACGTTATGTACATAACTTTGGGGTATCAGCTGCTGATTATAAATGTAAGACAGCTTCCTTGTTGTCTTATATTTAGACCATTTTCTACGTCTAAACCAGGCACAGAAAATAATAAATGAGACAGGCCTGCGGCTCCGTCCCCTTCCCCACCCATGTCACACCTCCATTCTTAAACAACCTAGTGTGAGTGGCGAAGAAGTCACAGATTCTGCCACAACATGGCATGCAACAGAATTTTCGCCAGATATACTCCGCAAAAGTGGTGTTTATCTGTTCATAAATTACCCCCATTATTTTATCATGAACTGGGTTGTCCAGGATTTTAAAAAAGGGTGTGCTTTCTTCTGAGTAGAATCAGTGGCACTATTATGTGTGGGTTGTGCCTGGCATTGCAGCTTGTTTAAATAGAGATGAGCTACGGAATGCTTCAGTGGTGTTTCTGGCCGTGCCTCCGCACCGCAAAAAAGTAGTACTACTTTTTTTGCGGTGCGGACCGTCGGATGCGGATTGCAGGCCGCAATTTATGGTCCGCAGCATGGGCCCGGCCAGAACACGGTCGTGTGCATGAGCCCTTAGGGTACAGCCACATGGAACAGCCGTAATACCGTCGGGTTGCAGCCATGCAAGAGCAACGCAGTCAACTAGCCGCAGCTGCCTTTCATTTAACTAATGAAGACTGCACTGTATAATCGGTCTTCGTTGTCAATGGCCACGCGGTATTGAATGCAGTGCAGTCTCCATTAGGGTCCATTCACACGTCCATTGTTGTATTCCGCATCTGTTCCGCAAAATTGCGGAACGTTATGCAGATCCATGCATTTTCAATGGCCTCCGCAAAAATGCAGACAGCACTCATGGTACTGTCCGCATCCATCATACCGGATCCGCAAAAAAAATATACCTTGTCCTACTATTTGTACGCTTATCCGTTCCGTGGTCCCATTGTAGTCAATGGATCCGCAAAAAATGCAGAAGACATGTGGAATGCAGTAATTTTTACAGGATTTTTTTTTTCAAATATGGCCTGCCCCTTGTGACATGTGCTTTCAGTACCAAGGAAAGCTGTGTCCTGTGTGCTGTGTAGTCTGCAAATAGACAAACAAAATGGCCTATGAAGTGGAGAAACTGGTCATCTTGATCTAGGAGCGGCCTTCCTTGTGGGATACTAGGAAGGACGACTACCACAACCGCGTGTTGATGGGAAGAATTGCTGCCATCTTCCTGGGAATAGGCAAACATTGCCAAAAGAGACAAAATTAGTGAGTATATAAATTTTAATATGTAATGTGTGATTTTTGAGTATAGATTCAGACATAAGGTCTGTATTTTAGTGTGCCATCTGTCCTGGAACAGCATAGATATTGTACATTTAAGTGACAGTGAATTTTGGGTGCTCATTTGAACATTTTCTATGCTGCTTCAGGACATGGACACTCACTGTGATTTCTAGATCACGGACGATCAACCTGCAGACCTCCAGTTATTGTAAAACTACTACTACCACCATGTCCTTCTGTAGGCTGATAGCTGTAGGCTGTCCGGGAATGATGGGAGTTGTAGTTTTGCAACAGCTGGAGAAACGCAGGTTGAGCATCCCTGTTTTAGATTTTTTTTGTACAAGGCCTAGTCTTTATTTCTTTGCATACATTGATTATTCCCTTTTTGCAATGCATTGATCAACATGTTGCATAGCAACCGTGGTCTAATTATTTTTTATTTTTTTCAAAACTACTATATATTAATTCCAGTATTTAAAAAATTATTAATTGTGGCAGCTGCATGGATTGTGCCCATCTCATATACATTTTTTAATTGTATTTGAAAATATTTTATTTTCTATTTTTTTACAGTAAAAGATTTTAAAAAATATGGTATTCATGCAGAGATCAATTCCGGCGGGAAATGAATCTGAAACAACGGAGTGGTGATGGTTCTTTGAAGAAAAAAACATATTTATATACCAGACAACTTGAATTTTTAAAACCCATAATGAAACTAAGGAGGTAAAATGTGATAATTTTAAAAAAAATAATATATCCAATGTAATAAAAGCCCTGTGTGAGTGTGCTGTGTCCATGTATGTGGCTGGAACAGTGGGGGGTGCTGGCACTGGGGGCTGGCTTTATGGGGGCTACTGGCTTTGGGGGATGGCTGATGGCACTGGGTTGGGGGGCTGCTGGCACTTAGGGGGGGTGTTTGGAACTGTGGGGGCTGCTGGCACGGGGGGGGGGGGCTGTGACTGGAACTTTGGGGGCTGCTGGCACTGGGGGGTGGCTTTATGGGGGCTACTGGCTCTGGGGGTGGCTGATGGCACTGGGGTGGTGGGGCTACTGGCACTGGGGTGGTGTGGCTGGAACTGTGGGGGCTGCTGGCACTGGGGGGGCTGCTGGCACTGCAGGGGGTGTGTGGCTGGAACTGTGGGGGCTGCTGGCACTGGGGTCAGGTGTGGCTGGAACTGTGGGAGCTGCTGGCACTGGGGGGGCTGCTGGCACTGCGTGGGTGTGTGTGGCTGGAACTGTGGGGGCTGCTGGCACTGGGGGGGCTTCTGGCACTGTGGGGGCTTCTGGCACTGTGGGGGTGTGTGTGACTGGAACTGTGGGGGCTGCTGGCACTGGGGGGCTGGCTTTATGGGGGCTACTGGCTTTGGGGGATGGCTGATGGCACTGGGGTGGGGGGATGCTGGCACTGCATGGGTGTGTTTGGCTGGAACTGTGGGGGCTGCTGGCACTGGGGGGAGGGGATGGCTTTATGGGGGCTACTGGCTTTGGGGGATGGCTAATGGCACTGGGGTGGGGGGGCTGCTTGCACTTGGGGGTGGTTGGAACTGTGGGGACTGCTGGCACTGAGGGGGTGGCTTTATGGGGGCTACTGGCTCTGGGGGTGGCTGATGGCACTGGGGTGGTGGGGCTGCTGGCACTTGGGGGGATTATGGCACCTGTGGGATTCATTTTTTTATTTTTTATTTGGGTCATAAAAAAAAAGATTTATAGAAAGTTCTGTGGTGGGCAAGCACCAATATATCTTGTAAAAAGTAAGTATTTAAGAAAAAAAAAACATTTTGTTGATTTATTTGGAAACAGTGCTCTAAACAAGTTCCTTTAACGTTATCTGCATTTTGTCTGGTATTATATTGCGTAAAGAAGTAATCAAAGAAACAAACAATTGATTGGAGACACCCACTCAGAAGGTGCCGTCCTATTCAGAGGCCGGTAAGTATAAAATCAACGCTTGGAGTTTGTACTGTTTGATTCATTGCATTGATCAGTATGTGCTCTTATTATAGGTTTCTTCATCATCATCGAACGGCTCTCCAGCTGTGGCAGGCTCACCAGCCGGGGCCCGCTCGAGATTAGTGGCCTCGCCATCGTCCAGGAGAGCCCAAGCCCGGACTGGGGCTGTCAAGAAGTAATTATATATATATATATATATATATATATATATATATATATATACAGTACAGACCAAAAGTTTGGACACACCTTCTGTCACGGCTGAGGATGGGGGAAACCCTCAGCCGTGTGCCGGAGGATGTTGGTCGCTGCTTGACCAGGACGAACAGGATTAGGGAGCAGGTCACCTCCTAACAGCGTCCCTAACCTGACCCTAACTCCTACCTGCATGGGCCGACCTTGAAGGTAGGAGGACCCATGCGCAGGAACCTCGGATCCCTACTCGCCCTCCGCCGGTCCCTAGGCTAGGAGTCAGAGTAAGACATCCTGTTCCTTCTAGATACGGAGGAACAGGAGTCTAACTGGCCAAGCTGCAAGTAAGGGAGAACAAGTGCAACCTGTGGCAGTGGCAGGTACTTGCCACAAACATCACACTGACCTGCCACAGACAACCAAGCCTGGAACCCATGTGGGTGTACTGCCCACAAACAGCAGGACTCAGCACACAAACATACAACACACGGGAACCCAGGACCACAGGTGCAATAAAACAACATAAAGCAAACACATCTTCAGACACCAAAGGACATATATAAGCTTATGACCAGAAGGTTGGCCCCCACTGGCAGTTGGTAAGTAACCAGGAGGATGTCTACAGCCAGCATGGCTGAAACACCCTCTCTGGCTACTGCCTACAACTGAGGCTTTATAGGGCCAAGAGGCCACACCCAACAGTCAGACACACCCCGTGACTCAGACAAACAGAAAGGGAGTTAACCCTTCCAATACCACAGAAGGGAAAGCATAACTAAAAGGGGAAGTGTCAAAACTACAAACACACTGTGGCTGTTGCCGCAGGCAACGACATGGGTGGCAAGCGTGTCCTGGGAGTCAGCCCGAAGGCCGGGACACTGCCACCACATGTACACATACAACCAAACGTTGCCACGGGCAACCACAGTGAAGGGAAGATGTCAGTGCACACAACACACAAAACAGAGTGCACACAGACATACCAAAAGTGCATACAAACGTGCACATAAATCCAAGGGAACCGCACACATAGCTGTTGTCCGCGGCAACCGCACCTGAGGCTAACTACATTATGCCTCAAGCTGCAGTTGACACTACAACCCAAAACCGCGGGCAACAGTATGCGGCTCCCAAGGAGTCACGGCCATAACCGTGGCCGTGACACCTTCTCATTCAAAGAGTTTTCTTTATTTTCATGACTATGAAGGCATCAAAACTATGAATTAACACATGTGGAATTATATACATAACAAACAAGTGTGAAACAACTGAAAATATGTCATAATCTAGGTTCTTCAAAGTAGCCACCTTTTGCTTTGATTACTGCTTTGCACACTCTTGGCATTCTTTTGATGAGCTTCAAGAGGTAGTCCCCTGAAATGGTCTTCCAACAGTCTTGAAGGAGTTCCCAGAGATGCTTAGCACTTGTTGGCCCTTTTGCCTTCACTCTGCGGTCCAGCTCACCCCAAACCATCTCGATTGGGTTCAGGTCCGGTGACTGTGGAGGCCAGGTCATCTGGCGCAGCACCCCATCACTCTCCTTCATGGTCAAATAGCCCTTACTTTCAAAGTTTTCCCAATTTTTCGGCTGACTGACTGACCTTCATTTCTTAAAGTAATGATGGCCACTCGTTTTTCTTTACTTAGCTGCTTTTTTCTTGCCATAATACAAATTCTAACAGTCTATTCAGTAGGACTATCAGCTGTGTATCCACCTGACTTCTCCTCAACGCAACTGATGGTCCCAACCCCATTTATAAGGCAAGAAATCCCACTTATTAAACGTGACAGGGCACACCTGTGAAGTGAAAACCATTTCAAGGGGCTACCTCTTGAAGCTCATCAAGAGAATGCCAAGAGTGTGCAAAGCAGTAATCAAAGCAAAAAGTGGCTACTTTGAAGAACCTAGAATATGACATATTTTCAGTTGTTTCACACTTGTTTGTTATGTATATAATTCCACATGTGTTCATTCATAGTTTTGATGCCTTCAGTGTGAATCTACAATTTTCATAGTCATGAAAATAAAGAAAACTCTTTGAATGAGAAGGTGTGTCCAAACTTTTGGTCTGTACTGTATATATATATATATATATATATATATATATATATAATGTTTTAAAAAAAAAATACATTATGGTTAAAAAAAAATTAGTTTTTGCGATCTGCACCTAGAGCCACCAGAGAGGATCCCCCAGTCGCCTCCAGAGTCCGAGGGAATGAGCGTGGCGGTCGTAGACGTGTAAGTCTTGATTAAGTAGTTCTAATTTGCATTTTGTATTAGGATTTACAGTTAATTTGGTATTTCTTTTTCTTTCAGGGTTCCTGAGGCTCCACCAGGGAAGATGAGGAGCTTGGGGTCCCTACCATCGATAACCAGCTCCTCATCCAACTCGTGGAGGCGAGTCCATCATCTTTTTGAGACCTGGGGGGATCTAAATGCGGTGGCTCAGGAGAAATGTGGTAAGTCCAACAATATGTATTTTACTACATTCATATTGTTCTTTACCTTACATCATGCTAAATTAAATTTTTATGTTTTTTTCTATAGTCAAACTGGTTACCACGCGTTGGCGATCTATCCGGGACCGCTTCAGGAGGGCTTTTAACAAGGAGATTCAGGCCCCGAGTGGCTCCGGAGGAACCTCAGGGACCACATACATCTATACGGCGGCCCTCGGGTTCCTGCGACAGACAATGGCACCAAGAAGGTAAATTTTTTTTACGACTGTAAAAACAATGTATTTAAAGGGACTGTCTGTGACAGCTGAACTTTTTGCTCCCCTGTTTTAGCCAGCCCCCTACAGTAATAGGGACAACTTTTTTCTCCATCTGAGTGTAAGGGGCTGTCTGAGACAGCGGAGCGTTTGGCTCCCCTGTTTTGGCCAGCCCCTATGGTATAAGGTAGACATAGCATTGAACATGGATGTTTGATTTAAAGGACAATTCTTTACTTTCCTTTTTTTTTTTCTACAGAAGTGCCAGCAGCATTCGGGAGCCTGAACAACCTCCTGAGGCGGAACCGGAATGGATCGCCAGCGGCAGCCCTCCTGTCCCTCATGCATCGGGACAATCCGGGTCCCCTACCGTCATCCCTCCGCTCAACAGAGGCTCTTTGGTTTCCGTCAAAATTTGAGAGCCCTGGTGAGCAGGCAGAGATCCGGTAGGCCAAATCAAACTGATTTATTGAACCTTGTATAGGTAGTTTCCGACACTCTGGAAGGTTTTGCCGAACATCAGTGCTGACTTAAATTGCCGCTGGGAGGGGGCGGAGTCAGCGATTCAACGCAGCCCAAACTACCATTATGGGCTAAGCATGATCAGTTTGATGGACTCAATGACGCCCGAGCAGTTGCATGAGTTAAAGATCATGCTAGAGAACGGGTCATGGCAAATTATGCATCACCCCCAACCCCCACCCCCACCCCCATCCCACACCTATCCCCCATCCCACACCTACCCCCCATCCCACACCAGTGATCATTACCGCCAACCTTCCCATTCCCCCCCCCCGAGCATGTTTTCCCTTTTGTCTCTTATTCTTCTTCTCCTCCCCACTATTTTCCTCCAACTTCTTTCCAAACTCCCTCCACCTCTACACATGCTCGGGTCCCCTCCTCCTCAGACCCTTCCTTTCTCTACACCCCACAATTTTGCCCTGCATCCTTTCCTGTGGCCCGTAGTTTAATCTCAGATAATCGACAGGACAGGGGGGCTACCATTGCCAGCTCCAGACCACTAACCCCACAACAGTCCACCTCCCCTCCAAATTTTGCACAGTTGTGAAAGGTTAAATATGTTTATATATTTTTTTTAATGTTTTTAACCACTTCCCGCAACTGTAGCGCCGAAAGGCGTCATTGCGGTGGCTCCCCCAGGCTACGCTAATGCCGATTGGCGTCATCTCGCGTGAGCCGAGATTTTCTGCTCACAGGATCGGAAGGTAAGCGAGTGGATCTCCAGCCTGCTAGCGGCGATCGTTCGCTGGCAGGCTGGAGATGTGATTTTTTTAACCCCTAACAGGTATATTAGACGCTGTTTTGATAACAGCGTCTAATATACCTGCTACCTGGTCCTCTGGTGGTCCCTTTTGTTTGGATCGACCACCAGAGGACACAGGCAGCTCAGTAAAGTAGCACCAAACACCACTACACTACACTACACTACACCCCCCCTGTCACTTATTAACCCCTTATGAACCACTGATCACCCCATATAGACTCCCTGATCACCCCCCTGTCATTGATCACCCCCCTGTCATTGATCACCCCCCTGTAAGGCTCCATTCGGAGGTCCGTATGATTTTTACGGATCCACTGATACATGGATCGGATCCGCAAAACACATACGGACGTCTGAATGGAGCCTTACAGTGGGGTGATCAATGACGGGGGTGATCACCCCATATAGACTCCCTGATCACCCCCCTGTCATTGATCACCCCCCTGTCATTAATCACTCCCCTGTAAGGCTCCATTCAGACGTCCGTATGTTTTTTACAGATCCACGGATACATGGATCGGATCCGCAAAACACATACGGACATCTGAATGGAGCCTTACAGGGGGGTGATCACCCCATATAGACTCCCAGATCACCCCCCTATCATTGATCACCCCCCTGTAAGGCTGCATTCAGATGTCTGTATGTTTTTTACGGATCCACGGATACATGGATCGGAACCGCAAAACACATACAGACATCTGAATGCAGCGTTACAGGGGGGTGATCAATGACAGGGGGGTGATCACCCCATATAGACTCCCTGATCACCCCCCTGTCATTTTTCACCCCCCTTTCATTGATCACCCCCCTGTAAGGCTGCATTCAGATGTCCGTATGTTTTTTACGGATCCACAGATACATGGATCGGATCCGCAAAACACATACGGACATCTGAATGGAGCCTTATAGGGGGGTGATCAATGACAGGGGGTGATCACCCCATATAGACTCCCTGATCACCCCCCTGTCATTGATCACCCCCCTGTAAGGCTCCATTCAGATGTCCGTATGTTTTTTACGGATCCACGAATACATGGATCGGATCCGCAAAACACATACGGACATCTGAATGGAGCCTTATAGGGGAGTGATCAATGACAGGGGGGTGATCACCCCATATAGACTCCCTGATCACCCCCCTGTCATTGATCACCCCCCTGTAAGGCTGCATTCAGATGTCCGTATGTTTTTTACGGATCCACGGATACATGGATCGGATCCGCAAAACACATACAGACATCTGAATGGAGCTTATAGGGGGGTGATCAATGACAGGGGGGTGATCACCCCATATAGACTCCCTGATCACCCCCCTGTCATTGATCACCCCCCTGTCATTGATCACCCCCCTGTCATTGATCACCCCCCTGTAAGGCTGCATTCAGATGTCCGTATGTTTTTTACGGATCCACAGATACATGGATCGGATCCGCAAAACACATACGGACATCTGAATGGAGCCTTATAGGGGGTGATCAATGACAGGGGGTGATCACCCCATATAGACTCCCTGATCACCCCCCTGTCATTGATCACCCCCCTGTAAGGCTCCATTCAGATGTCCGTATGTTTTTTACGGATCCACGGATACATGGATCGGATCCGCAAAACACATACGGACATCTAAATGGAGCCTTATAGGGGGGTGATCAATGACAGGGGGGTGATCACCCCATATAGACTCCCTGATCACCCCCTTGTCATTGATCACCCCCCTGTAAGGCTGCATTCAGATGTCCGTATGTTTTTTACGGATCCACGGATACATGGATCGGATCCGCAAAACACATACGGACATCTAAATGGAGCCTTATAGGGGGGTGATCAATGACAGGGGGGTGATCACCGCATATAGACTCCCTGATCACCCCCCTGTCATTGATCACCCCCCTGTCATTGATCACCCCCCTGTAAGGCTGCATTCAGATGTCCGTATGTTTTTTACGGATCCACAGATACATGGATCGGATCCGCAAAACACTTACGGACATCTGAATGGAGCCTTATAGGGGGGTGATCAATGACAGGGGGGTGATCAATGACAGGGGGGTGATCAGGGAGTCTATATGCGGTGATCACCCCCCTGTCATTGATCACCCCCCTAAAAGCTCCATTCAGATGTCTGTATGTGTTTTGCGGATCCGATCCATGTATCCGTGGATCCGTAAAAAACATATTGAGTTCGAAAGGTGCTCTTTGGAATATGGGCCCCTTTGCCCACCTAGGCTGCAAAAAAGTGTCACACATCTGGTATCTCCGTACTCAGGAGAAGTTGGGGAATGTGTTTTGGGGTGTCATTTTACATATACCCATGCTGGGTGAGAGAAATATCTTGGCAAAAGACCACTTTTCCCATTTTTTTATACAAAGTTGGCATTTGACCAAGATATTTATCTCACCCAGCATGGGTATATGTAAAATGACACCCCAAAACACATTCCCCAACTTCTCCTGAGTACGGCAATACCACATGTGTGGCACTTTTTTGCAGCCTAGGTGGGCAAAGGGGCCCACATTCCAAAGAGCACCTTTTGGATTTCACCGGTCATTTTTTACACATTTTGATTTCAAACTACTTACCACACATTTGGGCCCCTAGAATGCCAGGGCAGTATAACTACCCTACAAGTGACCCCATTTTGGAAAGAAGACACCCCAAGGTATTCGCTGATGGGCATAGTGAGTTCATAGAAGTTTTTATTTTTTGTCACAAGTTAGTGGAATATGAGACTTTGTAAGAAAAAAAATAAAAATAATCATCATTTTCCACTAACTTGTGACAAAAAATAAAAAGTTCTATGAACTCAATATGCCCATCAGGGAATACCTTAGGGTGTCTACTTTCCGAAATGGGGTCATTTGTGGGGTGTTTGTACTGTCTGGCCATTGTAGAACCTCAGGAAACATGACAGGTGCTCAGAAAGTCAGAGCTGCTTCAAAAAGCGGAAATTCACATTTTTGTACCATAGTTTGTAAACGCTATAACTTTTACCCAAACCATTTTTTTTTACCCAAACATTTTTTTTTTATCAAATACATGTAGAACAATAAATTTAGAGAAAAATTTATATATGGATGTCGTTTTTTTTTCAAAATTTTGCAACTGAAAGTGAAAAATTTCATTTTTTTGCAAAAAAATCGTTAAATTTCGATTAATAACAAAAAAAGTAAAAATGTCAGCAGCAATGAAATACCACCAAATGAAAGCTCTATTAGTGAGAAGAAAAGGAGGTAAAATTCATTTGGGTGGTAAGTTGCATGACCGAGCAATAAACCGCTAAATTTGTGAAGTGCCGATTTGTAAAAAAGGGCCTGGTCACTAGGGGGGTATAAACCTGTGGTCCTTAAGTGGTTAATTATAAAAAAAAATAAAAAAAATCATAGTTTACTTCACTGTGTCTGTGTTTTTATTGTCCTGTACAGGGTAACCTTGACCACTACAGCTGCGTTGAAATTAAAACTACCCTAGTCTCACTACTGTGCGTTTATTATAACACCCTTGGTATTTTTTTTTTCAAAACAGCATTAGTGCCAATGTTGGAAGAACCATGAACATGACCATCAATAATGAATTATCTTTTGGCTCTTTATTGATTGTAGACCCTATGATTGGCACATTAAAAAGCAGATGCTTGTTCATTGTTTAATTTTGTGCCCTTTCATATGAGCCCTTGTGGGAGTCATGGTCCATCAGCATCATCATAAATTCATTAACAAATTGTAATTTTACAGTTTGATTAATTATTTCCCGATGACGCTCTGACATAACTAGTGTGATTACCACAAGGGCTGTTAAAGGGGTATTCACATTAGACAATGGGGGGATTTCACTTGAATATGCCCCCATTGTCTGATAGGTGTGGGTTCCATTGCTGGGACCCTCACCTATATCGAGAACGGAGCGGGGATCACTGTTGCTGGAGGACCACAGAATTCCCGGGGTCCGTCCACCACCAAGCGCTAATCCCTGCCTCTCCCATTGAAATGAATGGAGGGCGGCTGCGCATGCGCAGTGCGCCATCCTCCACGTTCTCAATATAGGTGAGGGTACCAGCGGTGGGACCCGCACCTATAAGACAATGGGGGCATATCCTAGTGATATGCCCCCATTGTCTGAGATGAGAAAACCCCTTTAAGGCCTCTTGCACATGACTGTATGCCCTCAGAGACATAAGGTCCATGAGCGGGCCATATGTCCCGTAGTGGCATTGATCGTGCGCACTAGAGTACACAGCATCATAGTCAGGGGCGTACATAGAAATCCTTGGGCCCCATAGCAAGAATCCTAATGGGGCCCCACTAACTCCGTCCACTGGCCCATCCCACCACCTGCCCTGGCTTCTCCCCTGCCATACCCCCAGCAGTTGCAGCCGTGTAGACATTAGGAGCTACTTTCACACTTGCGTTTCTATTTTCCGGTATTGAGATCCGTCATAGGGTCTCAATACCGGGAAAAAAAACGCTTTTGATTGTCCCCATTCATTGTCTGAGGGCACTGTCCACTATAAGCAGCACACAGGGGGTGCTATGGTGGTGCTGGCATAATAGTATACCAGTGCCACCATAGCCCCCCTTGCCTTATGAACTGTCAGAACCTCCTAATGCATACCTCAGCTGCTGTAGAACATATAAAGCTTCGTTCACATCTGTGTTGGGGCCTCATTCGTGGATCAGGTCATAAATGCTGGACACAATTTTATAGCCTGGAAGATGGAAACCTGACAGATCTCATCATAGTCAGCAGGATCCGTCAGGTGTTGTCGTCCATGAAGTGCCAGATCCGGAACTGCAGTGATTTTCGTTGTTGTGCTCCTATGACGGCAGAACAGCGACCGTCACCAGCACAGAAGTGAACAAGTAATACACACCTCAGCTGCTGCAGAACATTATAATAGTGACAAGGGAACTACAAGTCTCATCATCACCAGATTATTATTGGAAATTAGGGAGCAACACAGGGAGAGGTGAAAGTGGAGAGAACTACAATTTCCAGCATGTCCAGGCTGTTATGATCAGATACAAGTAGATATTACACAGAGTATAAAGCCGGGTTCATATCACCGTTTAGTTTTCAGTTCTTCTGATTCGTCAGATAAACAGAAAAATAAAGAAAAAAAAATGATCCTGTATTTCAAGCATCAGTTCTGCACATTTGGCATCCGTTTATGCCATTTCTGTCGGAGATCCGTTATTTTAGACAGAAAAAAGTCCTGCATGCAAAACGGAAAACTAAACTGTGATGAGAATCCAGCCTAAGAAAAGAGAACTACAACTCTCAGCATGTCCAGATTATAGGACATCATCTAGTTGTACCAGGTAAGAGCTTTAAAAAGAAATAACTATAACCCCCAGTATGGCCAGACTTATTATGGGTCATCAGTATACATTCCAAAGAGGGGGTATAAGAGGAGAGAACTACAACTCCCAGCATTACCAGCCTGTACTAGGGCATACGTTTAAATTACATTGAGAAACATATAATACGACAAAACTACAACTCCCAGCTTTTCTAGGATGTTATGTTATCCCAGAACACCACTAACCTCTCCTTCAGGCACCACACAGAAGCTCCGCCCCCTCACAGCGATATGCCACAGGTCTTTCACCAGTCCTCTGCACTGGTCACATGATGATGACATCACCAAAGGTCCTTTAGACTTCTGCTGCTCTGCTATTCATTGGCTTCCTGCACTGGTCACATGGTTGATGACATCACCAAAGGTCCTTTAGACTTCTGCTGCTCTGCTATTCATTGGCTTCCTGCACTGGTCACATGGTTGATGACATCACCAAAGGTCCTTCGCCACCTCTTACTTTCTCAGGTAGCCATACAAGTGTAATTAGTACAATGATTCTGTGCAAATTGAGCTGCCCGCGGGGCTATTGTCTAGTACTAATAGATCATATGTGTGCAGGACAATAGACCATTGTGCCGCACAACATGGTCAGCATCATGATGCTCTGTACTCCCATTACGCACGATCAATGACGATCAGGGACATATGGCCCGCTGACGAATACTATACCTCTTTTAGTGCATGTAGTCGTGTACAAGAGTCCGAAAGGTGTGGTCCGTGATCAAAGCTAAAACCGGACAGACTTGGAATTTCAACAAGACGGCCCTGGAGAAATTAGGAGCATGACAACCCTGGGGATCTGAATACATAAAGAGGGGGGACACTTTGAGATGCTACTCATTCCAAAACGGATCCGCTAAATGGATGCAAAAACGGAAATGAACGTGACAAACGGATCCGCATTACAGACGGATCCGTTTGTACGGATCCTTCTGAATGGCTTCCGTTTGTCTCAGTTTAGTCATTTTATTGACGAATCCGTTTCAAATGCATTTCATAATGGAAGCGCTCATTAGTATTCACCTCATAAGATGCAGGGGCATTTGTCCCCCACTTTGAGGGGGGGGGAAACTGTGTCTTTTGGGGCGAAAAATATGGTATGTTTTACACAATAACAGCATTTTTGAAACAACCAAAAAATCATGTTTTAGTGTCTCCATATTCCGAGAGCCATATTTTTTTTTATTTTTTGGACGATTGTCTTAGGTAGGGTCTAATTTTTTGCGGGATGAGATGACAGTTTGATAGGTATGATTTTGGGGTGCATATGACTTTTTGATCGCTTAGCATTTCACTTTTTTGATGTAAGGTGACAAAAAATTGCTTTTTTTAGCACAGTTTTTATAAAAAAAAATTACGATGTTGACCAGACAGGGTGGATCATGTGATATTTTTATAGAGCAGGTTGTTACGCACGCGGTGATACCTAATATGTCTGGTTTTTTTCTTCTATTTTTTACAATTTTATATGTCTCTTTTTAAGGAAAGGGGCTTTTTTTTTCATTCAAACTAAAACATTTTAAAATTTCAAAAAACACTTTTATTTTTTTGTCCCACTATGGGACTGCAACATTACAGGGTCTGATCCCTGTTTCAATGCAGCACAATACATCTGTATTGTACTGCATTGACTATCAGTGTATTACACAGTATAATGCACTGAGAGTGTGCCTATGAGACCCAGCCTGGGGGCTGGGTCTCTTAGGCCTCCAAAAATGCAGGGCCCCAAGGCCTTGGAATGGCTTGGGGCTGCTATGGCAACCATCGGGTCCTCACCACCGCAGCGCGGGGACCCGATGGCTAAGGAAAGGGAGCGTAAACCTCCCATATGAGGCGGTCAGCGCTTACCGCGGCATATGAGGGGTTAATTCACTGGCATCGGCGTTATCACCGATGCAGGTGGATGCCGCAGGAATCCGGTTGTCAGTAACAGACGTATCCGTGCTGCTGATTGCCGTTCCACTCATGGGGGGGGGGGGGCGGGGAGGACTGCAGGACGAGAATGCTTGTCCTGGGGCGCAAAGTACTGGCCATTTAGGAAGAGCATTCTTGTCCTGGGCTCTTAAGGTGTTAAATGAAAGGCAGTTGTGGCTAATTGACTGTGCGGTTCTTTAACGGAGCACGGCTGCAACCGGACCTTATCAAGGGCACTCCATGTGGCCTTACCCTTATATAGAAAGACCCACACACTTTCACTGTATGCCCACCTCATGGATGCTCTTAGTACTCACCCTCTGCTCCTATTTTAGTTGCTGCATTTCACTTCACTTTTCTATGGTCATGTTGGTGCTTCTACTGAGTGACTGGACGCTGCCAATGATCACAATAATGTCACACTCCTGCTCCAGTACCCTTTAACCTATTAGTGACCACCTGGTTCCAGCGGTCACTAATGGAACTTAGGCTAGGCAGCCTCCATTTTATAGTGGCTAGTCTTAAGGCTAGGGCTACACAGCAACATTTGTTGTCTGACTTCTTGTTGGTGAAAAGTCACACAACAATTTTTGCAAAGATAGTCAACGGTGTCACAATGTGAAATGTGACATGCTGCAACTGCAAAGAAACAATTGTACAAAAATCAAACTTGGATGGATTTTTTTTCACGGAGTTGTAGCATGTTGCATGTCGCATTGACTACCATTACAAAACATGCTGCATGACTTTTCAAAAACAGGAGGTTGTGCAACATATGTTTCTGTGTAGCTCTAGCCTAAGCACTACAAGGGTCTTCAGTGCAATGCAAATCAGGAGCACTTCTTTCACATGAGAGCCGGGCTCCTGCTATAACACTCTGGACTGGCAGAAGAACGGATCCAGGCCATTTAACCCTTTAGAGAGAGGGAGCTTCTTTTGTCAGGCATTGGCACCCCTGTGAACGAGATTGTGGGGTGTGAATGTTTTAGTACAGCAGTCGAGGACCTAATAAAAGCCTGCAGTGTGCGCCCATCAGGATGTGCCTGTCTAAAAAAAAAAAAAGTTTTTTTTGTTTTGTTTTTTACTGCAAAAGTAGTAAATAGTAAAAAACAAAACAAGACACTGTATGTATTTGGTATCATATTGATCCAGAGAAAAAAAAATTGCATGTTATTTATGCTGCATAAACACATAAGAACCACAGCTGACATACACTCACCTAAAGAATTATTAGGAACACCTGTTCTATTTCTCATTAATGCAATTATCTAGTCAACCAATCACATGGCAGTTGTGTGGTCCTGGTCAAGACAATCTCCTAAACTCCAAACTGAATGTCAGAATGGGAAAGAAAGGTGATTTAGGCAATTTTGAGCGTGGCATGGTTGTTGGTGCCAGACGGGCCGGTCTGAGTATTTCACAATCTGCTCAGTTACTGGGATTTTCACGCACAACCATTTCTAGGGTTTACAAAGAATGGTGTGAAAAGGGAAAAACATCCAGTATGCGGCAGTCCTGTGGGCGAAAATGCCTTGTGGATGCTAGAGGTCAGAGGAGACTGGGCCGACTGATTCAAGCTGATAGAAGAGCAACGTTGACTGAAATAACCACTCGTTACAACTGAGGTATGCAGCAAAGCATTTGTGAAGCCACAACACGCACAACCTTGAGGCGGATGGGCTACAACAGCAGAAGACCCCAGCGGGTACCACTCATCTCCACTACAAATAGGAAAAAGAGGCTACAATTTCCACAAGCTCACCAAAATTGGACTGTTGAAGACTGGAAAAATGTTGCCTGGTCTGATGAGTCTCGATTTCTGTTGAGACATTCAAATGGTAGAGTCCGAATTTGGCGTAAACAGAATGAGAACATGTATCCATCATGCCTTGTTACCACTGTGCAGGCTGGTGGTGGGGGTGTAATGGTGTGGGGGATGTTTTCTGGGCACACTTTAGGCCCCTTAGTGCCAATTGGGCATCGTTTAAATGCCACGGGCTACCTGAGCATTGTTTCTGACCATGTACATCCCTTCATGACCACCATGTACCCATCCTCTGATGGCTACTTCCAGCAGGATAATGCACCATGTCACAAAGCTCGAATCATTTCAAATTGGTTTCTTGAACATGACAATGAGTTCACTATACTAAAATTGCCCCCACAGTCACCAGATCTCAACCCAATAGAGCATCTTTGGGATGTGGTGGAACGGGAGCTTCGTGCCCTGGATGTGCATCCCTCAAATCTCCATCAACTGCAAGATGCTATCCTATCAATATGGGCCAACATTTCTAAAGAATGCTATCAGCACCTTGTTGAATCAATGCCACGTAGAATTAAGGCAGTTCTGAAGGCAAAAGGGGGTCCAACACCGCATTAGTATGGTGTTCCTAATAATTCTTTAGGGGAGTGTATATGCACAGCTCTGCTCCATGCACATCTGACAAATACTGCTTTGCAACACAGCGAAAGCACATATATATTTATACAGCACTGCTGCATACACAACCTTTACACACACTCACTCATACTTACAAGCATTGTACTGTCTTCCTGGTGTGGCTGTTACCCATTAATGACATCATCAAAATTCCTTCAGCTCGTTACATCATCAAAGGTCCTTCAGCAGCCTATTAAATACATACAAACAGGCTCTCTTCTTGCATCACACTTGTTCTGCTTTCATCATACTCCTTTTCAGTGCAGTGTCTTCCTTTATGTTGTCAAGTGGCCAAATGTCACCACTGCAGTCCATATACATCATAATGAGCAGAGCAGACACCTCCTATAGGTGATGTGACACCGGAGCTGCCATGCAACTGGGATTCATGAAAGGAGTAGCACTTTTAAAGCAAGTATGATTCTCCACCATACTCATATTTATTTATCAGAATTGTTTATTACAAAGATTTTTCCAATATGCACATTGTGACTTTAACCCTTAGGATACAGGAGTTTTTTTTTTTAAATGTTTTTATTCCCTATCTTCCCTGAGCCATAACTTTTTATTTTTCTGTTCACATAGCTATAATTTCTACAAAAGTATGCCATTTAATATGGCATACAATTTAGTGGGAAGTGGAAAAAAAATACCAAATAGGGTGGAATTGGAAAAAAAGGTTTTGTTCCCACAGTGTTTCGTTTTGTGGCAAAACGGACATGTGCACCTCATTCTCTGGGTCAGTACCATTACAACGATACCACATATGTATAGATTTTTTTATGTCTAAATAGTGTAAAAATAAATGTAAAC